>NC_091142.1:37132168-37768566 GCF_041381155.1 Argopecten irradians | reverse complement strand
TGTATAATGTTTGGTAGCCTTTAATGAATCATGTAATTCATACTTTTGGCTCACGCCACCTAATCATGGGTCTCATTATAAAAGTCTACACTATTCACTCTTTTGTCCCTTAGCTGTCATGCAATAGCAAGTTGAATTCAAAACGAAGGCATTTATTTTTACCACGGTTACGTACAGATGAAGAGAAGTGTAAAATGTCAGTATGGTTAAACTGGAACCTGCCGTCTGTGTTCTGTTGTTCGTTGACTGTATATGTCTGTGCAGTATTACAGATGCCATGTGTGAAGTTCGAAACCATGAAACCTGAAATCTTGAGGGTCTCGAGAGTTTTTCCAATGGTTTTAGAGACACGTGACCATCGTGATCTTATTATATATGATTTTGAGAGAAGTTATTTTGTTCGACTTGTTGGTACCTCTGTGCACACTGTTGGCCATGAGATTGGAATGCCGTCCTACAAGCGTTTATTGGATTATTTAGTATGTCTCATTTCAAGACTTTATACGACTTTCAACAAGCCATTAACCTGACTATGATCCACCCGGAAAAGTTTTCTTCAAAAATGTTTGACCAATATGGCGGCATAGTTTAGCTATCTGGTAGTGAATGTTACTGTAACTCGACCTGCAGAGATCATTATTTTTTAAGTTGAGAAATGACGATTACGATATGCTAAATATACAAATGACATGAAATAATGCCCAACTGCAATATCTCTATACTCGTATCAATGTACTGTATTAATATATATATAAGTATATGTATGCGGACAAGGAAGTAATTCCAACCGTATGATTATGGACAAAACAAAATTGTCAAATTTTCAGAGACGATCTGGACCCCCCCCCTTTATCAAGACACACAAAACGAACACGATTGCATGATAGGATTACGAACAGTAATGTTGGGCAAAGAAATAGACAAATACAAATAATTTAAATATATATATATATGTTTGTATATTGAAGCAGGTATATTTTAGTTCACTCTTGATCTTCAAATGCTCTCTAGCTACAACACAAATCCTCTAAAGTAAGATATCACTCTATTATTATATGCTGATAAATGTTAGAATATATAACTACCTCAAGGACCGGAAACATTCTAAAATTGAAGGTATCATTACTCCATCAACACATTAGTATCTCTGGGTAAAGTTACACCGAATTCTGGAAGGTGCTGTGTATAAAACAGGTTGGAAGCTATTCCATAAAATAATCCTTGAAAGAGAAATCAGCCCCTTTCCTTCATGTTGTGTCTCTGTAATGTTTCATTTCCCCTGCTAACTGACTCGGATATATCCGTCCTGTTAACCATCTATCGATCCTTTTGTTTTTAAATAACAAGGTGGCTTAGATGGCATTGTTTCACGCGATTATATATGGCATAGGGGTTGAATTCAAGCACTGTCACTGTCGACTTACATGTATCAGTGTAATGGGCGATTATTTTTAAAAACTAAAAAAACTACTGGACAGTGAAATGAGTCTCAGTGCTTGAAGGTAAACGGTGAGGTTTATTGCTTGCTCGTTGGTTCTGACTGGAGCTTGTCCACGTTCTCGTGCAATTTACAGGATTCGTCAAACATGATCCTCTGGGCCAGTTGCACAGTTTAACGACAATTTTCAAATCAATAATAAAAAAAATTTGTTATTGTAAAACTTTAACAATGAAGAGTTTTTTGAGATTTTAAGGAAATCCATCATTGATCTACATTACATAATTGTAATGAAGATTAGAACCATTTTTTGTAATATTATCATAATAAACCTAGCAGGGCTAAATTGATTCAAATTCTGGAAATAAAAAATAATAAAGAATTTTCTAATTTAGGAAAAGTTATCGTTATGGCCATGAAAAAAAGAATAAATACTGTTTGAAACAAACGTAGAAACACCCTCTACACTAGCGTATCGGTTGGGTATGTGACGGGTGTATCTGTACTATGTAAGTGTGCCTGTGTGTTAAATATCTATGTTATTGTAAATCAGTTTTGTTGCACTGTATATTATAATGCACCTTTTCAGATGAACCGTAAAGTTCAAAGAAACATAGAATTGAATTGCAGTAAATTGAAATGAAAATTCCACTTATCATATGATTAAACTACTCACCGTTTGAACAACTGGCCCCTGGGTATAAAGTGATCGGCTTTTAATTTTGTTTCGGACACTAAATCATTTTTGTTTTCAAATTTTATAACAGTCAAACGTTTCTTTTTTCATCATACATTTGGACACTGAATCATTTTCATTACATAGACTTTGTTTCATATGTGTTCCTTATATTAAAAAAAGAAATCAATTTGAATCTCTATGGCTTTTAGAGCTTTGGCACTATTTCGCTATCATTTATTCGCATTTATATATTATGATTAGAAAAACTGGATTTTTTTCTTGTGGTATATTCAATTCTTGACTTTGGCGATAATTGGGAAAATATTCTCCAACATTTTCTAGACTTGCGGATAGATGTTGTTTTGAAATAAGGTTCGAATTCGATATTCATTGACATTTATACATCTAGATTTAAATAAGTTGTATATACAGTGGCATCTATACATTAAGGATATCCCTGCTGAAACAAAACAAATTAGGTTAGCTATAAAATATGGTAAAATAAATAGGCAATCAAGAACTTTATGAACAGCTACCGGCAAATTCAAGTATAGTTTAATTATAAATAACGATAATATTTATACATAATCAATATGCGATGAAATTAGTATTTTATTGAAACACAAGATCAAGAGAAGTGTATCATTTATGTTGTTTTTACAGCTGTAGTATATATACAAACATTACAATGAAATACCATTACATGTATTGGCAAAGTAATTCAGAAACAAATGAGCTATTGTACTTGCTTTGTAAAATATATTAGTGAGAGAATACTCGTACTATATTCTTGTACTAGATTAGTACTTATCGATTGATTGGTAGAACAATTTGTATGTAGTATTAATGATAAATATTTTATTATCCGCTCTATAAATTATATATGTTCATACAAATGTCTTGTTTTATCGTGTAGACCGTTACCTCACCCTATTTATGGATTCAGGAAAATAGTAAAGTGATTTAATAACGTCTATTTACAAACATGGTTGTTCACTTTTGATTCTAAGTAAATGTTGTCCTCAAAAACACAACACATGAACTAATTGTAGGTATACATTAGTCTTAAATCAACATAATTCTATTAATTAATACAAAACTGTATATTTTTATTTGGGTTAAAAATTATCATTCATATTATTCGAATGGGCGTTGGTTTGTGGGCTAATAATCTTGTTTTGGTGTCTACGTTGACAAAGCCGTTGCTGTTGTCTGTGAACGTTTAAAAGTATTTCTACTACTAAACAAAAGGCATGCGTGGTTACTGTTGCTCACAATCTTATTAAACTTTCCACCATTCCTAATATGGGCCACTAGAGGCGACCTATGTTCTCAATCAGGCATTGTCAAACATTATTCATAATACTCTTTACATGCCTACTTCATACTGTGGTATATTTTATTGTGTGCTTACAATTTTTTATGAATATAAGACTTCCTTGGATTGAATATTTCCTATAGAATTGGTGTCGTAAGAGAACGTCATAGAACTTGTGTTAGTGAGGAAGCCTGACAATGGCTGCCATATTTGGCTTTCAATTTCTGAAAAGGGCTTGGTTGTCAAGGTGACAAGTCAAATACTCCGCTGATGATCAAGCACAGAGAGTTCAATCTTCTTTGTCTCGCCTACAATTTCGATTTCTAATGCACATACAGTGTTTTGGTGTTGTGACTTGGTTCTTTGAGCTACCTTTATGTGGAAAAAAGATATTTTCAAAATTAATCATTATTCATAACACATATTTAAGAATTCTATTAGAATAAAAATGATGAAATATGATGGAATTACTCTATGGTGCATACAGTGAGGACCTGCTAAAGCGGTCACCTCTGTTTAATGACCACCTATTTCATTACGACCACTCGTGGGATGCTCCATTCTGGCACTATATTTCTTCTTCAATTTCTTCTCAAATCTAACCTGTATATAAAGACTACCGTAATAGTTATAATAGCTTTTGGTACCTTATCAAAATTGGTATTCTTTGTGGACAATTTTGACTGTTTACATGTTTTTCAAGTGCATTTTTTGGTTTTGAATTTGGACCAGAAACAAAAGAGGATACCATAACTTCTCACTGTTTTCTTAATATCTTACTCACCACCTATGCCGAAGGGTAAATTGCGCTCCCATTGTGCCTGTATAGTTATAAATATTTGTCTACTTTGTCCCCATTACAGTACGTATCCTATTATGTAATCGTGTTGGTTTTGTAATTTCTTGATAAAGTGGCAAATAGCTCCTTCGCGAAAGTTAGGACTTTTTGTCTCTCCACAACAGTGTTGTGAAATTACATTCCTAGAGGCCTCCTAATATTTACTCTATGTTTGACAAGATAATGTCTGTTTCTCAAATCTACCACTGATCTTATTATTTTAATATATGCCTTCCTATCTATATCTAATCTCTCAGCGCACCTATCTTAATATCTTATCTCCTTACTTCCTATATTGATCTTTATTTTACTATTATCTCTTAATCTCTTACTATAAGTATAATTCACTTACTGTTCTCGTTAATACTCTTGCTATACAATATTAAATTCTTTCAGTTTATATTAATTCCTCTTACTGTCTCTTATACACTATAAATCGCTTAGGTATTATATTAATAATTGCGTGGCAATGTTTGGTCCATAAATGGTGAGTACTGCTCAACCAAAACTGTAGTTTTTTAATATTTGTTTTATGAATTAATTGATGTTTCCCCCCCAATTACTATTAATCCTGTTGTTTTTCAGATTTTTATATACTAGCAAACGTATATCTGCTTATAAAACCCTATATACATCATAAGAATAAAAAAAAGAAAGAATTTGCTGTATGATTCTTAACTTATACATGTGACATTATACAGATTAGTCTCTTTTTTTTAATCATACATTGTCAGGTCCTAGTATCAGAATTTGATCCTGTGTTAATACCAAACTTTCTAAAAGGAACATGTATGTATAAGATCAATAAAATTAATTATTGTAATATGTATGTTTTGAACTTAATACTGAGAGAATATATATACATCGATAATATTCAATTATTTGAAAGAACATTAAAATACTAATGACTATATTTTCAAACATTTTTTATTTTTTTTTTTTACACATAAAAAAATATAATGTTTTTATTATGTAATTTTTATTAAATTACTTATAATGGATTCTATTTTAATCAATCAAATATGGTACAATTTTAATGATTGTCACGAGTTTTGATCGCGAATGTTTTTTTTGTTTTTAATTAATAAGCCATGCCAACGAATTTATTTTATGAAACTAATTTTTTTACATTTCTCTGCTCAAAGTATTAATTTCCAAAACTATTTAAAAAAAAAGAGGTGGCACTAGTTTTTCTTACAAACTATGGATACATGTATGCGACTATAATTAACACGTGGGTTCATCTTCACATCTGTACCTTAATATAGTATACAATAACAATACAGTGCCCAACTGTACAAAACGTGGACTATGTTTTTTTGAAAAGGTAAAGCGTATATAGGCCAGTTATTTTCACAAGCAAATATTGTCGTTGATTTCGAAAAAATACTAGAAAATTCGATTTGAATGGATTTAAAATTTGCGATTTAGGTATAGGTACAATTATCTTGATTTTATTGATTAGATATTTTGACTATAACGGTATCTATATCGTTGCCCCCGCGAAATAAACATAAAAAATAGCTGGCTAATTATACTGGTAAACGTAAGTTTTAAAATAAATGGCTATACGGTAACATAGTTATAAAAAATAACTGTCTTATACAGTATCTAGTTATAAAATAACTGTCTAAAACGGTATCTAGTTATAAAAATAAACTGTCTATACGGTATCTAGTTATAAAAATTAATGTCTATACTGGTATCTAGTTATAAAATAAACTGGCTATACGGTATCTAGTTATAAAAATAACTGACTATACGATATCTAGTTATAAAAATAACTCTCTATAACGATTCTCTAGTTATAAAAATAATGTCTATAACGGTATCTAGTTAAAATAACCTCTCTATACGTTATAAAATTAACATGGCTATACGGTATCTAGTTATAAAATAACTGTGTCTATTACGGTATCTAGTTATAAATACTGACTCTACGGGTATCTAGTTATAAAATAACCTGGGCTCGTATTACGGTATCTAGTTATAAAATAACTGATTATACGGTATCTTAGTTATAAAATAACTGTCTATACGGTATCTAGTTTATAAAATAACTGGCTATACGGTATCTAGTTAAAATATAAATAACTGGGTCTATACAGTATCTAGTTATAAAATAACTGGCTATACGGTATCTAGTTTATAAAAATAATTGGCTATACGGTATCTAGTTATAAAATAACCTGTCTATACGGTAGTCTAGTTATAAAATAACTGAGTATACAGTATATCTAGTTATATAATAACTGGCTATACACGGTATCTTGTTATAAAATAACTGTGTCTATACAGGTATCTAGTTATAAAAATAACTGTCTATATACGGTTTCTTAGTTTAAAAAATAAGTGGTATATACGGTATCTGAGTTACAAAATAACTATCTATACGGTATCTAGTTATAAAATAAACTGTCTATACGGTATCTAGTTATAAATAACGGTGTCTATAACAGTATTTAGTTATAAAAATAACTGGCTATAAAGGTATCTAGTATAAAATAACTGTCTATACGGTATCTAGTTTATAAAATATAACTGACTATACGGTATCTAGTTTATATTATAACTAGTTATAAAATAACTGTCTATAAGGTATCTAGTTATAAAATAACTGGCTATACGGTATCTAGTTATAAAATAACTGGCTATCGGTATCTAGTTATAAAATGACTGGCTATACGGTATCTAGTTATAAAATAACTGTGTCTATACAGTATCTAGTTATAAAATAACTGTCTATACGGTATCTAGTTATAAAATAAGTGTCTATATGGTATCTAGTTACAAAATAACTGTCTATACGGTATCTAGTTATAAAATAAGTGTCTATGCGGTATCGGTTGGCTATACGGTATCTAGTTATAAAATAAACTGTGTCTATACAGTATCTAGTTATAAAATAACTGTCTATACGGTTTCTAGTTATAAAATAACTGTCTATACGGTATCTAGTTATAAAATAACTGGCTATACGGTATATAGTTATAAAATAACTGGCTATACGGTATATCTAGTTATAAATAAAATAACTGACTATATGGTATCTAGTTTATAAAATAACTGGCTATACGGTATCTAGTTATAAAATAACTGACTATACGGTATCTAGTTATAAAATAACTGGCTATACGGTATCTAGTTGGCTATACGGAATCCAGTTATAAAATAACTGGCTATATGGTATCTAGTTATAAAATAACTGACTATACGGTATCTAGTTATAAAATAACTTGTTATACGGTATCTAGTTATAAAATAACTGTCTATACGGTATCTAGTTATATAAAATAACTGGCTATACGGTATCTAGTTATAAAAACAACTGGCTATACTGTGTCTAGTTATAAAATAACTGTCTATACGGTATCTAGTTATAGAATAACTTGCTATACGGTATCTAGTTATAAAATAACTGGCTATACTGTGTCTAGTTATAAAATAACTGTCTATACGGTATCTAGTTATAAAATAACTGTCTATACGGTAATCTAGTTATAAAATCAACTGTCTATACGGTACTAGTGTCTAGTTATATAAATAACTGTCTATACGGTATCTAGTTATAAAAATAACTGTCTAATACGGTATCTAGTTATAAAATAAATGTCTATACGGTATCTAGTTATAAAATAACTGTCTATACGGTATCTAGGTATAAGTGTCTATACGGTATCTAGTTATAAAATAACTGTCTATATGGTATCTAGTTATAAAATAACTGGCTATACGGTATCTAGTTATAAAATAACTGGCTATACGGTATCTAGTTATAAAATAACTTGTTATACGGTATCTAGTTATAAAATAACTGGCTATACGGTATCTAGTAATAAAAATAACTGGCTATACGGTATCTAGTTATGATATAACCGGTGTAAAAACGGGATTAGTTTTCGTTGAGGTATAAAAGGTAAATCTTCCCTGAAACTATAAAGAAATCTGCATTCTGCAGTGAAATAACAAAATTTTGTCTACCATCTGTATAACGAGACGACAAGACTAATGTTCTTTACTGTTCTAAATGGCAAATGTTATATGTAACATAACCTCACCATTGTATAAAGACCATGTGACGATAAAGGTTTCTTTTTGGACTGTCCTATAGACAGATTTGCAATAAAGTTTTACATGATGATCATATTACCATCTTCAATATGGTCGGTTTATGTAGATCACTTGGCGTTACGTGTAACTATATTTCCTTTGGTGACCTTTATACCCAGGTTTGTAGTCATATTTTGGAATGCCTATAGCCACCAAATGAAAACAATAGGCGTGTATAGCGTTGTTACATGGAATCCGGGCGATTTATCGACACCGTGCTGTATCATTGTTTGTAAACGTTATACTAGTTCTAAAATGAAAAGTCAATATTGGTGTGATTACACAACACTCAAAATTGAAATAATGAAAGTTGACTTTCTCAAAAACTTGTTGACGAATATTACATTTTCTTTTATTTCAAAGGAAACTTGTATATGATTTATTCAATAGAGAAGCCAAATGCATATATTGCTTTGTAAATTACGTTGAGCAGGCCTTTGATGTTGTATTTAAATAATAGTGGAGAGATTGAATCCAAATGGTTCCATAGAGACCAATCTATTATCATTGTCGGTGTTCATATCATGCCGCTATCACCAAACGATCTGGTCTATGCTATGCAGCATCAACGCCGCCTTCCAGCGCGTGAGCCATTGCCAGCAGTTCCTTAGGGAGGGTCCCAGCGCGTGGCAGTCACGTGCTTATTGTTGATGAGAGAGGCCGATAAAGGCTTCACTGCATAGTGTAAACACACACTAGCGCTACTAAGTGTAGTCCGTACCCGACCCCAGTCCAGAATAATGTGCTTTTATGATGATGGCTTTGGGACAAAACAAGAGCAGAGTGTCCCAGGATAGACAGGGTTTTCTTTGGTAACTAAGGAAGTGTTGGTGATGTGCTTATAATTATATAATTTCTTTTCACTGTTTTATATTGTTATTGTCGAATTCACATCATTTTTATCAAGTATATCAGATTTCCGCCTCTTGGTTATTTTACTGACATGCGAACATTTTTGCCAGAGCCTTTTGCTATGGTCTTTCTTAGTGTTTTCATATGAAGAGATGACACAGATGAGATATTATTGAAGACATTGAATACGGAATTATCTTTTTACTGAGATACGCACTATTCTATAATAATCTTGCATTTGATACGAAATGGTAGGAATAGAATTAACACCCCTACCCAACACCAAAATAGTGGACTTTACAGCACTTAATATCAAAATCATCGCGAGATAAGGAATGTTTTAAAACATATTTGAAATGCTTTATTTAAATATCAGGAGAGGAAGTAGCCTCCTTTATCTGGATGATTAATTTGCTTATTGTACAAAAGCTAATTAACAAGCACAATGAAGCATTAAGTGCATAGTAATGATGGATATATTAAGTAATGTCTCAAAACTTTCTAAAATATTACTCACCTCTGTTACCGACCGTCCTGGGCTGGAATTTTCAAATGACTTAAAATATAACTTTGTAACTGTAAGAAAATCTAGAGAAAGTAAACTTTTTTGAGAATTATTGAAAATTTGTCAAAATGAATGAAATAGTGATACTATGACTTGACCGAATACTTTTGGCACGTTAGTTTTTCCTCAATAAGGTGTTACACCTTCATCATTGATTTATAATAGTTAGTTTGGTACCTTATTGGTTTCGGGAAGAAGTCAGTAACTTTAGCTGTATCACTGTCGGGGGAAATGACAGAGACAGTGTTCCCCACCCCGATACCGAGCAAACGACCCTTGTTTCACACCAATTCACGTCAAAAGAGCTTGGATACTATTCCATCGATTCTCCGACACATCACGGAAACAGGTGACTCACAGGAGACCAAACCACGCTAACCAATCCGTCTTGCTTAAACCTGTTTGTTTTCCGAAATATAATTATGTATCATTTTAAAATGAAATAAATCTAATACGCATATGGTTTTCCTCAACGCCGTTAAAATGATTGTGCGATTTCTGAAACAGAAACGTTGCCTCTACCTGCATTATTGATTCCTATGTGACTTTAAGGCTATAAAAGATATGGCGGTTGATGTTAAGATGTACGCAGGATATAATGATGGAAATATGTATAATTCATGTTCTGTAAGCTAGTAGTTTCCTTTCCCTAAATTAACCACATAAAGCTAGTATATTTGGTTGGTTTTACATTAAGATGACTGTGTTTTTATAAATTTCTCGAAGTGGCTGATCTCTTTTTCTACCCATTACATGTATTAGTATTGGATTAACTAGTGGAATAGGTCTTCCTTGATTGATAAACTACAACCATGCTTAATTTTCTAATGGAAACAAAAATTACACGTCGTTATAAAGTCAATACGCCTAAAAGTGAAAAGTGAAAATATTCAGCACTGTGATATATATCTTTCTTGAAATATAGACGGAAAATTACTAGAGAAACCGATAATAAAATTTGATCGATAACTCCAATAAAATCAATTAAGAATTTTGCCATGAGCAACCCCTTACAGTTGGACAAAAGGTTATATACAGTATGGTACTGTGGTACTATATTACAAAGAATGATATTTTCAGATTTATTTGCTTCGTGTCTGTATATATTAAATGATCTTTTGTTTTCAATTCTTTTGCCATAGGTGTCTCTGTTTTCCTTAATAGTCTTATATACATTCAACACATACATACAACACATACATTCAACACACACATACAACACATACATACAATACATACATACAACACATATATACAACACATGCATACAACACATATATACAACACATGCATACAAAAACATACATACAACACATACATACACCACATACATACAACACATACAAATAACACATACATACAACACATACATACACCACATACATACAACACATACAAACAACACATACATACAACACATACATACAACATATACATACAATACATACATACAACACATACATATAACACATGCATACAAAAACATACATACAACACATACATACAAAAACATACATACAACACATACATACAAAAACATACACACAACACATACATACAACACATACATATAACACATGCATACAAAAACATACATACCACACATACATACAAAAACATAACGTTTATTCTACAAGGTTTTCATATTTGCATTATATTTCCGAAAAAACCAACAGTTAACACATGTGGCTAGGATTTGTATAATGATGCGTTCAGTCCGTAAAAAAGTTAATGATAACAGAAATAGTGATTGAAAGTGAATAATGTGATTTATCTGGATTATACATGACGCATTAAAATTACACTTCACATTTTGTACAGAATTGCAAAAATGATTGACATGTGGATGTAACAAAATGATAAGAACCTTGTTCATACAAAAATGGGGCTCAACTTGCCTCAACATATAACTGGGTAGTGGATATCCATCCTACTCTCCAGTTATGTTCCCCTACATACATTTTACTGAAACAGTAAATATGAATTATTTTTGTAATAATATACAATTGAAGTTTGCTGATTAGCATGTCATGTTTCGAAACATCATACAATAATAAAACATGGGTTGACGAGTGGTTTATGATTGGCCGCCTATGTATTGCTATGCCAATTCACGTAAGAAATAGCTATATTTGTGTCTAGGTGATGATGTTGATTTTGTATCGAATTTATATATTAAGTGAATGAGAGTTTCTTTAAGATAACAACAGTATTATGTTAGGTATTTGTCGTTTGCAATGTTAGGCTTGCATCTGAATGGTGTTGAATCAGTATAAGGCATGTTCAATGCAATTTTAAATGACAGGTTGAAGACGTAGGCCGACACCCTCAATGTCCATATCATAAGACATATTACACAGAAGATATTGACATATCTATGATAAGATTGACACAATGTTCCAAAGTTAATGATAGATTATATTTAAGATATTAACATCTCGATTAAAATATATATGTAAGATATTGACATCTCAATGTTAATATTGACACAATGTTCCAAAGTTGATAACAGAATTTATTACATTTTTCGGAGTGAAATATTAAGGTTTTACGATGAACATAAAAGCGGTATATTTTCCTCAAGTAAAATATCAATTTTAATATTTTCACTCGCTTTTGACCAATCGGAATGCAGCGTTGACTGTGAAAATAGCATGTTGATTGTTACTTCATTAGTTTGTGCACAAAAATAACGTCATATTTTTGTGTAGAAATTTGACGTTATCCTCACAAAAATATGGCATAATAATCGCAAGGGCAAAGAACTGTGTTCGATACAATGGTGCAATAACCTTTGGCGGAACTAGTAGTAATGGTCTTCTGTTCATGAAAGCGAGAAAACAAATGTAATGTTTCGTGAGGTGGAAACTTTGATGAAACTCGATTCACCCGATGAAATATAACTGGTATTCTTCAAGAAACAAGGAATTTCCTCTATATATTTAAGATATTGATATCTCAATGGTAACATTGACACAATATTACAAAGTTAATAACAGAATATATTTAAGATATTGACATTCCAATGATAATATTGACACAATGTTCCAAAGTTGACAACTGAATATATTTTACGATATTGATATCCCTATGATAACATAGTCATCCTGTACCACAGTTTATTTCAGAATGTATTTGAGATGTTGAAATCTCAGGGATATTAACACATTGTTCGATAGTTTGTTTCAGAATATATATAACATATTGACATCTCTATATTTACATTGATACAATGTTCAACAGTTTGCTTCAGAATATATTTAAGATATTGACATCTCTATGAAAACATTGATATATTGTTTAAAACTTGCTTCAGAATATATGAAAGATATTGACATCGCTATATCAACATTGAGACAAGGTTCAACAATTTGCTTTAGAATATATATTTAAGATATTGACATCTCAATGAAAGCATTGATACAATGTTCAACAGTTAGCTTTAGAATATATATTTAAGATATTGACATCTCTATGAAAACATTTATATAATGTTCAACAATTTGCTTCAGAATGTATGTAAAATATTGACATTTTTATGAAAACATTGATACAATGTTCAACAATTTGCTTTAGAATATATATTTAAGATATTGACATCTCTATGAAAGCATTGATACAATGTTCAACAGTTTGCTTTAGAATATATATTTAAGATATTGACATCTCTATGAAAGCATTGATACAATGTTCAACAGTTAGCTTTAGAATATATACTTAAGATATTGACATCTCTATGAAAACATTTATATAATGTTCAACAATTTGCTTAAGAATATATGTAAAATATTGACATCTTTATGAAAACATTGATACAATGTTCAACAATTTGCTTTAGAATATATTTAAGATATTGACATCTCAATGGTAATATAGACACATATATATTTAAGACATTGACATCTCAATGAAAGCATTGATACAACGTTCAACAGTGTGCTTCAGAATATATATTTAAGATATTGACATCTCTATATAAAGCATTGATACAATGTTCAACAGAAGATATTGACATTTCTATGAAAACATTGACACACTGTTCCACAGTTGATATGATACTGAGTATATATTAAGGTACAAGGTATTGGTATCTCTATGAAGACATTGACGCACCCTACCACAGTTAATGCTATGGTGTATTTAACCCCTGTCCCCGATGACAAGTGTTCGCCTCCCTGTACAATGTAGGAGGAGGATAATTACTACAATAGTGACAGTCGGATCAGGAATCAATGGCGGGAAAGGTTTCGGTATATTGTCATGTAAAAACCGTTTACTGAATCAGTAGGAGTGTCGGAGCGTGAAATCCTTGTAAAGTGTTCATCATCGGTAATAACTGCGTGTGTCTGTAGACTGGTGGGGGGAGGGTGGCGGTGCTGGTCGGCGTAGTGGTAGATTCCTGTTGTAATCTAAGTGACACTAATAGAGAGCGGACAGCAATGAAGTGAGGCGGTATAATCAGACTACTGTATAAACTCTCTCGGTTATTGATACTTCTGGCCAGGCGCTGGTGTAGTCACTTACATGGATATTAATATCAGAACAAAAGAATGTTTCAATGTTAGTGAAAAGTGAGACATGTAGAATCATTGACAAAAAAGAATATTATGGTTAGCTCCAGTGGTAGAAAATACATATCACTTCAGAATTAGAATAGATTAATGGATACGTAGTTAGGGGGTTATATTGAAACCAGCGTGTCGATCTGTCCGTTAGTAGAAAAAATGTTTGTCCGGAGAATTCCTAAACTATTGGGTCAATTTCAATGAAACTAGGCAGCAGTTGTTGAAAATTTGGTTGCCATGATAACCAGGTGGTCACTATACACAAGTTGTCTAAAACGGTCATAAACCCATTACGTTTCTGTTCAATTTGGTCAAGTGATTAACTATATGAATATCTATAGACTCATTCCATACTTTATCAAAAATTACCATGGAAACGTAAATGGCAGACATGTGGTTGTCTTAATCTCATATAAAGGGTAGCGGGCAGGTATAAGTTATAACGGACAGTTACTACATTAATTACAGCGTGCATGTATTAGTTACAGCGGACAGGTACTAGTTATAGCGGACAGTTACTACATTAATTACAGCGTACAGGTATTAGTTACAGCGGGCAGGTACTAGTTAAAGCGGGCAGGTATTTGTTATAGCGGACAGTGTTTAGTTATAGCGGGCAGGTATTAGTTATAGCGGGCAGGTATTAGTTATAGCGGACAGTGTTTAGTTATAGCGGACAGGTATTAGTTACAGCGGGCAGGTACTAGTTATAGCAGGCAGGTATTAGCTATAGCGGACAGGTATTAGTAACAGCGGGCAGGTACTAGTTATAGCAGACAGTTACTACATTAATTACAGCGTGCAGGTATTAGTTACAGCGGGCAGGTACTAGTTATAGCGGGCAGGTATTAGTTATAGCGGACAGGTATTAGTAACAGCGAGCAGGTATTAGTTATAGCAGACAGTTACTACATTAATTACAGCGTGCATGTATTAGTTACAGCGGGCAGGTACTAGTTATAGCGGACAGGTATTAGTTATAGCGGACAGGTATTAGTTACAGTGGGCAGGTACTAGTTACCGCAGGCAGGTATTAGTTATAGCGGACAGGTATTAGTAACAGCGGGCAGGTATTAGTTATAGCAGACAGTTACTACATTAATTACAGCGTGCAGGTATTAGTTACAGCGGGCCGGTACTAGTTATAGCGGGCAGGTATTAGTTATAGCGGACAGTGTTTAGTTATAGCGGGCAGGTATTAGTTATAGCGGACAGGTATTAGTTACAGCGGGTAGGTTTTAGTTACAGCGGACATGTATTAGTTATAGCGGGCAGGTATTAGTTATAGCGGACAGTGTTTAGTTACAGCGGTCAGGTATTAGTTACAGCGGTCAGGTATTAGTTACAGCGGGCAGGTTTAAGTTTTAGCGGACAGTTTTTAGTTACAGCGGGCAGGTTTAAGTTTTAGCGGACAGTTTTTAGTTACAGCGGGCAGGTTTAAGTTATAACGGACAGTTATTGGCTTAGAGTTCTAGATTTTTTATTATATTGCATATATTTTAATACCTATGGGATACGATACAAACTAAGCGACATACGATACATATCTCCTGGTGTACGATATATACGCACAATGTACAATACAATTTATGTATCAAGGAAATGAAAACCAATTAAGATGTTAATACACATCCGTTGCTCCCATTCCAGTGAAAAGGGATTCATATACAAATAAATTATGTATGTATTTTAATAATTATGTTGGTATTTGATTTTATGCGTACCACAAATCGTTACCAGGCTGATAACGAGAGTCATTATTCATGTATTAAACTACAAATGATATCATGTATTTTAAGAGTTTACGTAGTTGATACGTTTTCCAGCTTCTGGTATTATTACAGCGCAATATACTTAGTCGGTGTTACACAACATGCTAAACAAAATCTACAATTTGACAGATGGTGGCATTTTAACTGCTGAAATTCAAAACAAAAGTTGAATGATCTTTGCACAAAGTATCTGTCTCTGTGATTTACTAAAAGAAAACACATGGCAAGGTCTAATAAAGCGAACTATCAGAGAGGCCCAGATTTGTGTGGCGTGTGGACAAAGTGTGACAAATTGCCTGTAATCAGCGTCAGTTGTCTCGCTGATGTGAAACAAGCCTCTCGCCGCCAATAGGATAAATAGCAGTTTTCTTTAACCTCCGACAGGGGGAGCTGTGAGCAATGTATTGGTATAATGGGGCATAACCTCACCACCATCAGGGGAAGCTGCGAACGGTTTGCCAGTGTACTTGTTAAGTAACCTTATCACCGTCAGGAGGAGCTGCGAACGGTTAAATAACCCCGTGACCTTATCGAAAGAAGATATTGTACTTGAATAGGGCACTTAACTTTTCCCAGTAAAGCTGTAAATCAGGACATGATAAATACGTAACTTTAAACAAAGAAATGGCAACTCATGCATTGTATTGTAGTGAATGGCGGTGACTTGTTCACAAGAATAATCTTACAAATGTTATGAGCACAGAATGCAATAAATAACATGAGATAATCACGTTATGATACGTATAGGGTTCAGTCGTAGATTTGTCAGACTCGGAAGCCCCTCGGATGGGGTGGCGCCATGTGACCTCGTCATACGGGAGTGACGTCATTCCGCTTCCGGAGGTTTGGTGTTCACAACAGTATAATGAGAGCCGACAAAAATATCTGATAGTTCAGAAAAACAACAGAAGATTATGAAATAAGTCGATATCTAGGTTTGTTTACCGCATTGGAACTCTTTTGTTGTTGATACGACGAAATAATGAGTTACAGGTTTGGAGCGGTTGGTCAGATATCATCGGGATGTAAATACATATCTCAAACCAAACAACTCGTGGTTCGTTGGTTAGCTAATGAAGCGATCGACAAAGTATCCTTTCCAATGATAGATCGTGTATTTACATTCAATGCATTTTTATATCTCGTTATGACTTAAAACTGGTAGAGCATTCATGGCGTCTGTTGTCTATGTTAGAAAGGTAGAAAAGCGTTGACAACACATTTGCCTTTTACATAGATAACAACACGTATCACTCGTATTTCCCGTAACGGGTTGATACAGGGTTCTTCTAATCCCTAAAAATGCGAATTCATACTGTGCTTTTCATCCGAAACTACATTTGTTGTTCCAACATCACATCAAAGAAATTTTCAATATTCTATCTTTTAAATAATATCTAATTTTTTGATGAAAGCCATTGATCTCTTCAATATTTTGTATCCAAATGATATGCTAGAAAATTCCCTAAGCGACGTTACTACATACACTTTCACGTCATGCTTGCATATTCCCTTGCTCGCTTACATATTGATGACGTCACAATTCTGACTGCAAAGACAGATAACAGTTTTGTTATGTATTGGATCGTCGGGATAAGTCCTGATTATAGTATGTACCCGTTTAGTGGTCACGTGAATAAATAAAGCCTCGTTCTGGTGTAGTACACACATGTATGTTGTAGTTGTTTATTTGGCGTCCGCTCCCAACATTTATAAAAATGCCAATTATGAAAGGATAAACGAGGAGATAAGTGATACCAACTGGGACGAAATAATTATGAACTCTAACAACATCAACGAGAATTGGAACACTTTCAAAAAGGTGGTCAAAGAAATAGAAGAAAGCCATGTCCCTACAAAAATCATTAAAATAGGTCGGAACAACAAGCATAGTTTCCCAGCAGATACAACAACACTTGAAGCCATAAAAAAGAAGCATTCGTTATCAAGGAAGGCTGCAACTACAAAGGATATGAACGTGAGAAAGGAATACAATAGGGTCAGAAATAAAGTAAGGAAATTAACACGCAGATTGAGGAAAGAATATGAGCACAATATAGCGATAAAGGCAAAGTCGGATCCAAAAGCAATTTGGAATTATATAAAATCTAAATCTACGTCGAAATCAGAGATTGGAGAACTATATGCAAAACCAGCGGACAAAACTTCAACTAAAGTTACATCAAATAAGGGAAAAGCTGAAGTGTTATGTCGGTTTTTTAGCAGTGTATTCATACAGGAATCGGACACGACCCCTCATCTGTACATAAGAGAAGTCGCCGAAGAGATGTCACAAATGAATATAGAACAAGAAGCTGTATCAAAGATCCTAAAAAATCTCAAACCGGATAAATCCCCCGGACTAGACGAACTCCACCCGATGTTCCTGAAAAACACCTCTGGTACAATATCATATCCAATAACGAAGTTATTCAACCAATCAATTTCAACAGGAACTCTCCCCGGATGATTGGAAAAGGGCTCGAGTGTGTGCCATTTTCAAAAAAGGAGATAAGTGTGAACCGGGAAACTATAGGCCTGTAAGTCTCACGTCAGTTGTTTGTAAAACACTAGAAACTCTAATAAGGGATCATATAGTAACATTTATGAGGAAAAACAAGTACTTCTCCAACAAACAATACGGTTTCTTATCAGGTAGATCAACAACATTACAACTTTTAGAAGTTTTGGATAAATGGACAACTGCTTTAGATAAAGGTGACGTAGTCGATTGTATATACATGGATTATCAGAAAGCTTTTGATACAGTTCCGCACAACCGTTTACTGAATAAATTAAACTCATAGACAGACAGACAGACAGACAGACAGACATTCTTTATTTCCTCTTTTTATAAGAGATTATGTCAATCAAACAATATATATCAATTTACATATTACAGTACATATATTTACATGATAAATAATACATTAAGATACAGAAAAGTCAAGAATTGTGTTCATTTCCTTCAGCATTTCCTGGACATTTACAGACATATTCACCATTAGATTTTCCCATTCATACTCATGCAGTTGCACACAGGAACGATCTCCCAATAAGAAGTTACATTGGTTTTTGTCATTTAAATTTGCAAACAAAATATAAGAGGGAACCTCAATAGCGTTCACTACTCCATCCATCATTATGTCACGAGTTTGAAACAGTTTTGGACATTCAAGCAAAAAGTGAAGCACAATATCAACACTAAGTTTTCCACATAGTTTGCATAATACAGTATCAAGTTCGAACACAAATGAATATTTCATAATATCTACTAGATTCCACATACATTTGTGAGATTTTTGTCTTGTGCTCAGTTCTAGTACAGGGTTGATTCCTTGATTACTATGTATTGTAGCATATCTAGCTAATTCATCTTTTTTATACAATTTGTCTCTCCAATGTAAAAAATAAAAATCTGTTACAAATCTTTTTACAAAGCGTTTCCAACAATATTGTGGTGGTACAAATTCGTTTGTCAAAAAGTCAGGTATAAAAGAATCAATATTGAACTTCTTCAAAATATTAAATATATCTGGAATAAATCCGATTTGTACCTTTGAGCATTCTCCGAACATGAACTGACATAATCTTACAATAAACAACGCTTTCCATACATATTTGATACTTCCCAGGCACAACTTATTCCAAAATAGCATTTTCTTAATCTCTACTTCACGCCATATATCAAACGCACCAAAACATTGGGTGGTTACTAGTGTAGACGACCTTTTTGGTAACCCAATACAGCGACGACAGGCATATCTATGTACTAGTTCTAATTCTTCGATGGATTTCTTTGTATATCTATTCCAAAGTTCACATCCGTACAGCATACTGGAGTATACGACAGACTTAATTATGTTAAAACTAGTTACAGGATTAAGTCCATTAGCATGAATACCAATGCCAAGAAGGGAATTGAGAGTTTTCCTTCCTTTCAAGCAAGACTCCGTAATACCGTTGTCGGATTGTAGGTTACTCGTAAAAGATATACCGGCATACGTTTTGTGGTTAGCACACGGAATAGCTCTTTCTCCGAGATTACAACATATCTGGTTATTATTATTAACATGCGATTTGCGAGAATGTTCAAATACCATAATTGAACTTTTAGCAGAGTTGTACTTTAAACGCCACTTCGTAGAGTATAGAAACACTGTGTCTAGCTGGTTTTGGAGCAGAGAAGGCGAAGCAGATAGTAATAACGTGTCATCTGCTAGTAGTACACAAGGTATGTGTATATCTTTGATTTTTAACCCGAAGTTCTGACTATCTATTTCAACGGCAAGATCATTTATCATTACAAGAAAGCACCATGCAGAGAATACTCGACCTTGACCTACCCCTTGGTGTATTGGATACGAGTTGCTCCGTTTGCCGTCAAATAGTACCGCTGACGTCACGTTAGTAAACGAGTCACGCAAAAGTCTCCAAAACTTACCATTAAAACCCAAATTGTATATTTTGTACAAAAGACCGTTTATCCATACACTATTAAAAGCTTTTTGGTTATCTAGAAAGGCAGCGAAAACTTTTGATTTCTTTTCAATATAATATGAAATCGATTCCTTTACCGTAAATGCTGCAGTGATACTTCCACATTGCTCTCGGAAACCTTGTTGAAGTCTATGGGGAAAATTCATGACATTACATAACTTTATAATTCTAGAATAGAGGAACTTTTCTACCAGTTTTTGCAAGACAGGTGTTAAAGTTATGTCCCGGTAATTGTCCATTAACGATCTGTCACGATTACCACCTTTAAACAGTGTAATTACTATGCCAAATTTAAAATGTTCAGGATAGAACCCACTTTCAATCATGCCATTAAAACACGAAACAATTGTATCTAACATGTTATTACTGGCATATTTGATGTGTTCAAGTACGATACCATCGTGCCCGCCAGCTTTTCCAGTATTCATACACTTCATAGCATGTTTCACCTCTAACACTGTAATAGGGCAGTCACAAATACCATCAGTGTTGTTAAAACTATTAGCATACATATCTTCGACCTCGCTTTCAATTTGCTTTTTGAATAAATTATCAAAATGTGTTTCGTTTAATGGACTAGACAGCCCGCGAAAATGCTCATACCACGCTTCTCTCAAGATATCGGAGTCGCGTATAATCTGTCCATCTACCAGTAATTCATACGAGGAAGAGTGTTTATTAATACTCCTTTTGGTTCGTATAGCTTTATAGAATGTTCCTATATCAAGTTCTGCCAAACTTTCTAGTTTTTCGAACTGTTCCCGTTCATACTGTTCGCGCGCAAGGTTCAGTTCATTTCGAAATAATTTCTTTGTGCCTTTGTATTCACTGTACGTTTTATGAGCGTGCCCTCGTGGACGACCTTCATCGATCCATACTGACCGTAAATGTCTCATATTGGTATGTAATGATTTCACATTGTTATATTTCCAGTAGGGCTTTAAATAATGTCTGTAACGTTTAACGGGAAATGACGATTTCGCAGCGATATTCATTATATCAGCTAGTTGAGATATATCTGTTGGTTTATTAATTTGATCCAATAGCATATCTAACTGTTTGTGATAGTTACTGATGTGTTCACTCGTTACCTTTTTCCAGTTAATCGCCGTACTTAATGGTTGAGTCTCACGCTTATGGCATATCGTCCGAAAGTTCAGTTGTATTGGACGATGGTCTGATATATTAAGTGAGTGGTCATCATTTATACAACAGAAATCTATCAAATCAACTTTCGAGTTTTCTATAAGTATGTGGTCTATCATGGACGTATGACTGCCATCACCAGATATGTATGTATAGTTAGGACCACGTGACCAGCTTTGGGAATTAACTGATATCAAATTGTGGTCTTGTATAAATTTTTCTATGACAAGACCTCTCTCATTTGCTTCATTGTGGTTTTTAATGCCACACCTTTTTGATAGATGAGCATTAAAGTCACCCATTACTATTACAGAACCCATTTCAATATACTTGTCATACAGATCATTTAAACATAAGACTGTATCAATAAATTCCTGATGAGCTAAATTAGTAGACGGCATAAGAACACCTATAACGTACACGTAAGAGCTTTTAGTGTCTATACAAATACTAATAATTCTGTCATTACCATCTTCAATAAGCGGAGTGACTTTCAAATCTTTACGCCACAACATAGCAACACCTCCGAAACCGCGTCGGAATCTGTTTTCTGGCTCTATCGCTATTCTACAATCGGATCTGCCAACTGCTTTAAAACTTGTATCAATAGTGTTCAGAAAATCAAGCTGTTCCGGCATTAGCCAATGTTCAGAGATAAAACTTATATCAACATTGCGAAGAGTATCACAAAGATATGGCGTGCCGTACATGACACCACGAATATTCCAACTTTGAAGTTTCATTCCAGTTGAGTTTAGAATGAACATACAACAAAGAAACAAATTGATACAGTATCTAATACACATCATTGTCGTAATCATACCAGCTACTCACGTTACGACGTTTATCATTGTAATAGTCCCTGTTCTTTTCTGTTCTGTGGTCATCGTCTCCGTAGTCAGGTTCGTCATTACCAAAACCGTTCGTCTCGGTTCCGTTCCACCGTTTAGATTCTGGTTCGCGCGTTTCCTTTGGTGATCGCGAGTCATCGCGATCCCACCAATCGCGGACTAACACACCCTCTGGCCAGAATGAACCATTTGTGACAAGTTCGTAGTCTTTCTCCACCACATTTACCCTTGCTGTGTAGGTTGGGTTCTCACTGTCCCAATATTTTAACAGTTTTACCCAGGTTATTTTAACGCCACGATCCGCTGCGTATGACATGATCGATTGGATGATTTCGTTCGATGAACCATCCGCTTTTATTCTGGACATGAGTAAGCGTTTCGGCTTACACTTTCTCTGTACACCTTGAAATACATATCTAGGTCTTGCTGATGAATTATCTGTGACAGACTTATCATTAATGTGTAGGACACCGCGTGTGCTACCTGCAGATGCATCTTTTACACTTTTTGCTTTTTCCGCATAGCTTGGTTTTTTTATAACAGTTTCTGGTTCCAAGGTAATCGGGTCGTATTTTTTACCGTCGCCAGTAGAAGCGTTGGTAGATGAACTTTTAATCAGCCGAATTTGGCTCTTTACAGAACTTTGCGGGGTGTCTTTAATATCTCGCGCGTCACAACTATTCGCATTTACAGTCGTTTTAGCTACTATATTGCCGTCTATAGTATGTCCGGATGCACTTTTTATTTTATTGAGTTCTTTCTCGAGTAATTCTATACGCTTCCCCTTTTCTGTATTGTCATGCCTTAATTCTTTTATTTCGTCCCTCATGCTCTTTAACTCTACATTTGAGGTATGTACTAGAGAATTGAGCTGTTCCAATATCTCGGACCGCATCCCAACAAGTAGGCGAAATAGATCTTCCGTGGCGTCCACTCCTATGTGACGATTCGCTGGAGTACCGTTATCGTTACGCTCAACTGGTTTCTCAGTAACGGTACCTGTACTAGTCGTATCGAGATCTGTTCTCGACTTATTTCGATCCTTGTATCGCAGAACAAGTTTCAGCTCCTCGACACCAACGCTACCCCCGATGTAGTGATACAGAAGATAAACATCGTCTATAAGTTTTTCTTCTGCCTTTGAGCTTCCGCCATTAGTACGTTTCACTAATACTCCGAACGGCGTAGAAGGAATCCTCTTCAAAGCACAATCATATAATGACTGTCGAACATTAAACAACGCTTCGCTATCACATTTGTATACTCTTCTAATGTATGATTTAAAGTCAGATTTATTAAGCGACCCCGCTTCCTCGGATAACAACTCATAAATGCCACTGTCTATTTGTGTGGACGTAAGACTGATTTCGCTTTTTTCAAACACAGTTTTTTCTTCTGTGATACTTTCATCACTTACACTAGACATGATTTTCAGTTACGTACATTTCATGCAGGCGCTTGCTGTTTATATGTAACTTGTCAACATGCTTACAGTTTGTACAGTACGTATATATGTATAGTGTTATCGTGAGAACAGCTCACCGGTCACTACACACTTGACCATGGTCACACAATTTAGAAAATACATTAGTTCCAGTTTATGCAACATAGTTTTCACTATTTGACAATATCATCTCGAAATGTTCACACATCATGTGCATCCTTTTCCTTTACGTGTCCAAAATGTATATATAAATGCAGAAATTTGTAAAAACTTACGGAGCTGTTGTAAAACCGTCCGCTCACCTTGACGCATGCGCTCTATAAACATCCGTTTACTGAATAAATTAAACTCATATAATTTCAACCAGCAGATGAAAACTTGGATTTCATCTTTTTCGAAAGGAAGACATCAAATGGTAACAGTGAATGGCAAAAATTCCGAATGGTCAAGTGTAACATCAGGAATTCCACAAGGATCGGTTCTTGGACCCTTATTATTTGTGATATTTGTTAATGATCTTCCAGATATAGTGCAGTCAGACGTATACTTATTTGCGGATGATACTAAAATATTCAAGGCTATCCGTGGCAAAGATGATGCTTTAGATCTGCAAAGTGATTTAGATACAATGTCGAAATGGAGTGAAACGTGGCTTCTAAAAATGCACCCAGATAAATGCAAACACATGAGGATACACAAACAGAGAACAAGAAACCAACGTGAGGAAATTATACAATACCAGCTCAATGGAAAAACACTGCAACATATAGACCAAGAAAAAGATATAGGAGTAGTTGTAGATTCCACGTTAAGCTTCGACACCCATATATCAGAGAAAGTAAAAAAAGCCAATTCCATGTTTGGACTTTTGAGAAGAACTTTTCAGTTTTTAGACATCAAATCATTTATTCCGCTATATAAATGCTTAGTTCGGTCTCATTTGGACTATGCTTGCCCCGTATGGGCGCCTTACCTACAGAAGCATATAGAAATGATAGAAAGTGTCCAAAGAAGAGCGACAAAATGTCTACCAGGAATGTCACATCTAGCATACAGTCAAAGGCTGGAGAAACTGAAATTACCAACATTGGCATATAGAAGAATACGAGGAGACATGATAGAACTCTTCAAAATTTTAGATGGAATATATGACTCCGAATGTTGTAACATTTTATCTTTATGGAAAGATGCAACGGACCGCGAGAGCAGCAGGGGGCATAGGAGGAAGCTATTCCATACAAGATCTAAACTATGAGATTAGGAGAAACTTTTTTTCACTAAGAGCTACTAAGATATGGAACGATCTACCAGAGAATGTAGTGATGGCGCCAAATATAAACTCCTTCAAAAATGCGTTAGACAAACATTGGAAAGAACAAGAACTCTTATACAACTACAAAGCCTTTATACATCATTAATTTATTATTATTACCGGATAAAAATGTATTAACTGTAAACTCTATATTTTGTCTGAGTCTGGTATAGAGGACTTTACATATAAGTCCTGAACCAGAAATAAACTTATCTTATCTTATCTTAACATTGTTGATACACAAGTTTTATACAAAGATAGAATATACAAGCTTATAATAAATTTTCTTTGATTTCATACTAAATCTGGCTTTCTTATTGGCCGATCATTTTTTTAAACCACTATATTTCAATTTTCATTGAGGCTGGACTCAATGAAACTACTTTAAAAATCCGGATTCATTTGCTCATGAACTTGGGTATGAACTTGGGTATCTTATCATCTGCCTTCGCGCAAGAAAATATTTCATCTAGACCTACTTTTACCTAAGAAGCTTCCTACAAGGCCTAGACATATATCTAAACAGCGATGGCTTAAAAATTGCAAATATTACGGACAGATTTTTACAATTTTTAAAACATTTTTATGAACTCGCGTTGTACTGACTCTGTTACTCTTGTGTATCGTTCGAGTCAGCAACATTGCCTACCGAAGCAAAATAAAATGTGCCATGCCCCTGTGTGACGTGTATCGAAACTACGTTAGAACTTCTCAGTTACAAACAAATCATAAAGCCTAAACGTTGATAAGAAATACTATAAAAAATTCAACGAGTGTTGATTTACCTTTAATCAGTTGTTTAACTTGTATCAAGGCTTAAGGCTACATAAACCACTAGAACCTTTCCGTTCCCATCACGTTACGGTGACTTTCCATTTTGAATCGAAGCGGAAGACAACCATATCACACAGTCAAGACATTATCCTTCCGCATCTTCGGCGGACGATTTTTGCAATCACTTTTAAATATATAGTAAATGTTTTATGTTTCATCTGGATTGCATTGATAATAAAGTTGTTTTTAAATAAATGTATGGCAAATTGTAATATTTGCGCTATTTATTTCTAATTATTTGTATTCTAATGACGCACTATTTTCTAACGTCTCTCGTTGTAGGCTTGCACAAGCCCAGAAACTCGCAATTTTTTTTTAAACAAAAATCAACAAAAATCTAATACGATTGAATTGAAATATAAGGATTGAATCTTGCTTTGGTCGATTTCACGGGGTGATGAATTGAGTTGCTCTTGAAATAACTTCAACATGAACTATGAACTGCGAAGCAGTTCATTCAATTTGTTTCAAGAGCAACTCAATTCATCATCCCATGAAATCGACCAAAGCAAGATACTTACTTTAAATGAAAAAATCTGAGAATGGTGGGAAACCCGACGTTATCGTGACGTCACAACAGAAACATTTGACGTTGCGTATACGATTAAACGTGCTTTATTATATAAAGTAATTTGGAAAATTAATTAAAAGCATAGTTATCACTATTTTTCAATTTCATCTATTTATGAAATAAATTTTGTTTGCAAACTTTTGTGAGAATCTACTTATACAACGAATTCTTTCATACCCCGATGAAATTATAAAATAGTGACACCAATGCTCAAATGAAAATGCATGTTTTACAATGTTATATTAATATTACTTTTTCCTATTCACAGATGAGTGAAGTGGTCCGCAGCCTAAGGATCAGGATGACTTGGCCGGTGCGGTGTATACTTCTAATCCTTGCCTGGTGCACTCCCCCAGTCTTGTCTAACTGTGACTTCCCTTCCTATCTCCCCCCGGGCGTAGTCTGGACAGCTACCTACAGAAATAAGGGCTATCTCACGCTTTATTTTAAACAAAATATGATTGACGCCATGTACTGCCCTTCAAGCGACCAGAACTGTATAAAATACGAGCGGACTTGTATCCAGGAGGTTGAGCCTGGGAAATATCTGGTCAAACATCAGCCCAAAGGTCGGAACTTTAATAGCCATCCTGAATATATGTGTATACAATTTATCAAACGGTCGGATTATATAGTGCAATTTAAAACATCCGCAAAGCTTAATTATCAAAATCCGAATTTTTGTTCGGAAGAAAATTTAAATTTAGATCATTGGCCTATATTATCGCCCACAATGACCAAGAGCACGCCAATCACGTGTCCGATAGTGGGAGGGTATAATATGCGAATCCTAGGGCCAGACGGAGAAATATGTCCCGGAAAGCTTGTACTTCCGCGCATGGAAAGTGAGTGTGAAGAAGGCGACGGCATAAGATTCGACTTCCGGTATGCCGATTGTTTACATCCAAATTTAAATATGCGTATCCAGCAAAGTGTCAAATGTGTGACGTCATGGGAATATGGTAAATACACTTTTGTAATTCTTAGACCTCAAACGGACGAGTTTGAGGCTTGGTGTTTACGTATTACTCGGGACAACTTAGGCGAGGTGTCACAAATTCATTTGTTTATGGATCCTGTGTGCGATCCCGGAACCGGAAATGGTCACGGTCAAATCACCGAAACGGATAACTATTTGTCGATTACACTTCAAAAAATCACCATTCCCTCTGTTTGCGCTAACGAGTTTGAGGGATGTACTGATAGGCGTTTCTGTGACAACGAGGTGGTGGCGTTTTGTCATTTGTCCTGTAACCGATGTGAGCAAGAAACACAACCGTGCACGTTCCAGGAGAACGTCCGAGGCTCCTGGTTACTGGACACTCGAGACGGTGCACAATATATGAATATATCATCTTACCAGCTTGTTGTTCCTAAATTTGGAAAATTTCTGTGTTTGGGCAGAAATGTGTCCGAAAATGATAGTCGCACTGCTCTTCTGCATGTGTTTGATAACGGTTGTTTCCCGCGGTTCGCTTGTCTAGAGATGTACCAGCCTGCCACTTCAGTTCGTCAGTTCAGACTCAGCAAACGGGTCAACTGGCCTTTCTGGCCTATAGAGGAAGCGAAAAGATACACGTGTAAAAACAACAAATTTAAGATTCAGGTCGATTTAGGCGAGTCGTCAAAAACAGTGGATATTCCAACTCAAGTTTTGCTCGAGACAAAGGTTCACTACAGTACCAATTGTAAACTACCAGACCTCGGTTTTACCTCGAATTCTCTGTTCTTCAGGGAAGGAGATAGGTGTAACGGGTGTCTAATATATGACCCGGCTACCAGGCCTGACAAAATTGACATCGTGATGATAAACTGTGAGGAGGCGGCGAGTCATATTCAGTACTTATGTCTGGCCTCCCTGGACCTAGGCCCTGACACCAGGGGCGTGGTCACGGGCACAATGCCGGACCGTGAAGGTCGCATGACCAAATTCTACTGCTGGGTCTTCACATTGGACGGCACGAAACGAAAGATCATTGTCCTGAAGGCGTCAGACTGTAACATGCTGTCTGTGGAAAAGGTTCTAGAAGGTCTCTTGACGCCAGAGGGCAAATTTGACGTGGTCGAAACGGAGCCGGGAGCTTGTCCTCGGGTCGAGGAAAGGTATATTCCCCTCAGTCGCCGTCCAGATCTGGAAGAAACACCATTGACATTTCACGAGAGGTCCACGCGGCGGCCTATCTATAGAAACACCCCAACGCTTCTTATAAATCAACACAGTCAGCATACTGTTCCCGATTCCGCCCCGCCCAGGGGAGCTCACTCTGTCGGACTATTAACGGTTCTCGTCATCCTTTCGCTACTGACGGGGGCAATTCTTGCATAGTCTCGAGAGACTTCTGCAAGTGCTTACCAGAGACTGTGAAACTAATTATATCAATGTGTTTTGTCGTACAGACTGCTGGCCAGAAATCAATTCACGCTCATCAGTCGGAAGTTAAAAGGAAACAGGCGCTAAATACGCCATCAGTTTTCATAAATCGTAAACATTGATATCGAAGAATGGACTTATGTGGAGGATAATGATCTTGAAGGAAGCTTAACTTTCATTGTATAGCCTTGTAGTCAAAATCAAATAGGACATATATTTTTTCTTGAACATTTTGATAAAATTGTTATGGAAGTTATGTTGGTAATGTTAGAGGGCACGTGTTCTGTATAAAGGGAGATCACTCTTACTGATCATTGCTGCTGATTTTGTCCAATTTCCATTTAATTATGCTGTTCTGTTGTTAGCGAATGAGCTACGGTGGTTGACATTGGCTCAAAGAGTCACAAAATACATCACTGCATGGTCATTATAGCAAAATGTATTCCATATCTAGCATATATTTAGTCGCATAGTTCAACGTCATTGAAGCCATTGAACGATTGTACATACATGTTTACATATTGCTCAGCCCACGATGGTACTTAAGGAATCGTGGTAAACGTATATCATGTTATTGGATATCACCATGAAAGATCATGTTGCCAAAACAAGTTAAAAAACGAAATATTTCATTTGTTCACTTCGCTAAATCTACTTTATAACATATTTTTCCAACTTGGAAATATTCAATCCATTCCGTATGCTCATATTGACTTCTGTTGTTTCATTATATATACTGGCGTGTTTGTAATGAGTGTGTCTTGTTGTAAAACATTGTTCAAAATGTGGTGAATTATTCAATATATTTCTATCAAGATATCTGCGGTTATTGCTAATTTACACTGCCGTCGGGATGTGGGTATTGAAAAAGTATTTTTAGCTTAAATTATCAGGATAACTATATCAATATAGGTTTATATTTCTTGTTTCGGTTTGTAAAGTCTTACTATATGATAGTCATTTATTTGTTTAAATATGTGTTTTTGATTTTATATACAAATGGAAACATTCTGAATGTTTCGCGTTGTGGCGGAAATCGATCATACTTCCTTATAAGGCAGTGAACGCCAGCTAATGGGGCGAGTATTCCGTGACGTCATCACGTACGCCAGGTTATCAATGTTTGTTCTGTGACGTCATCATGTTAATTAAACATGTTAGTTGTTTTAAAGGATAGGTAGAATTATTACTGTAAGGAAATGTAAATAATTATCATTGTGATGTAGATGTATTAGAGTTATCTCCCCTCGTTTGATATATGACGGGAGCGTTGTATATATCATTTGTAAAATGTTTTATTTTACCATACGATAACTCGTTATCGCTAATATACATTGTAAGTATGTATGTATGTAACTATTCCATGAGATAATCACCTGTCTCAATTTCCCCCCAATTTTACATATAATTATATCTATTTATCATCTTATTTACTTGTATGAGTTTTACATTTTTACATCTAGTTTCCGGAAAAGTTAAAATGAGTATTATTGTGTTTATGCTACTGTATAAAACTAAAATGATGTTTGATGTTAGAAATTTGCTGTCATTCTCATTGTTTAGAATATTTATTTCTAACCAATTGAGTATCTAAGGCAAAACTTCATTAGTTTCACTTTTATTACAATTGTTGTCCAAACTTTGCCAAGATATATAGGTGTGTGTCAAGGACGACAACTCGGGGAGGCGATAGATTATTTGTGTTACACTTAATCGCAGACATATTGTACTGTTTTTTTCACATAAAGTTGCTATTCTACATTGATTTATTGAAGCCAAAAATGAAACATTCCACCTTATAAAATTCTTATTGTAATTGTGTATGAATTACAAGATATAGCTGAATAACATATTATGATACTGGCAAATGCTCTATTTCAATATTCATTCATTGAGAAATTTTGCACATTAGTGAAACATTTCACTGAAATAATTTACTAAATACAACTGTTCTGTATTGATAAGTACATAGGACATTGCACTATTGGCTATTCTCAACGTCAGTCGAGTCCTTGGACCATCCTGATGTCAATGGCTTCATGTGATGTGGACCAGAAATTGTCAATGACCCAATCTGATGTCAACCAGAAATTGTCAATGACCAATTCTGAAATCAACTGGAAATTGTCAATGACCAATTCTGAAATCAACTGGAAATTGTCAATAATTAAATTGAATATCTGTCGGAATACATTCAGTGTGGTTACTAGATGCTTCCAACTTTCTTTAGCGTGCGATTTTAATTTTCGCGAATTTCGCAATCCAAATTCATGAATTTCTTATCGCAAATTAATATCTACTTCATTTATATTGATAAGGATTTCCGTTCATTGTTCTTAATCCGCAAATGTTAATATTCGCAAACTTTAAAATCTATATCGTGATAAATTCGCGAAAGAAAGTCGGCGTACACTATCCAGAACATGTAAATTGGACCCTATATTACTTATCATTACTTATTATCATTACTATTTTGAGTAAATAATTACTCATCTATCGTTTTATGTGTTTTTATTCTGAATAAACATGTTGAAATATACTATGTGATGTGTTTCTGTTTCTCTGCTCTTTGGTGAAATTGACATGTAATTTCTCATTATGTTGTGTGGTATAATTATACAAAAAGCAAAGTTGATATGATACCTCGGAGAAAATTCGTCGACGTTTGGACAGAATCTTGAAATAATTAGATATTAACGAAACTTTGTATTTAAACTAACATTAAAAAGATCTTGGACCAATATTTCTTCATAATTATTTTAAAATACCATAAACTGTACAGTTTAAACATCACATTTTGAATATCAAGGAAATGGTCAATGATTTTCGGAGCCACTGTTTCATGTTTCGGCTTTGTGTCTCGTAAACACATTATATCAATAACAAAAATTTACTATATCAATTCACGTATTCAATTTTGGTTGTGTAAGAAATATGAACTATACATATGAGAAAGAGACACATGAATTCATTCCTACATGACACAGAGTAACACAGACGTATTTTTAGAAAGCACGCATGATTTCGTGTGTGACTATACACTCCCAGTCTGTGTTTCACTGTTTTTCCATCATCTCTGAACTCTTTATTAGCAAACTGACATTTATAGAGACCCCTTAGTGGTTATGTCCGACATAAAGATTACTTACAGAATCACTATTTAAATTCAAATAACTAAGGCCAACGTCAAATGTTATACAATATGGTATAAATCGGTTTGATCACCACACATTTTAACATTAGGATGTACACCAGTATCTCAAAACCTTTATCGGAACCCTTCCTTTTGTATCTTATTACTAATTTGCGGCATAGGGTCAGTAATTCTAATCTGATTTCAAGAAAATGTTCACTACACTCAGCCGTATAGAGACAAGTGCATCATACTGACGCCATCCAATTTTCACTTTCATCAATTACTTTCACATTTGAAGGACTTGAAGTAGCCAACATAAGTAAAACTAGATTTGATCGCGATTAAAACACGAGATTTCCATCCACCAAAACAATCATGTTATCGATCAGACGATCGATCATTTTAGTACGTTTTCTCTTCGCATATTATAATATACTATATCTTTAAATGAAATCTCAACATTTTGTGTGATTTATGTGAAATGAAGCCGCCACTTTTGTATAAACTATAGTTCTGTTTTAGATGTGGTTATTAACACGTAACACTGGGTAGCGGCCAGATCTAACGGCATTCAAACAACGATGTATGTGTTAACATTATGAAAACGTGAAAGTATATCTTTATTCAAACGTAGTCCTTCAATACAAACGATATTACTTACTACCGTCAGAGATAAACTACAATATATTACTTAAAAACACATTAACGAAGTATTTTACTTTATTAGATACAAAGCCATGCTGACATGGAATTTTTTTAGGTACAACGTAGTCCTTCTGGTCATATAAAGAGGTTAACATTGGCTGTTTCATTTTCATATCAATTGCACAAATTGTTGAGATTGTATTCATAGATATGCTATATCCGGTATATAACTTATGAGTAAAATAGGAGTCGAGGTCCAAGATGTCCCAAACGTTTCAAAATTGTCCCTTTTACAAACAGTTTTAATGTACATTAATCTTTCAAACAGCGGGTTAACTGTAATAAATTTATATAAAAAAAACGCGAAGGTGGACAACATATCTTTTTTGTCGGGCTTTTTTCCATACACTTCAAAATTTTATCTAAAAATTCAAATCCTTATTCTAACTGCGTTTCGTAGAGGATGGGGCAACATCTCATATAAGATCACGCTCTGATGTCTTTGTAAATGGACCTATCACAGTACTACTTCAATTTTCTTAACGACGACAAATGAATTTGTAGGAGCTGTCATAATTATTTAGTAGTTTGTTATCAGTTTTCCCAAAGAGCACACAACATACCTACATACATATGAATGCTGTAACGAGATGTCGTTTTCAGATGTGTATAGGTGGAGAAAATGAATTGGACTTGAAGCTTGATGTACAGATGTAGTTATTTTATTTACTTTCCTGTCTGTCTGACCTTTGTTTAACTCGTAGTGTAGCTGGCTTGGTTGTGTATAAATAAAGTTCAAGAACTGATATATGGAATTCTGTTTATTGCGTTTCCCTTTTTCCATAACTCCATATAACGTAGAAACTGAAAATACAAATAACTATATTTAAACTACGTTATTAGCAAAGTACATGTACATATATTTGATACCGATTACTAAGTAACTTTAATATACTCCGTTAATAAGTACATATACAATTTTAGAATACTTCTATATAATTACAAACCTCAAAAGTGTAATAACTGAGAGAAGCGTTAAATTTGTTACACATAATGTTAAATTTGTAATACAAGGCTAGCATGAATATTGTGAAATATGTAAACATAAACATTGACAATTCCAAGAAGTAAAGTAAAACCGGAAGTAGTTCCGAGAAACAGTTGAAATCGAGAAAGTTATTATACTACATGATCTTATAAATGGCCAGAATTAACACTATCTCAACAAATCCATGCATATGTGAAATACTAAACATATTTTAGTTACATCAGTTAACATCAAATGAAATTTATGCAGAGAAATATCATAACCTTAGCTAGAATGTTGAAACGTTATTATAAACTATCTATGGAGGAGGGGACGTAACTCTTATACACACATGATATATGCGCGGGAACGAACGTCAATCCCTTCAACAATAACATAATCAAATATGATAGATACTGAGGAACATACAGGTTCTTTAGATGCGTAAACATTACATCATAATATCTCAAAATAAAATACACATATGTACCTTATTCCCTTACAACCAGCAGCTATTATTTAAGTATAATTCGTTGTGTTTCACTTCTATAGTGCACATAGCCATCTTCTTGTTTCCGGAAGTTACAACAGAGCATGCGTGGACAAACTAATATAAAAAGGCATACTATCAAATTTCCGGAAAATGAAATTTGCGATAGAAAATATTGAGTGCAATTTTTACAAATAAAAAAAAAACCAAACATTTACACTCCCACCAAAATTGCTATGAATTTTCCACAAAAGGGAGTTTACCTTACTCAATACAATTCACAAGCAAAATGCTTATGTTAATAAAGAACTTAGAACAACATTTAGTAAAGTTCAAAAAGTACAATATCAAGTAATGTTCACTACACATTTTTTAACTGTTTGTACTTAATTCTCGACAAGTAACACCAATTTGTGTATGCTGCGTTCAAGGACTGAAGGTGATGTGGTATTTCGAAGTCCCATTGATACCTTGACTCTTCGCACAAGTCCGTCATCATCTGGATATGCTTCAATGACCTTTGCGAGTGGCCATTGATTACGAGGCAGGTCAACATCCTTCACAAGCACTATGTCTCCACCACAAATGTTCCGACGCGGTTCATGCCACTTTTGTCTTAGAGAGATTTGTGCAAGATATTCCTTCCTCCAACGTCCCCAAAAATGCTCCAGCAGATATTGTACGCGTCGCCAACGCTTACGAAGATAAAGATCTTCCTTCAAGAAGTCCCCTGGTGGTGGTTGAGGTATTGATGATTTGGCAGTCAAGATGTGGTTGGGCGTGAGTGGTTCCAAGGCTTCTGGATTGTCAATTTCACTCACAGTCAGAGGACAACTGTTCACGATGGACATGACTTCGTAAAACACAGTACGGAGAGATGCGTCATCGAGCCTTCCTGGACACAATGACAGGACAGAATTCAAGATGCTCCTGACTGTTCTAATCTGCCGTTCCCAAACACCACCAGTATGACTAGCGCTTGGTGGGTTTAAGACGAAGTCACATTGCCTCTCGACTAAAAATGATGATAACTTGTTTACCTTGGCCTCCCTTTCAAACTCGTTCTTGGCACCGATGAAATTTGTACCCTGGTCCGAGCGTATCTGCCTAACGGATCCTCGAATAGCAATGAAACAACGCAGAGCGTTGATGAAAGCATCCGTTGGCATGTCATCAAGCATTTCAATATGAATGGCGCGAGAACACATGCAGGTTAATAAAAGACCATATCGTTTGATTTCCTTGCGTCCCATTTTGACGACAAATGGGCCGAAACAGTCCATTCCACAGTATGTGAAGGGGGTTGATGGTTCTACGCGATCCTTGGGGAGATCAGCCATCTTCTAACATTCTGTTGGGCGTCTTAACTTCCTGCAAATAACACAGTGACGTATGAACTTGGCAACCGTTTTGCTCCCATCTACAATCCAAAATCCGCATGAACGTAGTTTGTTGAGAGTTATGCCGCGTCCTTGATGTTTTGTTTCTTGATGAACATGCGCAAGAATCAGTCGCGTTACATGGCTGTTCTTTGGTAGAATCATCGGGTGCTTATAGCACATAGTACATTCTGCATTTCTCAGACGTCCTCCGACTCGAATGACACCATCCTGGAGAAACGGATCAAGGGGGTAAAGACGACTTGTTCTTGGGAGTGTCTCTGATGCCTTCAGGGCATTCATTGATTCCTTGAATGCTTGACCTTGAACAAGCCTTACAATTGTTCGTTCGGCGTTTTCTCTTTCTTCTACAGAAGTATGATGGGTTCCCTTGATTCCGTTTGATAATCTCTGTAATCTTGCTACTACAGATACCGTAGTTTTCCAGCTGGAAAATCTTTCAAGACAGTCAATGATGTCTAATGCAGGGGTTGTTACAGAATGAAGTACCTTTGCTTGCCTGACCTCAGGGTCTCCTGGTTGTAAACTTGTATCAATCTCATCCGATTGAATGTTGGGTTGCCACAAGAAAGGTGGTCCAGTGAGCCATGTTGAGTTTACAATCTCAGAGGCGGTAAGACACCTTGATGCATGATCAGCTGGGTTGTCCTTCGTGTCTATATAGCGCCACTGTTGAGGCTCCGTAGCATCCCTGATCATTTGCACTCGATTTGCTACGAAGACCTGGAATCGCCTTGCTTCATTGTTAATGTAACCTAATACCACTCGAGAATCAGTCCAAAAGTATTCATTGTTTACATATAGATCTAGTTCATTTTTGAGAAAGATACTCATTTTGACTGAGAGTACGGCAGCTGTCAATTCTAGTCTTGGTATTGTTACTACCTTGACAGGAGTAACTCTAGCCTTGGAGGCTACAAGAGCGCAGTGAACTTCAGTGTTGTTGACAAGACGAACATATGAGCATTGTCCATATCCGATGCTACTGGCGTCTGAGAAGTGATGTAACTCAACAACTGTAGGTATTCCAAACCAAGAGGGCTTAAGGCATCTGGGAATGTTCACTTGACTTAGATTTTGAATGTCCTTGATCCATGCTTCCCATTGAGGCTGTGAACAGTTAGGGAGTGGATCATCCCATCCTACGCCATTACGGCACATTTCCTGGAGAATTTGCTTTCCTCGAAGAGTGAATGGCGACAAGAATCCAAGGGGATCGAATACAGATGCCACAATCGATAGCATGGTTCGTCGTGTTGGAACCTCATTCCTAACAGATATCTGAAACTTGAATGTATCACATTCCACACACCATTGGACTCCAAGAGCGCGCTCGACAGGTAGTGGATCTAAGGTCAAATCTAGGCTAACACCAACGGCTCTTTCGGAAACTGGTACCGCTTGCACCACACGTTTATTGTTCGACAAGAACTTGTGAAGTCTTAACCCTCCATTTGCACAAAGATCTTGTGCATCGTTTACTAGCTGTATAGCTTCATCTTCTGTTTCAACGCTCGTCAGACCATCCTCAACGTAGAAGTTACGTTGTATAAAGGAGGAAGCAATTGGTAGCTCAGACTCTTGTGTCTTGGCTAGGTGTTTTAGACCATCCGGGGGAGGAGGCAGCACCAAAGAGGTGAACTCGCATACGATACTCTTGTGGTTTGCAATCAATATTACCAGACTCCCACCACAAGAACCGTAGGAAGTCACGGTCCTTAACATCTACGATGAACTGATGAAACGTCTTCTCAATGTCACACATGATGCCTATGGGAGACTTTCTGAACCTGCACAGAACTCCAGCAAGTGCGTTCGTTAGATCTGGGCCCGTGAGCAGATGGTCGTTTAGTGAGCAGTCTCCATATCTCGCAGAACAATCAAACACTACGCGAAGCTTGTTAGGTTTCTTGGGGTGATAAACACTATGATGTGGAATGTACCAAATGTTTCCATCATCTTCTCGAGACTTGATGTCACTGTCAACTACTTCAGCATCTCCCCGTTCTAGTATTTCCTTCATAAATTTCTGGTAATGTGCAAAGTATTTAGGATCCTTCTTGAATTTGTTCTTCAGGTGGTTTAACCTCACCTCTGCAAGAGGTTTATTATCTGGCAAGACAGGACGTTTCTTGAAAGGAAGGGGCATTTCCAATTGTTTGTCCTCACGTTGTTTGATGTGCTCCATCAAGTTTAAGAACTGTGTGTCTTCCTGCGAAAACCTTTCTCCGACTTCTTTGTCATCTGCAAAATCCGTTTCAAATACCTTAATCAATTGTTGCGGCGTACAGGATGGTAATTCCTTAATAGAAGTACGACAACTTGTTCCACTATCCAACGATTGGTTCGCTAGGGTGGCCTTTGGGTTCACATAACCAACAATACTCCAACCGAGAATAGTTTCAATAGTATATGGTTCATTGGTTTCACCTATTAAGGTTTTCCTTGGGGCAAGTGCCTGTGGGCATGATTAACCCAATCTCACAAGACTGTAGAGGTGGTATTTCATCTCTTATTGGTTGAAGATGTGGCCAATCGTCAACTGTGTTCTTCTTAGGTATGTGTGAGTAGTCAGCCGGAATGAAGTTTCTCGTGTAAGCCAGATTGATGGGTACTGTATCCTTGGCGGGTGAATTAAAGCCTCTGACCTGAAGACCGTTGACCCTTGAACTGTCTATGACAGTATGCTGCGATGTTATGGTTGATAAGCCAAGTTTAACTGGTTTTACTGTTAGCTGTAATGCAGAAGCAGTGTCGTCTAGGATGAAAGTTGTATCGCTTTGTGTATCAAGCAGTGCGTAAGTCAATACTTCTCTTGATGCTTCTTCCTTAGAGGACACCCAAACTGGTACAATCATTGAAGTTCCCTTGCCATTTTGGTGGCTTACGCGTAAGGAACTTGCTGTGTTTACGTTGTTATCAGCTATAGGGTTTGAACATGGTGTTCCCAGCTGGCGGTCTTCGTGGAGACACGTAGGATGTTTCAGCTTGCATGTGCCGCATACATGTTTCCTTTGACAGTCTTTATTCCGATGACCCCTTCGCAGACATCCGAAACACAGATTCTTTTCGCGGATGAATGACCGTTTGTCCTTTAGCGAAAGAGCTAAAAACTTATCACATCGTACCACATAATGGCCGTCCTTTTCAAAATACACACAAACCTTCGAATTCTTATCTTTGTCAGTTTGTGATTTTGAAGAGGCAGTTGAAGCTAGGACTCGTATCTTCTGTTCCTTCGAACGTTTGCGTTCTGTTTCTGTAGTGTTGTTGAGGGCATGTATGGAAGATATTGGGTTGCACGCGACCTTGGCTTCTCGAGCAACAAATTCCACAAACTGGCTAAATGATGGGTAGTTGTTTGATGAATCTAGCCCTTCTGTCACAACTCTATTCCATCTCACAGAAGCCCACTCGGGGAGCTTACCTAGTAGTTTTTGATTTTCAGAACAGTCGTTAAGGATACTCAAACTAGGAATGTGCATCATGGCTTCTTTGCAGCCTTGTAGGAAGTCTGCAAAGTTCCGTAGAGCTTTGGGATCTCTATTAGAGATTTTTGGCCAATTCTCAAGTTTTTTGCGGAATGCTTGTTGTAAAACAAACGTGTTTCCATACCGTTCATCCAACACCTTACGTGCATTCACAAATGCTGCCTCACTGCCACTATATAGGAATCCTTCAAGGGCTTGTCTGGCTGGACCACTTACATACTTTTTCAAGTAAAATATTTTCTCTTGAGGGGGAATCCCTTTGCGATCTATTAACATTTCAAAGGCGTTTTTCCATTCCATATATTCTATGGGGTCTCCCGTAAAGATACTTGGCTCGGGTATAGGAAGTCGACCAAGGCCAACAGTGTTTGCCAGTGTGTCTGCCAAAAATTTAGCATCGTTGTTAGATTGAGGTAGCATGTTTGTAATGTTAGGTTGGAATGTTTGAGCGTTTGGTGACAACCTAGTATCAGACACTGTGGTAGTAGAAGTACATGTAACAGGCACAGAGCTTCGAGTTGAGAACATGCTGGTATACGGGTAGGTAGATGGACGGTGCGAAGAACGATATGGTCCAGCAGTGAGTGGTGCATTTCCTGATACTTCCGTGTTGATAGTTGGTTCAAGGGTTGCAGAAAATGGTGAGGTATATAGGAAAGGCGTTGACGGTGGTGATGAGATAACTGGTTTCGTGCACAAAGAGGAATATGAATTAATAGGTGCCTCAGAGACTGGTATTTCTGGTTCCTCCTTTATTGCCTTGGTATATGCCTTCAGACGCGCTTCAGCGAACTCAATCCTCCTTTTGATTCTAAGTGTTTGAGGTCGGTCTGCAGCCTTTCCTCAATAGGATTAAATTGTTCTGCTGCCCTTAAGGCTTCTAAATCTGCAGCGGCCTCTGCCATTTTCACAGACAGTCTGGATCTTGAAGAGGTAGATGAGCTTACACTACTGGATGACTCTGATTCACCGAATACAGATTTAGCGTGCCTTCGGAGGTCTGAGAGGCGTCGTGCCTCGAACACGTTATCAAATGTGTCTATGTCGCTAAGTCTTTCATTTAGTATTTTGAGTAAGTCAGCACTTACGGCAACACATGCATCGATTCTGCGCACAATGTCCTGAGCTGGGGTTGAAATGTCCTTTACAATATTAAAGTTCTTTAATACACTTGCCTCAAGAGCCTTAATTTTATCAATCATTTGGCCTAAGTCATTTTCAGAACATTCTGCTTTTAAGTTTGTTCTTATCTCTTTAGCATGAATTTGCCATTTTCCATATGTAGATCGGAGCTTGGCCAAGCGTTTCTCAAGTTCTGTCTCCTGATATGCTGCCATTTTTTCTGTTAGTTTGCGATTTCTTTCCGATGTTCTGATCTCTGTTTGTATGCTGTTTGTCGACTCAGATGTCCCACTTGAGTTTGTTGTAGTACCCTTAACCTCAGTTTCGTCCTTCGTTGTTGTGTCACCATGGTCGTTTCTTTCATCTGTATCTGAAGATCCCTTATCTTTATCCATGATGATGATGTTTTCGTTAATGGGTTAAGTTTCTACTGTAGCTGGCTTGGTTGTGTATAAATAAAGTTCAAGAACTGATATATGGAATTCTGTTTATTGCGTTTCCCTTTTTCGATAACTCCATATAACGTAGAAACTGAAAATACAAATAACTATATTTAAACTACGTTATTAGCAAAGTACATGTACATATATTTGATACCGATTACTAAGTAACTTTAATATACTCCGTTAATAAGTACATATACAATTTTAGAATACTTCTATATAATTACAAACCTCAAAAGTGTAATAACTGAGAGAAGCGTTAAATTTGTTACACATAATGTTAAATTTGTAATACAAGGCTAGCATGAATATTGTGAAATATGTAAACATAAACATTGACAATTCCAAGAAGTAAAGTAAAACCGGAAGTAGTTCCGAGAAACAGTTGAAATCGAGAAAATTATTATACTACATGATCTTATAAATGGCCAGAATTAACACTATCTCAACAAATCCATGCATATGTGAAATACTAAACATATTTTAGTTACATCAGTTAACATCAAATGAAATCTATGCAGAGAAATATCATAACCTTAGCTAGAATGTTGAAACGTTATTATAAACTATCTATGGAGGAGGGGACGTAACTCTTATACACACATGTTATATGCGCGGGAACGAACGTCAATCCCTTCAACAATAACATAATCAAATATGATAGATACTGAGGAACATACAGGTTCTTTAGATGCGTAAACATTACATCATAATATCTCAAAATAAAATACACATATGTACCTTATTCCCTTACAACCAGCAGCTATTATTTAAGTATAATTCGTTGTGTTTCACTTCTATAGTGCACATGGCCATCTTCTTGTTTCCGGAAGTTACAACAGAGCATGTGTGGACAAACTAATATAAAAAGGCATACTATCAAATTTCCGGAAAATGAAATTTGCGATAGAAAATATTGAGTGCAATTTTTACAAATAAAAAAAACCCAAACATTTACACGTAGGCACGAAACAATGGAAAATTATGAAACTGAAAGCTTGTGTTTTCATTTGTGGGTGTTTGTTTTATTATTCTGTATTGGCAAACGAAAATCATGTTATGGATTTAGGCTATTATGTATCTACAACTGATAATTTGAAACAAGAGGACCAGAGGGCCTGCATCGCTTACCTTTTAACAGCCAGGGGAAGATTTTTACAATTTTAAATCCCTACCATATAAGGATGTTACCGTTGCATTATGAATGAGTGTTATCCCATTCTTTGTTTAAGAGAAGAAGTCGTTTATTTGAAAATAGCCAAATTGGCTCTTTTGGCCCCGCCCTTCAGGCCCCGGGGGTCAGCCCAATTATTTACAAAATTTTGAATCCCCGCCCTATAACAATGGGTGTCTTCTTACTTAGCCAACATTCTGGATTTTGAGGTATACAGGTAGTTGGCCAAGTGAGACTAGGTGTGAAAGATAGAACAATACGAGATAATTACAGGTAAGGCTATAGACTCTTCCATAAAACTACCAATTTTTATTCAATTCATTTTAGTCCGTGGACCTTACGGTCCATAAGTACAAATTACATCATGTAAAATATACAATTGATATAACAAAAGAGATGGAGAGTGATTTATATAATAGACATTAAATTTCCAGCCAAATGTTTCAACTTTTTAACTTTTCTGACCAACAATGCTACCATTGCTTTATGAGTGCTATCCCATGCTTAGTTTCAGAAAAGAAGTCGTTTATATGAAAATAGCCAAATTGACCACTTATTAAGTATTAAAGGCGCTGAAACCTTGTATATTTTTGGCGGGAAAACGACAAAATTGTCATTTTTCAAACGGCTATATCTCCGCCATTTAGGATCTAATGACCTTGAAACCTGTTATTATGTATTTCTAAAAGCATGTCCTTTTATATCCAACTTTCATTTTTTTTTCTGTGGTAAATTTCGTTTTTGACCTTTGTTTGACCCTGTTACGAACTCTAGATATTGACATAATCTCTGATAACATATAATGAGATAAACACGCGCTTCAAGTACGTTTAAAACGTGTCCAAAGTTAAGCGTCGCACCTTATTCCGTTTGTGAGATATCCTACTAACAAGATTAGTGGAAATAAGAAAAAAAACAATAACAATAGGGATTTCCATCCGTAGATGGAAAATCCTTTTAAAGCTAGACAGGATCACAGAGGCCATGAGGGAATATTATGCCAGGAGACTGAAAACAAGAAGGAAATAGAAAACATTTATCCGCGTTTTAAGGTCATCTGACCCGAAGGGTCAAGATGACCTGTTGTCGTCATGTTTTGTCCGTCGTCGTCCGCCCCCACTGCCGCCATCTTGAAAACACATTTTGAGCTTCTTCTCAAGTTCTACCGGTGGTATTTTGGCTGAAACTTGCATGAAATGATCCTGACATAGTCCCGACAATGTATTGTTATTTTTCGGGTCGATCCGAAATCAAAGATTGCTCCAACTGCCGCCATCTTGAAAATACATTTTGAACTTCTTCTCAAGCTCTACCGGTGCGATTTGGCTGAAACTTTCATGAAAAGATCCTGACAGGGTCCCCACAAATTGTTGCTATTTTTCGGGTCGATTCAAAATCCAAGATAGCCGCCACAGCCGCCATCTTGAAAACACATTTTTAACGTCTTCTCAGGTTCTACCGGTGCGACTTGGCTGAAACTTGCATGAAATGATCCTGACATGGTTTCAACAAAGTGTTGTTATTTTTTGGGTAGATCCGAAATCCAAAATGGCCGCCACAGCCGCCATCTTGAAAATACATATTTAACTTCTTCTCAAGTTTTACTGGTGCGATTTGGCTGAAACTTGCATGAAAAAATCCGGACATGATCCCCACAAAGTGTTGTTATTTTTTGAGTCGATCTGAAATGCAAGATGGCCGCCACAGCCGTCATCTTGAAAACTCATTTTGAACTTCTTCTCAAGTGCTACTGGTGCGATTTGGCTGAAACTTGCATAAAATGATCCTGACAAAGTCCCGACAATGTATTGTTATTGTTCGGGTCGATCCGAAATCCAAGATGGCTGCCACAGCCGCCATCTTGAAAACACATTTTGAACTTCTTCTCAAGTTTTATCGGTACTTTGTATTGCTGAAACATGCATGAAATGATCCTGACATGGTCCAGACAAAGTGTTGTTACATCTCTGATTGATCCCAAATCGAAGATGGCTATCATGACCTAATAATTTTCTATATGATTATTGACAAGGTAGTCAGATGACCGTTAAGGCCCTTGGGCCTCTTGTTTATACTGACGAATCAAGGAGTACATTTGATATGTTATTCACCACCAAAAGTTACCTATATTTTGATAATTACAATACTTGCAATGCATAAGATTAAATTTAAAAAATAAAAATAAGAGCTGAAAATGATTTTTGTGGTATTCCTAATATATTTATAATCATATCTACAGTGCAGTGAAATGAGTACCTACGGGCAGAGCATAAAGCGAAGTTGTAGTCTACAATTTCATTTCACATGTCACAGTCTTATTAGTAGTTACAAAGTTTCATATACGATATATATATTCATCTAAACATACATATGACATTAAAAACAAGAATTTTATAGTGAATGAATTTTGTGTGGTAACTAACGTTTATAAGGCATCATGCATGTTTGTCTGTCCATTTGAAGGATTTTTACAACTGTATTCTTCAAACCTTAGGGGTTGCAATAGGTTGCCGAAAAAAAGAGGATGTCCAAAGTTTGGATCATTTATGGCACATGTTACTTTAAGAAAAAGTATTAACGAACAAAACGACACTGTGGGAAAAACCTAAAAAGTATGACTCCTTTTAAGCCAAGAAAATGAAAAACGTAAAGAAATGTTGTAGATGTAATCATTTGTGTTACACTACCACTGAGAGCTTCTTGTGTGACGTTTTGATAATTAGAATGACATGTACAGTGCCACCATAACCAGACAAATGATGATCAGGCAGCAAATGTACACCAAGGAGTGTAAAAATGTACGAATTATCGAGGCTCCATCTCACTTATACACCAGCAAATGACAGTAATCGAGTATGAGGAGGAGTCACAAGGACGTCACACAGTACGGAACAACATGGGGATACCTAACACTGAACAAGACGGGAAGGGATTACACCCCACCTCCCCATCCCGGACGGGCAACGACAACATAATCGTCTTCCATCATCTCATCGGAACCCACAATTACGTCATCAGCAGGATTTCAACCACGACAAATGTTATATGCTTGTCAATATATAAAGAGGGGAACGATGCCATTCTCAAGGGTTACCTTAAAAGTCGCAAGGGTGAAAAAGATCTTAAGAATTAATGGTATTAACTTATGAAAGAGAAATTCGACAAGAAACTGTTGAAAACAATACGTGCTTATCCATTGTACATGTCTCATTGAAATCAATGAGTTAATCATAAACATATTAATTAAGTTTAACTTTGAGAACCTGATCGACGCACATTCTCTGGAAAATCTCACAAACCTTGTTGGAGACAAAAATACAATTTGCCATGGAGTTTGAACTTAATGATATACAACAGAAAATGACACAGAATGAACATTTTTTTTTTATTTGATGAAAGTATTTTGTGTTTTGCATAAACGCACAACTGTCCCACATGAAGAGATAGATTTTGGTCTAGGGGAAGTAACTACTTAAAGTGAGACTGATAATCAGAGTGAATGACAATTACTCAACCCAACCTACGTTACAGAGCTGACTCAAGTTATATGACATACACTGTACACTGGATAGAGAAAGTGATGAGGTTATCTAGATGTATTCTATTTTTGTAAGGGACATTCATGAGTAAAACTAACTACTTTCACGAATGACATAAATCTGGCTAATGCAAAAACGCAGTTTTAAATAAAAAATATTTTTCTGTAGACATTCCAAAACTATTTTTTCACATATCTATTAAATGACTTGGTTTTTACAAGTTCTAATTGAACGTCACAATCATGTTATGGATTGAGATAGGGTTTTTCACTTACAGGTGAAAAGACCTATTGTATTTATAGTTCTTCTGTGCAGAAGATTGTTACAAAGTATCTCCGAAATGGTAAGAGATACGCCAGTGAACATGTCACCATATTGTAGGTTATGAGTTGAAGGTGTCACAGCAGCATTTTTATGTTGGACCAAAATCCAATATGGCCACTATGACCTCACTTTCGGTTTTAAACTCATGTCAATATCTCGTTACCGGTTTTTTGTTTTTGTTTTGGATATGTTATGTAGAATAGAAAATGGAGGAAATAACTACCGCAACACTTTTCTGTAAAACGTCAACTTCTGGTCGGAAAAAAGGCCCAAGGTTCAAAAGTGCAATTTTTCGGAAAAAAAGTCATTAAAAATCTTCTGTTCAAGTTCTAAAAGGACCAGAGACCTAATATCAGGTCTGTAGCATGCTGACATACATGTAAATGACTACCAAGTATGTTAATATGAATGACCTTCACCTTCATTCAAGGTCACTTGAGCAAAACATTCCAAAATCTGCAAATGACTTCTTGTAAAGTTCTAGAAGGCCTAGAGACCTAATATTATGTCTATAGCATGCCGATAAAATTGCCTACCAAGTATGTTAATATGAATGACCTTCATTCAAGGTCACTTGGGCCAAAAATCCAAAATCTGCAAATGTCTTCTTGTAAAGTTCTAGAAGGCCTAGAGACCTATTATTCTACTGTGGCATGCTGACGTGAATGTCTACTACGTTTGTTAATATGAATGAACTTGACAACTTCTTAAAGGATTAAAGACCTATTTTTTGGTGTATTTTTTTTATTTTTCAAAAAGACATGTTCATATAATAACGTGATATTACATCATCATTGCCATCTTCTTCTTCATCATCATCATCATCATCATCATCATCATCATCATCATCATCATCATCATCATCATCATCATCATCATCATCATCATCATCATCATCATTACCACCACTGTCAACATCATAGTCATTAAACACATCATTGCCGCATCTTAATCATCATCATCATAATCATCATCATCATCATCATCATCATCATCATCATCATCATCATCATCATCATCATCATCATCATCATTATCATCATCAGCAGCATCAACATTCATCATCGTCATAATCATCATCAACAACATGAAATATCATCATCATCATCATCATCATCATCAGCAGCAGCAGCAGCAGCAGCAGCAGCAGCATCAACATTCATCATCGTCATAATCATCATCAACAACATGAAATATCATCATCACCATTATCATCATCATCACCATCATCATTATCATCATCATCATTATCATCATCATCATCATCATTATCAACATTCATCATCGTCATAATCATCATCGTCATAATCATCATCAACAACATGAAATATCATCATTATCATCATCATCACTATCATCATCCTTGTCATCATCATCATCCTTGTCATCATCATCATCATCCTCATCATCATCATCATCATCATCATCACCATCATCATCATCACCATCATCATCATCATCCTTGTCATCATCATCATCATCATCATCATCATCCTCATTATCATAATTCATCAAACTTCATTATCTTCATCCTCATCATTGTCATGATTATAATCATCAAAAAGAACATCATCATGGTGAACTATATGTAGTTATCCTCAATAATTAGTCACATTATCATCATCTTCATCTACATAAACAACATCAACATCATAATCAATCATCATCGTCATCATCATCAGCCATATCATTTTCATGTCTATTCACCTATTTTAAGATCGAAAGTATGCTGTGTGCTACCAAGTTTGTTAATGACCTTCAACGTAATTTCTTGTTGGTGAAACGCCCATCAAATTATCCAATATAAAATTCTAGTTAACAATATACTTGTGTATCAGCACCGACTGGCATGTAAAGGTGAAGATATACATATTATTATGTAGGACAAAGTTTTCGATTTCTTTTTATCAATGCATTTCATGGAAATATGTTAGGCGGAAGTTATCAGCATGGATCTTTCGAGTGCAGTATTTAAATTAATGTGCTAAAACACGAAAACTCTTAAAAACTGCAGTTTACTTTTACAGCCTGCCGGAAAACTATTATACAAGGATAGTCAAGTGGAAAGTTTTCGTGTGATAATATCTTAAAACCGTTGGGATAAATTAAATTTGTTTACTGAAAACTGATTCCCTTGCTTATTTTTTCAGAGTCCACTATTACGTAATTTAAGCATCTTCTTTAAAATCATTTTAGGGAACGTGAACGCTTATATAACTTTTATGTTTTTTTCTTTCTTTTTGCTGTATTGAAAGAAGAAGCATCAACATGATGATTGGAAATTTTTACATATGTGTTGTTTGTATGTTTAAGGTTGTGTATGTGTTGTTTGGATGTTTGAGGTTGTGTATGTGTTGTTTGGATGTTTAAGGTTGTGTATGTGTTGTTTGGATGTTTAAGGTTGTGTATGTGTTGTTTGGATGTTTGAGATGTGTATGTGTTGTTTGGATGTTTGAGATGTGTATGTGTTGTTTGGATGTTTGAGATGTGTATGTGTTGTTTGGATGTTTAAGGTTGTGTATGTGTTGTTTGGATGTTTGAGATGTGTATGTGTTGTTTTGATGTTTGAGATGTGTATGTGTTGTTTGGATGTTTGAGATGTGTATGTGTTGTTTGGATGTTTGAGGTTGTGTATGTGTTGTTTGGATGTTTAAAATTGTGTATGTGTTGTTTGAATGTTTAAGGTTGTGTATGTGTTAATTGGATGTTTAAGGTTGTGTATGTGTTGTTTGGATGTTTGAGATGTGTATGTGTTGTTTGGATGTTTAAGGTTGTGTATGTGTTGTTTGGATGTTTAAGGTTGTGTATGTGTTGTTTGGATGTTTAAGATTGTTTATGTGTTGTTTGGATGTTTAAGGTTGTGTATGTGTTGTTTGAATGTTTAAGGTTGTGTATGTGTTGTTTGGATGATTACAATTGTGTATGTGTTGTTTGAATGTTTATGGTTGTGTATCTTTTGTTTGGATGATTACAATTGTGTATATGTTGTTTGAATGTTTATGGTTGTGTATGTGTTGTTTGGATGTTTGAGATGTGTATGTGGTGTTTGGATGTTTGAGGTTGTGTATGTGTTGTTTGGATGTTTAAAATTGTGTATGTGTTGTTTGAATGTTTAAGGTTGTGTATGTGTTAATTGGATGTTTAAGGTTGTGTATGTGTTGTTTGAGATGTGTATGTGTTGTTTGGATGTTTGAGATGTGTATGTGTTGTTTGGATGTTTAAAATTGTGTATGTGTTGTTTGGATGTTTGAGGTTGTGTATGTGTTGTTTGGATGTTTGAGGTTGTGTATGTGTTGTTTGGATGTTTAAGGTTGTGTATGTGTTGTTTGGATGATTACAGTTGTGTATGTGTTGTTTGAATGTTTATGGTTGTGTATGTGTTGTTTGGATGTTTAAGGTTGTGTATGTGTTATTTGGATGTTTAAGGTTGTGTATGTGTTGTTTGGATGTTTAAGGTTGTGTATGTGTTGTTTTGATGTTTAAGGTTGTGTATGTGTTGTTTGAATGTTTAAGGTTGTGTATGTGTTGTTTGGATGTTTAAGGTTGTGTATGTGTTGTTTGGATGTTTGAGGTTGTGTATGTGTTGTTTGGATGTTTAAGGTTGTGTATGTGTTGTTTGGATGTTTGAGGTTGTGTATGTGTTGTTTGGATGTTTAAGATTGTGTATGTGTAATTGGATGTTTGAGATTGTGTATGTGTTGTTTGGATGTTTGAGGTTGTGTATGTGTTGTTTTGATGTTTAAGGTTGTGTATGTGTTGTTTGGATGTTTAAGGTTGTGTATGTGTTGTTTGGATGTTTAAGATTGTGTATGTGTTGTTTGGATGTTTAAGATTGTGTATGTGTAATTGGATGTTTGAGATTGTGTATGTGTTGTTTGGATGTTTGAGGTTGTGTATGTGTTGTTTTGATGTTTAAGGTTGTGTATGTGTTGTTTGGATGTTTAAGGTTGTGTATGTGTTGTTTGGATGTTTAAGGTTGTGTATGTGTTGTTTGGATGTTTAAGATTGTGAATGTGTTGTGTACATGTTTAATGTTGTGTATGTGTTGTTTGGGTGTTTAAAGTTGTGTATGTGTTGTGTAGATGTTTAATGTTGTGTATGTGTTGTTTTGATGTTTAAGGTTGTGTATGTGTTGTTTGGATGTTTAAGATTGTGAATGTGTTGTTTGGATGTTTGAGGTTGTGTATGATTTGTTTAGATGTTTAAGGTTGTGTATGATTTGTTTGGATATTTAAGATTGTGAATGTGTTGTGTACATGTTTAATGTTGTGTATGTGTTGTTTGGGTGTTTAAAGTTGTGTATGTGTTGTGTAGATGTTTAATGTTGTGTATGTGTTATTTGGATATTTCATCTCTTTATACTGCCAGAAATATTCAAGGAATCAGAATATACTAACCATGCGTTCTGTTTATCCTGCAACCATTTGCTTATAAGATGACATTCATAGCAAGAGAATTTTACTTGGTAAATTTAAGAAGCATTTGTGTGATTTTAATACACCATCATTTAAACTGGTAACTTTTTTCTGAACGTGTTGTATACAACCAGTCAGTTTTGATGTACAAAGTTTTACATGGCGTGGCCACAGACTATTTGAACACTTTTAAATTCACTTCTTATGTACGATCCAAATCTGCCAGATCAGTCATAAATAATCTATTTTCCTTCCATCATTTATAACTAAGACATTTCAGTTATCTTTTACATACCAGGGTCCTTCTACTTGGAATGTGGTTCCGGAACATGTCAGGAATGCCACATCATTTTTATCTTTTAAACAAAGTACAAAGATGTTTTTCTGGGCTCATTCTAGTTTACTATTAGTTTATTTTATCTTCATTATAGTTTGACTGTGATTAGGCTCTGTGATATTTTTGATTCGTAAATACTGTACATTTATATATATACTTGACCAGAAGTTAGACGAGTCTTTGACTCTTTTTGTCATGAAGTATAATTAAAAAAAGACTCTAATAATTTTAAGGTAAGGAATTCTTTACAGTTAAGAATGTTTGTGAAACTAGACCTTGATGTGTTATTACAACATAGAAGGCGTTGGGAATATAACGGTATCGCACTGCTATACATACATAGATTCTATAGATTGCATACATTCGTGCACTAATGCAAATAGAAAGGTATGAATGTCATCTATGAGAAAGGTTTATATGAAGTTTATCAAATTCAATGTAATTTGCTGTTTACATACACGAATGTGATTTTCATTTCTCTCGTCTTATGGTTAAGTAGGGTAGCAGTCATTAGCGTTCATGAAATAATTTCATTGCAAATTTAATCAATATTTGTATGATAATCTATGGGAAAATGTAAACTAAAATGAGATGTTAAAACAACTTAATTTGAAGAAGGTAAAACAATTAAACATTTAATGATATGTATTTATCTTCCAAGTTACATAATTAATGTTTTTGTGTCATCTTAAAATTATAAGCAACGTAAAAACAAACGAAAAATACCAAGTGGAGTTTGTTGACATACAACGTTTGACATGTGTTCTACACAAACGTCTCGTATCCGAGAGAAAATAGAATAAGTCACTTTCAAGTGCATATACCACGGCTTTTAACAAAGCCATCAGTCATGCAGATTAATTATGAATTGGTTAATAAAGAAAAATAAATATTTGTCACTGTGTTATTTATTTGTCTGAGGTTTCAGAACGTTTGGCGTCATTGTCTACCAACGTTTAATATTGTGCGTTGACTGTTCAAGAAATTATCAATTATAGGATGTAAAAGTGCAGAGTGCATATCTATTCTTATTTGAGCTCAATTGTGATATCTTCATGCCGGCTGCCTCTGTTATATGTTGAAGCGATCGGACACATGAGCGTAAATACAACTATTAATAAAACCTGAACACACTTTATACATTAAAATATATTCAACTTTATTAGCACATTGTCAAAATATGAGGATGTTTGTACGAAAACGTAAAGTTACAAAAATTTTAAATGTTGAATATTACTGCAGGGTAAACTGACTAAAATGACTGACTAGTGTAGATTTGGCTTGTGTTCATTGATCGGGTTAAGGACGGACTCCACTGTGTAATGCGTTGGTTAAAACTCAAGTTCAAATATTTCCTTTAAGTCTCATCCTCAATTAAAACATAATAACATGATTGTGTGAGTGGCTGTTTGTTCTGAAAGCATGCGGTATGTTCATGATGTGTCTCCTTGTGATAATCCTTTTCATAGCGCGGTCGGTTATAGCCGACCATGCCAAACAACACATGCCACCCAGTCACGTTATACATCATGAAAAGAACGACCTCGACTTTCATCTGAAACTTACATGACAGTGGCATTGATATAAATCCGCGTAAAGAATGTTCTTTTATAATGGATACCCGAAGCTCGGCAAAGATTTCACAATAGTTTGTGATCTCGAGGGTAGATTATCCCCACCCTTTACACACGTGTACGAACAAGTATTTTTCCATCTCTCATATATTGATATTATTATAAATAAGTTTTACATTATTACATGAAAACTATGTGATATTTACAACGTTCTTACCGAGTAGGCCTAGACACTTGTCTTTTTTTTTTTATAGCGCGACCTCACTGAAGCTTACAGCCAACGACGCCAAACAACATTTGCTAATTTGATTCTTTTATTACTTTGAGCGTTTCAGCTTATCATTTTGAAGCAAACATATATACAAACACAATACACCCACCATAAATACATGTACACTGACACACAAACAATCATCATAAGTATACATAAGGCTAGTGTCGAGGGAATATGCTAATTTTAGCTTATTACATATTATTTCTTATTATATTGTATACTTTAATATATTTTGCCAATTTTGATAACTCTTTTTTGTTATCTTTTTCCAAAAGTTAAATTGATTTGTACATACCCGGTCTGATAGAATAATATTTCTTAATCATTTACATTTTTTATGAAATAAAATGCAACTTCATTGTCCTCACTGTTGCAGTTCCTGCATGTTCTTTCATTTCTTTCTAAAGTGTTATCTCTACTCTTTTCAATATTTAATTTGTGAGATGACAATCGTATTTTGATAGAAAGGATTCAAAAAACAATTGTCAGTCTGTTTTGATTTTATCCAATATTTGAAAATGTTCAGTTTCCTACCTATATCTAAAGGCATTCTCTCTTATTCTTGATATGCCATAATATTTGCTGTAGTTTTCTAACGCCCAATAACCGTTTACCAAAACCTATATTATTTTTCAATGTCAGGAGCCTTATGAAACCGCAAACTTCAGCATCAGTATATGAAAAATGTGTGATATTTACAACGTTCTTACCGAGTAGACCTTCATTTTCCGATGTGACGTCATAGTTTTTATTGTATGGGCAACCCATGAAGCCTCATACACCTGATCGTAGTCCGCTAAACCTGCCTATATTATTAGGCTTTTTTATTTTTTTTATTATATTAGGCAAAAAAAAATTAAAAAAAGCCTAATAATATAGGCAGGTTTAGCGGACTAACCTGATCACAGGTGTTCGTTTCTAATATAAGTAAAAGTATAATACTGGGTCAAGGTCTATAACTCGGCCGGCCATATAACACTACCCAATTTCAGAAAAAAGTATGATTATTATCCAACCGTATAGGATATAATAATAGAAATACTCTCAATCGACAGCCAGATAATTTATCTTTAATTTGGTATATGATACAATATATATCATGCCGTATAAATGTCACTAGGTATCCAGAAACATCGGAACACAGCCAGATTTCAACTGGTCGGACACTGTGGTGTCCTCCGATAAACACGCTAGGGCTCTAATGGGTAGTTCAAAAACCACTGCATGTCAACACTTCAGCTTCATAGGAATTAAAGTTTGGTAAAAAAAAAACTTACCGGTATGTTAGTGTTTATCTATGTACCATCCATTTGCGCAATACAGCCTTTTGAAATTTCCGATTGAAAAAATGTGTGTCTCTAGCCGTCATGTTGATATGTATGTAGTACATTTGTTTTCTCGGCGTTGATTGGTCAATTAATTTTCGAGAGCCAATCAACGCCGACAAAACAAATCTACTGCACACATACTTACATGGCGGCTAGAGACATAATTTTTTTCAATCGGAAATTTCAAAGGGCTACGTTAGGCAAATGGATGGTATTTATCCAGGGATTTACTAACCGGTAAGTTTGTTTTCTACCAAACTTTCATTCTTATGACGCTGAAGTGTTGACATGCAGTGGTTTTTGAGCTACCCATTAGAGCCCTGGCGTGTTCATCGGAGGACACCACAGTGTCCGACCAGTTGAAATCTGGCTGTTTTCCGATGTTTTTGGATACCTAGTGACATTTATACGACATGATATATATTGTATCATATACCAAAATAAAGATAAATTATCTGGCTGTCGATTGAGAGTATTCCTATTATTATATCCTATACGGTTGGTTAATAATCATACTTTTTCTGAAATTGGGTAGTGTTATATGGCCGGCCGAGTTATAGACCTTGACCCAGTATTATACTTATACTTATATTAGAAACGAACACCTGTGACCTGATCGTTGCTATGACTCCAGCTATTGGGTTGGAAACGCGTACCGGCCATGTGTACCTGACCACAAGTATTAGACACCTAGAGGATAAACTTTAAATTTTACCTTGTTGTTGGATGGTCACGTAGACACTACTCCCAGTGTGGGTGTGTTTACCGATGAGGCATGCTGTCTTACAAATAGCAGCAACTCTACACCAGGTATGTCGTCTGCTTACAGCTCTTAATGGATGTTTAATGAATAACTTTTGATTTTGATAATTAATATCATGCATCGATAATGAAAGTTGAACAAATGAACATTATGTTTATTTATGAAGTCTCGGTTTCAGAATCATTATACAACGAATAAGATGATTTTTTCCCAATAGTATGGCTATTGAGATCAGGAAGTGTAAATATTATTGTATATAGAAATGCATTGTACTTGTGTTTGTTGTGATCGGAGAACTGAACTCTTTCAGCTTATCTAATTTATTTGAAATGATTTATGTTGTTATGATCATACATATAATGACATGTTTTTTTTTATTAAACTCTATTTACAGTCTGATTTTTAACACATGAGGGTCGATAAGATAAGAGAATAATTTTACAGACTACAGAGAAAGGTAAGTCAGTTTTAGTCTACGATTATCACCATAATCTTACGGGTACTGTCATTGTCGTGGGGAAAAACATCTACATCTTCTGACGTTACAATGTGGTATTAAATGTTGTAATACATGTGTCTGTTTACAACATATGTGTCTGTGAAGTTGAGACATTTCTATATAAAATCGTATCTATAAAACACCGACTGTAAAATTACTTATTATGATAAGTAAACAAACTTTAATATTCAGAAATGGCATACTACAGGAAGCATCACAATGTGTCGTGTTGTGACGCTGATCTGCCAAATCAGAGCTGTTGGCCATACAACTGATAAATTATGGAATACGCGTGGGTTGCGAACTCAGTGCACCGGATCATAATTGCACCTGTTGACTCTGTCACCGATGGGATTCCCTAATTATAATTTATTTTGGTAAGGTCAACACGACAGGTTAGTCTGGCTTCAATATACTGAGGATTAACACATGATTTTCTTACTAGTTCTAATACGGGATGTTAATCCTGGTATGTCCTAAGATAACGTTATATGGAGGCGGAGAAGAAGCTGTAGGATGTTTGTCATTTATAGTTATAGAACAGGAAATCGTGTACTTCGAATTATCATTTTGCGGTATTATCGTAACCACCTACTTTAGCTTTTGTTTAATCCCCTATATATAGATTTAAAACATTGCTTGTGATCATTATTATTAATTAAGTAAAACCATCCATTAAAGAATATTTATACAGTACATAATATCATAACACTTGATTATGTCAATATAAAATGTCACTGAACACTTTTCAAAATGTCCCTGAAAGATAGGTTTTTTTTCGTTTCAAACTTATATTCTGTAAAATGTGCTAGAGTTGCAAAGACGATCACAGCATTATTACACATGGTAGGATATTTGCATTATGAAAGTTACGTAACACCGTATTTAACAATTTCATACTTTTTTTACTCCCAATCTAAGTAAAAAACAACAACTTTTTTTCATCATTTACATTAATAAATGCTGTAATTAAGCAGAATCTCGCTGATTACTTTTCAAAGGACACTTTTTCTTGGTTTCTTAAGATAAATCTCGTGTTTATCACAAATGTTAATTCATAGTGATAATGCACATTAACATAGGATATAAATGCACTTTCCATGCAAATGAGACAAAAGACATGCTTCACACGTGATTAATTAATCTTTAGAGTCATGTTTTTGTTTTAGAAATTGGCACGACTCCCCTGAAAAGCAATGTACTGCGTACCGACTACTCATTGCACTTCACTAAATATGTCCCCAAACAGACACATTCTGTAATAGTATGTACAGTAGTACTAAACAGCTATAGAGGGTTGGCCACAGTAAGCTAGAGGTCTCCCATTATTTAAATCCCAGATCTGTTTCTCCGTAAATACAGCTTTCACACTCTCCACTACCCTACTCGATATTTTATGTAGTATCTAACTATTCTGACTATTGTTCTGTGCTTTTGTCTATTTTAAACAAGTTTTCATAAGAAGTTGACCCCATTTTTGCTTCGGGTGAGCGCTCGCTCCCTTGTGCTCAACATGAAAAGAGTAGGACGACTGGTTCGTCCGTGGTCGGTATAATGTGACTGGGTCAATTGTTCGGCTGTTCTTAAAGGGAGTCACTGTATCTTAATATTATGTAGTATCTGACTATTGTTCTGTGGTTCTGTATAGTTGACCTCATTTTTTGCCTTCAGTTGAGCGCTCGGTACTGTGAGTCAGCATTACAGAAGTAGGACGACTGGTTTGCCCGTTGTCGGTATAATGTAACCGGGTCAATTGTTCTGCTTGGTATCTTCGGCGGTATTCAAAGGGCGTCACTGTATATCAATAACGTTATATCCTTGTTGTGTCTAGTTATCGTAAAGTAATATCAGGATAATTTAGTCTCATTTAGCATTACATCTACAAAATGTTTCTAAAACTTAACATACTACGTATTAGTTAAAGAGACCCTTGTATTTCATGATAACTTACATATGGTTTTACGAATACCACCATCTGATTTATGACTTATAAACATTTACCTAAAATGTTTGTATTTTTCTGTCTATAGATATTACAGAGTTATTACCTCTCTCGCTTGCGGGTAGGTATCCATGGAGACATTATCATTTTGTGGGCGTAATTCCCGTCGTTTCCTCCTATGAACATGACGTTACGCTCGCAAACGCATGACGTCACAATCAATACCTACCCGCAAAGACAGCTACATGTAACGCAGTAATGTCCAATTACAACATATGCACGCGCAGCAATTGATGACATCTTGATGTATCCTCTGAAAATGTTTCGTACGTATTTATTTATAAGGCAGTCATTCAAAAACATTTTTTTAAAGTATGTAGCAAATAATAATCTTATATTTTACAGGAAACATTGGTTTTATAAATAAGTTTTATACCTATTTATCTTATGTATTCAAATAACTATGATGGACAATGTATAATGAAGTCGTATTCAGTTAACGTAAGTGACGGGGTGTGTTCCATTGTTTATCATATTAACCATAATCTTAAACCTATTTACATGTAACTACCATTAATGTCCCTTGAGTTTGATTTGCAGCTCTAATTAATCTTAATAGATATCTTAATTTAGATATTCCACTTTGTTTATTCAATAGCATATTGCAAATACATATTGCACTTAAAACGTTGTGAAATATTTACTGTGATTTTATCATCAAACAATTTATTTTCGCAAAAGACAGAAATACTGTAATTGATATCAAATTAAATAAATATGAAAAAAATGCAATCACCTTTGGAAAACTTCTGTTCTTACCTTAAAATAGAAAGTTGCCGAATGGTCCCGGTTGTCTCGATTTGAGGTTATAAATTATGCACCACAGCTGTTTTAAAGATAATTTAATTACTTCGTGCTGTCATTAATTTGCTCACCTGCCCTAGGTGTTACGGTAACAGTGTAGAACGTCTCACTAGACAGTGGGTCACGTGTACATGATGACACGTGGTAATTAATATACAATAATACCACTGTCCATGTCTATAAAAACTCCACACCAATTAGGCGATGTCACGCTTGAGTCACGCTAATTACACGGGTAATTATTCTAATCAATTAACGCTGTATTAAATTAATAATGAGGTGATGGGCGAACTTCCAGGTTTATATGAAGAATAGAAGCGTGAAAGAACAAGGAAGTTCGATTGCACTAGTGTAGAGGATGAAAAAGTAATACCAGTTCAATACATTATCTACATCAACTACAACTCTGAATATCCCATTGGCCATGAATGGCATCTTCAACACTTCTCATCACATCTGTCATCACGTTTTTGTGTTGACGTACAATGTATTCCTTAGGAGCTGTTCAAAAGGCAGTTAGGGAATCGGGATTACACACTGAGAGATCCTGTTAGAGTTGACATGGTTTTGACAGCATCAAATCCTTAAATCATGATCCAAAAGACGACTTGGATCACCAGGACAGCTCAGCACACAGCATACCGTCAACACACAATAAAAGTAATACATAAATACTAAGGGACACATATTCCCCTCGACAAGTCCTCAAGGTCACAACTTGTAACATACAACTGACATTTGGTGTTTTTAATCTGACAGTTGTTATTTGCCTAACGGTAAACCGATGAATACATGCTATTCATAAATAGTATACATGGGGACGTGCAGTGCCTAAATTTATCCTGTTTAAGGATGCAAAACTTGCAAAACAGTCCACTTTAAAGGACATGTAAGATTTATTTGGAAGTCCGGATTATATATTAAAGCACTGTCGGAGGAGCGTGCGTGATAGGAGTGTGGTCTTGAACTGATTCAGGTAAATACGATGTATATTGTCAGTGTCTGTATGTATAGCAGTTTGTTTAGATTGATTAATTAGGTTTAACGCTTATGTCACGTGTTGCGTCTGTGCATGTCTGTTTGTTTTTGGTTTTGGGATGTTGTAGTATGTTCGTCTTGTGTTTGGTGCTTTATAAAAGAGAGACCTTTTTATAGTACTGTCTAACTGAACCACACCGTCACAGACATTAATACAACACACCACACACGACCAAATTATACTGACAACGAGCAAACTGAAAGGGTTTGGTATTATTATTTCTCCGGCATCGATTTCCGAAACAAACAGACTTAAGTCAAAAACTTAAGTTTTTCTCCTTATGAAACTCATATGAAAATTTAATGACTTAAGTCAGTTTTTGACTTAATTTTCTTTCGAGAAATCTGAGCTGGTTTTTATGAATACGATGTAATCCAGAGTAGTCATGCATTGTTTGAAAACGTTTCATTTTGTACATCATAATACAATTGATGCCCCCGTGATTGAGCGATATGACGATTTGACCACCCGAGAGTCGTTCCCTACAGTATCGACCCTCACCCTAAACAGAACATGAAGTCAAACGGTTGACAAGTCATTGACACAAAAGAGTAAATACAGAAGATCACGCGGCTAGAACCACTGAGTACTCACTTCAAATCCGCGGTATCACTGTTGTCATGTCCTAGCGCGATCATGACGTCGACCTTAAAACTTGATACTAGTCTTCATCTACGTGCATCAAATAACATTAACATCCAAACTGAAATGTAATACAAATTTGGTGCTTGTGAATACATATGTACACGAAGTATTAAATTGAATAAAAATCATGTATATAGGTATATAGGAACGTGTACTCTTCCGAGCATCTATACTGCCATGCCCTCTTTTGGTCAGTTTGTACTTTTGGTCAATTTGTACTTTTGGTCATTTTGTACTTTTGGTCAATTTGTACTTTTGGTCATTTTGTACTTTTGGTCATTTTGTACTTTTGGTCATTTTGTACTTTTGGTCAATTTGTACTTTTGGTCATTTTGTACTTTTGGTCAATTTGTACTTTTGGTCATTTTGTACTTTTGGTCATTTTGTACTTTTGGTCATTTTGTACTTTTGGTCAATTTGTACTTTTGGTCATTTTGTACTTTTGGTCAATTTGTACTTTTGGTCATTTTGTACTTTTGGTCATTTTGTACTTTTGAAACGTTTGATTTTAGCTCCATTGAGTGTGGGTTTATGTGTTATTTTGTTTAATCATAACATGTTTGTATATTGCAATGAATTCGTACGGAACCCTTTCCTGTGGACATCACGCCATTTATATGCATCTTTATAGTGCAAGTGTTTACATCAATGTAGGAAGGTAATGTCTGCTATAACGATACCATAAACAACTGTCTGAATATGCTCTTTTAAAAAGCTTTATTTATGGACAAATTTAACTTTGACACTTCCCTATAGTGACAGCAAACATGCACAATAACTACTGCAGTAGCAATATCTTAGAAACATGTACCTAAAAAACTTAAACAATGAAACAAAAACTCTTATAGAGATATCACGAACCAATAAAATGGCAATTATAAAACAAGCACGACAAAAATACCTCAGTATTAATGGGTAAGGCAAAAAACATTTCAACACGAATTTGTTGTATGGACAACCGTGAGAAAACCGATGCAGCAATATGATTATCAAAATATTTATAAAACGAAATAACAAGTGATAATAGCATTTACCAATGATAAAAGCCTTCTACTGTTAGTCGTGCTTCATGCTATTACAAAACCCAGAATTATATCAATGTATTCGGCACTATCAGGTTATTTTTTCTCGGCCAATGTCTAAAATCTAAACTAGAACTTAATAAAGAAAAGTAACTTATATGTTGTTTAATCTCACGTTAATCTTCCTCTAGCTTGTTAAATAAACGATAAAACTTAACTTCGTTGAAACCCCTGTATAGGAACAATACGCTGAATCATTTGTTAATTGCCTTCTGACCTTCATTTGATTTGATGTTCTGGTATATAAAAGTTTATAGTTGAAATAATCTGTTCATAAATATTGTGTTCATCATGTCTCCTAATGATAACATCTAATATAAATCTCAATCTAGAAGTCCTCAGGACAATATATATATACAGTTTAGGATGTCTTCGTCTGTCCACGAACTGCCGTAATTTGAAGTGAGGTATTTACAAATCATTTATATTGTTCACGATTTTTTGACATCTGAAGATATGAAGAAAAAAAACCTTCGGAGATGATTTTATATAAATTCATATGTTCTACTTGGTTAGCTATCATTGGTGATCATTATTTACATAGTGATCAAATCATCGCCAGATTGGCAGATGTCACAGATAGCAACGCTAAGCTATCTTAAAATTCATCATTGAAAACAAAATTAAGAGACATCGTTTTCAATGGGAATGATTCACGACAGTATATGAATGCGCGTAAGATACAGTGTACATTAGGAAATGATGGTTAAGATGTTAAAAGTTCATGTAGTATAGGAATAATGTCGTTCACATTGTAATGACGACTCCTTCTGTGGATATTCAAAATTCCAAAAATGGCTTCAGTACATGTAAGTAACTTTTGATTTTAAGTTCTATACAAATTTAGTTCTAAATAAAGGTATATAAACTACTTGTACAGATGTGCCCAGCATATTATTTACATACATTATACGTTATACGTCCCTTCATTGGTGCTTTGTGTGCTCCAATGAAAATCGTTTTAGCAATAGCTTTTCACCAATCAAAATAAATTATAGTCAATGGAAAAAAATATTGACGATAAAAGATCGAATGACTAAAGTGTTGATGTTTTGCTTCATTGAACAGATGAGTGTAAACTAACATTTGAAAAGCTTTTCAGCGTAACCAATAAATTACCTGTCCTAAATACATGTACTTTAATCAATACGTGCACCTTGAAACCTGTTAAAGACGAGTGCAGCCCATTGTCATAGCAAGGTGTACTCACGGTCGGAGATATTATTTACCAAGTTATACAAATACTACCAAAGAACCAAAGGTTTCCCTCAATTGATTATTGTGTATATGGAAAGAAATACACAGTATCAATAGCTCATGTTAGAATAGATGATTATATATATCAAACATAGTCATTAATGACTGTTCCCCAATAATGGATAAAACGGTCTTCTTTATGTCTGCACCAGGAAGTTACCTTTATGCTAGGTTTACACTATGTTCCCGGCGACCACGGTAGTCCCGTTTGCCCGAAACGTGGTGCGCCGTGGAATTTTGGCTATTTTTTGTCTCTGTATTCAAGTTGAGCTAGGTCTTGTGAAGTTTTGCCACGGTCTTTTACGGATTACGTGGTGGACCGTGGATATAGGGGAAAGTGCTGTTCCCGGAGGTTAAAGGAATTCGAAGGTACATACCACTACGTTCTCTCTAGGCCTGTTACGATCTGATGAGGTCTGCTACGTTTTACACGTTTTGATCAAGCTCCGATACGTTTTTCACGGTCCGCCGAGGCTTACTAGGGATGAAAGTCTGATGCCGGTTTTTTTTGTAGCAAATGAAACAATATTTATTGCCGGAAATGTCATTAAAACACGTTTTAATTACAAAATGTGTTAAAAGAAAATAAAATCTTAACTATATTTGGTATAAATATATAATTATTATAGCCAAGTGTTTCTACGCAAATATTTTTTTCTGTAATGGTTCTCACTTAATCTCACTTAGCTTTGGTATAATTTGATGGTTTAAATGTGTTTGATAATGACTATTTCTATTTATTAATACAAATAATTCCATGAAGTAGCAAATATGTACCAGGCCAGGCAATGATACTCCATCATATATTGCTTGCAACGTAAGACCGTAATAAGACGTAACATGCCGTATCACGTCGGGCTTTCAACCGCTACAAGCCGTGATGTGCCTTGACAGAACGCATCGAAACGTCTATCATCCACCTTGGCTTGCCGTCAAAACCTTGACAAAACGGCACAAAACGGCAAAACGTGCAGCCAATCTGCATGAACCATGATAAAACGTGGAAAAACGCAACAGACCGTCACAAAACTTGAAATCATCATGAAATTCCGGGGAACGTGCTTAATGGTTTGCATAATCATTACTTTGCTCCATTAGCAGTAATAGGCACCAATTGTAGCTCTAAAGACGACACCATTTTCTGTCAAAAAGTCTTTTGAGCTACAATATTGCAGCTAGCGTCTGATATCTTTTGCTGCTAGAGTGCAATCCTTCGTGATAACAGGTGATAGATATAACTGAGGGAGCTCAAGAGAACCAAGCGCTATGGTAACATGCAGTTCACATTATACATACATTCTAATAAGACGGATTATATCAGATGGGTCATCATCTGATCATTAAATTATCTGGTGACGTCACCTACTCACATGGCATACTTTTAAATATACGTGACATAAATTGGTTAAATTCCAGGCTAGTGCCATTACAACAATGTAACACAATAAGCTAACCATAATCAGTGCTAGGCATAAATTTGTATTCACTATCCTTCAAATCTAAAAAAAAATCATCAAAATAGTTACATCTAAGTTTCGAACAACCAGAAGTCTTTTATCTATTGTTACCATGGTACCGGATGTTTTTGAAAGTGGTATCATTATTTTTGACATACCTCAAACTCCTAATGTACAAATTGTTTTGCTTTTGATAAACCGCATCTTTTTTCATCAACCAGAAGCCGTTATTTAGTTACGATAGCAACTGAGTTTGTCTATATCGTAACAATGCCCAAGAAGGAGAATGAGAAGCAAAGTAAAGCCATTAAGTCACCCAAACCAAAGTCTCCCAGTTCTTAAAAAAACAAAGTAAAACCTTAAATCTTAACTTCATTTGGCTGTTAAATCTGTTAAAGTCTTCCTGGATACTCCTCAAAAAATGTAGTGTTAAATGTAGAGCTACATAGAATATTGAGTGATATACCGGTACATTTAAGATATTCTTACAGTACAGTGTGTAAAAGCGCATTCAATATTGAATTTGTCGACAAAAGCTGGAATTTCACATGACGACTGGATCAGCCAATCACAGGAACCAAGAAGTCCCCTGTTTGAACATTGACTGGCTGCAGGCCTGAAGTTAAAACTGATATTACAGTTATATTTATCAGTTGACAATATACATATACTTACATTTATATATGTAAATATGGTTGCAAAAGTTTTTTTTTTTGTTTTTCGTTTTTATTTTTTGTTTTTAGACTAATGGTTCGTATCAGCATCAGCTCTAACATACCATAACTTAAAAACCTATTTCTTCACTTAAAAGTTCCCGAACTCAAGATTTTGTCATTTTCTTTTGTTATATTTTGTGAAAGCTTTCTCAATTTAAAGGTCACGTTTCCTTCAGTTAGTGAATATTCATGAATTATGTTCAAAGCGTATGGTTCCAATAACAATAAAAAAGGAGTCAAAATCGGATCAGAAGACACGGAGAGAATTACTGAACAAAACTGAATAAAATAAATAAACCTTAGATAATAAATGTGTATGTGGAGCCGTCTTCCAATTCTGCTCGGATGCTGAATGTAGGCTTCCAATCATTATAGTTATCTATATCCATATGTTTCCTAGAAGTAAAATAATGTACATAAAATTAAAATTATGGCATTATTAACTTTCTAAGTTGTTGCTACAGTGTTTGAGTTATGAATATATTCTTATAAGTTGTAAAACAATGGGCGTTGCTTTAGCTTTGTTACTTGGGTACAACAATGCAGTCCGAAGGCCAATTCTAAATACTAGCCCAAACTAGATCTAAATGTGATGTATACCCATACAAGATGTTTGAGGATTGCCCAGCCACTTGTATCAGCTCCCCCATCCCAATTTATCATTTTCTAATTCAACTCTATAATAAGATCAATATAATGACGTAAATAAATAAACAAACTAGTATACATAGGGTATTCAATATTAATTATACATCACTATTTTGTTTTTAAAATATACTTATCTAAAGTAGTCAATAAGGGACTAAGAAGTAATTCCAACCGTGCGGACAAAAAAAAAAGTCAAATTTTCGAGGCGATCTGCTCTTAATCAAGAAACACAAAACGTACACGATTACATAATATGATGCGAACAGTAATACGGGACAAAGAAAGAATACAAATATTTAACTGCACAATGGAGCGCGACTAACCCTTCGGCGGCTGCCACTTTCCGAAGGGTTAATTGAGCTCCATTGTGCTGTTAATGTAATGTCAACCTGCAACCGATAAACACCTGTTCAGAGGTTGACATTGCAAATTAAACCTTTGAAAGGTGATATTTCCGTCGGCTTTCGACCTTAAGGAATATTACCTTTCTCATGTTTAAGAATTCCTCGTATTAACCTACAAAATTTCAATATTTGTATGGTGTTGTAATCCTGGGAGATTCCATTAATTATGGTATGCGTCTTACTCATTTTATGCTAAATATTGAATAAAATATAAACATTCATTAGCTATGCTCTGATTTGCCACTATTTTCGTTGTCTAATAATGTAGTCACGTGCAGTCCGATATATATCATATCACCTCGGTGTTTCATTTTTAGAAGCACACAGTTAATATTCCTATTGTGACGTCACTCCCTAGTCGATATTGCCATTGTAACATCACAATATCCCGAGGTTGAGCTCTTCTGCAAGAGGTAGTCGAACAATCATGCTTCATGCACTTCTTTAGACAAGGAAACACGTATTTTTTGCGTGAGAAACCTCACATTCCTATTCTGGTCCAAAAAGAAATAAATAGAACGGCAAGTTATCATTGGTGGTTGCTAAACAGCATTTACAATGGATCAAAACATCCAATATTCCTTTAATGATTTTAACATCCGGTTTACGCACAAATAGAGGTACATGTAAAGTAACAACTATATATATAAAGCTGGATGGCGTTAGGTCCCTATGTACATCCGGCGTCGGACAGCCTATTCGGTAAACTGCGTTGGGTTTTTATTCCGGTCTATTCACTTACGGTAAGATTTGATTTAAATTTAAAATTGCATTTTAAAATTTAGGTGATACCTTCATTTCGTAAAATGTCTTACCGCTCATAGGACGCAGTTGTATGTTAGCAGATATTTACACCTATTTATGACATCATTTATCATTTTTAGCTTCCAATTTAAAAATGTACGAGTAGATTAGTGTAGAATTTTTAATCAAAGATATTGTAAATCCACAATAGATTTTTAAGAAGTAAACATTAATAGATATGCACTAATATTGTACGCGTGAAAAACATAGATATCACTTGTGAATCCTCTCACTCTGATATCCATGGAAACCTTCGTATTTCTAGCCAAGTTTCAGCAGTTTTATTGGGTTTGTTTTAGATATATGTCTACTTAGATATTACTCAAACTGTAAACCAAAACCTATTTCAATCATCAATGCTGATATTTTATTATTGTATGTTTCAACACTGTTTTTTTATGCGATGAAAATGCTTTCTTGTTGATGGTACTTAATTGATAAGTAATGTTTGAGGACTGACCACAACCTGTCGGGGCTGACCACAACTACGTCCTTAGGTCAATGTTTATACACAATAAAACCTCTTCTTGACGTCTTGACATTCAGACGGAGTCACGCAGTGACGTCACATTCGGCAGTTATTTCATAACTGTTTAAGAATCCTGTTCAAAAGACTATGTTTTTGTTTCGCTTTCAATATCTATTTTATTTAGGTTATCATTTAGTGTCTCTTTTACTTATACAAATGTACCTGAGGCGTGTGTGATGTACAAAATAGAACACATCCTTATCAACGATGATGTATGCATTTGTCATTCAATATCTGTAAGTTTTTTTCTATAATGAATATAAATCCCGCTCATTTCTCAAGGATGCTACGAATGTTTAAGTTATCTATCACCATTCCACAAGAATAAGTGATGAGTTCTGAAGGACACCCTGCCTAGATAACACTCAATATGTTATATTTACATTCCCACTTCGTTCTGCCTCAATCAAACTAGTTCACCGATCACTTTATTTCTAAATGAAGATGGTTGGTCACGCGCTGACCTCTGACCGGCGTAGTTTTACATTTCGACATTGTTTTGCGCCTTTTACGTTTTATATGACCTTTCTGCAGTGAGTCATATAGTAATATCATTGATATTAAAGATAGTCCCAGGGAAAAGGCTGAACATAACTATTCAACGCAGTTACATTCCACAATCATTGAAATTGAGTCTTAAAACGTTTGATAATGTATATAGATACCAATTTGTTTTCCATTTCCACCAATAGCCAATTTCTTCGAACCGGACCTCTACTAAAACGAACAACCAGAACACATATTCACTGTCTCTCAGTAAGATGTATTTGAAGTGACATAAAAAAAATTGTGACAAAATGTTAGCCATTAATTCTTCCAAACGAAAAGAAAAAAAACCCTCTAAATCACCGTTTTAATTGTCAAAAACATAAACTTAAAAACATGAAGCTAGTTTCGGAGCTATATTTTGTGTTGTCTTGACGACGAGAAAAACTGACTGGCGGCTGTTCCAGAATAGAATTACTGTTGAGTAAAACGTTTCATTTGTAAACGCTATCTAGATTGTAAACTGTAACGCATGACGTGAAATAACAACGTTTGTAATGTAAGCGCGAAATACATACATGTAATTATCAAATATAAGGCGCTGCGAAAGTTAGTTGGGTTACATTTCCCCAGACGAAAGGATATATATATTAGCTATTACTTAGTCTGATAAAAGATAATGAAAACTATAACAGTAAAAGATAAAACAGACCCATTCCCAAACATACAAATTTACAGAGTAAGTGATCGGTCCCTCTGATGATTTGTATGATTTTAAAGCTTGAAATCTCAACATGTTTGATTATCTTCATTTTATATAATCTGATGATTACTTGTTTGGCGGACAAACATACACGATTTCATCAGTAATGAAACGTTTGTAGATAATTCCAGATGTTGTTATGCGCAATCGAACAGATAAATAAGGAGTGCTTAGATTGATGTTTTTGTTTACCAGTGAGACCGTACAAGGTGGAGCATATCGCAGACAAATGTATACATGTATGTATATTATAGGAAATCCTGTCTCTCACAAGTACTCACAGAAGTTAATACAAAGTATTGAAACACTGAAATTACTCTACGCCATGAATTATGTATGCATTATGATATGCGACCTTTTGTAACATATATTTTGAGTGTGAGTCGGCTTACAGATTATTTCAAACCCCAAAACAATTATTGTATATTTGTCTTAATTCTTGTGTGATGCCTAATTCCTGATTCAACATAAGATGTTTAAAATTTATCAATGCCAGTCATGAAAGTAATGATAGTTATTTTACCAAATTGATAATGATAATTAAGTGAGATACATTATACCTTGAATTTCTTGTGCTTCCTTGTCTAATATTTGATTGAATATATACAGAAATCATGAAGTGATATAATATATTCCTGGAAAACCCTAGCGCGGTGGTGATATTTAAATATGTAATATGTACGACATGGTGATAATTAAATAATACGTATTTAACACGATAAGGAAAAGTAATAATTAAAGTTATGTTTTATAAACATCCCGTTATGACGTCGTCGCTGTGTTCCAGCCATCCTATATATCCCTATACGTGTTGTTGTCCTATGTCGACCTCCTGTCGTTTCCTTGGCGTATTGACAATAGTGCATGTTGCATGTTTTTGCACAGACCTTTTTTTTAATTTGAGTTTTTACCTGGCTGGCAATGCCATAAAACATGCGCCTCATACAACAGTAAGATGGATGAGAGATATTTTCAACTATGACCTGTTAACGTTACTATAATGTTGTGTGTCACCTGAGAAAGTTTACCTTTATGCTTCACATCTCTATTCTCATGTGTGGCTGTGGATTTACAGGTAACTTACCTATCTCTGATGTGATGGCGCAGTGTGTATCAAGTTTGGCAACACCAGACTCGGTGTACAGTATCATGATATCGTGATATTAATGACAACTGTGTTACGTTAGCATTATAGCCGTGAAATACATGCTGTTTGTTTTAATAACAGTATAACTGTGATCTTCGCTGTGATCTTGTGGAATGATAACAGTTTGAATTTTCATTCATACTCTTCTTAAAACTCGAATGATACACAGGGAATTTCTAGGACAAAAACTACTGGATCACCGAAAAACGCAGTAATGTAAGTAAAGGTGGTTGATAGGTGTTCAATGCATTATAGCTGTTGCATTTATCTGAATTGTATATTTCATGTGATCGTTCGATGTGTTTTCTTCCTTCAACTCATATCAGTTATCATCTCTGCATCTATGTTTACAGATCGAATCATTGTGTCCCAAACCGTCCATGTGTATCTCTTTCCCAAGCATGTGTTTCGTTGAACCTGAACGTACAAAATGTATGTGGATCCAATGTAATCTACACAGCCAATATTTCTTAACCTGAATTTCAAGTCAAGAAATATTGACCAAAATTCCTTGACCTAAAATTCACTTGAAATGAACCAGAAATTCTGGTCATTTTCAGATCAAAGTTTCTTGACCTGAAATTCTGGTCAATTTCTGGTCAATTTCAGGTTAAAATTTCTTGACCTGAAATTCAGGTCAAATTTCATGTGAAACTCTGATGTATTTCAGGTTAGGAAATATTGGCTGTGTATTGTTTCCATAAGACATATTTATAAAGCTAAATGAATACCCTAATCAAACCGAAATCATAGGATCAGATGGACGATACGTGTCTTATTGTTATTCATTATACTGATTTCGACATACTTCGAAATGTGAACTATAATGCAAGTCTAACATAGGATATTTCCCGAGTTTTCTCTGTTTTTTGATCGTCTAGACATGGTTAGTAACTAATGAAATGATTAAGATATCGTGACAAATTAACCAAAAACATCGTCAACTGTTTCATTGTTTTGATATAATAGATCAAGGAATATCCCGAACCAATTAATTATTTATGATAACTAATGTATTCCATGATACGCATTTTAATGTAATCCTAATGGCATGAAAAAGCGTGAGTGGTCTGTAAGTAGAGCAGCATTCATTCGGCATGATATTTATAATGTGTAGAAGCAGACAAAACCCACCACTTATTATTTAGTTCTATCTAAGATATTGAGTAGATGCAGGTCAATGTAAAGTGTAATATATGAATCGATATTTCCATTGACCTGTACTTATAATCGCTGAATACGGTCCATCAGTGATATGTTACAGATCTTTTGTAAATGTGTGAATGTTGTGACTTCCCACCAAGACGCCATGCAAGTAAATAATATAAAATTAAAAAAAAAATGTCTTGCTGTATTTTCAGACTAAACACAAAACATATTAATAATTGTTAATATTAAAAGGTCATTATGCCATTAGTTATCTTTTTACAGTATAAAAAACGACATTATGTGATTTACAGACATGTTGTTATGCTGGTTACTTTAACCAATAACTCTACAGGCGGATTTGTCCGTCGTCAAATTCGTGATAGCAAAAACGTGATGACACTGCCTCCTCACTCAAACACGTTTTACATGGGTTTGTTGTTTTCTACATTTGAGCTATATATACAGCTTATCATGTTTTGACTATTCTACTATGATCATGCTTTACATGACGTGTTTATACAATGATTGTTTAAATAACACCTATCGTCAAGTAAACAAGTACACGTACATATACATGTATACATGTATACTTTAAGTCGTGTTCATTATCTATCTTAATGTAAGTTTGTAATTTATTACTGCCATAGGCTGAATTGACGGTAATTTACGTAATATTTCGTCTCCTAAAATTAAAGAATTAACGCTCCATATTTATTGCATTGTGGTGAATATCCTCCAACGTAAGACGCTATAACATAGTCATATTAGACAATTGCTTCAAGTGCTAGTGCGAGAGCTTATGTAATGTGAAATGCATGTATGTTTTGATGTTAACCACTTTTTATCATAGCAAACATTATTCAAATTTCTAACTATAAAAAAACCGTGTGCAATGGATTGACATTTAAGAAGGAAAATGTTACAGTCTGACTGTGTAAGTGATTTGTTTTCATGATTGAGATGGATTTTGTATTTGTCTGAATAACTAAGCCAGTGATAAATGAGAAGAGACACGAGTAAATGCAGATGAGCCAATAAGTATCTGTATATGGGCCATAGTACAATATCCCCCCCAGTTTGAAAAACAAATTTATAAATCAATAAAAGTTTATGATTAGAAAATAATACGGTTTTTGTTTGATATGTCCATAACATATCAAAAGAACATATCCAAGTTAATCCTTATAATGTATTTAACTATAGAAAGTTATCTTCAAAATTCCAAATTCATTAACGGGCTTTATTTTCTTCTATGAAACCATTATACAGTTGTCTTAGCCAATCAGAAGTGACGTTATAACCGGCCTTTTTTGGTTTTTGGCCTTTGTGGACCGAATTAAATGTTTAAGCCAATGGAAATGTTCGATACAAGCAAACTTTAATCATGTTTATATCTATATATGGATAGGTGTTGCCATGGTTCCAGTGTATGTATTCTTGCGCGACAACCTACTGCGTTTACACAAGTGTGAACGATTTCCTAGTTGATAAGGTTGCACAGCAAAGAAAAAACGGAAATGTAAATATTGATGTATATCAATCAATTTACTCAAATGTTCACAGGATCAATATTGCAAACAAATCCTTAAAAGTCTTCTATTATAGTTGAAATGAAACACTATTAGATTGTCATTTAGTACTTATGATGATAATACGTATGTAAACTGAAATCATTATCCTACAAGGTAACAACGACTTCTAGTTATCCAGCTTTGAATAGTGCCTGTACAAATGGTATCATGCGTTACGTAATTGTGTTTATGATAACATCAAGGTATCTTAACGCCACGGTTTCACATCAATCAAGTCAAGTAAGATTATAAACTCCCTATGACACTAATGAAAACTCTTGGGGCCGCGGTGGCCGAGTGGTTAAGATGTACCGACTTATAACCACATGCCCTCCACCTCTGGGTCGCGAGTTCGAATCCTATGTGGGGCAGTTGTCAGGTACTGACCGCTGGTCGGTGGTTTTTCTTCGGGTTCTCCGGCTTTCCTCCACCAACAAACCTGACACGTCCTTAAATGACCCTGGCTGTTAATAGGACGTTAAACTAATCAAACCAAACCAAACTAATGAAAACTCTTTTTTTAATCTAAAATCTATTTGTGACAAAATTAGACAAATGATTACAAAACCTTTGATTTTTTCTTCAAAATATTAAACATTGACATCCAAATTGGTATTGAAATGGTGTTGTAAAAAACATGTAGTTTACCTACATGTGAGTATGACCATATTGTATGTAATGATAATTTTTTCATCTAATATTTGTTTTAATGAATTGATAATTAGAAATAAATGTGTACGGTTATTAACGTCCTGAGTTATATATAAAGTTAATATGTCCGTAAACTAATCAATGCATTTGATGTATAGTGAGGATTCATCGATTGAAGTCAACTAGCTAGTGTAAAGAACGTTCCCAAAATACACTATTGACAAACATCGTATTAATACCTTAAACTCGTATTATAACTTTTTTTTTCTACACAGACTAATTTGTAATACTTTGTGTATACACACGCCTTGATGTTCATTAATCACCTTTTTATTTACATGATGTGTTACGTAACTTTGTAAACGACATAATAATATACAGTAATACCATTGACCATGGAAATATTTTCTATTCAATTTCTACAGTGTACTAAAATTTCGTTAATTTAGCCTAGGGGCTATATTTATATTTACTATACAATACTGATATGGCCGGTTTTTAATAAGATTGTATAAAGAAAACATACATAATTTAACACCATATGTAAAAGGGTTTCTGGATAGGGCACCTGCATTCTTTGTTTGTTACATTTACTGTACGTTTACATCTGATAACACGTCTTTCAAATACCATGTTATTTTTTAAATTTATTTTTTCACTTTTTGTTTTCAATATTTAGTTTCATAACTTATTGATAAAAGTGATTCTAAAAAATATTTGTGAATTATCATTAAAAGTCATGTGGTGAAAAAAAACCCAGTAAAGGTTATCGTTGATTCAAACATTTTTATATGCTGTGAAATCCTAGTAGCTAACTGAAAATTATCTAGACAACAGTATGGGAAACTATACAAGTTTTTGTCGATTCTTAAAAGAAAGTGAGAAGCAACTTGAGAAGTAATTGTTCATGTCTTCGCATAGTCTTCGGCCAGTGGGGCATCAACCAATTTGCGTTGCACACGAATTTGGATTTGTTTTGTGGTGACAGTAATGGACTCTTTAACACAATAATATACTGAATTACTTAAATGTACTGTTTCATCATTTCTTACAAGCCTTAACTGGCTTACTGCGAAGATGATACAGTGATACATTTCAGTGAACTTTTACCTGTGCAGATTTCATTCATTAATTCGTAATAGATAAGTAGGGTCGTTTGGTGTTTAACCTAACAGTATTATAAATGGTTTACTTAATTAGTATATAAATTATTTGTTTGCTTTACTATTATATGAATCATAACAGGTGTATGATTATTGTAAAAAAATGAATAGATAAAGTAATCATCTTTGGACATTTTCGGACCAGTCTATTTATTTATCATAATGTAATATTTTAACCATTGTAACTGCCATACTGTTCACGAACCATTCCTTTAGGTTGGGCATTGTCGTTTTGTTAAGTGATGTGTCATCGTTTAGTTATTTTTACAAGCAGTTACACCTTTTAATGCGATGCTCAATGTCACGGGTTTGTAAACAACACGAATTACTAATTAGAGACTTGTAATAATTAATATAGGATTAGCATATTGATATTTGCCTTGCAGCTCCATTTTTCAATATATATTGAAAAGGAAATCAAACATGTTACCCAAGTATTAGGCAGCCATCTTTGATTTAATATTCAACCCACCATCATCAGATTTTTTCTAAGTGATTCTAATCTATTATCCATATACTTTGCACTTAATTTAATTCCCTTTAAAATAATTATTACTGATATAGTGTCTATCGATCAAAGTTATTCAATGCCAAAATATTGGTAGTTTTTTTACGTAGTGTTTGCTAAATAGAGACCTAATTATTATCTCCTTTGGTTTGAAATAAACTTATATTTATATTTTTCTCTTCCCCAGAATTGAAAAATCAGGATGCCTACAGATGCTGAAAGTAAGTATAGGTGCATGTATATGGTCTTTTTGTGATACTATCAATGAGGTAAATAACTTTTTCAGTTTTTTTGCCATGTACCCTTGTGTTTCCATATCTTTCGGATAACGATCATTCACGTTGTTTAACCTTATTTATCATTCAACAGACCACCTTTATGCCAGGAAACTAAAATCATTCCCAAGTGGTCTGTCAATATTATTTTCTTGTGTTTAAACATCCAAGAATCGACTTCAGTCAGGTTGATATTTTCATGTGTTGATATATCCAGGTTTCGACCTCAGTCAAGTTAATATTTTCTTGTGTTAAATCATCCAGGTATCGACCTCAGTCAGGTTAATATTTTCTTATGTTAATACATCCAGGTATCGACCTCAGTCAGGTTAATATTTTCTTGTGTTGATACATCCAGATATCGACTTCAGTCAGGTTAATATTTTCTTGTGTTGATACATCCAGATATCGACTTCAGTCAGGTGAATATTTTCTTGTGTTAATACATCCAGATATCGACTTGAGTCAGGTTAATATTTTCTTGTGTTAATACATCCAGATATCGACTTGAGTCAGGTTAATATTTTCTTGTGTTAATACATTCAGATATCAACTTCAGTCAGGTTAATATTTTCTTGTGTTAATACATCCAGATATCAACTTCAGTCAGGTTAATATTTTCTTGTGTTGATACATCCAGATATCGACTTCAGTCAGGTGAATATTTTCTTGTGTTGATACATCCAGATATCGACTTCAGTCAGGTTAATATTTTCTTGTGTTAATACATCCAGATATTGACTTCAGTCAGGTTAATATTTTCTTGTGTTAATACATCCAGATATCGACTTCAGTCAGGTGAATATTTTCATGTGTTTATTTATCCAGGTATCGACCTGTGTGAAATGCTATAATTGCATATTTTGAATACCATTAAAGAATGAAGTGGGGCATTAATCTACTTTAAAGAATATATCATGTACTGTTTTACTTACAGTTTACGGCTACGGCACTTTAGCCAATATCCTCTGCTGCCTGTGTTCTATCGGGGCAGTTTTCGTGATACCAATATCCAGGAATCATAAAAATGCCTACCACGTCCTCTTGTCAGTGTTTATGGGACTGGCTGTCGGCACTTTGGCCTCAGATGCTCTCCTCCACCTGATACCAGAGGTAAGAGGAATCTTGTTTTAGACAAAAAAAAAATAAAATGTTTGTTTCGGGTTACCCGAGCGACCCTAATTTTACCCCCGACCCTATTTTTTCCCACTTTTATACGAAAAAAATAAAATAAAAGACGGGATTTCGATCTCAGACTCCGGTTCCGTCCATTATTTTAGAGTGAAAGGCACTAAAAAGAGAAAAAATTCTCCCGACCTACCGACCCAATATTTTTTGCCAATGTAACCCTAAACAGACATATTACTTTGGCCTTACCAGGAGTTGTGATTACCCTCTTTGTATTTTAGTATCAAGAAAAATAAATGACAGTCGACTGAGGAAGCGAAAGCGATAAAGGCTTTGGGATATTTGGGATATGACTTACTTTCTAGAATTTTACGCTTCAAGTGTTATCATCAACAGCTGACAATGGGAGAGAGACTGATGGAATTTTAGGCGCTTGACTATGCACTGTGCCATATATAGCCTACAACGCGTGGCAGATTGTCCGGGGCGAGACATTATTTATATGGTTTACTGATTATATACAATTATATATGTCTGCTAGTCTATTTACAATATGACCCAGTGTATGATAAAGCTATTTTTGTAAAATCTAAGAGCCAATTTCTACTCTTGTTGACCGATACGTTATTTGCAAATTCGCGCGGATTTACCCAGTTTGCAAACAATTTTGAAAAATGAAAAATGGTGACACCACTACTTAATTAAATGATAGACTTGCCATCATGGTGCTTATTCTTAACCAACTTGTAATACACATTAATACTCTCAGTCATACCTACAAACTGCTGGATGATCGTCGGTACCTTTTGTGTTATATCTTCATGATATAACAGTTTGTTATATTTAAACAATTCAGAATCATTTCTGCTCAGCAATGACAATTTAAGTGTCGACATTTATTACTCAAGTTCCACGATAAAGGCTGATGAATATATTACCTTTAATTAGTGACATAGCTTGACAGGTAATTATTGTTTTATTATCTTAATGATAACTTAATAGTAAAGGGTAAATTATACAAAATGTTGATTCTTTAGCCAGGTTAATATAACACCTTAGTGATCTCAACAAAAGTCTATCAGGATGTTTATTATCATCGTAGGTTAATATAACACCATAGTGACCTGAAAAAGGTCCAACATCAATGTCAATTATAACCGCAGGTTGATATAACACCATAGTGACCTGAACAAGGTCCAACATCAATGTATGTTATCATCGGAGGTTAATATAACACCATAGTGACCTGAAAAAAGTCCAACATCAATGTCAATTATAACCGCAGGTTAATATAACACCATATTAACATCAACACATCACCATCAATGATGAATATTGCTATTTTAGGCTCTTGGTCTACACAGTCATCACGATGACCATGAAGATGAAGAACATTCGGGTAACGAAACCCATGAGGATGATGACCATGATGAGCACGGTGAAGGGTTTCACGTGGAGCCTTACGTCTGGTACTGTCTGGTCGTCGTCATAGGTAAGATTACACACAGGATTAAAGTGTGCGAAAAATGGTATAAAACAACTCCGTATTTACATATTGTTATTGGCTCTCACGGGTAAGATATTATATGTTACGTCATGTGTTTGTGAGTGTGAATTACCCCATGTTTTATTAGTGTAATGCATTGCTTTGTAATGTTCTAAGAAAAAGACGTAATGTATGCACATACATTCATCATGTTAAAATTCACCCCTGCCATCAAAGGCGGGTAAAGCTGCAGTATAATAAATGTCAGAGACTTTTCTAATATAGGGAAATACTTTTATTTAGTTTTAAAGAGACGATGATCAAAATACATATATCTTGTCATACTTGTATGTCAAAGTTGATATTACGTTATTTTATTGTATAGCGAATTTTGTATTTGATGTCATTCTCCACTATCTAAACTGCATTGTAAACATATCTACAAATGTTATTATACATATGTATACATATTTTGTACCTATAAGCCTAAGGGCTTTTTAGTTAAATGATTGAGTACAAAGAAGGAATTTGAACAATGCAACACGTCGTGACGTCAGGTAGTTGTGATGGTAAATATGTATACAAAGAATTTTAAATATCTTCTCTGATAGTTTGATTGTAAATGTGAATATTTCTGGGAAAATAAATTGATGAAAGTTCATACTTCTGTGAGCTACTGAGATATTTATCTATCTGAAAAGACGCCGTGACGTCAGGTAGTTGTGATAATAGATATACCTTAGACATAGCAAACAGGAAGTACAAAGAAGTTATTTTGGTTTTAAATGGGAATGCGCCTTGTGGATATAAATGAATGAACCATAATTATTTAACGGTGGATTCTATGAGGTTTCAGTCCCATTAGAGTTTCGTTTCGACATAGATCAAATAAGTTACGTGATTTTCAAACAAAATTAATCAATTTTGTCAAAAAATACATTTCTATTTTCAGTAGATTTTTTTTGGACAGTGATTTTAAGAAATAGCCCATTTGGCGGCCCATTTTTAAAAAATGTCTTTTTTCATTTTGAGAAGAAGCAAAATTTGAGTTCATTTTTCTTAAATTTTTTACTTAAATCATCAATGCGCGATGTTTTTAGTTGTATCTAGCTATTTTTTGCTGTAAATCTTAACTAGTTCGTGGAAATTAAAACATTGAACATTAATACGTGAAATGATACACTTTTGTCACTTTATTTTTGCATTTAATGGTATTTTTAGTACTTTTATATTTTTTTACTCTGAAATATTGAAAAATAACAAATATTTAAATGGGGCAAAAATGTAAGCACACGGACTCCCCATTTTTCTACGATGGCCGAGAGCGGCCTGCCATTATTTTTTTTATAAAATAAAAATGTCATGACACTTTTTAGGCGAAAAGTGTCGGTCAAATATTTTTTAATAAAAAAAAAATCTGTCATGACACTTTTAAGTCAAAAAGTGTCATGACACATTTTTTACTGTGTGGTAGAGGAATGAGAGGAATGTCAATGTGATACAGCACCGAAGGTGTTCTGTTCTCAGGTTTAATCGGCAGGATTAAGTTGATGAAAGGCGGCAAACAACAGTATTTATCACAACATGAAATGGATAAAATGATAATTCCGGTCATAAATCGTACTATACCTAACGGATTGACAATGAGATGAGAGAATATTTACACAATGCTGATTAACAAAATGAAAAGTAGAAATTTGAACTTTCTTAGCGTGTAGGTGTAATATTTCATGCTATGTTATCTGTTTTTTCTGAATGTATATCTGGAGAAATGTTACTCAGTATCCAAAATATCTTTAACTATTAAATGAGTGATGCTAGTAACATTATTGAAATAATATATTTGTAGCATAGTTCCCTATAATTAAACATATACTTACCACCAGAGTCTCCTGTAACGATTGATTACACTTGAATGACTTGTTAGTTTTTATTGTCTGGTACTCTAAGCTTACATTATAGTGTAACATTCAATTATCATTTTTCCATTTCATGTTGTGATAAATACTGTTGTTTGCATTTTTTTCTTAAATTTTTTACTTAAATCATCAATGCGCCATTTTTAGCTGTATCGAGCTATTTTTTGCTGTAAATCTTAACTAGTTCGTGGAAATTAAAACATTGAACATTAATACGTGAAATGATACACTTTTGTCACTTTATTTTTGCATTTAATGGTATTTTTAGTACTTTTATTTTTTTACTCTGAAATATTGAAAAATAACAAAATATTTAAATGGGGCAAAAATGTAAGCACACGGACTCCCCATTTTTCTACGATGGCCGAGAGCGGCCTGCCATTATTTTTTTATAAAATAAAAATGTCATGACACTTTTTAGGCGAAAAGTGTCGGTCAAATATTTTTTAATAAAAAAAAAAATCTGTCATGACACTTTTAAGTCAAAAAGTGTCATGACACATTTTTTACTGTGAGGTAGAGGAATGAGAGGAATGTCAATTTGATACAGCACCGAAGGTGTTCTGTTCTCAGGTTTAATAGGCAGGATTAAGTTGATGAAAGGCGGCAAACAACAGTATTTATCACAACATGAAATGGATAAAATGATAATTCCGGTCATAAATCGTACTATACCTAACGGATTGACAATGAGATGAGAGAATATTTACACAATGCTGATTAACAAAATGAAAAGTAGAAATTTGAACTTTCTTAGCGTGTAGGTGTAATATTTCATGCTATGTTATCGTTTTACTTCTGAATGTATATCTGGAGAAATGTTACTCAGTATCCAAAATATCTTTAACTATTAAATGAGTGATGCTAGTAACATTATTGAAATAATATATTTGTAGCATAGTTCCCTATAATTAAACATATACTTACCACCAGAGTCTCCTGTAACGATTGATTACACTTGAATGACTTGTTAGTTTTTATTGTCTGGTACTCTAAGCACTACGGTAAGTAAGTGTAGAAGTGTAATGTTGGTTAATAACATATGAAATCACAATATGCATTGTAAAAAGCGTCCTATTTGACGTACATTATAGTGTAACATTCAATTATTATTTTTCCCATTTCATGTTGTGATAAATACTGTTGTTTGCCGCCTTTCATCAACTTAATCCTGCCGATTAAACCTAAAAAAAAATCTGTCATGACACTTTTAAGTCAAAAAGTGTCATGACAGATTTTTTTTTATTAAAAAAATATTTGCCCGACAATTTTTGACTTAAAAGTGTCATGACAGATTTTTTTTTATTAAAAAAATATTTGCCCTACACTTTTCGACTAAAAAGTGTCATGACATTTTTATTTTGTAAAAAATAATGGCAGGCCGCTCTCGGCCATCGTATTTTTCTGCCTGATTTAGAAAAAGATATGCAATATATTTACAAACATTCAAAACCAGAACTTTTTCTATGAAGGGTTAAAATTGGCAGAAATGGTCGAACTAGTTATTTTGTAGCTTAAAATTTAGGGGTAGCATATAATGTTATTCTGAGAAAAGAAATGAGACTTATTAATCATAACTAGTATATATTTAAAGAAGACCACTGGGAAATGAATTTTGTAAACACCTATACATATCAAACTCCTCAATAGGAAATTATTACTGTAATCTCTTGTGTATATGCATGGTGAAAACGGAAAAAAAAATTCCCATAAAATACAGTATTTTGTCAACTAGGTATTTTTGAGTGACAAAAGCTCATAAACGAGCACACGGACATATGTTTTCTTCACTTTTCTTCTATGGTATAAAGTCCTTTTTCCAAAAATATGTATGAGAAAAAAAGTTTAATACAAGAAAATTTTGACTTCTCAGTACACCCTTAAACTACTGAGTGGTATTGTATTTATTAGAAAAGAGGACTTCTCAAGTCTTCTAAAATCAATACCCTAAAAGGAGAGTAAAGAAGTAAGGGATTAAGCGATACTAACCATTTCATTCGGAAAGATGGTATAGTATGTTATTTAGTTAATAATTGGTTTATTGTTTGCTTATGTAGTCACTTTAATAAATCAAATGCGCGTGTTTTCGGAACATAAATGCAGTTGCCTGATATTCCTGACTTTGCATTTTGCAGAGTTACCCCAAATGTGTGTAGGGATCGATTGTGACATTCATTATTTTGTGAAATTCACGTCCATTTCTCTGAAATGTCTGCCATTACGCTCACAAAAACATGGCGTCAAATTAGTACCTACCAGCAAAGACATATAACAATTTTATATGCAAATACAGAATAACAAATGGTTTTACCTAAAATCTAGTCTTGTTTGTCAACAGGTATCTACGCCTTTTATATGCTGGAGGTTATCATGGCCACACTACACTTAAATGGAGTAAGTATCTATGGCAACGCCTAGCAACCATACTGTCTACTCGGTAATGGTGACACATTAATGGAACACTATCTCTACTGATCTCGGGCATGGCGCAATGCTCACTATTCTATAGCCAGTATTCCGTGAATAGAGAATCTAACATACATAAAATTTTAAGCCTATTCAAAACTTATCCAATGTATGATAGTGCTTTCTGCTCAATATAGTACAAGGTTTTATTCTTCTTTTTCCTCTCCTTTCCATTGTTTTTCTCTGTTTCTCTCCGATGAACATTATCATCACAAGAGGCAAGTTACATGTACCAGCAATTTTATAATAAATGTTCTTTAAATTTAATAAGGTAACTTGTCTTTTGTATTCTTTTATTGAAGCCAGTGCCGTTTAATATTGATTCACGCCGTTTCAATACGTCACTGATAAAGAAATATAATTTTTGCGTTTCATGTTCTAAAACATTATGCATTTGTGTTTCCGAAGAAGACATGAATCGAGATAGCGCTGGTACCACCATGCCAAGTCCCGATAATTGTCACTTGTACACACACCCTATGTGAACAATGGCGTACAGGTATGACCAAACACATTTAAGTCACCAAAGGCGTATCTGTTTAGAAAGACTGTTTCTGAAATAATTAATTTTCTCTTTCATTTATCATATATTACGGTTTTGAATAATTGCCGAGATACAAGCATTGTCATTTAAAGCATGTGTGTTAAATGAATTATGAAATATGTTTATTATGCTACTGCATCTGTGAAGTGTTCATAACATTCTGTGACACATTTATGATAGCATATACATGACTAGAATAAAACACCTGTTCTCCGATATAAATTAGGATTATATTATATTTCCGCAAGCATTTGAAGTAAGATTTATGCTATCATTAATGTAATAATACACACGTTTGATAAAGTTAAATTCATTATCTAATGAAGTGTACATTTCCATAATTAACGTCCAGCTCAACTACAGTGGTAGAATGGCACACAGTTTCTACTCTATATTCCCTTTGTTAAAGCAGTGTGGGTTCTAAAACATCAATATTTAATATGGAGCATTTTTAAGCTAGCAATCATATTTAAAATATTTAACCAATGATAAAGATTATAATGTTTCTGTCTTATGTCGTCTGTCATTCCGTATTATGTATGTGGAGATCGGTAGTTCATCGCAACAGTTAAATATTTAACAAATATTTAACCTAAGATAAAGATTATAATGTTTCTTTCTGATGTCGTCTGTCAGTCCGTATAATGTATGTGGAGATCGGTAGTTCATCGCAACAGTAAAATATTTAACAACTATTTAACCTAAATATGTTTGATAAAGATTACAATGTTTCTTTCTTACTCCATCTATCGTATAAAACAAAATTTATTGGGATCCCTAACTGCTACACTTTATAATACGAAATGAAATTAACTTGAATCTCTTACCATACTGCTAAACATTCATGATATAAATTAGCATTCCTTGTTGTACCCGCGGTATCAACTGTAATGGATTTAAACCCATGATCGCTCGATAACTATGATAAAAATGACATAATATTTCTTTGATTGTACACCTGTTTCTTCTGTCGTTTACTGTAATAATTATTTGTTTACTCAAGCGAGAAATTCTGTTGATGATTTCAAAACTTCAATAAATAAATATCTTGGTTAACAGACACTAATTAGGTGCTTTGGCAGTAATCCAAACAAGTCAATCCAAAAGTTATCATTTTTATTTATGCGTTATATGCTATGTTGGTTTTGATGCTGCTGTTCCTTTTCAAATGCCCGCTTTATTTATTATACATGCGATTTGTGTTCACAAAAACTGAATTGTTTGTGATACTTTTCTGTAGAATATTTGATTAGCAGCTGACACTATGATGTCATACTAAATAAATGATTGGTTTATTAATCTTATGTCACCTGCAAATTCTTACCGTCCGAATATATCACAGCCTCACAATACATCCACATCTATACTAGAAACACATCACATACAGAGGAGATCGTCCTTTAATGACCCCATCTCATAATAGGAAGTTAAGCCAATCATATAAAAAAGAGGAGTAAGCTGTGACATAAATTGGATCTTGATCATTATTTACATTTGTCGGTTTTGTCCTACTCCATTCAGTTTCTCCAATCATCATGTTGAAGTGAGTGTAGATGTTTGTATGAAATATGTTTCGAAGTCGGTATTCGTTTGATTTATATGTATATTCATATGTATATATTTTTTTCTTTCTGCAGGAAAATTCAAAGACAGACATGTTAGAGAATGTAGGCAATGGAATTGGTGACAACAAACTAGAAACATTCCGAAAGCTTGACGAGGTGAGTTGAACAGCATATTTTTATATTCACAAATGCATTTTTATAAATAAACACTGTATAACAAATTACACTGGTGGTCTTATTTCTTGATGCTAAGGCATACATGAATGATTATCTTATTCAACTGATACAATCATTATCTATTAGCCATATTCCTTCATATATATGGCTATGGAATATTTCTTTTATTGGTTCTGAATAAGTGAAAAATGATACATGTAAGCGTATTTATACAGAGAATGACTGCTGTTAGAGTTGGTAATTTGGAACCCCCAGAGAGTGATCGTAATGAGCAGGTAATCTTTATGCTGTGATCTAACACATAAATCGGAGTGCAGAATCATCGTGTCTCTCGCTTATTTCAGACATAACAATAATATGATTTTGAGTCAACAATTCATGAATGCAATACTCCATTCTAATAGACTAAGTTCAATCAATTTAATGCAGCCAGATGTTACTTACGAGTATAATGATATTTGTTTGATTCTTCATGACACATTACATGCATATAGAAAAAATAAAAAAAGATCATTGTTTGTTTAGATTCTACATGACACCTATTACATATAAAAACATTACACATTAAACATTATTTGTTTTTATTCTACATGACACACATTACATATAATAACATTACACATTAATCATTATTTGTTTTTATCCTACATGACACACATTACATATAATGACATTACACATTAATCATTATTTGTTTTTATCCTACATGACACACATTACATATAATAACATTACACATTAATCATTACTTGTTTTGATTCTACATGACACACATTACATATAATAACATAAAACATCAATCATTATGTGTGTTTGATTCTACATGACACACATTACATATAATAAGACATTACACATTAATCATTACTTGTTTTGATTCTACATGACACACATTACATATAATAACATTACACATTAATCATTACTTGTTTTGATTCTACATGACACACATTACATATAATAACATTACACATTAATCATTACTTGTTTTGATTCTACATGACACACATTACATATAATAAACATTACACATTAATCATTACTTGTTTTGATTCTACATGACACACATTACATATAATAACTTTACACATTAATCATTACTTGTTTTGATTCTACATGACACACATTACATAAAAACATTACACATAATCATTACTTGTTTGATTCTACATGACACACATTACATTAAACATTACACATTAATCATTACTTGTTTAGATTCTACATGACACACATTACATAAAACATTACACTATCATTATTTTTATTTACATGCACACATTACATAACATTAATCATTATGTGTTTATTCTACATGACACACATTACATAAAGAAAACATTACACATTAATCATTATTTGTTTGATTTTACATAGCACACATTACATAAAGAAATAATTACACATTAATCATTATGTGTTTTGATTCTACATGCCAATTATAACTTATAGAATACTTTACACATTAATCATTATTTCCTATCTAATTCCCCATGATATGACATAAAGACCACATTACATAGAACATTGTGTTAAGCCTGATATGTTATGTCTAACACTATAAATGTATACAGACAACTTGGGGAGTTTTCACTAGGTGTCAAGGTCGCAGTTACCGTGATAAATCGTCCGATACTTCTCCCTAGGCGTTGATGGACGACCATTGACCGTGGGGCGTGCATTTTTACCTGATTCATTATCTTCACTGTTTGATGTTTCTGGCAGTCCTAAAGTTTAAAAGCAGAATCGGGTTTTCTCTTGACATAAAGGTATTACCGGCATAAACATAGACGATTGCTTAAGAATTACTAATGAATAAATAATGTCATTTGTGTAAATATATTGCATCTGATAAGAAGATATTATTTTAGGGAGTTGGGTGATAGTGATACATGTAACCGCTCGAAAATGTTGATTTGTTTTGGTCAATGGAACATTAACAGGAGTAAAATGCACACTAACAATGTTGGAATACGTATATTGCTATTTCTAAGATGAAGTGGGTTGTTTATTCCTGTGTGTGTGTTGTATTTTGTTTTGTAGGCTTTACCAATCATAATACATAACCTTTAATTTTCATAACGCATTGTGTATGTACTGATACTAAAATACCAAAAAAATAAATCAAAGCGTTTTTAGATTATCTGCATAATATTATGTCGTATCCAACTATTTTTTTAAAATTAATATCATTGTTACCTAAGGCATATTTCACTGGTATTTATTGGCTCCATTGCGATCGATTGTTGTTATTTATTACAAATCTATTGACAAGGATAAAAATAAAGAATAAAGGCCAAACCTATTACGTAACAGCCAACGCCCTTGACGACATACCGGTAGGGCGGTTATCCGTTTGATGGTGTTAGTAGTTGCTTCACTTTTGCTGATTATGTCACAGCGTATTCGTCATTAAGAACTAGATAGACTGATGCATATTAGGATGCACGTAGACTGTATAATGGAATCCTTTTGTCGGGAAGGCGACACTTTTTTTGTGTCCAGACAACAATAAACAGAAGGTTATTCCTCTTAGTTACGACAAACATAACATCAAAAACACACACGGCATGTCATTATGTTGTAAAGAAACTGGTGAGCTAAAAATACACTTCCCAGTTGACCTTTCTCATGGTCAACCCTATCTAACAATTGGCATGAGTTATATTCGTACATCAATTACCAGCATGGAATTTTTATTTTACTGTGTTCTGCTTACGAAAATGAGAGGTTTTAACACATAGTAGCCATATTGTATCGATGATGTTCTACATAAATCTACCTTACTTTAATTTTTAAAGTGTAAGAAAATGCGCCAAGTTTCTGAATCATTTCTACATACCTGAATTGTATATGTGTTTCGGTTGTGCCCTCTGTTATCGTTTATTTACTGTTTTATAAATCATATTTTTGCATTTGTTTGTATTTTTTAATTCTGTTATCCGTTCAGCATCGGGGCAAACTAAACTGAATTAAGAGTCAGTACCGATGTAAAGTAGTCTTGTTGCCCGTCATACTTTTAATACTACTACAACCTAGCCGTCTGCATCGTAGATCATATACATACTATAACACATACGAAATTATGTATTAGGATGGTTTATGTTTTGACCGAAACCCTGCATTAACATAAACTCATTATATACGTCTGGAATGAATTTCTTATCGCTTTACCTATTACAGTAGAACAGCTTTATTACATCTGCTTTGGAATTGTAGCCTGTGTGTTCAGTAGATCAGATATACCTTCTGTTTTATACGCCGGGATGACAGAAGAATCAACTTTGTGTATAGCTTGCTTCTTCCCCCTTATGTAAATGTTTAGATTGGTCGAAGATCTATCTGATTTTAAACTAATTCATCATAGAAGTGATTGAAATCGACAACAGCATTTTTTTTAAAAATCTGCACATAATCAATATGTAAGTCCTTTAAACCGTTGTTTTATACTTATTCCGTTGACTTAAAACATATTTGATTGTCTTATTGAATACAAAAGATTAGTTATTTCAACTTATGAAACAAAATAACGGATAGGTCTTATGTTGTGAATGACTTGTTACAGATATAAGACTCATCCTACATGTATGTATAAGAAATATGGTGCGAACATTTGCTTTTACATTTGAATCTTAGAACTGAATGTCATATTTGTCATCGTACATGTATTTATTTATCTAAACACACATTCGTTCCATTAAAACCATTTTCATGTTTTGTTTTCAGAATCACCAATCCACCGCTACAATTGAGACTCCGAAAGAAGAAATCAAGAAATCCTCCAACTGTAGGTCCAATGATAGTCGCACACTTGTTTTTAGTCAGTTAATGAAGTAAACTGTTAATATTTCCGGTAAGGTGTCATACGATGTCAATATGCTGCAGGGACCAGCACATGTTCATAGCACTTTTATCGCAATACCTAGGCTTGTAGTGTTATATTCCTTCCAGATAAGGTATTGGTATTCAAAATATTCATAGTTCATGATTTTGTCGATGTCTGTTTATGATAAAAACTACTTAAGGTATACACACATAGTAAAAGTTTATTCTTAATTGAAATAACGTAGGTGACAGAAACGTCATGAACCTAACAATATATAATTATGGCCCTCTGTGGAGGAATAAATCCAGAATTGTCTCCCTGGAAAGAGTTATTTTCTCTAGGGAGATGTATCCCGACACATAGGGACATAATTATTTTTTTATACCGAACAAAATCGAAAACCGGAAAAAAACATCTCTGCTAAAAGAACTCGTGAAGATATTTCCCAACATTGCTGCAACAGCTTTGCCATTGTTGGTTGACGTTGGAAATGGCGTCAACTTCCGGTCATCTGCGGATCTTCCCTGAGGTTATTTCCCTCGGGGGTTATTTCCCTCGCCTTCCAATTTCGGGGAAATATCTAACTTATTCAATATCATGTGATTAAGTTCAATCCAATCAGAATATTCTAAGTGAGGTATAATAACAACTTTTATAACTTAATGGTACATGGTATTGATAAGATTAATAACACCTGACCATCACAATCATGTTATACCTTGAAATTTTGCAAAATTCTTTTTAATTATGTTGCCTTATATATGTTTTCGACATACTTGTCGGTAAATTCGAATTTCAGAAAAAAAACACTTTCAATAGCCATTGAATTGTTTATACATTCGATTTAATCTGAATTTGATCATCAGCTATTTACACCAAATATGATTTTGATCAGTTTTTACAGGGTTGAAGCCGATCGTAGTTATGATTGTAATTGGGGACGCTATTCACAACTTTACGGACGGGCTTGCTGTAGCGGCCTCCTTCAACAGCAGCATTTTGGAAGGCATATCTACAACTCTGGCCATTATTTGTCACGAGTTGCCACAGGAACTAGGTAGATTTTCTAATGTTCTAAATATGTGCCTCAACATATTTACAACTCGATTTTTTAATCATGACCATGCCGGAGTGCATTTTCGACCGAAACATTAGTATGTACTACACATATACAGTTAATCACCTAGTTTGGTTGTTAACCAGTTTGTTTCTGTAAAAACCTTGAGTTGAAATAATAGGAGAAATCAAATGAAACAAATAACAAAAAATGAATACAGTGCGTCAGTTTCGAGATAAAGAATTGACGTAAGTAAAGTACGTTTTATCGCCAATTATCGCAAGTATCCTCGAAAGATGGGATTAATCGACGGTGTATGGTACTTTACCCCATGATTTTAATATCTTGACACCCCCGAAATGATTGATTTCTACATTGCTGCTATTTTAAAAAGATGCATACTTCAACTTAAAAAAGGACCTGCCCTTAATATACCCTTTTACTGACACAATTTATTTGATATATTTATATTTTTTGATTATATATGAAGTGTTTGATCATATAAATCTTTGTCTTTCTCAGGTGATTTTGCTATCTTAATGAAAAATGGGCTGAGCTTTAAGATGGCACTATTTGCGAATTTGATGTCATCACTGACGGCACTGCTCGGTTTCTATATTGGAGTATCGCTATCAAAAGATGCTGGAGCCAGTCAGTGGATATATTCTATAGCAGCAGGACTCTTCTTGTACATCGCAATGGCCGACATGGTAAGATATCACAGCCGATAAGTGGTATTAACTGTAAAAACTCGGGATATCGGGAAAAGAAAAACAGAAAAAGACACAGTAGAAAAAGGTTTTAAGTGTAAGATTATATAACAATAATTTAATACATATGTCCCACCATGAAATGGAGATAAGAATTGCTCATACCCATCCGTCCTGTCCCGTCCGTACAAAACTTTCAAATGAGTGCCGCAATGGGGGGTAACTCTGGGTACATTATTATTTTTTAAATCCATGCTTGACAAAATATGGAAACACGTATTGTTACCAAAGAAGCTTTTAATATATATAATAAACAATTTCGTTGAAAACTAAACTTTCCAAATCACTAAAACGAATAATAAAAAAATAATAAAAAATAAAAACAAGGAGATATCTGAAATCTTTCCAAAAAGTAATTTTGCTTATGGGAGTCTTTCAAAATTCTTAAGTTACTTCTATTTTTCAGATTCCAGAACTTATCAAATCCGGAGCTGGCCGCATGAGAACAATTATTTATCACAACATTGGAATCCTTATCGGCATTCTGATTATCCTTCTGCTGTCGATTTTCGAGGACAAAATACAAATTTAGTTAGAAACGTCTACTTGTTCATTTTTATATATGTACTAACATTCCAGCTGTTATATTGATAAATACTGAAAAGACTTATTACTCCTGACATATCGATTCACAAAGTTGACGCTGTGTCATGTGTTGTATAAAAGTGTAAAAATATCATGTGTACGCTACTTTTGCTCTACTTTCCTCCAAAATATCTTTGTTGCGTTATAGAACAGCCTTGTCTATGAGACTACTTTGAGGATAAGTTTATAAACATACATTTATATGGTAACTATGGTAACTATTATATACCATGTTTATATAAACTATGATATATTGGAAGATAGTGATTCAGCATTACCCAGAATACAAACTTTATAATTTGAGACCAAAACTTAATGACTTCAGACCAGTTTTAATACTGTTTTGGGTGCTTTGTTGTGGTTGGTGTGTTGGTGAGGTTTTTGAAAGTTTTCGTGTATCTTTATTTCCTTGTCCTAGCTCATAGTGAGTGTCACATTTATTTTAATTGGTCAAAACAGTTTTGGAGCTAATTAGTGCTATTTAATAAATGCAGCAATTGACCATCGTATAGCATGGGTTTTTAAAGACCTAAGGCATACAATATCATTACTGACCAGGTGGTTATGTAATTTTACCTGAGTCTAGTGTGGACATGGATATTAATTATTTGACAATAGGTGACAGCCAGAGTAAAAAGTTTGTTCCAGGGCTTGATTGACATGAGTAAATATATTAACTCAAGGGGCAGAACCGAACAAAATACACAAATACTGAGTTTGTATCTATTGCGCAAGTTTGATATGGACATATAGCCGTCTCGACCAATAAAGCACTTATGGCGACATACAACAGGTATTGTAAACAAAATAAGTTTTTGGTTGATATATATAGAGTTGAAAAGAACTATATTCAGAAAGAAAAGAACTATATTCAGAAATAAATTCATTTATATGTATTTCATGATCAGTTAAAATAAAAAACATGTATGAAATGTCATATGGTACCAGAATTACACAAATCTATTTGGGTGTGTAAGCAACAATACCCAAGTTACAAACACCCGCAGTAAGATGCCATCGGATATGATATTAGGTTGTATTTTTTAAATTTCAACAAATCGGTGAGTCACAACATATTTCCAAAATCTACACTACTTACTGGCAGTGCTCAAGGAGCGAGTTTAACTTAAGGAAGTAAACGTAGAAGTAGAAGTAACTTCCGACATTTTTGCGTTTTACTAAAAGTCCTAGCTTACGTTTACGTCTATGATCTTCAGTAAGACTCGCTCCAGGACATTTATTACGACTACTTCCCTATGTCACATGACACAAACAAGACGAAAATATTTGGTTTTCAAAATCATCTGATATCATCCTCTTTTCCCTTTTTATTTTTTATTATGTCTTACGATCGATTGTTGTTTTACATAATGCCTTAGTGACCATGTTAAGCCTGTAAATCATTGACATTTTGAAAAGAAAAAAAAAGAGAAAACAGCTGTAGCGTATTGTTTGTTAAACATGACTTCTACTGCTTTGTGTCAGTGGTAGTGTCACAAACTTGCATGTAAGTGTTCTATTATGGTCATATAATGCTTACTTTTCCGTCCGAGTTTTACCATAAGCCTTCCCGTCATAGTAGCTCTAGCTTAATTTCGACATGATGTGCCTTGTTGACTGTTATCTTCCATTGAGTGTAAATACAAGTGGACAAATGTGTTATCGTGTTGTAAATAGTTTATTTATTGAATAATGGTGATATTTTATTATAGACTGAGTGACTTTTACTGTAAGATACAATGTTTGCGTTGTTTTGCATTTTGCACTGTTTTCAAGAATACAATAGAATTAAATAAAATGTAAAAATTTATACGAAAGTCAATATTATTAATTACAATTCCACTTAACACATCAGCTTTTGTAAATATTGTCTTGTAAATATTATTTTTTCATCCGTTAACACCATTAAATGTTTTTTATTTTACATGTCCTTTTTGTTTACTTTCTGTGTCTTTTGATAAGTATTGTTAACATGTACTTAGTTATCAGTTGTTATTACGTACGATTAACGTAACAACCATTCGGAAAGGTAAAGATGCATTAAAGATTGTTTTTCACATGCGGTGTTTTCTACAGTTGGACATATAGAGGTTTTCCAACTATCATGTATATCAAGCTGGAGTTTAATAGTTTGTAATCAACTGTTTTATTTGTTTAGTACGCGTCGGATATACATATGCACCGATTTCGGAAAGGTACTTAAATCGAATCTCAAGTTGAATTAAAGACATTAACAACGCCAAACTAAAGCAAATCAAGCCAATTCCATAGAAACAGAAAGTAACAAGATACACACCAACAATTATAAGATACCTCATGCACTATTATAATAGACAGTGATAAATATGATGACTAAACACCCTGTACCGGAGAACACTATCACAAAGTACAACCAAAAGAACACATTGTCTAGGGTCCGTGCTACGTCCTGCCACGTCACAGTTTTCGTTGGGTCATCTGTAGACTCAGACTTTTCTATTTCGGGTTTCGGATCTTTGTCCTCGCGGTCCGAGATTTGTCGACGTCTTCGACAATCGCTGATTATCTTCTTTAGATTAATCCTGCAGATATGCCGGAGCAAGTTCGGAACCGGAGTTTCTTCGTTGCTATGGTAACAGCGGAGAACTATTATGGTTAAAACGACAGACAACATTCCTAGTATCAGGGTACAGACTATGTAGATAGCTGGAACAGTAAAATAGCAAAACACAATTATATGTATAAATACATGTACATAACCAAACATTATTGATAGATCAGTGCTAAGTTTATAATACTACTTTCAAAAATAAATATCAATAAGTGACGGTTATATTTACGTTGTGATGTCATTAAAACAAGGGCACACTTTCTGTATTATTTTGGAAACACATCCTCGGTATCCCAAGGGCTACTATCACTGTCATTTTATCCATCTATGGACTATGTCAAAGCAGCCAACCTCAAAGCTATTCAGAGCCTTCAAATATACCAGAGATAATATCACATAGTCCGGGGGATATAGCAAAAGTGATAAAAACCCCTGGTAAATAGAGGATGTTGGAGACATGAAGCTAGCCATTAACCAGTCATAAAACTGCATTCCCTATACAAAAACACTAGCAAATATTTTAAAATCATTGTGCAATTTAAAGCTGGCTATGTAAGTAAGAAAAAACGTGACAAGGTCAAAAAACACAGATGGGCCCCTGTTATATCGATCATTTAAACAAACCCCCGACAACCAATAATATTTCGTATACCTCATTTAGTTACCCATGTTGATATAGGTTGGCATTCCACAATGTTTGCATATTGCAGAGTTATCACCCTTGCGTGGAGGTATTAATTATGACGTAACTATTTTACGAACGAAAAATATGACGTTACACGAGCAAAGACATGACGTTACAATTAATACCTACTCACAAGGGCGAAAACTCTTGAATATGCAAAGAGGGGAAACACGGATAGTCTTGTCAAACTTGTTTTCATTTCAACATCAAATACGAACATGTACACAGTACGACATGAGCCCTGAACCCCACGCTATATATAAAACATTATCTTATCTGACATTGTCCTGATGTTTTACAGTATTAATAAGCTAAACATGTCAAAAATGAAAATACAAATAAACCATTACAGTTTTCATTGCGTAATGTACATATGTAAAAATTTCACATGTTGTCAATGTTGATTTCTTTTAAAATAAGAAGATGTGCGAAGTGTGTCGAAAGATCTACGCCTCCAGGTGTATCTCTGTTATATGTACATTTCCATGGGGTTGCGTTTGTTAACCCAATACAATCAAATATACGCACTACTAACTGTAATCCAATATACAACGTTAAGGTACCTACAACACGTTATACATCCGGTTACAAAATAAGAATCAAATAGTTCAAATATTTTTACTTGACTTACATTCGATGAATTTGGTAAATTGACCTATTACGATCATTCGGAACACTTCGCACTTCATAATAATGATAAAAATCATCGATGACAACACGTTTATAGACGTAAAGGTATGCACATTACGTGGTAAAACCTAGAATGATATTTTGAGATATACTTGATAAGGACTGCCAATCTCCACGCCAATTGACACTAAAAGAGCACTATTTATCTTCATGTGAAATGGAAAAATATGACAATATTGTTTTATACCCACGTACTCCAAGACTGGTACATGTAACCAGGCAGCCTAAAAGAAAAATGGCCGTAAACATCTTTAGAAACGATGACTGATATAACAGTGGTATCAAAACCCACATGAAAGACATAAATATGTCAATACGAATGTTTTAACTAGCATTGTCACTTGTTTTATTAAATTACCAATTCCCAGTGGTTGGCAGGAATTGTCAGGATGTGGTTAATTGTCCTGTGTTTTATCTGATGAAGCGAATTAATGTCAGTGAAAAATAAAACATGACGAAAAAAATACTTACATAGAATTGACACAGTGGTTGAGGAGGAGGGAACACTATCGGCAACCAGAGTCAAATATACTGCATATGATAGGACGACCGTGAGAGAGTAGCCAATCTTTTCACCAGAGTCGGCAGGAAGTTTGAACACTGTACAGGTAAGGAAAGCAAGGGATATTGTTGGAACAAGCGTGTTCAAGACGTGGTACAGCGGTCGACGTTTCAGCTGGAAATGGAACTTAAGTGAGGAATACGTCTGCGTCTCCCTGGATATTATGCTCCTGGACGTGTTGTAACCCATGTAATACCATTCTCCATTCTCGTGTAAATCTCGCGTGTCCACAGGTTCCTCACTGAATAGTAGATTTATTTCTCTCATGCTGTAGGCTAATGACGTCATGCTGATAGAACAGATCTGTGTATCAAATGGATAGAGTAGTGTGTCTATTTCACAGAAGGTTTCAAATATCCCCGATATTCTCCAAGTCAGCTCCCCCTTGGTAGTCACCGATATCGGGCTACCATCGTCACTCATAGCGGCCAAGTCACTTATTCTGAAAACACGTACGGAATATATATATGAAAGACATCGAATGAAAGCTAACTTAAGCGCCTTTTGCGCCCGTCTGTGCCAGCAATGCTGCGCTAAATAAAAGTTTACTTAAGCGCCTTTTCTGCCAGATATGCTGCGCTAATAGAAACTTTACCTAAGCGCATTTTGTAACAGCAATGCTGAGCTAAAATAAAGCTTACTTAAGCGCATTCCGCACCAGCAGTGCTGAGCTAAAAGAAAGTGTGCCAATCGTTGTTCTATATGTCCTTTAGTGTGATGTTACAATAATTCATTATTGAGCTAACCTCTTAAAAATTGAGTTTTGATTGCTTGGATTCGGCTTGTTAATTGTTGAGATATTAAATATAAATCTTTATCAACCGAACCTGTATTAAAATAGAAAAGGTATGGTAAACAGAAATCTGCAAATAGTGGCCTGATGACAGAATGAATTAATTAATTCACGTACCACGTGATACCCGATAACGTTTGTGCGGGACTAGTATCTCCAGTGGTGATGGAACGTAACTCTTAGAAATCTTCCCGCTGAAATGACGTTATCCCGCGATAACGTCATTTGACGTCATTCCATCACTAATAGAAACAATAGTTCCGCACAAACGTTATCGGGTATAACGTGGTACGTAAATGAGTCCAATTAATTAATTAATTATTAGAGATATTATTAAATAATATTCACGAATTATCGAAGTGAACTAATAATCACGAATGATAGGAGTGAACTAATACTCATGAATTATTGCAGTGAACTAACCCTGACAAATTATTGGAGTGAACTAATACTCACAAATTGTCATATTTAACGAATACTCAAGAATTGCCGGATTGAACTACTAACGAATTGTCGGAGTAAACTTATGCCCACGAACATTCGGTGTGAACTAATACTAACGAATTTTCGGAGTAAACTAATACTAACAAATTGTCGGAGTGAACTTATATTAACGAATTATCGAAGTGAACTAATACTCACGAACATTCGGAGTGAAATAAAACAAACAAATTGTCAGAGTGAACTAATATTAATATATCTCTACTTTATTTACGATATATAAAAGTTACTTGGTTAACTTGACTTGCTCCCTACTTTATTCCAAAACCCTCGCTCAGCTGTGTGTTAGTCTTTCGAACTAACACACCCATGGAAGCTAGCACACACCCGGACTCGGCTATTTCCGTTTAACCAATCATATTCGAAATGGGCAGGACTTGTTTCCAATCACGCAATCAGTTGCCAGGCGACGTAACAATTGGCCGGAGCTAGTTTCCGATCACACCATCTCCATTGACGTAATCAAACGACGTTAGTATCGATCGGCATCTGTTACCGAACACGTCGTCATGTTTGTCGTGTAAGTGAGATGTTTGTGAAAAATGTAATGGGGTCGAGAGGAACAATACCTTTTATACGTGCAAGTACGTACAGTTGTTATGTACATTTTTAGGCTACCTGTAAGTGGTTCATGTCTCGGAATTTCAACAATACATGTATATAAATTTAGTATTATGATTAGTGGCATACAAATGTAAAATGTTGAAATATTGAGAAATCATAGCGGAATCAATTTATAACATGCAGTTTGAATATATCACTACAATGTATTATCATCTCGGAATAATTTTAATGTTTGAAGCTAAGATTATGTAATTCTGTTACAATGTAAAATTCTCTCAATCTGTAATGGCTATGGCCGTACGCGAGAGATATAGCAAGTTTCTGATACTTTAACTGTATACTAACAAATTGTCGGAGTGAACTGATACTAACGAATTGTCGGAGTGAACTAATACTAACGAATTGTCGGAGTGAACTAATACTAATGAATTGTCGGAGTGAACTAATACTCACGAATTGTCGGAGTGAACTCATCCTCACGTAGTATCCGAGTGAACTGATACTCGCGAATTTTCTGAATGAACTAATACTCGCGAATTATCTAAGTGGAATAACAGTCACGCGTTATCAGAGTGAACTAATACGCAGGAATTATCGGAGTGGAATAATACTCACGAATTATCGGAGTGAACTAATACTCACGAATTATCGGAGTGGAATATTACTCACGAATTATTGGAGTGAACTAATACTCACGAATTATCGGAGTGAAGTGATTCTCACGAATTATCGAAGTGAACTGATACTCATGAATTTTCTGAAGGAACTAATACTCACGAATTATCGGAGTGAACTAATACTCACGAATTGTCGATGACCACTGACGGATGCCATACAAACTCCTCGGAGGTAAACAGCCTTGTAACATCGTACCGGTATGGGTTGATGTCGTCCCAAAACAATCGCTTGTCATCCCACGACTATAACAAAAAGTTAGTATAGATAAGCCAACATTGCCATGCTTTAAATAACAGATATATGTTGCAATGCATTAAGCGTCATCGAAGGAAGTGTTTTTAAACTTCTGTAGTATTAAAGGTCTAGGTGCATTATTACTTTATGCTGTTGTTTTATCATTATTATTTTTGTTTGCCTTTTCCAGGAAGGGCCTGGTATTCTGTTGTCTATTTTATACTCTGGCTACGTGGCAAAGGTGATTTTTGTGTCCACTCTGAACATAGTTTTATTCATGCGAATGAAAAAGTCTCAATTTTACATTTTATACATACGCAACACACATACAAATGTATACTTCACTCTGACTAAAAGACACGACTTAAGCTAAGTTTTAGGATACATTATATAAATTACAACAGAGAATGAACATGTCCAGTTAATGTCATTTTTTATTTAATGGCGTGTAACATGCGTTAACAACAATGTCAGTCATGCTGTACAAACATATACAACATAAGTAATATCTTGATACTTGTATAACCAAACAATTGGAACATAACATGATAGTGACTTACCAACAGAAAGTAGGCTGTCGTCGTTAACTGTTGTTCCTTGATATTCTGAGAAAAATATGGTAATAAAGATCTTAATTATTTCTGTTTATAATCCAAACTTTTAATTTCCGATTCATTTACATGATCAGTAATTAGTATCACATTTTACCAGCTTTTATTAGAAATCATGGTTATTAAGAATGTGGCAGTTAGATTTGCGGGCGAAGGAAAGCCGTGCATATTCAATGATATTATGTTTTCTGGTGAGTTGACAAAGCGTAATATAGTATCAATGATTAATTATGAGCATTGAGGCACTTAAAACCAATCCATATGGTTATACAAAATGCGGATTCACAAAGTATGAAAACATTTTTTCTCACGTGTTTCATAGATCGTCAAATTAATCGTATTTATTTAAGAATTACATTCAAAATTTCGTATTTTATCTTGATAGCATAAAATATATTCAAAATGATCCTTATAATTCAACTAATTGAGCTGAGCTCTTTGAAAATTATTCAAAATTCTTATTTGGGACTCTTTTATCGATAACATCACTACGGCGTTACATCAGCCAATCAGAAAGTACGCTACAAACATTTGTTTTTTTCTTTATGGGCTGATGTATTTATATCTCAGCACTTCCAAACCAAGCTTAAAGAAGCACGTCAGAAACCGTTATACTAAAATAAACACGTGTTGGTTTTTAGTAATGAGGCCTGTGTATGAAGAGCTTATCAGATAGTTAAATAGACTAATCAATCCTTACCAAATCATTGAAGTTGATAATGTTCAATGAAACAACAATGTCCACAGTTGTCCGTGGACGTGCGAATAGGTTGTATTCTTTGGTCTCAAAAAGTATTGTACGGAGCTCGTTCTCTCGTTCAAATGAGTATTTTTGACAGACGCAGAATCCCAATGTTTGCACTGAAAATTATAGAAAACAATTATAGAAACATATAAACTTGTACAAGGTTTTTCAGAAAGCATGCCCCGGCTTCAAGCTATTAGAACGTATTCATGAAAAAGCTAAGCTTACGAATCTAACAATTGTGGACAGCAAATGATACCACCGTTAGTTGGACTACAATCATTGTCAGACATGATTTCATAATAAAACAATATAATGACGTACAATGGGGTAAATGTTTTATCAATAGCAATGGATTCATACTTAAAGATAAAAAAAGACACATTACCTGTAAGCCAGAGGATTGCCAGGTCCTTCATTGCTATGTCTATTTCTGATGTTGAAATGAATCAGTGACATGAATCATCACTTGTTTACAGAAAAATGATTCTGAAAATTTAGTCATGCGTAAACACGTTTTTGTGACAGGAAAAATGATTTTATTTAGTCTGGTTATCGATATTAAACTTGAAATGAAGTTTGATGTCCCGGTACAGACTGGTAAAGGTACTACTAATGCCATTTCATTAACAGATTTGAATTAAGAAAAAAGAAGACTAGAAGAAATTTTATCAAATCGCAGATCATTTACTTAAAAATATTTTTAACAAAAATGTTAGCTTTCACCAGTGTTACTAGTTATGCGTACTTATTATATTAACGTCTAATGTACTGAAGTAGCGTTAAAACGTCACGATCTCACTAATGTATTTCAATAACAAGCTATACGTGATTTTGCGTTTAAGATATTGACTGGTACCACTGCGTAATACATACACACATTGTATGTAAGAGATTCCCGAGTCTATAGGATGTTGTCCTCACATATTTAATGTATATAATATTTACTAATGTACAAAGATAACAGTATAGAAGATATATACTATATGACACGGACCATTAAACGTGCATTGGTTACAAGTAACCAAACCTGAAGTGAACCTTACAGATGCTACACCAAATACGAATGGTATTGGTTGTGTTGAAAATAAGAGCAGATGAATTAATATTTGTATTTCCATAGCTAAAATAACTAACTTTACATCATGATCATCATTGGAAAGTTTGAGCTTCTTACTTTACTACAATGTTAAAGTTTTGAAAAAAATCCCGACATTATGCCCATTGTGGAATGAGATACTGAATGCGCAAACAACGAAAGCAAAACAATTAATTTTATATGTATTTTAATTATTAGAAATATTATATTTGATTGTATGTTAGTTTTGCATATATATACACGATTAAACATCAATAATTACCCAAATGATAGATATCAATTATTTTCTGTCGGCGGTGAAGCATCTTTTGAAAAATCAAAATAGCTCAACACGTATATTTATGTGGCAAGGGGACCCTTCGTTGTGTCCACCTTTTAAACATATTTTTATTTTTTTTTCTAATTAGTTTTGTTAATAAAAGATACTTTTATACCCATTTATATTGATATTTACTCATTTATTTTTTTACTACAAATTGAGTTTCAAGCAAAAAACCCAAACAAACAAATTTTTGGCAGGATAAAAGTTGAGGATATTGAGTTTGCTCGACATATTATCGTGATGTTATCAATTTTTTCTACACTTTTAAACCATTTCAAAAACCTATTATGGGCATAATCTTATAACATGTACTATTCCAAAAAAATGAAATCCGAGGAAATAGCATTCCATAGGCTAGAATGCTGCCAAGAGAATTTTCTAAAAAATCAACATTTGGCCTAGATGACTATAAATTTGAAATTGATCACAGACGCTATTATAAACCAACAATTAGCAAAAGAATTTTGTAAACTAACATACATACTCTAAAATAAATGCGTTTTTATTCTTGTATTTTCCCTAACAGTACAAAAAAGTCTAACAACTAGATATGCTCTTGGGTGAAACAAATAGTTTTTTTTAATGTCAGAAATCAAATGATTATTGGAAAGAAATGTATTTTTTCATCAGCACCTCACACTTAAAAATACTACATGTAATTAAGATTATCCAACTCTCTTATGTAGATAAAAACTATCTTAAATTGAATTGAAAATGATTAACGGGGGAAACAGAGTTACATCTGATTTTCAAATCAAATATGTTCAATCTAAAAATAATACCAGCACCAAAAAGGCGATAATCTTAATTTTGACCAATCAGTGTGCTTTTATTTCGTTGAAATGGCAACAATGTATTTAAAAACGTTACTATCTCATTCGGCATACCCCATGACCCATATGTACCAATTTTCACTTAAATATGACATTATCTAAATTTCAACCAATCAGAGGCCTCTATATTGTGTCCATGGCATCTAATCTTTTTGAAAGTGATACTATTTTATTCAGCATACCTGTAAACTTCTATATACAAATTTTCACTTAATTCTGACATCATTTAGATTTCAGCCAATCAGAAGCCTCCGGTTTGTTTTCATTTCAACAAATTTTATTGCAAATAATATGCAAATAGATTTGGCAACAGGCAAAGCCTATATTAGCCATCTCCAAACGAATCCGGTAAAGTACAATTATCGACAAAATATTTTAACATTTAACATTACATTACGAATTAATAATATTATCTCCCCAACCTATCACTGTAGAAAAATCTAGGACAATCTTTTAGTTTCAGATCCGTTTTGTTGCCACGGCAACCAATATTTTCAAAGGTGTTACCGCGATATGTAGCATTTAAAATTATTACTATACTTAATGTAATTATCTCGGACTTTGGAATCATAAACCGGAAATGTATAGCTAGGTATACTGACAAAGAAGTGGCAAGTTGCTACCTGCACTCTCTATTCTATAGTCACTCAAAACTGTTTTCCAGGATTTTTTTTCCCAACGCTTTTTACAAATAGTCAGAAAATGTCATGAGAATATTTTAATGGGGGTAAAATTATTGACAAAACCCGTATTGGGTGAAAGTTATGACAAAGAGAAATGTTTTTTTTTTGCTTTTTTTTTTCAAAAAGTGATAATGTTTTCGTAAAAATTATTTTTTCGTAAAAATTATTAGATCAAAAATATTTCCGTTTAAGATCTAAACGAAATGAGTTAAAAATAAAGTATACGATCTACTCACATGATATAGGAATAAAAAATGCAGAATATTTACCAAAGACTAACCTCTTTTGGCATGTTTTTGTGCAGGGAGTTTTAATGAAAATGAATATGAAAAATTCAGGCCCTTTGGGTATTTCGAAAATCTTAAAAGGAAAAAGTAGTGTCGTTTTAAACAGACAACTAGTAGTACTTTTGATATGCTAAGTTTTAAGAAAATTGGGTTGTGGACATTTTCTATGGGATTTTTAACATAAGCTTGAACCTTTGACGTCATTTCAGTTTTACATTCATCATTATGTTTATCAATGTGTATGACACCTTTTTTCCTGATGACGTCATTGATATAAGTTTTAACAAATAATTACATGTACCTTAGGTAGTGCATACTTTTGAAAACCACCCAAATTCATATGACGTTAAAACGGAAGCTGCCGAGGCTGTTTTGAATTCCAGAATGGTTTACAATACGCTATGACATTCCACTTGGATATGTTTTCAATAGGTGAAAATTGTCTACTTGAAATATTGAATATTTAAAATCATTAAATAAATCAAATAAAAGCAATGAAGTGAATATAAGATGCTATCTCTGAGGTATTTGCGGTATATGTCGCAAATTGGAATGAATTTTAACGTTAGTCGCGATAAATGATCAGAGGGAACCCGTTCGGACTGAAATTCCGGAATTCTAAAAAAATCGTAAACAGGTTTCCTTAAAACACAAAATTTTGAGAAAATCATAAAAATAAAGAGAAATAAACCAGATATGATATGACAAAAACATATGAACTCATGTAAAATGCCTTTTTTGAGGCACGATTTTTAAAAAGTAGTCAAATATGATCCATCTTAGCCCTGGATGTAAAGGGAGAAGGGTTGTGAGTTACGATTTTAAGCTTACAAAATTGTGAAAATTTGATCGAGGACCCCTTGTTTTTATATGATATTAACAAGATATATTACCTTGGGCATATCATATACAAATATCGTGAAATTTGCATGGGTTTTCATTTCCTTTATTGGCTATTCAATGATTTTTTAGGAGCGGAAAAATTGCAAAACATGATAATTACGTATATACACGGTCCTCGGAAATAACGGAAATAGTAAGCATTTGAAAAATTACAATAGTTTTGTAAATTGTTCTATCGTTAGAAATTCAGGACAAAAAATTAACATGGTTGAGACTGCATTTGCCCTTATATTACAGAAAACATATTTCTATGTTTTTTCCTTTTTTCAGCCAGCAAATTTGTACGGATGGTATATTTGAAGCTCAAATATCTCAAAAAGTAGATCGAGAACACCCATTTCACTATATATTTGAAATCTGCATGAATAAATGCAAGAAAATAAGACTTGTTAGAAAAAATGACATGGATGTTCCCAAAAGTATGGAGATACCTTAAGTTGACAATACATACCTCTTCCATCTCCAACCTCTTCTTGCTTTTTATAGATCTTCTTGACTTTTGTCTCCTAAAAGTGTACAACTCCTTAACACTTGTCCCCATGAGATGATGCTGAGTAGCAGCCATTTGACCCCTTCACCTTTCTCTATTAGACCGTCACTGTTGGCGTCATATCAACTGTCGTTCTATGATATTGGTAGTTTGTTTAAAGCAACAGGAAATATGTTCTGGAGACACTGCTCTCTAATAAATAATTTATTTGGGGCCACATTAATTATTTTTATATTTTTTACATTATTTATTATTCGAAACTTCACAGTTGGTCACTGTAACGTCTTACCTGGCTTTAGTCAACTTATGTTCTCTAGGCTCTAATACCAGTATAATAAGATACGTTTTGACACAACTTGTCTTAAGTTTGCCGAAAAATGTTTTCAGTCTATAATATGACTCACGTAACCACATTCTGCTAAACAGGATGTCTCTTTTCAAGATTTGAATGAATTGATTTATTTGTTATAAAAATAACGACAGAAACAACTCCAATGGTGATATTATATCTTAAATATAATGTTTTAAACGTTGTTATTTAATTTAAGATTAAAGATACTGGCATCTTAGTTTTTTAAATAATAGTATCTACAAAATAAAAGGAAATGACTCAATTAATCAAGTCCTAATCAAAGACAATAACGTATGGCAAGCCGTTTGGGTTTTTACCTATTGAAATAAAGATATATGTATTAAAAATAAAGATATCTGTATTTCGACAACAACTAGATATATCTGTATTTGAATTAGATATATGTTTAATTGAAAAAAAAAGAGATATGTTAAAGACGCTCCACCGCTGACAAATGGTATTTTTTCACTATCAAAAACAGGAGCAAACGTAGTATTTTTAGTATTTTTCTTCTGTTACAAAAGTTACTTACTTTACACCATTATCACAGTTGAAAAGTTTAAGCTTCTAATTTTACTTCAAGTTAAAAATATGAAAAATAATTCATTGCATCCCGAAAAAAATCCATGGCACTATATCCTATATGGAATGAAGTAATGATTGCACATGCACCAAAGGCGAAATTAATTATTTTATGTTATTTTTTGTGTGAATTGAGCTTACATATACACGATTAAACACCAATTATTGTTCAAATGATGAATATTATTTATGCTCTGTCGGCGGTGGAGCATCTTTAAGTGAATTAGATATCTTTAAGTGGATTACAGATAACTGTATTTGAATGAGAGATGTCTCTATTTAAAATAGAAATATCTCTCATTTAACACGAAATAGAGTTACCTCTAATTCGATTACATATATCTCTAATCCAATTTAAGATATTTTCATTTCAATAATCTTGTATCAATAAAGATATCTATATTTAAAATAAAGATATATTTAATTCAAATATAGATATCTCTAATTCAATTAAAGATATCTCTATTGTAAATACAGATATCTCTATTTATAGTAGAAATACAGATATTTTTATTTGATTCAGATATCTCTATTTGAATTGAAAAATATCTGTATTTGACATGAAATACAGAAAACTGTATTGAACCATCAAATAGGAAAAATGACTGCTCCCTTGACTCTCCGTTTTGCACGGGGAATAAAACGTATCGATTTTTAATATTATTCAAAGCTGCAACAGTTCTCTCTGTTTCCCTGGAGCAGTATAAATTTAGTTGTCTTATTCTGTTTTTAAGAAATCCCCTCGAAATAGCAAGTTTATCAGTTTAGTCCTACAGTTATCATGTATGCGTACGAATATAATTTAACAAGCGTTTCGTCAACATGGGATGAGGGGGTATTCATCATTTTCTTTGCGTATTAAATTAAAGATATCTCATCATATTTTAAAAATTAAGATATCTGTATTTGAATTAGAGATCTGCATTTGAATTAGAGATATATGTATTTAAAATGAAGACATTTCTATTTAAACGAAATTAAAGATATGTTTTATCAAAAATAGGGATATATTTAATCCAAATAGAGATATCTCTATTTTTGATAAAGATATCTTTGATTGGACAATTAGTAAAGATATCTAATCTTAAAATAAAGATATCTCAATTACAATTAAAGATATCTGTAATTCAAATAGAGATGTCTGAATTTGAAATAGATATATCTGTAAATTAAAAGAAGATACTTTAATTTTCAGCAGAAATAGAGATAACTGTATTTAAATTAGACAAATCTTTATAGAGATATTTTTATTCAAATTACAGATACATGTATCTATAATTAAATAGAGATATCTTCATTTCAATAGCTATAGGTAAAACACAAGCAATTTGCCATAACGGTTTTGTTGTGCTTACAATGCTTTATCAGGATAAATATTGCTTAATATTTCTTGAAAATGCACTAAATAATAGCAAACCTGTGATTGCTCAAACTTTACTATGTTTTAGTTGTTATTACCACAAAAACATTTTGATATCCAAGAATATACATTATTTGTGTGCTGATTTACCTCAGGCTAACGTTGGTTTTACATTTGCAGATTTATTTTAAATGCCTTAATTGAATATCAGTATAGAAATTAATGGTTCAATTTCTTAGAATTTTTGACATAAGATGCAATGAATACATGATGTAGAAAAGTATCACCAGAATATTAATTTAAATCAAACAAAACGGGCCATTACCGCTTGACTTGTAAACAAAACATATGTATACGTACATTTATAAGTGTATGAATTTCAGTCGAAAATGTACTCATTTAATTACATTGTACATGTTTGTACTGCGATCCAGGTATTGACGATGTGTCACGTTGATTATCTTGACATGATCAGGCTTGACCGACCAGCACGTCGCCATAGAACGTCCTTTACTGACCACATGGGTGTGACGCAGGGTGTAAGCTCCAGATGCATAAACGATTGGATTAGTTTGAGGCAGGGCAGGAATCATACAATTGTTTCCTTCTTCGTCACTTGTTTATCCTTATGTGTGTTATAAATGTACGTATCAGAAACACATTTGAGATGGATTGGTTTTGAATTTATATTTAATGTGTTATTAACATCCAGGGTCAGAACGTGCTGGATTTGTTGGTGGAGAAAAGTCAGATTGACTGGAAAAAACCCCATTGAGCAGCAGTCAGTATCTGAAAACTGCCCTTTATGGCATTAGAACTTGCATCTCAGAGGTGGAGGGCTTTCGGTGATATGTAGGGTCATCTTAACCACTTTGCCACGTAGTCGCATGTAAGAGCGATTGTTACTCCGCCATTTTATATATCGCCAAAGGGATCCCATGTCTCAGTACGTATTTAGGTTGTTTCTTTGGTTGGGTACTTAATTTTGTTACTCCCAAATAGTTACACATAGAAGTTTAATTTCAATTTAACTTCGGTTTTGAATTATGACTTACAGAAGAAAAATATTAGATATATAATGCTATAGTAGCAACATTATATAAAACAATCTTCATTGCAGAAACTGGTAATATCAATAATAGTTTATTGTTTGAGATTGATATTAATATCAAGATATATTTATAATTAGTAAACTTAAAATCAAAACAAGTCTGCAATCTCTTGCGCTTTCACAGCTATCTACAACCAAGCGCTAGAGACTGCAGCCTTGTTTTAATTTTTATTTTTCAATATTTTGATTCCGTCACAAGGATATTCTTTATTTATATATTCTATATCATTAATACATATAGGATATATGAGTGTTCATTTCAGCTCGCAAAGATAAAAACATCTTAGACTCGTTTCATTAAAATCTCATACAAAATGAACACAACTTTTAGATCCTTTCATCTTTTAACTGCAACAACCTATATTTCGGATAATAAACGCGTACGTCGAAATGTATAGCGAAAATTCAGCAGATGCCACCAGTTTGTCGTGCCGTCATTTTCATAACGTCATTTTATTGTTTCTGTCTGACGTCACAATGAATTTCCAGCCAATTCAAATCGCTCCAGGTCTTATTACACTAGTGACATATGCAAACATATTACATGTACGAAATCAAAAGACATCAGGCGGATTATGTGATAAAAATGTCTATAAACCTGTGAAAAAAACCAGTGAATTCGCTGTATATGTTTATGTAATGAAAACTGTGATCAACTTCATCAATGTGTTTGTTTTGTATTGTCTTGCACAGAGATATATCTGTCTTTCGTTGTATAAAAACATCCTAACTAGAAATATAATCATATAGCAACAAATATATATATATAACAATAGCAGCACAATACTGACAAAATCTCAATATAAAACTATGAGAAATGTTTGGATTCCATTGCTTTAACCAGATACCAGATTACAAAAACAAAAACAAACAAAAAACGGAGTATAAAGCCAGTTCAGTATGTGGAGTATGTCGGCTTCCGGCTCTTCAATATCCGCTTGATTACTTTTCATTCTACAACATTACAAAATAAAACAATAGAATTATAACATCTGCAAGCAATTTCGAATTTGCATATTACAGAGTTATCTGCACTTTCCGGTAGGCATTGATTGTGACGTCATGTGCTTGTGAGCGTAACGTCATACTTTTCGGGGAAAATGATGTGAATTGCGCTCACAAAATAGTGGGGTAACAATCGATACCTACCCGCAAGGGAGCTAACTCTGTAATATGCAAAGACAGAATAGGTTCAAATGGAAGCCAGAATCATATGCAATTTATAATACAATCTAAGATTGCATTATGACAATATGAAACAAGATAAAAAAGATTTCTGTGTTTGTGTGAAGTTAATTGAGCCACTTTAATGGATCTGTAACGAGTACATGTACCTAGTTACTTCAGTGAGTATCCCTTCTTCGAGGTAGGGTGTTAGATTGTTAAACCGTTGAGTTTACCCAAAGGTATGGAACTACCTCAAATGATCGCAGCGGTAAGTAGGCCATTGGGCCTTCTTGTTATGTGTGTGTCACAGTGTAGTAGTGTCGTACCATCAAAACAATGTATAATATTGTCAACGGTGTAAAGACCACCCGAAATAAATCTCAAGTCCAAATGGAATAAAGATAATCAGAACTGACAGGAATTCTGCGTGAAACATGTTGGCACAAGTGTATATTCACTAACGACACACTGCCAGGAACCTCAGAAACCTATTTAAGGGAGATTGCAACCCCTTCTGTTGCTTTTACTGACAGCCATTGATATATAGGTCATCTTTCCTGTTTAATCTTCATATATATAACTGTCAAAGAGCCTCAATATATTCCTGTGATATGGAATGAATTTGGTAGCCCTTCACCTAAGCATACCATAGGCCAAATATTAGGTCTCTTGGCGTACTAAGTATCAACAAGTCTTTTTTAAAATTTCATGCTATATGACCCATGTGACAATGATTTTTTTTTCATGCACACTCCAACTATCTGATTGGCAGATACTTTTTCTTCACGTATTATGATAAATATATCAGAGAATGGCACGAAAACTCGTCATGACGTCACAAGACGTCGGTATTGCGTATTGATTTAAAAAAATCAATTGGAAAGTCAATGAAAACGTACGTTTAATGTTTTTATGCTATCAAGTAGTGCGAAACATTTGAATGGAGGTCAAGTTCAATCATATTAACAAACTTTGAAGTCATTGATCCCAGCATATAGGTATAATATATAAGGCCTCATAGGGTTGTAGTTATTGACATGAGTTCGTAAAATTTGTAAAATTTTAGACCATTTTATCTTTCTAGGAACCATAAAACTTTCTCAGACATATATTTTACTCAAGTCTATGTATGTGTGAGAATACTCAAGTCTATGTATGTGTGAGAATAGTTTTATGGTGCCGGGCCCTGACATTGAATGGTAGTCAATGTCTTTTATTTGATATATTATAAGGTCAATATCAGATATCTAACACCCTAGTTTTATGACTAACTAATGAAGATCAAGGTATTTCAAATGTTTTGAATCCCTTAACAGCATTATGCTAAGGCCCAATGTATTATCCCTAAGTCTAAGCATTGACAAAAAGTCATGTAAAGATTTCAACTTTTTTGATCTATGTGACCTTGAATGAAGGTCATAGTCATTCATTTGAACAAATTCGGTAAGTCTATTATCCCAGCACGCTGCATATACATATTTGTATAGGTCCAATATCATGTGTCTAGATCTCTTAGTTATCGACAAGAATGTGCATTAAAGGTTTGACACCTACGGCAGTGAATGGAGGTGAATGTCATTTATTTAAACAGACTTATTAGCCCTTCATCTCAGCATGTCACATGCTCAATATCCGGTCTCTATTAGCCGCGTCGTTAGAAGTCGTTCACAGATTTTAACCTATTTCACTTCTGTGACCTCGAATGAAGGTCATCTTCATTAATTTCAACACACGTGGTATGTCTTTATTCCAGCCTGCCACAGTCGCAATAGGATTACCTTAACTAGGCCTTTCGGTTAAGTCGTTTTCAAAAAAATGAATAGTTGACGAACAGCGGATGGCTGACGGCAGACGAAGCATGAAGCATGACGACGGAAAAAACACGTTCGGGTCAGACAACCTATTAAGATTTAGAGTTATTTAGCTTTTTCTTATGATATTAGGCAAACATAACAATGATTACATACTATTTGACCCTGAAAATGACTTCATAATCACTTTAACTTGATATTATCAAGTTTAGGATTTAAAAAAATCATATTGTATTAATCTATTGAACAAACCCTTAAATTTTATGTCTCAACTATTTAAATAAAGAAGATACATAAACCACTAACTATACTGAGGAAATTACAGTAGTGAGTTATACTACACTAACACACTACCAGTCCTAGTAGGGAACTAAAGTACTACAATTGAATACCGTACATACCCAAGGACACTGACATCTTAAGACGTCGTTGACATATACAGGGTTGCATAGAGACTGGCATGGATTCCTGGTTGTCGTCTGAGGTCGACTTGTTGTTGTCCGACGTGGTGGTCTTGTCCGACTTGGGGGTCTTTCCCGACGGCGGAGTATACGTATATAATGTTGGGTTCTTGAACGATCTCTATATCCATAGAGTTCAGGACTGATAGATCTTGAACGCCGAAATAACTTAAGTGGTAGCATGGTGTCCGTCCTTTCCTTGAGAGACCTCTTCCTACGTATATACAAATATTGAGTTTGGCATAGTTACGTATTTCATTATTGGTAAATATAATTACTGTATTGTTGCTAATATTTCCAGGGTTTTAATTTCGCTAAACTCGCGGATTCATCCAAATTTACTAAAATTAATATATCGCAAAAACAAGATACGATTTTTAGCGGCTAATATTTACAGTCAGTGGTGAATTGATAGTATAAACCCTGTTGATTTCAACCAAAGGCTACTCAACTTTATTTCTCGATAAATTGAGTATGTCACGCGCAATTTGGAGCCGCGTGGATGAATTTATGATGGTCCAAATCAGAAACTTTTGGTGTTTTCAGTACCGAACGTACGTTCGATGAACATGTATCAATATAGGTTTGAACACATGTATACATGTACGTGTGTAAATACAAATGTAGAAAAGTTACATTGTTTATGTTATTACCGTACCTTAAACAATGTAACCGGGCTGTTAATAGGACGTAAAAACTAAAACAAAATACTACCGTACCTCTTTGAGCAATGCTTCCGTGCGTATGATAAATAGAGAATACATGGTTAGTATCTTACAATACAAGGTTTATTTTGGTGCGAGACTTAGGGAAACCGAGATGACGAGGCTTTGCCGAGTCATCTCGGCTTTCCGTGTCGAGCACCAAAATAAAACTTGTATTGTAAGATACTAATCGTGTATTCTGTTTATCCTGCAACTATTGTGGCATTCAAAACGAAAGCAAATTGACAGTTATTTACTTGGTTTCGCTCGAAGCGTGACGCTTCTTTGATGCGGAGGTAAATATTCATTCACTAAACCGAATGAGAGTGTACTCCTTTTTACTGCCGTGGGAAATAAATAAGCGCATTCACAAGCACCATCCATTCAGTGTAATATATCACTGAAACAATATAAAAATACTCAAAAAACAATATATACCCGTTTAAAAATTACTTCGCAATACATACCTTTGCCATGAGCCAAGAAAGATTTTGGATACCGTAAAAATGACGTCATTCCGATGAATGTGACGTCACGTTTTAGCGGGACTGAATGACTTTTCATTCACCGTAAGGTTCAAGTTCTGGGTCAAGTTAGAAAAAGTTCCGTCAGATATGGAACAAATTCACGTGATCGTATTGACGGATAAAGCATTTCGTATTGACGGATAAAGCACAAGTTTATCCGGCAGTAGTTATCGGTCAGTATGTGGGACAGTTGCAGGATAAATAAACAATGTTGTACAATGTACAGTTTTGCACATTCCGATGACGTCGCAATGTTTACATGTTGTGTATCGGTGAGTCTGTGTTGTTCGCTACAACATGAAGATCTACATCCTATTTGTATTTTTAACATCTTTGGTTGTACGCAAATGGATAAGATATGTCAGGACAACATCAGTCTTTGAGTTGGACAAGTTTAACCAAAACGACAATGCATTTTTGTTCACCTCGGGGGACAGACAAGTCCTGTACGTTATCTACTGTGAATCGGCGAGAGTAGGCCTTACATACACAATGTACGTTTGGGTGTTTCGAAATATCAATGAAACGGAATCCTACAATTGTAGCTTTACAATACTTGTAATAGACATCTCTAATATTTATTGAAGTGTTTGAAACAACAATATAAATATAAGCTAACATTTTGAGAGCGGTAAACTTTTACAGTAGTGGGCCTACTTGTGTTTGTACATGTTCCTCGAAACGACGTCCGATACATTTGAAAATCTCCAAAATCCGGAAATGACATGGAACTATGTAAACACCAGTGTATTCAAGTAATTTCAACCATGAACTAATTAAGTAGAACTCAAGTGATCACAAAATATTGAAGAAACTCTCTGTTTGTCACACCTCCTTGACACAGGCGGTTCGAATCTGACGCAGCGTCACAACTACGTTAAATATCCTGCCACGTTATGAATTGTGTAAGCGTGTGTAATCATACGAAGCAAAAGATTAAAACCAAACTGCTTTGCACCATGGTGTTTTTAACAACAGATAAATAAAACGATTTATAGTTTCATACCGAGAAAACCCCAGATACATGCTTCATCAGACGGAACTCATTTTACTTGTATGTTCATTGATAAATTGGCGGGAATTTCCGCCACTTCGAGTGGCTGTTCCAAATGCCTGTCGGAACCAAACGATATAATTCAATTTTAGTCTTATAAATGCCATAAACACCATTAAGGGTACATTTTGAGCTATGAAAATAATAGTTAAGACTGTAAATATAAGGAGTTAAGTCACTTTCTGGTGGTTCTATCGAAGGATAAAGTTGAGTAGGGTGTCGATATTAGTTTCATGGGACCGCTTCACGGTCCATTCCAAATATCGATACTCTACTAAACTTTATCCTTCGATAGAACCACCAGAAAGAGACTTTAATCCTTAAATAAACCTCCTCACAAAACTTCCAAACAATAAATCGCGAAATGTTGCAGCCGCGAAATGTTCAAATCTTGGTCTGAAATCGACCTGAAAAAAAAAATCTTAATATGAAATTCAGGTCAATTTCATATGAATTCCAGGTCAATTTCAGGTCAAGTTTTCCCTTATTGATATGCAATGTATTTTCAAAAGTTTAATACCAGAACTTTTTCTATAAAGGGTTAAATAAGGCAAAAATGGCCGAAAATGATGCAATTTGAAGCTCAAAATTAATGGGTAGGTGTAGCATATGTCGTTATTCTGATAAAATATGAGTCTTATTAATCATAACTGCTGTATTTTTGAAGAACACCACATGGAAAATAAATTCTATAAACATCAATGCATATCAAACACTATATTAGGAAATTATGGATTTAATTTCTGGTGTATATGGTCAAAACGACAAAATTCCCATAAATTCCAATATGTTGTCAATTTGGTATTTTTGAGTGGCAATAGCTCCAAAACGAGCACACGGACATATGTTTTTTCTTCCATTTTCTTCTATGGTATGAACTCCTTTTTCAAAACATTTATATAAGAAAAAAAGTTTCATACAAAAAAAATTGACTTCTCAGATGTGTACATCCTTAATCATCAATAATTTTGTTACTGACATATCATAAGGGTTTCAATTAGTACCATTTTTTAAGTTGTAATATCATAAGGGTTATATCTTAGTTTGGTACAGCCTAATTCTGCTTTCCCTTTTACCTTTATATTAGTAGGCATAGCTGATACAAACTACAGCCAACCTGTTCACAGGTTAACTGAGGTAAAGTTTATAAAGCAAAAACAACATGTTGGCTGAGTGGGAATGAACCGTATAGGGTATTTCTGTTAATAATAGTTTAAACGACACGATATAATATGTTAATACCTTAATTCATAAATCTGGAGACTTTGTTACATAGGCCTAGGTGAAACATTTGATGTATAAATTCTTAATATAAATATCTAGGAATTTATTAAAAAAAAATCCTATTTTTTCATGAGGCTAGAGCGTCGCAGTGTGTTTTAACTACGGATAATCTAACCAAGTTCGACTTTTGGAAACGTAGTCGTAATCTGGAATTTTACGCGTCTTAATGTTTTTATTCACCTTCCCCTCTTTCTTTACCATGTTACTGTAAACCAACTTTCTTTCGCGTGTATTAAATTTCGCGACTTCCATTACAAAACATGTTCACGGAGATTAACACGCGCGGATTAGAAAATTGACTGAAAATTCCTATCAGTACAATTGATGTAGATGCTAACTCAAGGAGATAAATTTCGTGAAATTACTTGGATCACGAAATTCGTGAAACTTCCTAGCACACGAAAGAATGTCGGTTTACATAACCAGATTCGGTTTTATTTACCTGACTATAGCATACACCATTTATAAAAGTGGCCACTAACCACAATATACCCACAATCACATAATTTTACGTTAATATGAATTTTAATTAATTTTCATATGATATTTTTCACTTTTGTGACAAAAGAGTTAATGTATTCACACAGAATGATGTCAATCATTGTATTTTTATTATCAACTCAGAATATAGGGGGATTAAACAGGTTAGGAAAATATATAGATTTGGCTTTAAAGCTACGAGATAATTTAATTTGTAATTTAAGTAAATTAATATTGCAAGGTATTGAAATGTGCATTATAAATCATTGATATTATGTCTTATGAAATGGTATGTATACCTAATTAATCATACAATGTACCTGTTTTGTTATGCAAAATGCAGTTATATGTTTGTCCAGCACTGTCTGAATTGTTATATTGTATATGTTTATGTCAACTCTCCAATGTGTTAAAAACAAGGAAATAAAATAATCTGAATCTGAAATAATACTCTGAATCTTGCTAAATACACCAATCGGTGACTCGATTATTATGCAGCTGTAAGGAAAGATATCACGATATTTACCCTAGGCGTCGGAAGCAAAGGTCGCACACTTTGTCCCAGCACACACCAAATCCATCCGCTGGATCGTCACATGCACATGTCTTTAAGATATTGGTTCCTTCGGGACATTCCAGACTTTCTCGTCTTCCCTCACGTCCCTCAACAAGACGCAGGAACAAGATAGCTGTATGGGTAATTAAAAAAAACCCATTGTGACATATTTATCTCGAGGGGCGGCGGTGGAGTCGGGCAAATAAAAAGATTAGAACAACTAAATTATGGAACGCCCACTTATGTATCATGATTACCGTGCTTCCGTACCAAGAAAAGTCGGTTTTATCAGCATAACAATAGCACATTTTATAGGCCTGCATATAAAATACATGTATGTTAGGTCAACCTTGTAACATGATGCGGAATGAAAGCTGAAATATCTATGGTCATTTCTGTAGTAGTTCACCGCTTTCTTACATGATCACGTGTAGAAATATTCGAGATAACCTATAGGCAACAAAAACCAATTTATTATTTTTTTCTTATTTCTTTATTTATCTATATTTTCATTTTTATTCAGAAATTTAACTAAGATGTATCTATATCTCATACTCAACAGCAAACAAGAAAAACCTAAAGTTTCTACACATGAAACATCTGCGGTTGAAAGATTCTACACATGATGATCTTGACGAGATCAGTACATGATAGTGCAAATGGTAGTGGAACTATTACATAAACACTACGTAATTCACCTTAATTCACGATGAGGATTTTCAAAAAAGATTGGTTCCTTTCCGAGACATTATTTATAATTTAGTGTATTACAACTATTTATCATTGTTTTTTTTTTTTTTTTTTTTTTTTTTTAAATTTTGGCAGTAGTATTCATATACGAATATTTTAACGAAAAACACGGAGGAATGTCCTACTTGGCATAATACACCAATCTGAAACTTTCGGCACTTTCCGCCTCGTTTACGAAAAGTGCCGAAAGTTCCCGATTGTTTGATACATTTCGGTCTTTTTGTGGTTTGGTATCACATATGTAATCCTTCACTCTTCAGGTGCACAGTGTAAACTTATATCCACTAATTAATAAGCTTCTTCTCCCCTCATACTCACGAATCGACAATATGTTATTCACCATCAAAATTACAAATATTATTAGAATTATATGTCATAGTTTTAATTTTTCAAAGTCGAATAGGAGTTCAAAGTTAATTTTAACTGTATGAAAAAAATTAGGAATATTATGGATTTTGAAATAGAAACAATACGCTGTGGTAAGACTGATTTTTGTGTTTCAATTTCATTATTTCTAATATGAAGTTATGCATATTTTCTGTACCGAGGAAAAACAAAGAATAACTATGGGGAGTTTGAGTGAGTTATGTGTACAAAATATGATATTGGGGGAATAAAATGTCAATTAAAACTGGATGCATTGAGAAATTTGATAAAATATGGAGGAATTTGAAATATATTTTTGAGTAATTGAAATATAGCAATCAGCTGTCTATGTTATGCATATCAAATATTTTTTCTTTACTGCAAACATTGAACAAAAAAAAAAATAATAATAAATAAATAAATAAACAAATAAAAAAAATGAAAATATTATGTAAGCGAAAAATTTAAGACATTATCTCAGAATGTTGTTTTTGATACTTCAAAACTGTATGTTCCTTTAATTGGACTTGCAACGTTATAGCTATATGGATTCATTTACTTTTTTCTCTGTCTCCTACAAACTTTAATCCTTCAATATCATTTAACTCATTATAGAAAATTTAAATCAGAATTATATAGATATTTGTATGTTTATCGAGAGCTCTCCTGTGCGAGGACAACATTATTCGGGAAGTTGATCCCACGGTGCCCCAATCCTGTAACCTACCATCAAAACACATATGTGAATGTATATTGTTTGCGATGCCAAATATATATATACATAAACTGTTCGTTCTGTAAAACCAAAATGGCTATACTACTAAAATCATATGATATTTACCTATAAGCTGCAGTCAAATGCCTTTTTAATACTTATTTACAGTGATTTCTTCAAATATGTTTTATCTTAACATACATAAAGCTTTACAATAGGAACAATTACTTTTCTGTGCTTTAACTATAATGTCTATAAAACACCAAACATGTTTGCCAATGACTTGACTGATCTTCTCGACTTAATTCATCCAAACTTATGGTTTGCTATAGATTAGTGCAGAAATAATGCATGTCAAACGTTTCGTCTAGTTATGGAACATATAACATTTCTTGTACGATAGTAGGATTTTTAGAAGTTCTAAAATAAACACACTGTTTATTGGTTTTAAATACTCAGAGTCATTAACTGCTAATACAGTTTTATTGGTAAACGTATTGCCCATATAGAGTGAACCTTATCCACTAAAATTAAAATAAAACATTACCCCTAGATGTACTAAAACATGCAAACACCAGTCAATATGTAGTGCCTAGTGTGTTGTTGTGTTATAAGGTTGGCGAGCCGAGAGGTTAAAGGATAAAGACTGGGTTAGGTACTGCTAAATGTCACCGTAACATGTTCCACGATTGTATCAACGGCAGACCAACTATAGCACGAGTTTACCTCATGGTTCTGTTAGGACTGACTATGGTTTACAATAAAACATGTTGACATATTATATTAATAACAATAGTTTATACCACCAATTCCAACAGGTTTAAAAATATAGTTACAAACAAATAAACCAATGTTTAGTTCGATATATATAACATATGTACAGATTATATAAAACATTAATCTGGACCGGAAAATGAAGGAATACTTTGCCTCCCAACTACAGATAATCTGCTAAGTGTTTTAAACAATAAAACGAGGAATACAATAAAAGAAATGTGAAATAAAAAGTTACTCACCACTACACAAAAGAAGTGCGAGGCGGAATATAGTTCTCAGCATGGTTTTAAGTCTATGGGGTGATGAGAATCCAGCCGCTGCAACACCGGCAGTGTGAATAATGCCACAGTTTTTAGGAGCTCGCTCAGTATGCTAGTATGCACCTAACCAACACCCCACTCTGGTGTATACAGAGAACTGCACATACTATGTTACGTGATATCCTAAGAGGACATATTTTGTTTTTTAGCCCCAATTACATGAGAGGCCCATATTGCATATGATTAACGAATTATCAAGTAGGTTCCCAACTCTGCACTTATAGCGGTGACTCCAACAGTCTAAAGCTGCACTTCAAATATCATTAAATGTTTTTGGTGGTAAGGAAGTTTTATATTACATTCAAAGACAAAGTGAGATACCTCTCACCTTAATATACATATCCTTATCATCACTGGTGACCTTTGCAATTGGCTAATCACATTTTTACCACCGGAATCTTGACAGTGAATTTCATAGGATGAAATAGTTTGTAAAAAATATGATGTAGCAAGGTGTAGAAAATGTATTTGATGTGCACTTGGTATATAAAGGCCATACGAACATGACCACTTATGAGATGTTGTCAGATCCTCTATTGAACGGAGTGCTTATAATGATCTGTATTTCCAAAGGCATTGTTTTAAATGATCGATCTTAATTGGATGATTACTTATTATACATAGGTCAACATTAATATAACGATTGCTGCAGTATTCCAACAGATCAGTTGTTTTATAGCTGGTAATATTAAGTAGCTCTGAATACGCGGACCATTCCTGGAGGATTTTAGACCATCTCGTGACTAAAATATCAAGGAAATGGGGCATTGGATTTCATAATGTAACATGACACAGAGAAGCGAGAGTGGTGCCCGACTAGGTCACGTGACCTCTATTGGTTAATAATTTTCATTTATTTCCTCTATGTTGACATTTCCTAGCAGTACTATACAAGAAACAAACTTACATAACATAAACGGTGTCATACACATTTATCCACACAATCACAAAGGAGTTTTATAAACACTATAGCATTGCCCTAATTTTAATAAAAAGGAAAAGGCAGATTAGATGAGGAATAGAGAAGAAGAGAAGAAAGTGATGGAGGGACTTTGTGAAGAAAAAAGAAAGACAGTTAATTGCTTAATTGCAAGAAATGAATTATATTTTTCAATATCATGCTTGAAAAAAGAGAAAATGATATAATTAAAGATATTACATTATGTTTACATGTTAAGGATGTACTCCTCTGAGAAGTCAAATTTTCTTGTATTAAATTTTTTTTTCTCATATAGATTTTTGGAAAGAGGAGTTTATACCATGAAAGAAAATGAAAGAAAATACATATGCTACCATTTTACAGCCATTTTTGCCAAATACTAACTCTTTATAGAAAAAGTTCTGGTATTAAAACTTTTGTTTATATTTTGCATATCAATAGGGAAAGGGTTGTTCTTTCAAAATCAGGCTGAAAAATGGGGGGTCCGTGTGCTTACTTTTTTGCCCCACTTGAATATTTGTTATTTTTCAGTATTTTAGAGTAAAAAATAAAAGTGCTCAAATTACCATTAAATGTAAAAATAAAATGAAAAAAGTGAATCATTTCACACATTAATGCTCAATATTTTAATTATCACGAATCAAGTGAAGATTTACAGCAAAAAATAGCTCGATACAGCTAAAAATGCTGGTGCAGTGATGATTTAAGTAAAAACAATTTCAGTAAAAAATGGTAAAACTTTGGCTCTACTCAAAGCGAAAAAAGACATAATTTCAAAAATGGCCGCCAAATGGACCATTTCTTAAAATCCCTGTATAAAAAATCTGCTAAAGTTAGAACTGTAATTTTTTGACAAAATTTGCAACTGGCAACTTGCTACAGATATTGATAAAATGTATTTGAAAATCTCATAACTTCTTTGATCTTTGTCAAAACGAGACTTCAACGGGACTGAAACCTCTGAAGAATACATCCTTCTTTACGATCACTATGAAATTTCTCTAAATATATCTGACATTTTCCATAAACTAAATATTTCTGAACAATCTATACATACATGTAATGTAAAATATAACAAATACAATACTACATTGACTGTACTTCACAATAGTATATCATATCACTGTGCCTCTGATCACTGGTTGCCATTCCTCTAAATAGATCTAATGAGTATTTAGTTTGATATTTTGAGTATTTTATATTTCTATGCATTATGTATTAATTATAATAATTACTATGTAGTGTTGTTTAGTGATAACTAAATTATTGTTTAGTTATATAAACATACATATACAATGTTGCCCAATATCATCAAAAAGTCTTCATTGTAGTTCAGCCTGTAATAGTTTCTTCATCCGAAGAAAATTATTAATTAATCAATTGATTTGTTTCCAAAATGAATTAAACGTTGCGAAGAAACGTAAACATTTTTGTTTACAATTTGAAGGGCGGCATACACTAATTAGTAAGTGGCTGAAACCGAGAAAGGGGCTAGATATGGCGTGACTGGTCTAAACCTAAGCACGGTAAATCTGTACCAAAATCGAACAAGATGATAAGAAATGATAGGGCGTTCATAAAAATAAAATTACATCTTCCGTCTGTACATATTATAGAGTTGCTTCCCTTATGGGTAGATATCCATTGTTACGTCATCATTTCATGAAGGAAATTACGTCTTTCTGCTGAAAAATACGATATGTCGCTCACAGAATAATGACGCAGCAATCAAATACTTACCCGCAAGGGTAGAAAACTTTGTAAAATGCAAATACCGAGGAAGATGCAACCAATGGCGTGACATCAGGAAACAATGACGTAATGCCAAAAGGACAAAATGGCTTAATTAGCTTTATGTTTTGGTGCACATTTGTCTTTAAAATATTTCGAAATGTAAGTTGATATATTGGTGTAAAGTTATGTGATAACTGGTGATTTCGTAGCAAGTGACTGTTGTTAATAATGTTTAGCAAACTTGAGCGTATTTTCAAAATTTGAAAATTAACTAATGAGAGTTTAGAAATAAACATGATAAATAACAGTGACTTGTTAGGGAACTTCTATCTATCAGATGCATTTTACCGTTGTGATCAGTGCTATACGTTCATGGAAGCTTACCAAACCATACTGCCAAAATATATAGTGTTTAAATAGTGAGATCCGCTATATTGTTGTGTATTCCTATTACAAACTACTTGTAATAAATACAATTTATACGAAAATGTGTGATCAAAAGAAGTCCTAAGTCATACGTCATAGGTAACCAATCGCAATCAAGAGAGGATGATGACAACTAATGAGAGACACACTGTAGGTAATTACACACCGGTGTTCGTAAACATAAACAATAACCCACTGCTTGGTTTATACTTTTACCTCTGAAGCATACATATACAAATGTATAACTATCATTTTACATGAAATATTGTAAAAATGATGTAATGTGATGACGAGTGCAGACCGAGCCTGGGCGTCGTTCCTGACCTGTCTGATCGTTACGACTCTGGGTTAAGTAATTTTGACACTTGAGTAAACATTGAGACCTCCACCGCCATGTTTAAGTATCTCCTCTTGTAATATCCGGTACCTCTTACAGCGTTACCGAAAACACTGTTATCATTACAAAACACTCTCTTCTAAAATGATGGATGACAAGTTTGTATCAAGAAGTGTGAATTTCGCGTAAAAACGAACCATTATACACTATGTAAATCTGTTCACAATGAGGTCAACGAAATAATCTGAACAAGTGAAATTGACGTGATTTTTTTCATGTGGAATTTTCGAAATCGAAGTGAAAAAAAGTTTCCTTATATTTTGTCTAAAAAAAGTTGAGAGATGTGCCTTAAAAACAGGTAGTAGTATGATGAGCCTGCATTCTCATACCGTTTTCTCTTTCTTGTTTTTTTCTTCATCTTCAATTTTTGAAAATTTTCATCAAATGAAATTTTGAAATAAATATCACATAAAAACAATTAACTGTACAAGATATGTTGTGTGATATGAGAACTCAAACACAAATATGTATGTAGTGATATGAATTTGTTTCAAGGATGATCTTCACAAATGTTATGTTGATGTCTTAATTTTAGTCCGGAATCAAACACATTTTGACGATCCTATATTCTAATCAACACAATAACTTCATAAATGTCAGAAGCGCAATGTGGCAGGAAGATATATGTATTATAGACTATACAATGTATGGTCTCCGAACTGTTCCGATCTATTCCGATCTGTACGGGTATTACACCATTATCGCAGCAATCGAGTTTGTTTATATATATACCTTAGACTTGTTTAATTTATATGTGCCGTAATATTCATACTTACAAATCGAGTTTGTTTATATATACCTAGACTTGTTTAAGTTATATGTGCCGTAATATTCATACTTACAAATCGAGTCAGGGTGTAGCTTGCTCTTTAAAAAAAAAGCCCGGGCTTGCACATAAAAAATCCTAGTATGGGTTACTCATTGTCTTGTAAAGTTAAAACATCTATGTAGATCCGTCAAAGTCTTGAATGTAAATTAAAATCAAAGTAAAATAACCTAAACGTTTACGTAGATGATTTATCTAAAAATTAATAATACTGAAAAATACGTTATGCGTTAATATGAATCTTCTAAGACACAAGATGGCTTGTTCAATATTAAAACGAAAGACACGCAAAGTCAAAGGACGACAGATGAAATATCGAAAGTGACACCTCGCAAATTATAGTGACACAGAGTAGATTCTACTTAGATAATCCGCTAAAACCTGCTTATATTATTAGGCTTTTTTATTTATTTTTTGCCAAATATAAAGTCTATATATTAGACAAAAAAACTTATAATATAGGCAGGCTTAGCGGAAAAGATTCTATTTAGTAAATGCACAATCTACTGACACATACTCTTGTTGGAGCGATACATTGTATAGAGAATTAAAACTTCCCGTCAAGAAAGACTTTAAGAAGACAAAATACTATTTTTTCAATCAGTGCGACTTGTATGCCTTACAATATGAGGCGCTGTTTTTATATTCATTCATTTTTTCACATATATGTATAATTCGATTTTTACACATAAAAAAATTCGATAACGTAAGAAAGTTCCGTCAATCTATCATCAAATCCCATTAGAGTCACTCAAGATACATGCAGGACTTATCATGAGATTTTCATATACTTTTTAAGTACTAAACATTAACACATAATTATCAGTTACAGGTAGAAAACAGTCCTATACCTTTGATTTTAATAAATATAGTTTTAGCAATACCAAGCATTATCAAATATCATTTTCGGTGCTAAACATTTCCTTAAAACGATTTTCCGTCGGGGGGCTTCGCCCCCCTGAACCCCCTAACCAGGGCGCTGCCCTGGACCCGCTGGGGGCCTAGGCGGCCCCCAGACCCCTCGCCTGGGCTTGCACATGTAAAAGACTCTAGCTACGCGCCCCTGCGAGTGTTTACTATTGTATTCACCACCTAAGTTATCAACATTTTAGAATGTCAATACATATACAGGTGCAGTGAAAGGAGTATATATAGGCAAACCATGAAGCCAAGGTGTGGTCTACAATTTCATTTCACATGTTTACAGTGTTATTAATTAGTTAGTAATTGTACAGTGAATTAATGAAGGGCTTCATTTCCATCTAAACGTGTATATAGGCGAAGAAAAGACATTTACAGTGGATAACAAGCGTTCGATTTAAACAGGAGGGTCGACATCCATCGTAAACAATCACGGGAACTGCCGTTTTTATTTATGTATTCTTATAATTATATCAACCTAACAAACCAACAGAGGGACTCATTGTGGTTTAACATACATTTGAATTTCGTATTATTTTTACAGTGTTAACGTTTGCTTTATAATATGTATTTTTTATAAAGTAAGCAGATTGCAAATCTACAAATTAAAAGCAAATAAAAAGAGATTCCTGCTAAAAACCACAGAAGTTTATACGTTCTGTTTATAATCTATACAGCACTGCTGGCTGTGTGCAATATACAACGCATGAAGACACCAATGTATAGTTCACTAGTTCTTCAGGATTTAACCCAGAGAGGCGCGGAACACTAAAAAAGACCTATTTCTAATTGAAGCCGTTTTATTTATCCAGCTATTGGATGAGAACTTAAGTAACAATGCCTGATTGTAAGTAATTTCAGATGCCATCAAATGAGACAGACCCGTGACACTCATTACTATCATTCCTGTTCTCCAAAACTTTAATCTCTTTAAGGAAAATGAAAATGATTTATGAATAAATTGTTAATCTGTTGATTTTCAAACTTTGATAGATTATCTGTTTCAAGTACATATACACAACGCAGATATTTCTCAGCGAGAATTAAACCGTCTACACAAAGCGTAAAAAAGGACAATTTCAAAATGGCCTGCCAAATGGAACCAATTTCTAAAAATTCTCGGTTAAAAAATCCACTAAAAATGTAATTTGCATTTGGCAACTTGCTACAGATATTATAAATTGCATTTGAAAATCTTATAACTTCTTTTATCTTTGTCGAAAACGAGACTTCAACGGGACCAAAACCTCAGAAGAACACATCCTTAACTCTAATTTAATCATGATGTCATTCGTGAAGTAACCTACATGTATACCAAGCCTGTCACAATCGGGGCAATGAACGAAAAAAAATCATACGTAAGTATCGTAAACGTTTTATTTGGTTTGAGTGACGTCGACAGCAAGGAATGTGAAAAGGCTGGCCATGTACTTTAACAGTTCTGAAAAAAATACAGTGAGAGTGAGTATGATGTGTTATTTATAAAATATTTTGATGTTTCAATTTTAATTTCTTTGCATAATTCATTGTATACATCCTTAGAAGCACCATCAGCAAACTTGATGTGTGGTGCTCTTTATTGATTAAACAAGACTTATACGTTAGTACATTTGTATTGAAAATGGTTATATAGACGGACAAAAACGTCCGTATATAATGTGATTCAATGGTAAGTAGCTAGTTTAGTAATTCCACCAAACATATACATGATCACTGAAATATGAACTGCGATACATTTTTGTTAATATCTCTTTGTTGGTACGTACATGCCAGGGACAGCAACATCGCCTGAACCTGCAATGGCACTTAGACCCACAGTGCCCTTTTCTGGTACAGTATTTCCGTCGTCTGAAAGGAAAGGGTGCTCTCTTTCTGTCAAAAAGAACAAAAGAAAAGTGAACATGTCAATCGTCTATAGAGATCTAGCATAGGACAGTCACAGATTCTCTTTTTCATATGGTGTTGGGATTTCAATTGATTTTGAAGGTAGAATATTTCATGGTTATCCAATTAAAATGATCACAGTGATTGCATACAAATTGTTTCATTATAATACTACTCCATAACCCGTATTACATTTTCTGCCTTTGTGGGAAGGTATTTATTTTGCGTCATATAATTTGAACGTGATGTCACATTCTTAATAAAAAAAGACAAAATTTTCACTCAGAAAACGTCACAATGCCTGCCCGCAAAGGCAAATACATGTGTAATACACAAAGACGGAACACTGCAACCACTTAAACAACTCATCATTCATCCGTTTGTCGGCTGTAATTTATATTTTCAATGACAAAACTGACTAAAGTAAAGCGTTTGTTACAATGAATTGTTTTGAGTCTGCAATAGTGGTACATTTTCACTACTATGGATATAAAAGTAAGCAGCGGGTAATTTATATACTGATATACAGTAAAGATACGACAACAAATACATCAAGGGAAATATGAAATGGAGCTTTTTTAATTCAGCAAACCTGTAATTGTTAACTTCAGCGCAATTATTGGTCAAACTATCTTTTCTAATAAAATTTCAGGAAAGTTTAATGCAACAAAGCTGGCCATTTTAATATGTGTTATATATGTGTGTGATGATGTATGTTTAAATTTAAAATGTGTGACACTCTAATAATAAAATTATCATAACATATCTTACCTTATCTGTAAAGGAAATGTGCTTTGGTGTTGCAAGCTTATAAAAGAAATCTAACATTTTTAGTTTGGAACAAAGAGAGGTAACTCTAGAACTGATAAAACACATGCAGGCACGCTTTACTAAATCTCAAAACAAAGCTACTTACGAACGGATCGTTTCCGATCCCGACTTGCACGGTTCACATTGTTGATTTAGGCAAATTCCAGTTTCACCATTCAAACAATGGCAAGGATCAAGGTCATTGCACGTTTTTGGCTCCGCTTGAGCGCATTTTATTGACAAAAACGCTGTAAAATATATATAATTGTGTTCTTACAAATAGTTTCTTTAACTAAACTTATATATGCCGATAACTGAAATATTACCTTTCTTCTTATTATTGTTATACGAAATAAAACAAGTATTCATGCTTTATTACCAAGACATTTTAATGGAAGTTACGATACGTAAAGAGAATTTGATACAGGTATCTTGAAATATTCATTATGTTGAAAGTGTCATTTAGCTTCGTTAACTAGGGATGGCTATATCATTGACGTTGTATCCATATAAAGATATGTCATCGTAACCCTGAAGGCATTTCAAAAGAAAAGAACTGACCAATCACATGCCTACATACATGTAGTCTCCCTTGAAGATTACAGAAAGCGACGCCCAACTTCAAAGCCACACAGTCGACCAGAGTGTGCAGTTATTTGACTTTTTTGTTGTATATCAAAGGACCAAATTATCTGTTTCATCCATTGTCGCTTACAGAGCCTTAAGGTATGGTACGTGTTGAACGAATGTGTGTGTGTTATATAATCATTATATCTTAAAATAGGTTTTGTTGAACATTGCACTGTAAATAATCCTTTTCTGATAAACCGTAATGTTTTTAGAAATAAAGAATTTATTCGAGGATTGATTACAGTTTAGTAATTCCACGGGGTTCGGTACCTATTTCTGCCAACAAATAACAATACCATTATGCTTACTAGTGTATTTAGCATGTACAAGTAGCGCTGGTTTGACAGGATTCGACAAAGCATACACACCGAGTCCTTTTTGACCTTGTATCATGCAAACATGGGATATAGGAAGGCATTTCAATAATTACAAAACACTCCAATTATATACTTTTAGGAATACTGAACTTGAAACAAAGACTATAGTTAGTTTTGAGACAAAATGTTCAACCATTATATTTTGGGCAAAACAATCATATACTTCTGGAAATGCTTTTTAACTCCCAAATTTAACTTTTCCCCCCTTAAATATCAGTATTCCCACTATGTTGAGATATCATTATAACATTGAATATATAGGCCTATATCCACATTGGTATATGTTGGAATGTATGCTATTACTATGCTATAATCTATAACCGCCATTTGCATGACAATATCAAATATAACTTGACGTGTAAGCTTTGGTAAAGTCGAATACGGTCAAACAATTGCTTCATGTACATGCTATAGACACACATAAACATAATGGCAACAACAACAAAAATCTAAGACTCAATAGTTATACTTAAGGTTAGGCCCGATGCATAGATACTTTTTATCAACTAAGTTATGTTATGTAAAGTTAACTACACCTAAGAACAGATATATAGGTATACACAATATCACTAGTTTTAAAACAGTCTAACCTTAACGTTACGCTCAGTGTACTTGCATCAATGCAGATCAATGATCAAACTGAAATGTTTTGATTTGTTAATAGTTGTAATTGTATTAATACTGGTTTGTTAATCTGTATAATGTTACCATATCTTACATACTGAAAGTGTGTCCAAAAGGAGATAAACCACACAAGTTTAATATATGATAATTTAGCAAATATATGATAACCAGACTTTGGCGCCATTTTACACAATAGCAGTTGACGTAACATTGATCCACAATACACATACTGTAAGTGTGGAGAGATAAAAACTTTCCATATGAATAATTTAAATATGACAGCTTTATATAAAGCACTGTTAGCTTTAGAGACGGAAAGGTATCAGTGTCATGTATGTTGATATTATTATAATGATATTACTGTTATCTCCTTCAATTTACAGACAAAAGGCAAGCATCCATTGAGGTTAATTGTTTTTTTATCATCGAAAACAATACACATTGTTTTTTGCAGTCTTATAGTATTCAAATATACAAAAAAAGTTATGAGCTAGTGTATGAAGTTGCCAATAGGTGGGTTTTTTTTACTCGGTGTAGGAGACACACATTGATAATATGAAAAGAAAATAACTAGTGTAAAAAACGCCTGATATATTAATAGTATGGCTAGGTAGCTGTGAGACCTATATGAACCAACGTTATAGTGTTTAATCAAATTGACTACCTTCACTGGTGTGGAATGGTTTGAAACATTTGTTTGGGGTTAATTATCTTCTTACATTTGTTCTATTACTTCCTGTTTAGTTGTAAACTAATGACAGACAAAATGGCGGTGAGGTGGATATCTAAGAGGACGCTATGTGTTTGAGAGAGGAATAAATTACACTAAAAGGTAAGTAATGATGTAAATATATCTAATAGTAAACTTAACATCAGATATGTTTATAATTATAATCAATGTAATGTTTACCTTGTTTACAAAGTTTCATGATAACAACAATAAAAAGTACAAAAAAGCACCACTAATACCAGGAGACACAGACCACAGCTTTAAAGGACGTAAACCAACAAACCAAATAATTTTGATATCACATATAAATGTATTTCAGCACAAAATATCTAAATATCGAGTCAATATTAATTTTCTGAAGCTATCCGCACTGCACTTAACTCTTGAGTAGACTAGGCGTTCCCAAATACTTTATGTAACAATTTTGCTTTAATAATCAGCAGTGCATTGTAATAATACTGGATTGAAAACCAAACAAGCTTCAGTGTCATTTTTTTAATCTTTTCTTTGTCATTGATGGGGTTGCCTAGAAACTGCCTTTACACAGATTGAGCATCCAGAGTAATATAATTGATTGTTTTGTGCAATATATTAATCTTGTTGATTTGAAATTTCAGTTTTTAGGGGAAAGGATATCAAGAATGGCCGAAGCACCAAGGTAAATTCATCTTTAGTTTAAAACAATATTTTGTTTATCGTACAACTATATGCATATACATACAAAATAATAGAAATTTAATAATCATAAACTATTAAATGAAAACTGTTGTTACTATAAATGGTGTAGATATTAGTAGATATCAATTCTCTAAAAAAACTGTTTGCGCAATAAAAAGTCCAATATATTAAGGATAGTACAACAGTCATATCACGCGTCTAACAGATTTGATGTGATAATGTACGTTCGTATACTTTTTATATTCTAGGGGCGACAGAGGAAGCGAACCTGATGCAGGCAAAAATTGTAAATACGTCTCGTTGGAAAACATGTTTCGAAGATCATAAAATAAATGTTTCAGAATTGATATTAATATCATTGTGTAAAATTAGATGTCAAATGAATGACTATTTTCATTTAATTCCTTAGATGCTCCACCGCAGAGACAGAGCATTAAAATAATATTCATCTCATTTTGAACAGTATTGCTTGGCGTGTAATCGGTGTATAATATCTGTCCTAATCAACACAAAAAAACTAATAGAAAAATAATTCATTTTGCCTTTAGTGCATGGCAATCAGTACTTCATTTCCATATAGGATTATAGTTGCCACGGAATTTTTTCGGGATGCAATTGAAGATTATTTTTCAGTATTTTAACTTGAAGTAAAATTAGAAGCTCAAAACTTTTCAATGTTGGTATAATGGTGTAAAGTAAGTAACTTTTGTAGCTGAAGAAAAATACTAAATCGTCTGCTCCTGTTTTTGATTAGTGAAAAAATACCATTTGTCAGCGGTGGAGCAATCTTTAACTTTATATACGATATCCTTACGTTGATACGATTTGCTTTTAAATTCAAAAGTACATTGTTGAAAATATGTGATCTATTCTTCAACATTATTTACATGTTTATTTATCTAACCAAAACTTTAAATCACAGTATCACATAGAAATATACTTAAATAATGTATTACTCATTACATCAGTAAAGTATAGCAGACAAGGAACATGGATATTTCTACAGCCATATGCTTGTAGGTATCTAAATATATATAGGTGTGTAGGTCATTGAGTAAAGGACGGATAAATAACAAACTATTGTTTATACCTGCAATGGTCTGCATACTAACATTTAAAATTGTAGCTCGGTAAAAGTCCAGATCGAGTTACAAAAATTGATAATAAGGGTTAATAAGCAGACTGGTATTTATATATAGATATTGTCAATTGATGAATATTTCAGAATTAATCAGCTGAAAGACTGGAGTTCCAGGTAAGCTATTATAACAGTTTGGCATTTGACACCAACTCATAAATTTCTATTGTGGTAGATTTACATTATAGTATTTGATTAGAAAAACGAATTCGACATCTTATATGATAGAAATATCATAATGAGCTAATGGTATTAAAAATACTACTGTCTTTGTGAACGTTTATGTAGGGGCCAATTGTTTAGCCAATGTTTAGCAGTAGTATATCTACATGCCTGTTCTATTTTACCACTTCACTGAAGCTTATAATGCTTTACTAACGAATGCACCCAACCGAACACTTAATCGAGTTACAAAAAACATTGGTAAAACATTGGGTAGTAGGTGTTGGACGATTTTCGTATTTGAAAGGGGGGAGGGGGGGCGGGTTTGTTCTGTTTGTTTTTTGTTTGGTTTGTTTCACTTTGGTTTATTTGATTGTTTTTTATTTTTATCGATATTTGAAAATACGTATTGCCTCACTATCTTATCAGATTAACACATGTATGTGCTTCTATTATAGAATAGCGAAGATTCCATCGGAAACCAAAATAGTGACGGCGGGTATGAATGAAAAAAACGTGAGCTATGTATTAAAAGAAATAGTTATTGGAAGCCTTATCAAATTACATTATAATAACTTCACTATTTTGAGTGTGACAGTGATAGATTTAAAACACTTTCGTATATGAAATAAATACATAATCTTTTAAATGGTTCAAATTCCCCTGTGCGATCGGTTAATCCCCTTTGTTTTAAAAACATGTTGTTACCAAGGTTAGAATTGGTGGGTAAAAAAGGGCGCGCTAAATTATCTAATCCGATTTCATTTCAACACTTGACTTAATGCGCAACCATATTTGTACGCCAAGCCCAATGCAACAACAATGCACGCACATGACAACATGTTATAGACGTGCAAATTGTCAGCATATAAATATAATGCGTATGTGTCCAAGAAGAAAAAAAAGCAAAAAAAATCTAACTTTCACGACGTAATATCCACATACAATAATTCCACGGGTTGTTTTATGACTATTTCTATTGCAAATAATATACTTCCTTAGAAACAATGGCCGATATCCCAGGGACATCTGCAAGCCCATTTGAAGGAAAAAAGTCTAGTCCCTCAACAAGAAAGTATATCAAATCACTTAAGCTATGAAACATCAACACAATACCACTGAAAGTACTATAATTGGCCTATTCCGTCGTTCCATAATTGTGACATGTCTTCCACAAATTGTACGTTATTCCAACACTAATATAACGGATATCATGGATTCTTACATCCAGCTAATTAAAGCTTGGACAATTCATTTTTATAAGAACTACCTATTTAGACGTAATTCCCCCGGGCAGACGGGGTATTCAAATTACCAAATAATTATTTGGAACCTAAAATTGATATTTTAAAGAATGTGTTGAATGAAACTTTTGCGACACCCCTCACACGATAGAGGAGTCGGGAAACATCCAAAGTAACCACAAAAACATAGAGAGAAAGGGAAAGGAAGGGCCAAAAACAGGTTGTCGTTTTACTGTATATGGATGTAATTTTTTTTATCTAGGGATTGGGTTCCTCGCAGAGTAAGTAGTTTATTTGTTGCATGCTGTTTTTTAATGAAGTGATATTGTTATTAAACTGAAATATAGACATATTAACTGACAGTCCTATCCCCCACCAAGAATAATGTAACAGCTGTAATTTAAAATGTTTTGTCAAAGATAGTAAAAGCATAATCCCAATATTACAGCTCCACTAAAGGTATAAAAGTGGAAGTGTTACTGAATTTCTGTGTATACTTTTAGTGGAATTTGGCATTGTTTACTGATTCAGAAGGTAATAATATTTTAATCTAGTTAATCTTTGAATATGTATTGTTTGTTATAGATTGTTAAAATTTCTCAGTGTACATTCTAAATAAACCGAATTGTTTATAATGAAAACAACACAAAGATTTTTTTTATGTTATATCTCGCCATAACAAAAATGTATTAAAAGTCTTAATACTATTATATAAGCCCAATTTATGTGTAATTCCACTTTAATGGTGGACATTCTTTCTCTCTGAAAAAAATGCGACTTAATATAGGCAAAAATGTTTGTCAACAGCAAACTATTATTCGTAAACAGTTATTTGACCTCTAATCACTCAGTAAAACAATAAAATATATAGAGATACAAAAAAGAATTATTGTTATACCATCATTAAGTTTACAAAACATCACCGGTGCGTATACTGGGTATATGCTATTTTTCTAACTCCAAACCGCTGACACTACAGTTTCCTGGTGTATTACAAGTTCCTTAAATAAGTTTGACTATTGGCGATTTATAAGTAGGAAACATGAATGTAAAGTTGACAGAATATCTAGCCTCGGGTAGGACAAGTCACAGTTTCGTTTATTTCCTATGCATATTATTAGCAAAATGTCAGATAGTTACCACAATGTCACATATTTCTTTCACTGGTTCTCAATTATAACCATTATCATTGTGCGTGCTTTCCCCACCTCACTGCACTATCCTCTGACGTGGCATGTCTGGTAGCTGGTATACGTACATGCAGTCCAAATCAGAGTAATCGAGATATCAGTATCCAATTCGTCGGAAGCCAGAGCGTCGTCTTGGATGTCGATGAGATGATGTGACACTACATTACCAGTGGTGTTCTAGCCTGTCATCTTTCATTGCCCATCCATGGCCAGAGTTTATTTCAGGAACAACAGGTTCAGGGATGTGGGATCTCCTTCAGATTCTAACATATCGTATATGCTGTTTCAGACTTCTCAGGAAATTACACCAGATCCAGATTCTTTGAATGGTGGAATGATTCAAGCACCATTCATCAACCTTGTGGACACTCGTGCGCGACTATAGATGGCACAGGTGATATCCTCGATGTCTTTAATGAGGTCATAAATGTTAAATGTTTTTCATTGTCATTGGTCAGACTTTCCCATGTCCCTTGAAGGTACTGGTTGTGTCGCATCTGGTGTATGCGTGGATACACCATTGAAGACTCTCCAGAAAAAGTTTTCTTCAGTGCTCTCCAGACTTGGCAAAGAGAGGAACTTCACTGTAGACCTCATTTATGACCTCAAATAATTCACATGTGTCATCTATGGTCACTGAGGGTTCACAAGAATGAATTGTGCTTCATACGAATTAAGGAGATGCAACTCAACCCTTCGCAAAATGTGGCTCTGGTGTCTTTTCCATCCTACCGGAGAGGTCTGGAACATCAAATACGATATGTGAATCACTAGGTTGAAAACAGGATGAGCTCCAACATCCGCGAACCCGATGTTCTTGATGTTACCTCTGGCCATGAACGGTTGAGAAGTTAGAACCACGATGGTAAACCGGTAATGTAATGTCACATCAGCTCATCAGCTCATCGACACTCTGGCGAGAAATCACGCACAAAGATAATGCTTATCATTAAGAACTATTGAAAGAAATATGTGATACTGCAGTAACCATCTGACATTTCCTTACGTTACACACAGAAAAATAAAGTTAACAGTGGATGCGCTATTTCTAAAAGAAACAAATTTCGGAAAGTGTCGTGGTATTAACGGAAACAAATGCTTTCTTCACTTTTAATTTGATTCTCTATTAGTTGGCGTTGTGCAGTAAAAATTCATTTTGAGACGCTACTAGTCTACAAACTTTCGAACACGAAAATGGACTTTGTTAGGAAATTGTCAAGTCCCACTTAGATATTAAGCCACCTTAAATTTCAAATATGTTAAGATATGGATCGTCAATTGCCAATGTTATCTTCAGGAAGTTCTAAGACATCCGGAAACTGTAGTGTCAGCGGTTTGGAAAAAACAGCAATCATATACCCTGTATACGCACCCGGTGATGTTTTGTAAACCAAATGATGGTATAACAATAATTCTCTTTTGAATTTCTATATATTTTTGTTGTTGTTGTTTTTACTAATTGATAAGAGGTCAAATAACTGATTACGAATAATAGTTTCTTGTTGGGAAACAATTATAGCTGCGTAAAGCCAAATATGAAAAATTTGCTAAAAAATTATCATTTTTGAGCTTAAAATCCTATTTTTTCATTTCCTGCGTAGAAATCACTACATATATTGGATTATATGGTCCCGATATGAATTTGATGTTCTATTATGATCATTTTGATACCTCATTTGTCTACTTCGGTTGAAAATGTTAATGCTATGACTATTTATCAATTGTTAGTGAAATTCGAGATGGCGGCCATCTTGATGACGTCATAACCGGAGCTTATACAATGTTAACATTGTTTTTTTTGTTGGTGTTGTTTTTACTGATTGATAAGAGGTCAAATAACTGATTAGAAATAATTGTTTGCTGTTGACAAACATTTTTGCTGCGTCAAGCCAAATATGAAAAATTTGCTAAAAAAATTATCATTTTTGAGCTTAAAATCCTATTTTTTCATTTCCTGCGTAGAAATCACTACATATATTGGATTATATGGTCCCGATATGAATTTGATGTTCTATTATGATCATTTTGATACCTCATTTGTCTACTTCGGTTGAAAAATGTTAATGCTATGACTATTTTTCAATTGTTAGTGAAATTCGAGATGGCGGCCATCTTGATGACGTCATAACCGGAGCTTATACAATGTTAACATTGTTTTTTTTGTTGGTGTTGTTTTTACTGATTGATAAGAGGTCAAATAACTGATTAGAAATAATAGTTTGCTGTTGGCAAACATTTTTGCTGCGTCAAGCCAAATATGAAAAATTTGCTTAAAAAATTACCATTTTTGAGCTTAAAATCCGATTTTTTCATTTCCTGTGTAGAAATAATTACATATTTTGGATTATATGGTCCTGATATGTATTTGTTGTTCGATTGTGGTCATTTTGATGCCTCATTTGTCTTCTTCGGTTGAAAAAAATGTCAATGTTATGACTATTTTTCAATTTTTAGTGAAATTCGAGATGGCGGCCATCTTGATGACGTCATAACCGGAAGTTCATCCCAGTTTATACAATGTTACCTCTCGATTTCGTTATCAGTGGGTCATAAGGCTTCAGAAAAACATTGGTTTCTTAAGTTGTGGGGGGGGGGGGGGGGGTGCACGTAGACCCCCCCCCCCCCCCTAGATCCCGGCCTAATTTAGAGTTATTTAGCTTTTTCTTATGATATTAGGCAAACATAACAATGATTACATACTATTTGACCCTGAAAATGACTTCATAATCACTTTAACTTGATATTATCAAGTTTAGGATTTAAAAAAATCATATTGTATTAATCTATTGAACAAACCCTTAAATTTTTATGTCTCAACTATTTAAATAAAGAAGATACATAAACCACTAACTATACTGAGGAAATTACAGTAGTGAGTTATACTACACTAACACACTACCAGTCCTAGTAGGGAACTAAAGTACTACAATTGAATACCGTACATACCCAAGGACACTGACATCTTAAGACGTCGTTGACATATACAGGGTTGCATAGAGACTGGCATGGATTCCTGGTTGTCGTCTGAGGTCGACTTGTTGTTGTCCGACGTGGTGGTCTTGTCCGACTTGGGGGTCTTTCCCGACGGCGGAGTATACGTATATAATGTTGGGTTCTTGAACGATCTCTATATCCATAGAGTTCAGGACTGATAGATCTTGAACGCCGAAATAACTTAAGTGGTAGCATGGTGTCCGTCCTTTCCTTGAGAGACCTCTTCCTACGTATATACAAATATTGAGTTTGGCATAGTTACGTATTTCATTATTGGTAAATATAATTACTGTATTGTTGCTAATATTTCCAGGGTTTTAATTTCGCTAAACTCGCGGATTCATCCAAATTTACTAAAATTAATATATCGCAAAAACAAGATACGATTTTTAGCGGCTAATATTTACAGTCAGTGGTGAATTGATAGTATAAACCCTGTTGATTTCAACCAAAGGCTACTCAACTTTATTTCTCGATAAATTGAGTATGTCACGCGCAATTTGGAGCCGCGTGGATGAATTTATGATGGTCCAAATCAGAAACTTTTGGTGTTTTCAGTACCGAACGTACGTTCGATGAACATGTATCAATATAGGTTTGAACACATGTATACATGTACGTGTGTAAATACAAATGTAGAAAAGTTACATTGTTTATGTTATTACCGTACCTTAAACAATGTAACCGGGCTGTTAATAGGACGTAAAAACTAAAACAAAATACTACCGTACCTCTTTGAGCAATGCTTCCGTGCGTATGATAAATAAACAATGTTGTACAATGTACAGTTTTGCACATTCCGATGACGTCGCAATGTTTACATGTTGTGTGTCGGTGAGTCTGTGTTGTTCGCTACAACATGTAGATCTACATCCTATTTGTATTTTTAACATCTTTGGTTGTACGCAAATGGATAAGATATGTCAGGACAACATCAGTCTTTGAGTTGGATAAGTTTAACCAAAACGACTTTGCACGACAATGCATTTTTGTTCACCTCGGGGGACAGACAAGTCCTGTACGTTATCTACTGTGAATCGGCGAGAGTAGGCCTTACATACACAATGTACGTTTGGTGTTTCGAAATATCAATGAAACGGAATCCTACAATTGTAGCTTTACAATACTTGTAATAGACATCTCTAATATTTATTGAAGTGTTTGAAACAACAATATAAATATAAGCTAACATTTTGAGAGCGGTAAACTTTTACAGTAGTGGGCCTACTTGTGTTTGTACATGTTCCTCGAAACGACGTCCGATACATTTGAAAATCTCCAAAATCCGGAAATGACATGGAACTATGTAAACACCAGTGTATTCAAGTAATTTCAACCATGAACTAATTAAGTAGAACTCAAGTGATCACAAAATATTGAAGAAACTCTCTGTTTGTCACACCTCCTTGACACAGGCGGTTCGAATCTGACGCAGCGTCACAACTACGTTAAATATCCTGCCACGTTATGAATTGTGTAAGCGTGTGTAATCATACGAAGCAAAAGATTAAAACCAAACTGCTTTGCACCATGGTGTTTTTAACAACAGATAAATAAAACGATTTATAGTTTCATACCGAGAAAACCCCAGATATATGCTTCATCAGACGGAACTCATTTTACTTGTATGTTCATTGATAAATTGGCGGGAATTTCCGCCACTTCGAGTGGCTGTTCCAAATGCCTGTCGGAACCAAACGATATAATTCAATTTTAGTCTTATAAATGCCATAAACACCATTAAGGGTACATTTTGAGCTATGAAAATAATAGTTAAGACTGTAAATATAAGGAGTTAAGTCACTTTCTGGTGGTTCTATCGAAGGATAAAGTTGAGTAGGGTGTCGATATTAGTTTCATGGACCGCTTCACGGTCCATTCCAAATATCGATACTCTACTAAACTTTATCCTTCGATAGAACCACCAGAAAGAGACTTTAATCCTTAAATAAACCTCCTCACAAAACTTCCAAACAATAAATCGCGAAATGTTGCAGCCGCGAAATGTTCAAATCTTGGTCTGAAATCGACCTGAAAAAAAAAATCTTAATATGAAATTCAGGTCAATTTCATATGAATTCCAGGTCAATTTCAGGTCAAGTTTTCCCTTATTGATATGCAATGTATTTTCAAAAGTTTAATACCAGAACTTTTTCTATAAAGGGTTAAATAAGGCAAAAATGGCCGAAAATGATGCAATTTGAAGCTCAAAATTAATGGGTAGGTGTAGCATATGTCGTTATTCTGATAAAATATGAGTCTTATTAATCATAACTGCTGTATTTTTGAAGAACACCACATGGAAAATAAATTCTATAAACATCAATGCATATCAAACACTATATTAGGAAATTATGGATTTAATTTCTGGTGTATATGGTCAAAACGACAAAATTCCCATAAATTCCAATATGTTGTCAATTTGGTATTTTTGAGTGGCAATAGCTCCAAAACGAGCACACGGACATATGTTTTTTCTTCCATTTTCTTCTATGGTATGAACTCCTTTTTCAAAACATTTATATAAGAAAAAAAGTTTCATACAAAAAAAATTGACTTCTCAGATGTGTACATCCTTAATCATCAATAATTTTGTTACTGACATATCATAAGGGTTTCAATTAGTACCATTTTTTAAGTTGTAATATCATAAGGGTTATATCTTAGTTTGGTACAGCCTAATTCTGCTTTCCCTTTTACCTTTATATTAGTAGGCATAGCTGATACAAACTACAGCCAACCTGTTCACAGGTTAACTGAGGTAAAGTTTATAAAGCAAAAACAACATGTTGGCTGAGTGGGAATGAACCGTATAGGGATAGTTTAAACGACACGATATAATATGTTAATACCTTAATTCATAAATCTGGAGACTTTGTTACATAGGCCTAGGTGAAACATTTGATGTATAAATTCTTAATATAAATATCTAGGAATTTATTAAAAAAAAATCCTATTTTTTCATGAGGCTAGAGCGTCGCAGTGTGTTTTAACTACGGATAATCTAACCAAGTTCGACTTTTGGAAACGTAGTCGTAATCTGGAATTTTACGCGTCTTAATGTTTTTATTCACCTTCCCCTCTTTCTTTACCATGTTACTGTAAACCAACTTTCTTTCGCGTGTATTAAATTTCGCGACTTCCATTACAAAACATGTTCACGGAGATTAACACGCGCGGATTAGAAAATTGACTGAAAATTCCTATCAGTACAATTGATGTAGATGCTAACTCAAGGAGATAAATTTCGTGAAATTACTTGGATCACGAAATTCGTGAAACTTCCTAGCACACGAAAGAATGTCGGTTTACATAACCAGATTCGGTTTTATTTACCTGACTATAGCATACACCATTTATAAAAGTGGCCACTAACCACAATATACCCACAATCACATAATTTTACGTTAATATGAATTTTAATTAATTTTCATATGATATTTTTCACTTTTGTGACAAAAGAGTTAATGTATTCACACAGAATGATGTCAATCATTGTATTTTTATTATCAACTCAGAATATAGGGGGATTAAACAGGTTAGGAAAATATATAGATTTGGCTTTAAAGCTACGAGATAATTTAATTTGTAATTTAAGTAAATTAATATTGCAAGGTATTGAAATGTGCATTATAAATCATTGATATTATGTCTTATGAAATGGTATGTATACCTAATTAATCATACAATGTACCTGTTTTGTTATGCAAAATGCAGTTATATGTTTGTCCAGCACTGTCTGAATTGTTATATTGTATATGTTTATGTCAACTCTCCAATGTGTTAAAAACAAGGAAATAAAATAATCTGAATCTGAAATAATACTCTGAATCTTGCTAAATACACCAATCGGTGACTCGATTATTATGCAGCTGTAAGGAAAGATATCACGATATTTACCCTAGGCGTCGGAAGCAAAGGTCGCACACTTTGTCCCAGCACACACCAAATCCATCCGCTGGATCGTCACATGCACATGTCTTTAAGATATTGGTTCCTTCGGGACATTCCAGACTTTCTCGTCTTCCCTCACGTCCCTCAACAAGACGCAGGAACAAGATAGCTGTATGGGTAATTAAAAAAAACCCATTGTGACATATTTATCTCGAGGGGCGGCGGTGGAGTCGGGCAAATAAAAAGATTAGAACAACTAAATTATGGAACGCCCACTTATGTATCATGATTACCGTGCTTCCGTACCAAGAAAAGTCGGTTTTATCAGCATAACAATAGCACATTTTATAGGCCTGCATATAAAATACATGTATGTTAGGTCAACCTTGTAACATGATGCGGAATGAAAGCTGAAATATCTATGGTCATTTCTGTAGTAGTTCACCGCTTTCTTACATGATCACGTGTAGAAATATTCGAGATAACCTATAGGCAACAAAAACCAATTTATTATTTTTTTCTTATTTCTTTATTTATCTATATTTTCATTTTTATTCAGAAATTTAACTAAGATGTATCTATATCTCATACTCAACAGCAAACAAGAAAAACCTAAAGTTTCTACACATGAAACATCTGCGGTTGAAAGATTCTACACATGATGATCTTGACGAGATCAGTACATGATAGTGCAAATGGTAGTGGAACTATTACATAAACACTACGTAATTCACCTTAATTCACGATGAGGATTTTCAAAAAAGATTGGTTCCTTTCCGAGACATTATTTATAATTTAGTGTATTACAACTATTTATCATTGTTTTTTTTTTTTGTTTTTTGTTTTTTAAATTTTGGCAGTAGTATTCATATACGAATATTTTAACGAAAAACACGGAGGAATGTCCTACTTGGCATAATACACCAATCTGAAACTTTCGGCACTTTCCGCCTCGTTTACGAAAAGTGCCGAAAGTTCCCGATTGTTTGATACATTTCGGTCTTTTTGTGGTTTGGTATCACATATGTAATCCTTCACTCTTCAGGTGCACAGTGTAAACTTATATCCACTAATTAATAAGCTTCTTCTCCCCTCATACTCACGAATCGACAATATGTTATTCACCATCAAAATTACAAATATTATTAGAATTATATGTCATAGTTTTAATTTTTCAAAGTCGAATAGGAGTTCAAAGTTAATTTTAACTGTATGAAAAAAATTAGGAATATTATGGATTTTGAAATAGAAACAATACGCTGTGGTAAGACTGATTTTTGTGTTTCAATTTCATTATTTCTAATATGAAGTTATGCATATTTTCTGTACCGAGGAAAAACAAAGAATAACTATGGGGAGTTTGAGTGAGTTATGTGTACAAAATATGATATTGGGGGAATAAAATGTCAATTAAAACTGGATGCATTGAGAAATTTGATAAAATATGGAGGAATTTGAAATATATTTTTGAGTAATTGAAATATAGCAATCAGCTGTCTATGTTATGCATATCAAATATTTTTTCTTTACTGCAAACATTGAACAAAAAAAAATAATAATAAATAAATAAATAAACAAATAAAAAAATGAAAATATTATGTAAGCGAAAAATTTAAGACATTATCTCAGAATGTTGTTTTTGATACTTCAAAACTGTATGTTCCTTTAATTGGACTTGCAACGTTATAGCTATATGGATTCATTTACTTTTTTCTCTGTCTCCTACAAACTTTAATCCTTCAATATCATTTAACTCATTATAGAAAATTTAAATCAGAATTATATAGATATTTGTATGTTTATCGAGAGCTCTCCTGTGCGAGGACAACATTATTCGGGAAGTTGATCCCACGGTGCCCCAATCCTGTAACCTACCATCAAAACACATATGTGAATGTATATTGTTTGCGATGCCAAATATATATATACATAAACTGTTCGTTCTGTAAAACCAAAATGGCTATACTACTAAAATCATATGATATTTACCTATAAGCTGCAGTCAAATGCCTTTTTAATACTTATTTACAGTGATTTCTTCAAATATGTTTTATCTTAACATACATAAAGCTTTACAATAGGAACAATTACTTTTCTGTGCTTTAACTATAATGTCTATAAAACACCAAACATGTTTGCCAATGACTTGACTGATCTTCTCGACTTAATTCATCCAAACTTATGGTTTGCTATAGATTAGTGCAGAAATAATGCATGTCAAACGTTTCGTCTAGTTATGGAACATATAACATTTCTTGTACGATAGTAGGATTTTTAGAAGTTCTAAAATAAACACACTGTTTATTGGTTTTAAATACTCAGAGTCATTAACTGCTAATACAGTTTTATTGGTAAACGTATTGCCCATATAGAGTGAACCTTATCCACTAAAATTAAAATAAAACATTACCCCTAGATGTACTAAAACATGCAAACACCAGTCAATATGTAGTGCCTAGTGTGTTGTTGTGTTATAAGGTTGGCGAGCCGAGAGGTTAAAGGATAAAGACTGGGTTAGGTACTGCTAAATGTCACCGTAACATGTTCCACGATTGTATCAACGGCAGACCAACTATAGCACGAGTTTACCTCATGGTTCTGTTAGGACTGACTATGGTTTACAATAAAACATGTTGACATATTATATTAATAACAATAGTTTATACCACCAATTCCAACAGGTTTAAAATATAGTTACAAACAAATAAACCAATGTTTAGTTCGATATATATAACATATGTACAGATTATATAAAACATTAATCTGGACCGGAAAATGAAGGAATACTTTGCCTCCCAACTACAGATAATCTGCTAAGTGTTTTAAACAATAAAACGAGGAATACAATAAAAGAAATGTGAAATAAAAAGTTACTCACCACTACACAAAAGAAGTGCGAGGCGGAATATAGTTCTCAGCATGGTTTTAAGTCTATGGGGTGATGAGAATCCAGCCGCTGCAACACCGGCAGTGTGAATAATGCCACAGTTTTTAGGAGCTCGCTCAGTATGCTAGTATGCACCTAACCAACACCCCACTCTGGTGTATACAGAGAACTGCACATACTATGTTACGTGATATCCTAAGAGGACATATTTTGTTTTTTAGCCCCAATTACATGAGAGGCCCATATTGCATATGATTAACGAATTATCAAGTAGGTTCCCAACTCTGCACTTATAGCGGTGACTCCAACAGTCTAAAGCTGCACTTCAAATATCATTAAATGTTTTTGGTGGTAAGGAAGTTTATATTACATTCAAAGACAAAGTGAGATACCTCTCACCTTAATATACATATCCTTATCATCACTGGTGACCTTTGCAATTGGCTATACATATCCTTATCATCACTGGTGACCTTTGCAATTGGCTAATCACATTTTTACCACCGGAATCTTGACAGTGAATTTCATAGGATGAAATAGTTTGTAAAAAATATGATGTAGCAAGGTGTAGAAAATGTATTTGATGTGCACTTGGTATATAAAGGCCATACGAACATGACCACTTATGAGATGTTGTCAGATCCTCTATTGAACGGAGTGCTTATAATGATCTGTATTTCCAAAGGCATTGTTTTAAATGATCGATCTTAATTGGATGATTACTTATTATACATAGGTCAACATTAATATAACGATTGCTGCAGTATTCCAACAGATCAGTTGTTTTATAGCTGGTAATATTAAGTAGCTCTGAATACGCGGACCATTCCTGGAGGATTTTAGACCATCTCGTGACTAAAATATCAAGGAAATGGGGCATTGGATTTCATAATGTAACATGACACAGAGAAGCGAGAGTGGTGCCCGACTAGGTCACGTGACCTCTATTGGTTAATAATTTCATTTATTTCCTCTATGTTGACATTTCCTAGCAGTACTATACAAGAAACAAACTTACATAACATAAACGGTGTCATACACATTTATCCACACAATCACAAAGGAGTTTTATAAACACTATAGCATTGCCCTAATTTTAATAAAAAGGAAAAGGCAGATTAGATGAGGAATAGAGAAGAAGAGAAGAAAGTGATGGAGGGACTTTGTGAAGAAAAAGAAAGACAGTTAATTGCTTAATTGCAAGAAATGAATTATATTTTTCAATATCATGCTTGAAAAAAGAGAAAATGATATAATTAAAGATATTACATTATGTTTACATGTTAAGGATGTACTCCTCTGAGAAGTCAAATTTTCTTGTATTAAATTTTTTTTCTCATATAGATTTTTGGAAAGAGGAGTTTATACCATGAAAGAAAATGAAAGAAAATACATATGACCATTTTCAGCCATTTTTGAGCTACTGTCACTCAAAGATACCTAGTTGACAAAATATTGGATTTTATGGGAATTTTGCCGTTTTGACCATATACACAAGAGATTAAAGCCATAATTTCCTAATGAGGTGTTTGATATGTATTAATGTTGGTAGAATTGATTTTCCAGTAGTCTTCTTTTGAAATATACCAGTTTTGATCAATAAGACTAATATTTTTTCTCAGAATAACAACATATGCTACCCCTACCCCTTAATTTTGAGCTACAAAATGCACCATTTTCAGCCATTTTTGCCAAATCTAACTCTTTATAGAAAAAGTTCTGGTATTAAACTTTTGTTTATATTTTGCATATCAATAGGGAAAGGGTTGTTCTTTCAAAATCAGGCTGAAAAATGGGGGGTCCGTGTGCTTACTTTTTTGCCCCACTTGAATATTTGTTATTTTTCAGTATTTTAGAGTAAAAAATAAAAGTGCTCAAATTACCATTAAATGTAAAAATAAAATGAAAAAAGTGAATCATTTCACACATTAATGCTCAATATTTTAATTATCACGAATCAAGTGAAGATTTACAGCAAAAAATAGCTCGATACAGCTAAAAATGCTGGTGCAGTGATGATTTAAGTAAAAACAATTTCAGTAAAAAATGGTAAAACTTTGGCTCTACTCAAAGCGAAAAAAGACATAATTTCAAAATGGCCGCCAAATGGGCCATTTCTTAAAATCCCTATAAAAAAATCTGCTAAAGTTAGAACTGTAATTTTTTGACAAAATTTGCAACTGGCAACTTGCTACAGATATTGATAAAATGTATTTGAAAATCTCATAACTTCTTTGATCTTTGTCAAAACGAGACTTCAACGGGACTGAAACCTCTGAAGAATACATCCTTCTTTACGATCACTATGAAATTTCTCTAAATATATCTGAAGAATACATCTTCTTTACGATCACTATGAAATTTCTCTAAATATATCTGACATTTTCCATAAACTAAATATATCTGAACAATCTATACATACATGTAATGTAAAATATAACAAATACAATACTACATTGACTGTACTTCACAATAGTATATCATATCACTGTGCCTCTGATCACTGGTTGCCATTCCTCTAAATAGATCTAATGAGTATTTAGTTTGATATTTTGAGTATTTTATATTTCTATGCATTATGTATTAATTATAATAATTACTATGTAGTGTTGTTTAGTGATAACTAAATTATTGTTTAGTTATAAACATACATATACAATGTTGCCCAATATCATCAAAAAGTCTTCATTGTAGTTCAGCCTGTAATAGTTTCTTCATCCGAAGAAAATTATTAATTAATCAATTGATTTGTTTCCAAAATGAATTAAACGTTGCGAAGAAACGTAAACATTTTTGTTTACAATTTGAAGGGCGGCATACACTAATTAGTAAGTGGCTGAAACCGAGAAAGGGGCTAGATATGGCGTGACTGGTCTAAACCTAAGCACGGTAAATCTGTACCAAAATCGAACAAGATGATAAGAAATGATAGGGCGTTCATAAAAATAAAATTACATCTTCCGTCTGTACATATTATAGAGTTGCTTCCCTTATGGGTAGATATCCATTGTTACGTCATCATTTCATGAAGGAAATTACGTCTTTCTGCTGAAAAATACGATATGTCGCTCACAGAATAATGACGCAGCAATCAAATACTTACCCGTAAGGGTAGAAAACTTTGTAAAATGCAAATACCGAGGAAGATGCAACCAATGGCGTGACATCAGGAAACAATGACGTAATGCCAAAAGGACAAAATGGCTTAATTAGCTTTATGTTTTGGTGCACATTTGTCTTTAAAATATTTCGAAATGTAAGTTGATATATTGGTGTAAAGTTATGTGATAACTGGTGATTTCGTAGCAAGTGACTGTTGTTAATAATGTTTAGCAAACTTGAGCGTATTTTCAAAATTTGAAAATTAACTAATGAGAGTTTAGAAATAAACATGATAAATAACAGTGACTTGTTAGGGAACTTCTATCTATCAGATGCATTTTACCGTTGTGATCAGTGCTATACGTTCATGGAAGCTTACCAAACCATACTGCCAAAATATATAGTGTTTAAATAGTGAGATCCGCTATATTGTTGTGTATTCCTATTACAAACTACTTGTAATAAATACAATTTATACGAAAATGTGTGATCAAAAGAAGTCCTAAGTCATACGTCATAGGTAACCAATCGCAATCAAGAGAGGATGATGACAACTAATGAGAGACACTGTAGGTAATTACACACCGGTGTTCGTAAACATAAACAATAACCCACTGCTTGGTTTATACTTTTACCTCTGAAGCATACATATACAAATGTATAACTATCATTTTACATGAAATATTGTAAAAATGATGTAATGTGATGACGAGTGCAGACCGAGCCTGGGCGTCGTTCCTGACCTGTCTGATCGTTACGACTCTGGGTTAAGTAATTTTGACACTTGAGTAAACATTGAGACCTCCACCGCCATGTTTAAGTATCTCCTCTTGTAATATCCGGTACCTCTTACAGCGTTACCGAAAACACTGTTATCATTACAAAACACTCTCTTCTAAAATGATGGATGACAAGTTTGTATCAAGAAGTGTGAATTTCGCGTAAAACGAACCATTATACACTATGTAAATCTGTTCACAATGAGGTCAACGAAATAATCTGAACAAGTGAAATTGACGTGATTTTTTTCATGTGGAATTTTCGAAATCGAAGTGAAAAAAAGTTTCCTTATATTTTGTCTAAAAAAAGTTGAGAGATGTGCCTTAAAACAGGTAGTAGTATGATGAGCCTGCATTCTCATACGTTTCTCTTTCTTGTTTTTTTCTTCATCTTCAATTTTTGAAAATTTTCATCAAATGAAATTTTGAAATAAATATCACATAAAAACAATTAACTGTACAAGATATGTTGTGTGATATGAGAACTCAAACACAAATATGTATGTAGTGATATGAATTTGTTTCAAGGATGATCTTCACAAATGTTATGTTGATGTCTTAATTTTAGTCCGGAATCAAACACATTTTGACGATCCTATATTCTAATCAACACAATAACTTCATAAATGTCAGAAGCGCAATGTGGCAGGAAGATATATGTATTATAGACTATACAATGTATGGTCTCCGAACTGTTCCGATCTATTCCGATCTGTACGGGTATTACACCATTATCGCAGCAATCGAGTTTGTTTATATATACCTTAGACTTGTTTAATTTATATGTGCCGTAATATTCATACTTACAAATCGAGTTTGTTTATATATACCTAGACTTGTTTAAGTTATATGTGCCGTAATATTCATACTTACAAATCGAGTTTGTTTATATATACCTTAGACTTGTTTAAGTTATATGTGCCGTAATATTACATACAAAGAGTTTTTATTATACTTAGACTTGTTTAGTTACCGTAATATTCATACTTACAAATCGAGTGTTTACTATTGTATTCACCACCTAAGTTATCAACATTTTAGAATGTCAATACATATACAGTGCAGTGAAAGGAGTATATATAGGCAAACCATGAAGCCAAGGTGTGGTCTACAATTTCATTTCACATGTTTACAGTGTTATTAATTAGTTAGTAATTGTACAGTAATTAATGAAGGTTCATTTCCATCTAAACGTGTATAAGGCGAAGAAAAGACATTTACAGTGGATAACAAGCGTTCGATTTAAACAGGAGGGTCGACATCCATGTAAACAATCACGGGAACTGCCGTTTTATTTATGTATTCTTATAATTATATCAACCTAACAAGAGGGACTCATTGTGGTTTAACATACATGTATTTCGTATTATTTTTACAGTGTTACGTTTGCTTTATAATATGTATTTTTTAAAGTAAGCAGATTGCAAATCTACAAATTAAAAGCAAATAAAAAGATTCTTGCTAAAAACCACAGAAGTTTAATGTTCTGTTTATAATCTATACAGCACTGCTGGCTGTGTGCATATACACGCATGATGACACCATGTATAGTTCACGAGTTCTTCAGGATTTAACCCAGGAGGCGCGGAACACTTAAAGACCTATTTCTAATTGAAGCAGTTTTATCCAGCTATGGGATGAGAACTAAGTAACAGCCTGATTGTAAGTATTTCAGATGCCATCAATGTGTCAGACCCGTGACACTCATTACTATCATTCCTGTTCTACAACTTTAATCTCTTTAGGAATATGAAAATGATTTATGATAAATTGTTATGCTGTGATTTTCAAACTTTGATAGTTATCTGTTCAATACATATACAAACGCAATATTTCTCGCGTGTTATACTCTACTCAAAGCGTAAAAAAGACAATTTCAAAATGGCCGCCAAATGGACCATTTCTTAAAATTCTCGGTTAAAAAATCCACTAAAAATGTAATTTGCATTTGGCAACTTGCTACAGATATTAATAAATTGCATTTGAAAATCTTATAACTTCTTTTATCTTTGTCGAAACGAGAATTCAACGGGACCAAAACCTCAGAAGAACACATCCTTAACTCTAATTTAATCATGATGTCATTCGTGAAGTAACCTACATGTATACCAAGCCTGTCACAATCGGGGCAATGAACGAAAAAAATCATACGTAAGTATCGTAAACGTTTTATTGGTTTGAGTGACGTCGACAGCAAGGAATGTGAAAAGGCTGGCCATGTACTTTAACAGTTCTGAAAAAAATACAGTGAGAGTGAGTATGATGTGTTATTTATAAAATATTTTGATGTTTCAATTTTAATTTCTTTGCATAATTCATTGTATACATCCTTAGAAGCACCATCAGCAAACTTGATGTGTGGTGCTCTTTATTGATTAAACAAGACTTATACGTTAGTACATTTGTATTGAGAATGGTTATGTAGACGGACAAAAACGTCCGTATATAATGTGATTCAATGGTAAGTAGCTAGTTTAGTAATTCCACCAAACATACATGGTCACTGAAATATGAACTGCGATGCATTTTTGTTAATATCTCTTTGTTGGTACGTACATGCCAGGGACAGCAACATCGTCTGAACCTGCAATGGCACTTAGACCCACAGTGCCCTTTTCTGGTACAGTATTTCCGTCGTCTGAAAGGAAAAGGTGTTCTCTTTCTGTCAAAAAGAACAAAAGAATTGTGAACATGTCAATCGTCTATAGAGATCTAGCATAGGACAGTCACAGATTCTCTTTTTCATATGGTGTTGGGATTTCAATTGATTTTGAAGGTAGAATATTTCATGGTTATCCAATTAAGATGATCACAGTAATTGCATACAAATTGCTTCATTATAATACTACTCCATAACCCGTATTACATTTTCTGGCTTTGTGGGAAGGTATTTATTTTGCGTCATATAATTTGAACGTGATGTCACATTCTTAATAAAAAAAGACAAAATTTTCACTCAGAAAACGTCACAATGCCTGCCCGCAAAGGCAAATACATGTGTAATACACAAAGACGGAACACTGCAACCACTTAAACAACTCATCATTCATCCGTTTGTCGGCTGTAATTTATATTTTCAATGACAAAACTGACTAAAGTAAAGCGTTTGTTACAATGAATTGTTTTGAGTCTGCAATAGTGGTACATTTTCACTACTATGGATATAAAATAAGCAGCGGATAGTTTATATACTGATATATAGTAAAGATACGACAACAAATACATCAAGGGAAATATGAAATGGAGCTTTTTTAATTCAGCAAACCTGTAATTGTTAACTTCAGCGCAATTATTGGTCAAACTATCTTTTCTGATAAAATTTCAGGAAAGTTTAATGCAACAAAGCTGGGCATTTTAATATGTGTTATATATGTGTGTGATGATGTATGTTTAAATTTAAAATGTGTGACACTCTAATAATAAAATTATCATAGCATATCTTACCTTATCTGTAAAGGAAATGTGCTTTGTTGTTGCAAGCTTATAAAAGAAATCTAACATTTTTAGTTTGGAACAAAGAGAGGTAACTCTAGAACTGATAAAACACATGCAGGCACGCTTTACTAAATCTCAAAACAAAGCTACTTACGAACGGATCGTTTCCGATCCCGACTTGCACGGTTCACATTGTTGATTTAGGCAAATTCCAGTTTCACCATTCAAACAATGGCAAGGATCAAGGTCATTGCACGTTTTTGGCTCCGCTTGAGCGCATTTTATTGACAAAAACGCTGTAAAATATATATAATTGTGTTCTTACAAATAGTTTCTTTAACTAAACTTATATATGCCGATAACTGAAATATTACCTTTCTTCTTATTATTGTTATACGAAATAAAACAAGTATTCATGCTTTATTACCAAGACATTTTAATGGAAGTTACGATACGTAAAGAGAATTTGATACAGGTATCTTGAAATATTCATTATGTTGAAAGTGTCATTTAGCTTCGTTAACTAGGGATGGCTATATCATTGACGTTGTATCCATATAAAGATATGTCATCGTAACCCTGAAGGCATTTCAAAAGAAAAGAACTGACCAATCACATGCCTACATACATGTAGTCTCCCTTGAAGATTACAGAAAGCGACGCCCAACTTCAAAGCCACACAGTCGACCAGAGTGTGCAGTTATTTGACTTTTTTGTTGTATATCAAAGGACCAAATTACCTGTTTCATCCATTGTCGCTTACAGAGCCTTAAGGTATGGTACGTGTTGAACGAATGTGTGTGTGTTATATAATCATTATATCTTAAAATAGGTTTTGTTGAACATTGCACTGTAAATAATCCTTTTCTGATAAACCGTAATGTTTTTAGAAATAAAGAATTTATTCGAGGATTGATTACAGTTTAGTAATTCCACGGGGTTCGGTACCTATTTCTGCCAACAAATAACAATACCATTATGCTTACTAGTGTATTTAGCATGTACAAGTAGCGCTGGTTTGACAGGATTCGACAAAGCATACACACCGAGTCCTTTTTGACCTTGTATCATGCAAACATGGGATATAGGAAGGCATTTCAATAATTACAAACACTCCAATTATATACTTTTAGGAATACTGAACTTGAAACAAAGACTATAGTTAGTTTTGAGACAAAATGTTCAACCATTATATTTTGGGCAAAACAATCATATACTTCTGGAAATGCTTTTTAACTCCCAAATTTAACTTTTCCCCCTTAAATATCAGTATTCCCACTATGTTGAGATATCATTATAACATTGAATATATAGGCCTATATCCACATTGGTATATGTTGGAATGTATGCTATTACATGCTATAATCTATAACCGCCATTTGCATGACAATATCAAATATAACTTGACGTGTAAGCTTTGGTAAAGTCGAATACGGTCAAACAATTGCTTCATGTACATGCTATAGACACACATAAACATAATGGCAACAACAACAAAAATCTAAGACTCAATAGTTATACTTAAGGTTAGGCCCGATGCATAGATACTTTTTATCAACTAAGTTATGTTATGTAAAGTTAACTACACCTAAGAACAGATATATAGGTATACACAATATCACTAGTTTTAAAACAGTCTAACCTTAACGTTACGCTCAGTGTACTTGCATCAATGCAGATCAATGATCAAACTGAAATGTTTTGATTTGTTAATAGTTGTAATTGTATTAATACTGGTTTGTTAATCTGTATAATCTCTGGATATATTTTTATATTAATATTGGAAAATATAATTTGCAAATTGACAATGTTTACTTTTAAATCTTAAAAGAACCCACTTACCGATGTTCAGAAACAGACCGACCAGGAATATGGCAGTCTTCATGCTTGTATAGAATAACTTAAACACAACCTACCTTATTACACCTACCTTTTTATAATGACATGTAGTCCAGCTGACCAGGTTTTCCAAGCAAAAATCGCGCGCTTCATACATCTTCATACATTACACTTTCCTGGGTTTTCCGCAAAAACAATTCTGGAGGTATTTTCGTTGGTGGAAACCACAATTTATAAGGTTAAAGTATATATGCTGTAAACCTATATATAGAGGGAAGACCTAGTGGAAATTTTACTGGAAATTTTACTTTTTAAAGCTAAGTTTTGTTTCCGCTTCACCGGTATCAAAACGATAGGAATGGTTTATTTGATAATGCAATGTACATGAAAGCGACATTATTTGAGCCTTTTACTTATTTCAGATCTATGATTGTGAAGGATTTCATGGTTTTCTTCGCGAATTACGCACCAGCGGTAATTACCATAAAATATGAGAAATAGAACATGAATTTGCACTCACCCAATGGATTTTATTTAATATCTTTAACCAGATAATTTTACAATCAAGATATTTCTCCATTTTGATATGAGAAAAAATATGTTTCCAGCCTCCTGGCAGCCAATCAGCACCTTTACACATGATTTAAATCTGGAGCCATTGTTATTTTACACTGCCTATTAAAGATGCTCTACCGCTGACAAATGGTATTTTTTCATTATCAAAAACAGGAGCAGATAATTTAGTATTGTTCTTCAGTTACAAAAGTTACTTACTTTATACCATTATCACCATTGAAAAGTTTGAGCTTCTAATTTTACTTCAAGTTAAAAATATGAAAAATAATTAATTGCATCCCGAAAAAATTCTGTGGCACTATATTCTATATGAAATGAAGTAGTGATTGTGCATGCATCGAAGGCGAAACAAATTATTTTATATAATTTTTTGTGTTAATTAGGCAGATATATACACGATTTAACACCAATTTCTGTTCAAATGATGAATATCATTTATGCTCTGTCGGTGGTGGAGCATCTTTAAATGTACCATTAATTCTGGTTTATACCCAATGCAACGTCATAATATATGCGTGATGCATGACAAAATTAATTCAAATAATTGTTTTACATACGAGGACACTTTAGTCATGCATGTTGTTTTCAATGTGACATAATAGCATGGTTATTAAGTGAAAGAAATATATACCTAACCCTAAACCCTCAACCATTTTCATCAACTAAGTCATGTTAAAGTACACCTAAGAACTGATACACAGGTATACACAATACCGCTAGTTTTAAAACAGTCTAAAACCTTAACATAACGTACAGTGTACTGGCAGCAATACAGATCAATGATCAATCTGAAATGTTTTGATTTGTTGTTTGTTAATACTAATTTGTTAAACGTTATAATGCATGTTGTTTTAAATGGCAGGACTTACAGGGACGAAATGTAACATGTAATTAACACATAAATTGGCAATTTTATTGGTAGGATGTTACCATATCTTACATACTGAAAGTGTGTCCAAAAGGAGATAAACCACACAAGTTTAATATATGATAATTTAGCAAATATATGATAACCAGACTTTGGCGCCATTTTTCACAATAGCAGTTGACGTAACATTGATCCACAATACACATAACACTTTATATAAAGCACTGTTAGCTTTAGAGACGGAAAGGTATCAGTGTCATGTATGTTGATATTATTATAATGATATTACTGTTATCTCCTTCAATTTACAGACAAAAGGCAAGCATCCATTGAGGTTAATTGTTTTTTTATCATCGAAAACAATACACATTGTTTTTTGCAGTCTTATAGTATTCAAATATACAAAAAAAGTTATGAGCTAGTGTATGAAGTTGCCAATAGGTGGGTTTTTTTTACTCGGTGTAGGAGACACACATTGATAATATGAAAAGAAAATAACTAAAAACGCCTGATATATTAATAGTATGGCTAGGTAGCTGTGAGACCTATATGAACCAACGTTATAGTGTTTATCAAATTGACTACCTTCACTGGTGTGGAATGGTTTGAGACATTTGTTTGGGGTTAATTATCTTCTTACATTTGTTCTATTACTTCCTGTTTAGTTGTAAAGTAATGACAGACAAAATGGCGGTGAGGTGATATCTAAGAGGACGCTATGTGTTTGAGAGAGGAATAAATTACACTAAAAGGTAAGTAATGATGTAAACATCTAATAGTAACTTAGCATCAGATATGTTTATAATTATATTCAATGTAATGTTTACCTTGTTTACAAAGTTTCATGATAACACTATAAAAAGTACAAAAGCACCACTAATACCAGGAGACACAGACCACAGCTTTAAAGGACGTAAACCAACAAACCAAATAATTTTGATATCACATATAAATGTATTTCAGCACAAAATATCTAAATATCGAGTCAATATTAATTTTCTGAATCTATCCGCACTGCACTTAACTCGTGAGTAGACTAGGCGTTCCCAAATACTTTATGTAACATTTTGCTTTAATAATCAGCAGTGCATTGTAATAATACTGGATTGAAAACCAAACAAGCTTCAGTGTCATTTTTTAAAATCTTTTCTTTGTCATTGATGGGGTTGCCTAGAAACTGCCTTTACACAGATTGAGCATCCAGAGTAATATAATTGATTGTTTTGTGCAATATATTAATCTTGTTGATTTGAAATTTCAGTTTTTAGGGGAAAGGATATCAAGAATGGCCGAAGCACCAAGGTAAATTCATCTTTAGTTTAAACAATATTTTGTTTATCGTACAACTATATGCATATAATACAAAATAATAGAAATTTAATAATCATAAACTATTAATGAAAACTGTTGTTACTATAAATGGTGTAGATATTAGTAGATATCAATTCTCTAAAAAAAACTGTTTGCGCAATAAAAAGTATATATTAAGGATAGGACAACAGCCATATCACACGTCTAACAGATTTGATGTGATAATGTACGTTCGTATACTTTTTATATTCTAGGGGCGACAGAGGAAGCGAACCTGATGCAGCAAAAATGTAAATATCTCTCGTTTTACATGTTTCGAAGATCATAAAATAAATGTTTCAGAATTGATATTAATATCATTGTGTAAAATTAGTCAAATGAATGAATATTTTCATTTAAAGATGCTCCACCGCAGACAGAGCATAAATAATATTCATCATTTGAACAGTAATTGGCGTGTAATCGTGTATATATCTGTCTAATCAACACAAAAACTAATATAAAATAATTCATTTTGCCTTTAGTGCATGCGCAATCAGTACTTCATTCCATATAGGATATAGTGCCACGGAATTTTTTCGGGATGCAATTAATTATTTTTCATATTTTAACTTGAAGTAAAATTAGAAGCTCAAACTTTTCAATGTTGGTAATTGTGTAAAGTAAGTAGCTTTTGTAGCTGAAGAAAAGTACTAAATCGTCTGCTCCTGTTTTTGATAGTGAAAAAATACCATTTGTCAGCGGTGGAGTATCTTTAACTTTATATACGATATCCTTCGTTGATACGTTGCTTTTAAATTCAAAAGTACATTGTAAATATGTTATCTATTCTTCCACATTATTTACATGTTTATTTATCTAACCAAAACTTTAATCACAGGTATCACATAGAAATATACTTAAATATATGTATTACTCAGTACAGTCAGTAAAGTATAGCAGACAAGGAACATGGATATTTCTACAGCCATATGCTTGTAGGTATCTAAATATATATATGTGTAGTCATTGAGTAAAGGACGGATATATAACAAAACTAATGTTTATACCTGCAATGGACTGCATACTAACATTTAAAATTGTGTCGGTATATAAGTCCAGATCGAGTTACAAAAATGATAATAAGGGTTAATAAGCATGACTGGTATTTATATATAGATATTGCTTTGAATATTTCAGAATTAATCAGCTGAAAGACTGGAGTTCCAGGTAAGCTATTATAACAGTTTGGCATTCTGACACCAACTCATAAATTTCTATTGTGGTAGATACTACATTATAGTTATTTGATTAAAACGAAACGACATATGATAGAAATATCATAATGAGCTAATGGTATTAAAATACTACTGTCTTTGTGAACGTTATGTAGGGGCCAATTGTTTAGCCAATGTTTAGCAGCAGTATATCTACATGCCTGTTCTATTTTACCACTTCACTGAAGCTTATAATGCTTTACTAACGAATGCACCCATCCGAACACTTAATCGAGTTACAAAACATTGGGTAAAAACATTGGGTAGTAGGTGATGGACGATTTTCGTATTTGAAAGGGGGGCGGGTTGTTCTGTTGTTTTTTGTTTGTTTGTTTGTTTGTTTATTTGATTGTTTTTTATTTTTATTATTTGAAAATACGTATTGCCTATCTATCAGTAACACATGTATGTGCTTCTATTACAGAATAGCGAAGATTCCATCGGAAACCAAAATATGGTATGAATGAAAAACGTGAGCTGTATTTAAAGAAATAGTTATTGGAAGCCTTATCAAATTACATTGTAATAACTTCACTTTTGAGTGTGACAGTGATAGACTTAAAACACTTTCGTAATGAAATAAATACATAATCTTTCAAATGGTTCAAATTCCCCTGTGCGATCGGTCTCTCCTTTGTTTTAAAAACATGTTGTTACCAAGGTTAGAATTGGTGGGTAAAAAAGGGCGCGCTAATTATCTAATCCGATTTCATTTCAACACTTGACTTAATGCGCAACCTTGTACTACAAGCCCAATGCAAAACAATGCACGCACATGACAACATGTTATAGACGTGCAAATTGTCAGCATATAAATATATGCGTATGTCCAAGAAGAAAAAAAAGCAAAAAAAATCAACTTTCACGACGTAATATCCACATACAATAATTCCACGTGTTGTTTATGACTATTTCTATTGGCAAATAATATACTTCCTTAGAAACAATGGCCGATATCACAGGGGACATCTGCAAACCATTTGAAAGAAAAAGTCTTCCTCAACAAGAAAGTATATCAAATCTTAAGCTATGAAACATCAACACAATACCACTGAAAGTACTATAATTGGCCATATTCCGTCATAATTGTGACATGTCTTCCAATAATTGTACGTTATTCAACACTATACTGATATCATGGATTCTTACATCCAGCTATTAAAGCTTGGATAATTCATTTTTATAAGACTTCCTATTTAGACGTAATTAATGACGGGGTATTCAAATTACCAGATAATTATTTGGAACGTAATAATTGATATTTTAAAGAATGTGTTGAATGAACTTTTGTGTTCACACGATAGAGGAGTCGGGAAAACACCAAAGTAAAAGAAAATAGAGAGAAAGGGAAAAGGAAGGGGAAAACAGGTTGTCGTGTTACTGTTTATGGATGTAATTTTTTTTATCTAGGGATGGGTTCCTCGCAGAGTAAGTGTCTATTGGTTGTTGCTGTGTCTTAATGAGTGATATTGTTATTAAACTGAGATAGACATATTAACTGACAGAAACTATCCATATATGAACAGCTGTAATTTAATGTTTTAAAAGATAGGTAAAAGCTTACCAATATTACAGCTCCACTAGGTATAAAAGTGGAAGTGGTTACTGAATATTCTGTGTATATTAGTGGAATTTGGCATTGTTTCTGATTCTGTAATAATATTTTATCTTTATTTGAATATATTCTTTGTTATAGAGATATAACACAAATTCTAAGTGTACTCTAAATAAACCGAATCTGTTTATAATGAAACTACACTCAGATATTTTATGTTATATCTCCATAACAAAAACCTATTAAAGTTAAAGTTAATACTATTAGATAAGCCATTTTACGTGTAATTCCACTTTTAATGGTGGACTTTTTTCTCTCTGAAAAAAATGCGACGTAATATACGGCGGCGTCATTTTGTACGTTATGAACCGATAATTTTAAAGCCAATTAATTGAACGGTTTGGTACCAGCAAGATGACAATATTTTCAAAAATGTTGGTGATTAGTTGACTCGCCAAGTTGATTTACATTTCCTATGTCCAAAACTTATTATTAATTTTGCTTCCAATGATGAATTCCATGAGAACAAACATGCGTAGTTATTGTCTTACATTTTAAACGAAGCTTGTTAATTTGTATTTTTATTAAAACAGTATTGAAAAGACCTTGCCGAAAACGTAGGTTTCGATTGTGATTTTGTCGTCTTTGCGTGCATAAACTAGACCACGGTGCTCTGTGTATTGTGCTATAATTTTTGTAATCATTTGTTAAACGATTAAAATGTATGCAGAAAGTCTCTGAAGTATTTTTTTTATATATTTACTAAAATGAAATTGAATTAATAATTTCTTATAAGCTTTATAAATTTAAGTGGTTTTGCATAGTAATATACTTATTACTTTATAATGACTACAATTAAAGTGTGCATTTAAATATATTTTTTCTGTGTTTAATTTTAGTTTTGTTTCCTATACTAAACGTTCCAGACCTTTTAAAAGTATAACACAATTAATAGGCCACCTTTTGTCTACAAATAAGCATGAACGATATAACAGCTGGCGAACCTACCTGACATTTTTGGAAAGTTTCAATAGAAACAATCTTGACAATTGAGAAACTGTAGCTATCAACATTGGTATGACATAGGCAATTTAGAATGTAAATAATGTAAATATAAAGACATGTTCTCGTACATAAAACTATCACTTGTTTATAAAGTAAGTTAGGTAGGAAAATAATATGTTGACAATGACAATACATATGTAATTGGAACAACCGTAATCCATCATTTTTCAGATTGAAGGACCAGCACGGATGTCTTCAGAAGTATGTATGGCTGTTTTATATAAAATCCTTACAGTCTATGAATCAGTATATTTATTATTGGAAGTGTCATTAATTTTATCTGTAAATAATACGTATAGACATATCCATAACAATGGTTTATTATAGTAACAGTTTAATGTAAATGTTCATTCATAAGTCGACTTCGTTCCGAACTTTACTTGAAGTAGAAAGTGTTTTTTTTAACTATTTTCAAACGTTTGTTGATAACTTATTCAAAGCTATTTTATTCATAGCTCCTAGATAGATATGTAAATATAAGTGCTCAATCGCACCGTTATTATTTTTCAAATTATCCAGCGTGCAAATAATTGCCTGATACATGAGTTTAACTGGATTTTATTTCACATTTTAATAATTGGTCTTACAAGTGTTTTTTCTTCATTTTTAACAGAATGCTTGAAGATGGGTAAGTCTTTTCATATAAAAATATATAAACTTTATTTATTTTACATCGATTACGAAACAAGTTATACAACTTATGCAAATCACTGTAGATGGCCCGGATGTAAGCGAGTGAGGGGTCTTAGTGTGGAAAGAAACCGGAGTGCCCGGAGAAAACCCACGTGATCGGGCAGGTGACCCTGTCTTTTTATCCATTTGTTATTGTTAATACTTACATTATGTATCTTTTAACTTACAGTCAATTTGTGTGTGTATGAATGTGATATCTAAGGTTGTGATGGCGCTCATCAACATACAAGCTCTTTTAACGTGAATGAAGTAACCTTGCTGATATGAATGATATTAATTTCTTGCAGGTCATTCTCCGAAGACGTCGACTATTCGTTAGTATACTATATCATCTTTATCAAATTTTGAATCTAATATAAAAGGAAATTAGATATAAAAGTGGAATTTTCCAATGTTTCGGAAACCATGTTCTGAAAATTCTTTTGAAATTAGGGGAAATATAGATTTATTTCAATGAAAAATATGCTACAGCTGTGCTTAAATCAAGATATTTTAATTGTGTTTTAATCTTATAATTAGAACACGACATCTAAATTATGTGCTATATGGTGTTTCTAAGATCAAAATTACTTTTTGTTTGATCTGTTTGCGAAGAGATCAAGACTAAGATAAACTGTTTCATGATAAAAGATGGTCTTTTGACTTTCAGGTACCAGCTCGCATGCAGTTTGATCAATGAGTGAGTATCTTTTATGTTTTAATCTTTCACGACTATTTCCTTTCTATAACGATATATAAAGTTAGTTTTCTTAGGTACTCTTCTTAGCGACCACCTCTGTAGATAGACCGCTTAATAAGTGTCCCAAATGATCAATTACAACAAAACTTGTCCAGTGTAAGAGGAGCACTTGGCTATATAGGCCTATACTGTTCCATTGATTGTTTTTAGACAGGCTTGATTTATTTTTATTGAAACGTAGATTTGTAAGTTCTACTTATTGTGTTGATGAATATTCATACCTATTTATCATCACATCTATTATTTAATTAATTTGTAACTACACGAGTGACTGTATTTAAACTGTAACCTTTCGGAACTAAATATACCATTTCAAACAAACATGTCTTTTAATTTTATTCTTGATAATTTCACAGAATTGACAACAAATCTCGTGATCAGTAAGTATAAAGACAACGTTTAACCATATATAGATATATGAAGTCCGTATAGAGGTAGGATGGCAAGAGAAACCAACAACTGTAATTGATTAGATATCAGATATGATACCTTGGTCAAGGGCTAGGAAAATGTTATTCAAATTCAATAGCTTTCTTGTCAAAATAAATATATAGCGGGTGTTGGCTTAGAAAAAAATGCTTTTAGTCCAATAAATTGCATGTAAGACAATGTTTTTTTTTATAACAAACCAATCCATTTAAATTCGTATTAAGGATTAAAATGGTAGTGAAGGAACATTTGGTTGGAGTTTCTTTTTTGTGGTTTCAGAAATGTTACTGCGTCTCCGAATATTAAAGAAGGACTTAAAAGGTGAGAATAATAGAATACAATTGATGAATACGGTACTATAGTTTGTAACAAATGCTTATAGATATATGTAAGTGTTACATTGTATATATAAATATACTGCTTACAAATACTCGGGAGCATATAGAGTACCTGTGTATTCAAATTTATGGATATAAAATAAGTAAACTTTAAATGAAATGTCAGTTATTTGATATGTACAATGTATAATAGCAGATTAAAACTAAACCCAGTACGTACACATTAACTGGTATGAATTCGTATAACCTATAACATATAAAGCTAGTAGGTTCGAATATAGCATATCATAGAAATTTACCCGAAAATTACATAAAATAGATATATTCGAATTATGGAATTGAATCGTTAATACAATTTTAGACACGAACTATTACATATTTACAATTACATTTAATATTAATACAATTAATAATTTCATGATAACAATTTGCATATTTATAACTTTCTGTTTTATAGACTTAAGGAACATTTACTTGAGTTGCATGTCCAAAGGTCAAGGTAAGTGTCTACTTTTTATTACAAAGTGCTTGCGGTTTTTTTTCCGGAATATAATGTGCACATTATGGAAACAGATCCATATGAGTAAATGTATCGTAGATTTGATTTTGCTTTCTGTCTTTCAGACAAGCTTTAGGCATGTGAGTATGATACCGTTGTATCCGCTGTATGGTGTTACCATTTACATTTTGCTGAAGTGTGTGTGTGTAAATCCTTTATTATGAAAGGTGTGTATCAGCCTGTCTCTCATTTCCTACTAGTAACTTAAAGGGTTTTGGTAGGTATTTAATTGGTTACGTATCAAAGTCTTTATTGTTATTACAATGGGAAATAAGATATATTGTTATTTATACCGATACCAAGTTTGTTTTATGCTGTCTTATGATGTCCATCGTGTGATGTCTTTTTAACTCTTCTCCATGGTTGATTTTTTGCGCGCCAAGGCTATCAAAAATAAAAAAAATTTAGAATCGGTTCAAAAAATCGTATATGAAATGAACTCTCATGTAAGGACTGCTGTTGCCTGATGTCCAATCATTTTGATGTATATAATAACAAAGAAATATTGTCGAAATTGAAAATCTAATCTTGTTGACCTAATTCTGCATTTCGAGATTAGTTTCCTTTTTGAAATCCTAAATATGATTACAAAATTCTATATTCTAGGTATATTGCAAAAACACAAAGTAAAATGATATATTAGTTTATAATGTTAAATTGCAGCATAAAACTTTTTTCTTTCAGAATTAAATGCCTAAAAGATTGGTCCTCGTGGTAAGTATCTAATCAGCATCAAAATGAATGTAGGTTACATCTTCATTCACTGTACAGTGTATTAGTATGATAAAATGATTACAATGTAAGACATTTGAAGTTTAAAATCAAATGTTACATTAACGTTTCAATGTGTAATTTTCTGTTTTAGCTTGAACACCTGGAAATCAAGTCAGAACAAGTAAGTAGAATGTACTAGTGAATTATCGTTTATGATTGTCACATTCAAACAATGTTGACGAATTACTTTTTAAAAAAATGTGTTTAATACAATGTCTGAAATTCCTACAAATAAGACAATAACGTTTACTAGCTGTGGCACTAATTGCCGTATTATCAAAATCAGCAATCGATAAATAGCATGTATAAGATCCCAAATACAGGGGTCCAATTATAACAGTATCTTAGTGTAGCATTTAATTTAATTCTGAACAGAAAAATAAACATGACTTTCCAGATCGGCCGCAGGTATGCTCGATATGGATACTATACATAAATGGGAATACTTTATAAACACCAATCTTTACAACGTTGATGTTTTATTGTGGTTATTTTCAAACGATATCACTTGTCACCTAAAAATACAGTTTTTAGTGATTAATTAAGTTTAAAGACAAAAATGATAGATTTTCTTTAAGCATTTTTCACTTTTCATGATCTATCCATTCACATGTTTTACTTTGGTTTCTATAACAGATCTGAAAAGGAACTAGAGAATATATTACAGAGGTAAGTGAAATACGTAATATATCATTATCACAAACTTAGATCTAAACCAAAACTAGAGAATATATTACAGAGGTAAGTAAAATTATCTAATAAATCATAATCACAAACTTAGATCTGAAACAGAACTAGAGAATATATTACAGAGGTAGGTAAATTAAAATAACTTAGGAAACCGCTATCACAACCCTAATCATGATAATGTTTATTATTGTAAACAAGTGTTGTCCTCAGGAAGGGGAAAATCTCCCTAAAACATATCCTCTCCTTATTAATACGTCACAAGTCCAGCAACATTTTATCTCTATGATGTCCTTTAAGTCAAGATCTAAATATTTTGAATTTTTATAAGGTCATCATGTACTTATTTTATTTAATTGTCATTAAGTTATTATTTTTGCCTGGTGTTAGGTACTTTTTTCATAATGAGGTAAAAACGGTAAAAGCTAGTATATTAATTATCCGAAATAAAGGCCAAAATAAATTCAAAGTAAAATCAAAATCATGTCTATGGAATATATATTCAGCCACTATAGGGCCTTCGTCAGTCCGAGATTAGGCCATGGGCTAGAAGGGTCCCACATGCATCCCCCCAAACCTCCGAACCAATATTTTTCTGAACCCTTATGACCCACTGATCACAAATCAAAATGTTAACATTGCATAACTTGGAATGAACTTCCGGTTATGACGTCATCAAGATGGCCGACATTTCGAATTTGACTGAAAATTGAAAAATAGTCATAACACTGACATTCTTCAACCGAAGTAGACAAATGAGGTATCAAAATGACCACAATAGGACAACAAAAACATATCAGGACCAAAAAATCCAATATATGTAGTGATTTATTACGCAGGAATGAAAAAATCTCAAAAAGCTCAAAAATGGTGATTTTTCAGCAAATTTTTCATATTTGGCTTGATGCAGCAAAAATGTTTCCCAGCAGCAAACTATTATTTCAAATAAGTTTTTTGACCACTTATCAATCAGTTTAAACAACGAAAACAACAAAAACCAATGTTAACATCATATAAGTTCCGGTTATGACGTCATCAAGATGGCCACCATCTCAAATTTCACTGAAAAAATGCAAAATAGTCATAACACTGATATTTTTCAACTGAAGTAGACAAATGAGGTATCAAAATGACCACAATAGATATCAGGACCAAATATACCAATATATGTAGTGATTTGTACGCAAGAAATGAAAAAAATAAGATTTCAAGCTCAAAAATGGTGATTTTTCAGCAAATTTTTCATACTTGGCTTGACGCAGCAAAAAAGTTTCCCACAACAAAATATTACTCGTAATCAGCTATATAAACTCCTATCAATCAGTAAAAACATCAACAACAACAACAAAAATATATAGAAAATGTAAAAAAGAATTATTGTTATACCCTCAATTGTGTAGATTAGCAGCGTCTCAAAAATAATTATCACAGCACAACGCCTACTGATAGCGTAACAAATGTAACCTAAGCTAACCTTGTGTTTCCGTTAATATCATTAACAGTTTCCAAAACGTTTGTGTCTTTGAAAATGAGCAGATTCATTGTTTATTTCCTATGCATAGCATAAGCAAAATGTCGGATGGTTACTACAGTGTCACATATGTCTTTCACTGGTTCTCAATGATAACAATTATTATTGTGCGTGCTTTCTCGTCTCACTGCACTTTCCACTGAAGAGACTCGACATATCTGGTAGCTGGCACATGCAGTCAGAATCAGAGTAATCAAGATATCAGTATCCAATTCGTTGAAAGTCAGAGCGTCGTCTTCGATGTCGATGAGCTGAAGTGACACCATATTGCCAGTGTTGTTCTAACCTGTCATCTTTTATGACCCATCCATGGCCAGAGTTCATATCAGGAACAACAGGTTCAGGGATGTGGGATCTCTTTCAGATTCTAACATATCGTACGTATATGCTGTTCCAGACTTCTCCGGCAAAATGGAAATAACACCAGATCCACATTCTTCCAATGGTGGAATTGGTTCTCCTTAGCGCATAGCTCCATAATTTGTATGAAGTACTATTCATCAATCTTGTGGACCCTCGTGCAACTATAAATGGCACAGGTGATATCATCGAGGTCACTAATGAGGCCATTAATGTTAAATGATATTCATTGGTCTGACTTTTCCCACTCCCTTGAAGGTGCTGGTTGTGTCACATCTGGTGTATGCGTAAAGAGACCATTGAAGACTATCCAGTAAAAAGTTCTCTACAGTGCTTTCCAGACTTGGTTGGCAAAGAGTGAAACTTCACTGCAGACCTCATCGATGACCTCAAAGAATCCACCTGTGCCACCTATGGTCACTGAGGTTCACAAGAATGAGGAATTGTGCTTCATACGAATTAAGGAGAACCAACCCTACCCTCCGCAAAATGTGCATCTGGTGTCTTTTCCATAATGCCGGGGGAAAGTCTGGAAACATCATATACGATATGTAAATCTAGGTGAAACTAGGTTGGAAACAGGAAGAACTCCAACATCCCTGAATTCGATGTTTCTGATGTTAAATCATGGACGGTTGACAAGCTAGAACCACGATGGTAACCCGGTTATGTAATGTCACATCAGGTCATCGAAGTCGAAGACGACACTCTTGCGAGAAAGCACGCACAATGAAAATGATTATCATTAAGAACTAGTGAAATAAATATGTGACACTGTAGTAACCATCTTATATTTCCTTACGTTATACACAGGAAATGAACAATGGATGTGCTCATTCTAAAAGACACAACACGTTTCGAAAAGTGTCATGGTATTTACAGAAATGTAATTTGATACCCTTTAGCTATTAGTTGGCGTTTTGCTGTAATAATTCAGTTTGAGAGGCTACTAGTCTACAATATTTCGAACATGAAAATGGATTATTATGAAGTCGTACTTAGATATTCAGCCAACTTTAAATTCAAATTTGTTAGATATAAATCGTCACTAGCTAATGTTATATTCAGGAAATTCCAAGACACCAGGAAACTGTAGTGTCAGTGGTTTGGAAAAAAATAACAATCATATGCCGCATCCGGTGATGTTTTGTAAACCAAATAATGGTATAACAACAATTCTCTTTTGCATTTCTATATATTTTTGTTGTTGTTTTTGTTGTCGTTGTTGTTTTAACTGATTGATAAGAGGTCAAATAACTGATTACGAATAATAATTTGTTGTTGGGAAACAATTTTGCTGCGTCAAGCCAAATATGAAAAAAATGCTGAAAAATTACCATTTTTTAGCTTAAAATCGTATTTTTTAATTTCCTGCTTTCAAATCACTACATATATTGGATTATTTGGTCCTGACATGTATTTGTTTTTCTATTGTGGTCATTTTTATACCTCATTTGTCTAGTTCAGTTGAAAAATGTTAATGTAATGACTATTTTTAATTTTTCAGTGAAATTCGAGATGGTGGCCATCTTGATGACGTCATAACCGGAACTTAAACGATGTTAACATTGGTTTTTGTTGTTTTTGTTGCTTAAACTGATTGATTAATGGTCAAAAAACTTATTAGAAATAAAAGTTTGCTGTTGAGAAACATTTTTGCTGCGTCAAGCCAAATATGAAAAATTTGCTGAAAAATCACCATGTTTGAGCTTAATATCAGATATTTTTCATTTCCTACGTAGAAATCACTACATATATTGAATTTTTTGGTCCTGATATGTATTTGTGTCCAATTGTGGTCATTTTGATACCTCATTTGTCTACTTCGGTTGAAAAATGTCAATGTTATGACTATTTTTCAATTTTCAGTCAATTTCGAGATGGCGGCCATCTTTATGACGTCATAACCGGAAGTTCATCCCAAGTTACGCAATGTTAACATTTTGATTTGTGATCAGTGGGTCATAAGGGTTCAGAAAAATATTGGTTCGGAGGTTTGGGGGGGATGCATGTGGGACCCTCCTAGCCCATGGCCTAAATAACACTAACACAACATGTTCGTCTGCATGTTTGTTTACATCTATAGTGCGCAGGTACGAAATGTCTCGGCCCGTTTGATGTATATGGCGGATTATTTCGACCCAACATGCTATGTGCACTAAATCAACCCCAGTGTTTAAACAATGGTTATAAGCACAAGATACTTTATCAGATAGACTCATGTAGCCATAAACATAACACTGACGTATCAAAAGGGGATATTATATGCAATCACATGCACGGTCGAAACGTCGGATATATCAGCTTTTCGAGGTGGCAATCGAAATTGCGGTCGAAAAGTTTGACAATCGACTAAGGGTATGTTATTGTTTGAGACAACTCGTACCTCACACTATTTATTTACTATTTATTACTTTTTTAATTAATTGTTATTATTGAAATATTGGCAGGCTGATTTATGGTTGTGTTTGTTTAAATAAGCATCTTATGGTAATCGGGGAATTTAATGAGCGATGTTGTAAATTTGCTTTCACCCTCCAATGATAAGCAAAGTATGATTAAGTAATATTTTCTATTGTATGAACTTATATTTATACGATTTATATTTCTATTTCAGTTTAGAGAATCCATCAGCCAGGTAAGCATTCTGTTAATTGTTTGATGGTGAATTCTTTAGGTTTGTTTTATTGCAAATATTTTAATGATCTTTGATACGAATTAACGATAGAAAACACCTTTTATAAAAAGATAGATTTAACGTATTATCAATACCGTTTTATCATGCTAAAAAGGCTATGCTTGTAAGAATCTACTTGGCGACATGTATTTCTAAATGTTATTCAAAATTAGTCAAAAATTATGATAACTAGGGGCTGATGACTACATATGTATCAATATCAGCTCCATTTCAAATGATATAGCATGACGTCACAATGAATTTCTAGTCAATAAAAATCGTCGTTCCAGTTCATATTACAATAGTGACATATACAAGATTGTACACGTTCGAAATCACTAGATATCAGGTAACGGGTTATGTAATAACGTAAAGCTATATATAACTGCCTTTCGCCTCGTTGACTCAAACATTGTTAATTAACAAAATTGAATTACCACATTGCCAATCACACCTTCAAAATATTCTTGTCTCAGTTCAGTATGTGCGACCTCTAAGATGGCCAAAAACAAACAACATATAATCAATACACATGCAACTTTAAAGCAAGGAATCAAAACTAGCCTTTTTCATTAATCGAGATGGTGAAACAAGGGGAGGTAACTTGCAAAAGAAGGGAATCACATCTTAAATGTTGATCACTTTGAAGAGTTCCTTCCCTTAAACAAGTAACAGGTTTCTCAATAACGTATAGCTATTTCATTTGTTGAATAGTTTCGATTGTATAAAAGGTATTTTTCTGGTTACGTGTTCATTACATTCCCTTTTCATAAGAGTTACATCTCACTTAATCTTTTTCAGTAAAAGGAGGGTGTCAGAAAGGTAGGTTTATTAAGTTTTACAAATTATTTCAATATTAATATTGACACTATCAAAATTGCCTCACGAAATGTATTACGAACATCAGTCGTGCAGGTAGGGCGTTGGAATTGTACCTGCGTCCCCTATTGCATGATCGTAAAAGGTGACTATATTTAGCATATTACCTTTTCTCCCCTTCAAAATAACTCCCTTGACACCGCCTAACTTTTAACCTTCTGTTGAACGCTTGCCCCTGTGAGATAGACTCTGGTTTCTGTACCCTGGGCAAGATACACCAAAGTCTATAAAAAGGGTTCCAATATACAAGAAGGCACAACACGAATATACAACAGTCTCCAAAAACACGCACCACACACTACATACATATACTGCAAACCGCATACACGGGAGGCCGTCCTTACATGACCCTGGCTATTAACAAGGCGTTAATTATTCAAAAAAACAAACAAACTATAACGAACATGTCGAGAAATTTATCTATGATGATAACGTAATATTAAAAATTATTATTTCAGTACGTACAAGATCTCGGACATGTAAGTTAATTTTTGTTAATCATAATATCATAGACAATTGGAATAATTATTAAAAAATTGAAAAATTACCATTAATGGTTTAATTTTTGTTAATAGATAATCGATGACAGTGAAATCATAAGGTTGAAGTAAAAAATCGCTAGCTTAATTTCGGTAAAATGTCGAAATTTCCAATTGATGTACTAATTAGTAATATATTTTCAGGCCACAGGAAATAAAAGAACTTCTTGGTTGGTAAGTGTATCACAACTGGTCTCCATGAAAGCTGGGTCCACGTCCCGAGACTGGGTGCACTGGTCTCTTGCGGATGCGCACCACTTTTGGGGGTGTGGTGTGCGTCTGCTTGATATCAGTGTAGCTGAAGGCTTTCACAGTAGCTCCAATTTGAGCCAACCTGTTTGCCGTGGGTTGCATCTCGTATCCGGGGGAAGAAGGTCCTGGTGGTTGAATAGGTTTTGCTCTTTTTTCTTCCTTTTTTTACTGCTACACACTACTTTGGCTTCAGACTCCGGTTAGACGAGAGGTAATATGGGCCCTGTATTATCAATCGGCTGGTCATGCCGAGCCCTTGGTTCGTAGATCTCCAAGAAGGCGATGGCTTAGGGTCAATCGTGAGTTTAATTTGGATTGTCTTGATTCTGATCGATCTTGCAGGTGTACAATCTTGCGAGCGTGCTGTCGCAAGCTTGATTTGAATTATGTTTGTTCGAAATATTCTTCCGAGTATACTATCTGTGTAACCCTGACACTTTGACATTGGATATCCATGTCATCATGAGTGTCCCCCTGTTGGGCTCCGAGGTGGGTGGGGGCACAGCTAGCGAATTGTAATTAACTCTAAAAGATGGCTTCCAAAAACAAACAAAATGAACTACAACCAAAATTTCCCCAAAAGGAATCAACCACAAATCAACAAACAAAAATCGGTACAACAAACACATTCCCACAGTTTCTGGTCATGTCCTCTACACAGAGTGGCAAGACCACTGCAGGTTTATCACCCTTAATATTGCGAAAGGGCATCAAAGGCATTGCTGGAGATGTCAAATCTGTCAAGCCTTTGGGATCGGGTGATCTCCTAATAGAGGTTTTCCGCAAGCAACAAGCGGAGAACCTCCTTGGAACCAACAGTTTTGCCGGCCTCAGTGTGTGTGTAAAACCACACTCATCATTAAATTGCAGCAAGGGGGTAATCAGGTGCCCAGCCTTGCGCAATGACAATGAGGCTGACATACTGTCATACTTCCAAGAGGAGAACATTCCGGTCTCTCATGTTAAACGCATCATGACGAGAAAAAGTGGGAGCTTGGTCCCAACACACACTTTTATCTTAACATTCGCTACACCAACATTACCACAGAGCGTAAACTGTTGGATACCAACGTTACAATGTCACTGTCTACATCCCTAATCCATTGAGGTGCCGTAACTGCCAGAGGTACGGCCATCATGAGAACAATTGTAGACGGAAAATGGTATGTCAGTACTGTGGCCGTGAAGGTCACGACGAAAAAGACGAATGTGACATTGTCAACCGTCACTGCGTCAATTGCGGGGGTGACCATGCTGCGTCTGCTCGCACCTGTCCCGCCTGGACTCGGGAGAGGGAGATATTACGGGTCAAATATACCCAAGGTGTCTCTTTCCCCGAGGCTAGGAGGATAGTCGAGCGTTCAGACCTGAATGTGGCAACCTATGCTCAGATCACCCGCGCAAAGACGCCTGTTGACAGTGTCACCGTCAAACATGCGTCGGTCCAGGCCTTGGTTGACAAGCCTAACTGGGACAATGATGTCCCAGATATGGCTGATGCTAAGACCTGCAAAATAATCATGGGGGACCCGAACAGGTTCAAGTCTGGTCCATATAAGCCCCAACACAAACCACAACAAAAACCACCTGGAGCTAAAACGCCAATCCCACCGGCGTCTCCAGAACTTACACAACACCAAACACCGAACATTAGAAAAAAAGTTACCGCCGCTCGTCATAGACGTGCTACATCTTCACCGTCTATTGACGTAAAAAAACTCCCTGAGAAAGCCAAGCGACCAGCAAATACACCACCGCAGGAGCAACGCCAGACAAAAACCACCAAGGTAAAGCTGGCGAGGCTCCCTGCAATAAACAACAAACCCAGTAAGGGATCAGATGACCCTATCCTTGGACGGAACATCTATGATGTTCTATCGGACGACAGCGAGTTTGGTGACAACACATTTATCGCCACCAAACAACCTACTTCAAGTAGTCCTGTCGGTCCGACAAACTATCCTCAGGGACCAACATAGAGACAAACACTATCATACAATGGAACATACGCGGATTTAAAGCGAACATAGAAGAATTAAAACATCTTATACAAACAAAAAACCCATCCATATTCTGCCTTCAAGAAATAATGCTGAAAGACACCATCAATCTCAGACAATTTACACTATACACAAAAACTCCCAACAACAGGTGGCCGCGCATCAGGTGGTGTGGCGGTGGCGGTGCATAAAAACGTTCCTCACAGACACATTCAGCTAAATACCACCTTACAAGCTGTTGCTATCAGCGCAACTCTTCACCGAAAAATAACAGTCTGTTCTATATATTTACCTCCAAATACTCCATTTAGTTGTGATGAACTTAGTAACATCGTATCACAACTACCAGTGCCATATATTATCATGGGTGACTTTAACGGTCATAATAGCCTCTGGGGCTCCCCAGGCACTGACGATAGAGGTAGACGTATCGAAGATTTTATTAATAAAAACAGCTTATGTCTTTATAACACCAATGCCCCAACATATTTACACCCTGCCTCTGGCTCGCTTACCCACATTGATTTATCGTTGTGCCATCCATCAATTCTTCTGGATTATGATTGGATGGTCAACGGTGATCTCTGTGGGAGCGATCACTTTCCAATTATACTTAAAAACATAGGGTCACCAAAACTTGAGGAGCCTATTCCTCGTTGGAATCTACATAAGGCGGACTGGGTTCAATTTAAAAATTTGTGCGCAGAGGAGCTTATTGAGGATAAATTTTTGAACCTCGATGACCCCATTAAAATTTTCACAGAAGCGCTCACTTCTATCGCTACAAAAACCATACCAAAATCCGTGCCAAAACCTACAAAGTTTCGTCTCTCAAATGATTCATTTATCAATAGATCTGGTAGAAATTCCGCTCTGAGGCGGTACTTGGCTTCGCCAACCGTCTCAAACTATAACAATTTTAAAATTTGGAGAGCAAAAGCTCGAAGGTCTATCAAATCCGACAAGAAAAGTACTTGGAAAGAGTACGTCTCAAAAATTAATTCCAATACATCTTCGAAGAAAGTTTGGGAAATGATTGGAAAAATCAGTGGGAAAAGAAAAGCAACACCATCCTCCCACCTCATTAACAACAATAAAATATTTTCTTCAAAATCCGAAATAGCTGACGCCTTTGCCAAAAATTTTGCTAAAAATTCATCCATCAAAAATCATTCCAAAAAATTTCAAAAATTTAAAAAGGAAAAGGAAAAGAGACGTCTTAATTTTAAATCCTCCAATAGTGAAAGTTACAATAGGCCTTTCGAGATACCAGAATTGCTCGAGTCCCTTGAGAAATCAAAGGACTCGGCAGCTGGACCAGACGAAATTCCATATATGTTTTTAAAACAATTACCAGACTCTTCACTAAAATGTCTTTTAACTATATTTAATCAAGTTTACTCTTCTGGCAAAATTCCTGAGTCTTGGAAGGAATCTACTATTATACCCCTTCCGAAGCCCGGGAAAGATGCTACTGATGCCAATAACTATCGTCCTATTTCATTGACGAGTTGTATTTGTAAAACTCTAGAACGTATGATAAATACCAGATTAGTTTGGTTCCTGGAATCAAACAATATTTTAAGTCCTTTGCAAAGCGGCTTTAGAAACCGCAGGGGAACGGTAGACCACTTAGTTAGACTAGAAACATTTATACGAGAAGCATTTGCCAAGAAAGAACATCTTGTGGCCGTATTCTTTGACCTTGAAAAGGCATACGACACAACTTGGCAATATGGAATCATGAACGATCTCCATGACATCGGTATACGTGGTAATTTGCCAAAGTTTATATCAAATTTTATATCTGACAGGCATTTCAAAGTTCGAACGGGTTCAACTTATTCAGAAACAGAAACACAGGAGATGGGCGTCCCTCAGGGTGGTATCCTGTCCGTCACACTTTTTGGACTAAAAATTACAGCATAACTAAATGTCTTGGCCAATCTACGGAAGGGTCTCTATTTGTGGATGATTTCTTGATCTGTTACAGATCAAAAAACATGCACACTATAGAACGACAACTACAACAATGTTTAGGCAAATTACAAAATTGGGCTGACGAAAATGGCTTTAGATTTTCAAGATCAAAAACTGTCTGTATGCACTTCTGTCAAAAACGAAAACCACACAATGATCCTGACCTCACACTCAATGGAATTAAAATTCCAGTAGTTGAACAAACTAAATTTCTTGGACTAATATTTGATTCGAAACTGTCCTTTGTTCCACATATCAAACATCTGAAGGATAAGTGCTCGAAGGCGTTGAACATTCTACGTGTTCTGTCCCATTCTGATTGGGGTGCAGACCGTGAAATGCTTCTGCGTATCTACCGGGCACTTATTAGATCAAAACTTGACTACGGCTCTATTGTCTATGGATCGGCTCGCAGCTCCTATCTACAGATGCTTGACCCTATCCAGAATCAGGGACTGCGTCTGGCACTTGGAGCTTTTCGAACAACACCTGTGAAGAGTCTCCATGTGGAAGCTAATGAGCCATCTCTAGACGATCGACGAAAGAAATTATCCTTACAGTATGCTGCCCAACTGAAATCCAATCCCAAAAACCCCGCATTCGATCTTGTATTTAATCCACAACACCAGGACATATTCAGACAAAATCAAAAGCTCATACCAACATTTGGCATCAGAATTTCAAATTTTTTGCAGGAACTAAATATAAATTTCGACGCCATTGACGAGTACACCATATCGGATGTACCACCATGGCTCATTCAAACACCTGATATCAATTTATCTTTGCATGAGAGAGGCAAAGTCCAGTGCATTACCCGAAGAACACAAATCCTCCTTTCGGGAGTGCATTAGGGCTTTCCCTGACCATGTTCAGATCTACACTGACGGATCAAAAGATGGTGATAATGTTGCGGCAGCATGCTGTACGTCTAATCACTGCTCCTCTATCCGACTTCCAGATGTTGCCTCCATTTTCTCTGCGGAAGCATGTGCTATCGGTCTGGCGCTTGACTACATCGAAGAACACCGCATCGAAAAGGCAATCATCTGTTCAGACTCTCTTTCGGTTCTTCAGGCTTTGAAATCAAGAAGCCCTAGAAATACTCTAATCCAAAATCTTTTAATCCGAACATTTCGATTATCTTCTAAAACTCAAATTACTTATCTCTGGATTCCCAGTCACGTGGGTATAAAGGGGAATGAACAGGCTGATAAAGCAGCTAAGACTGCTCTTCGCCTAGCACAAACAGATTTGAAACTACCATACACCGACATCAAACCTTCAATTCAGTCAGCCATCAAACACCATTGGCAACAAAGGTGGTCTACCGAAACAAACAATAAACTGTTTAAAATTCAACCTACACTTAATCCTAAACTGTCCAGTCGGAGAGACCGCAGAGAGGAAGTTGTTCTCTCTCGGCTCCGAACTGGACACACATATTTTACACATTCCTATCTATTGAGAGGGGAGGATCCTCCTACATGCCATGCATGTGATTCTCCTCTCACAGTGGAACATATTTTAGTGCACTGTATTGATTTTAAGCAAATACGAGATAAGCACTACGATGTCTCCGACATGTACACTTTGTTTCATGCCGTGAGACATAATCGTATTTTTAATTATCTCAAAGAAATCGGTATTTTAGATAAAATATGAACGTTTTTCTCATTATATCATCGTACCAGCTCAACATTTCATCGTTACATCAACATTTTGCATGAGTTTTCTCGTGTGTTTTAGCCAAAACTATTTTATCCCATGCAAACCTTTTTTATCAAATAAACGTTTACAATCTGTGTTTTAATCCTTACTTGCCTTTTCTTACCCTGATCTTTTATCCTGATATTAATGCCTGAATTGTAGTTTGGCCCTAAATGACCTTAGCTGTCGATGGGCCGTAAAACTCAAACAAACAAACAAACAAATTGGTTGGTAAGTGTATCACAACTAGTAATTTGGTTACGGCCATATCTCCATGCGCACTAGAAGTTCTGTTTGTGTAAGATCAGTGTTTTGGGAATACATCAAATTTTCATGCTGTTACATTTGTGTAACATCTTAACTGATATAAACGTTTTGATAAATTATTATTATATATATATATGTCAAACGATTTCGAAAACGATTTATCATATAATTGCATATTAGACATCGCAACATCATCCTTTCCTTCCAAACTTTTAATTATAACGTAGCTCATTATTTTCTGGACTGACTTTATATACAAGAATATTCTTTTTAAACCCCCTATGGAAGGCTTAATCATATCACTATTGATATATTATTCCAATGATGCCCTGTGTGTTATGGACTTACTAATAGATAAATATTGAAAGATGTACAAATGTACATAACTATATTGGTAAAACCCATTGGTTTTATTTATACCCCTTATAGCTACAAACAATATAGTATTAATAAAGTCATGGTGATCTGTAAGAAAGATACAACTATAACATAGCATGGTTAAATCAGAAAGTTAATCATTCTTGAGATGACTGAAGACATCTCGATTTTATTCAATGGAATGTGCTAATATAAATATAGTTAAAACAGCATTGCATCTGTAAAAAGTACCATTATTAAAATATATCTTTTTAAAGAGAGTTGATAGCAATGACCTGTGCATTAATATCACTGAGCATGGCATTTCGATCTATTATACCAATATCTGTAGATGTCAGTGTTAACACATTATTATAAATAGTGTGCATTTGAAGCGTGCAAGTGTATACGAATTACTTCCCTTTACTTACAATGACCCTTACGTGTTTATTTGTAAAGATACGTAAATTTATCCACAAACCTTTGCTAATTCAAGGAGTGAATGTGAATGGACTTAACTTGTTATTCGATCCAACAGAATGTACCATCATATGTCAATAAAATCCGTTAAAATGAAAACTTAACCAATATAATCTTAAATCCAAAATACTCAATTAGTAGTAATTGATTTACAAAATCAGGCTCCTATTTCGCTTGGTCTGAGAGACATATCTGAAGATTATATTTAATTGTAAATCTTCTTGGTGTCGTTGATATGGAATGACTCGTGGAAAATGTAGAATATCTCTGTATATATATATATGATTATAAGAATTCTGGGAGAACCAGATAGAAATAAATCACTCCACAGTATATTGATCATTCAGTTGGATTTGCCCATGAAAGTGCCATCACATTTGGAGTATTAATGAAACTGAACACCACTAATCGGCATGCCTGATACATATCAATAACATTAATCCCATTAAAATTAAAGGCACAGCATACCCTTCTTCTAATATTTAATTTCATCGGTGAACAGTATCTATTAGTACAATATTTACCTTTGTTTGTTTATGATTACATAATACTTTTCAGTAAGATATTTTTATTCAAACGTCTCCGTAAAATCCATATTTAACGTACTCTTTCGGATTTTGGCAAAACTGATACTTTATTTCATTGGTCAAGCCACTCGCACTATTATTTTGATCCCTATCAAGCACAGTAATTTACAGACGATACATATCTATATATGTGAGTTTGTGTGTTTACAGATGGCCAGAAACCATGTCAAGATTACTTGGATGCATGTAAGTATATTTAAGCATTAAACTATCTTTTTATGGAGTATATGGTATATATAGATGCCAACACTTTGCAGACAATCTTAATACGACGCACTAGATTTCACAATAAATAGAAAGTGTTTTGCTTGTACATGTATTTACATCATTTACTCATAGTTCAGATCTGCAGTGTAAAATTATTGAGGTTATCAACGATGATTTAATCCATAAGATTGATCAGCCATTTTCACAGTGATCAGTTGAGTCTTTCATGTCAATATTAGTGTTGTCATAATGGTCACTTTGTTGGATGGCAGTTATTGTCTGATAAACATTACCTTGGCTTGGGTAGTTAAGGATTGAAATTTTAATCTTAACCATAAATAACCCATTAAGTTAATGTATACGTCTATTTAATTATTATTTCATTTTATTTCTTTTATAGAGAGCATGAAGTCGAGTTGCTGATGGAGAGGTACGTGAAATGAAAGAATGATGTTAAACAAGTATTTATGGAATGAATAGAAAATCTAAATTTAATGGGTATGTGATCCTTTAAACCAATCGGTAGACACAGTGTTAAACTTATACATTTGTACCTATGGGCTTAGAAGAAATTTATTTCTGGGAAAATAATTATCAAAATAATAAACTTACATTATATATAATAATAATAATAAAAATACTGTTATAGATATCTTCATAATTCCAATTGTTCTGAAATCAGAACGATTTTTTAAGTGTTCCAGCAAAATTAATGAATTGTAACTTACTTACTTTTGGAGAAAATCGTCTTTTTGTGTCCCTATTTCCCTGATGCAAATATTCACTTGGAAGGTCTTTATCACTACAGTGTTTATTCCCGTTGAAAACAAGCGTTCTGACGCCCTTCGCGGGTTAAGTTCATTTTACGAATTTAAAGTCAACAAAAGAAGCGGAATAATACCAAGAAACAATGCATTTTCAGCGTTAACATCGACATTAGTCGGGCACAAAACTCGATATCGGATAATATGAATTTCCTGTAATAGTTGTAATAGGAAAATATTACGATGTCAGTAAATAAATGTTTAATTTCTTTCGTTTGATTCAATTTCTAAATTTGTTGACTTGATCCCCAACATTCCAGTGACGTCACTTTAAGTAGGAGTGAATGAAACGGCAGTCAGTGCCGCCAAACAGTGACGTCACAATCACCGGAATGACGTCGCTTACATATTTCCCACGGTAGTAAGGAGTACACACTCATTCGGTTTAGTGAATGCATCTTTTCTTGATCATCAAAGAAGTGTTTCGCTTTGAGCGAAATCGTGTAAATAACAGGCAATTTGCTTTCGTTTTGAATACCATCTTCTGTATGTATAATGAAAAAGTTGCAGGATAAACAGAATACCCGGTCACTATCTTACAATACAAGTTTTATTTTGGTGTCCACAGGGAAAACCGAGATGACTCGGCAAAACCTCCTCATCTCATCTCATCGCACAAACGATAGCAGCATCGATATTAATTATAGCAAAATAAAAATGTCCAACGTTGGAAATATTGCAAGTACATTCATTATTTACATAAACCAGTAATTAGAATAATCATTTATTTCATCTAGACTAGATCATTTGCAAATCCCATACACCGCCTGCAAGGAGACGTCCTTGGCCTATCGCTACCCACGATGCTCTCGATCGTGGTCTTATATTATGTAACTTTTCATGGGATATTAAATCTAGATATATCTGTTTTCGACAGTTAAATTTCTATGAACATGTGTAAAACAAGCAGTCTCAACTGCTATTCCGAGACCATAAAATGAAAATTTGGTCACCTCGGCCAAAACACAGAGGCACGCATATTATGACAGAAACGTTTACTAGTGAATTGATACGTATGTCATTTGCACGTGTATATATCATGACGTTTCAAGTGGCTGCCCGTATTATTTTTTTTGTGAAAAATGAATTATATATATATATATATGTTATAAAATTCGGTTGGCTTTTTTATTGTCATTATTGTTATATACACTGTATGTGATATTTAAACGAAAAACATATTTTACCTAAGAAGCCAATTATATATATAATGTAAGTATCGGTTAGCTTGTAATTAACTTACATTATATATAATAATAATAATAAAAATACTGTAAGAGATATCTTCATAATTCCAATTGTTCTGAAATCAGAACGATTTTTAAGTGTTCCAGCAAAATTATGTAGTGTAACTATCTTACTTTTGGAGAAAATCGTCTTTTTGTGTCCCTATTTCCCTGATGCAAATATTCACTGTTGCCATACTTGGAAGGTCTTTATCACTACGGTGTTTATTCCCGTTGAAAACAAGCGTTCTGACGCCCTTCGCGGGTTAAGTTCATTTTACGAATTTAAAGTCAACAAAAGAAGCGGAACAATATCAAGAAACAATGCATTTTCAGCTCCAATATCGACATTAGTCGGGTACAAAACTCTATACCGGATAATAAAAATTTCCTGTAATAGTTACGATAGGAAAATATTACGGTGTGAGTAAATAAATGTTTAATTCCTTTCGTTTGTTTCAATTTCTAAATTTGATGACTTCATTCCGAACATTCCAGTGACGTCATTTTTAGTAGGAGTGAATCAAACGGCAGTCAGTCCCGCCAAACAGTGACGCCACAATCATCGGAATGACGTCGCTTACATATTTCCCACGGTAGTAAAAAGGAGTATACACTCATTCGGTTTAGTGAATGCATCTTTTCTTGATCATCAAAGAAGCGTTTCGCTTTGAGCGAAATCGTGTAAAAAACAGGCAATTTGCTTTAGTTTTGAATACCATCTTCTGTATGTATAATGAAAAAGTTGCAGGATAAACAGAATACACGGTCACTGTCTTACAATACAAGTTTTACTTTGGTGTCGACAGGGAAAACCTAGATGACTCGGCAAAACCTCCTAATCTCATATCATCGCACAAACGAAATCAGCATCGATATTAATTATAGCAAAATAAAAAAAAGTCCAACGGTGCAAATATTGCACTTGCATTCATTATTTACATAAACCAGTAATTAGAATAATCATTTATTTCATCTAGACTAAATAATTTGCAAATCCCAAATCCTGCCGGGCCATCACACGTAGGCCTACCCGAATTTGTCCATACGTATAAATTCAGGTTGTGAAAAAGTGTTTATGAAAAGATGATCTATTTCAATGTGTAATGTTTCTGTTATACATGATCAAAACGTGAACCACCTGACCAGACCAAGGCCGCTCGTGTATGGCTTCGTCGCTGGTAGATCACCGAAGGCCACAGCATTGTTGGGGAAATAAATCATATTAATAATTACCAACACTTTTATCTCAAAAAGTACTTGTTTAAGATATATATTCGTTATTTATTATGTACATGTTGTTTTAATGGAATACTCTTTATCATAACAAAATTACGAATAGTAATTAAACTACTGTTTTACACGTACACGTACACGTGGCTGACGATCTCGTAAAATAATATGGCGATCTCGTAAAATAATATTTTTAATATTTCATTTTCAGCCGCTTTTATGCCATGGACTGCCGGCTGTGTTAAGTCTCAAACTGAAGTGGTATTACTTTTAGATAATTGGAATACATATTAGGTAGACTTCATTTAAATTGATATAAATTACAGATCGTAGTACTGTAAATGCCGACCAGGATACATTGCGCACGGCTTCGAGAATCCTAAATACTCAAAGTTTTGTTTAAAAATATGATAAAAAGAACCTACAAACTGACTCATTTGTATGTTATAAACTAAATCCCAAAATTGATGACAAAAAATAACCAGAATACGTAATTTAATGACACTGAAAATGGACGAAATTCGGGTTCTCGACTGTGCTGTAATGGCTGCCGTTGGCTTGGGGTAATCTACGAAAGCAAATGTTTAATTTTGCACTAATCACACATCGTAAAGTGTTTTATCAAGAAACACTTCGAAAACAGTAATTGCTTATAATTATATTTTGAGGGACTTTGAGTTTAATTTGTAATATCAAGTTGATATTTGCAATATATCTGTCAAGGTTTATACGTAATGGCGACCGTGTTTTCTCGTAGCGGTCGAAAATGGAGTATAAACAGAGTAAAATATATGAATACTATAAGTTTAAATTCATATATTATTATAAAATATTTTTATTTACACTTTTTGAAATGTAAATAACGCAATAGTTCTCGGATTGGCGTACTATTTATTACAATAAAATGTAAACAAACATCGCAAGCGGCTGTGTTCCTACAATGTTTATGTGTACAGATATAAGAGTTGTACCTTTGAGCGCCCGGATGTACCTTTGTGTGACGTCATCGCCATCTTTTCTGAAATCTCCTATAGTGTTTGTTCCCGTCTGTGTGTCTGTCCGGAATTGTTTTCCAGATGTTAACTGTGATAAGGTCACTGTTACTAAAAAATAGATTGTTTAGAAAAAAATATTTCCAGACCATAACTTGAGAAAACATAAACGGATTTTGATCAAACTTCACACAATGGTAACATATGAAAAAATACAGCTTTGGATTGGATTTTGGTCAAAAAGTCAGATCACTGATATTAAAAATAGATCATTTTAGAAGTTTGAGAACATATCGACGGAATTTGTTCAAACTTAATACAATTATAGCATATAGGAACATAGAGCTTGGGATTGTATTTGAGGTCAAATGGTCAGCTACAAAGTATATGTTACTAATAATATATTGTCTCACAAAGAGTTTTTTGGATGATAACTTGGAACACATCAACAGATTCTGATCAAACTTCATACAATGGTAACACATGGGAGAACACAACGTGGGATTGAATTTGGGGCCTATATATCAACTATAAAGGTCACTGTTACTAAAAATAGATTGTTTTTTTTTCTTCAAATTTTAGCTTCCGGACGATAACTGAAAAACACATCACGAATGTGTTCAAACTTCGTACAATGATAGCATAACTAAGAAATAATAACTTGCTATAGAAAATGTAATTGACGACAGGGGACGTGTGTTGCTAAGCCTTATCAACTTTAAGGCTGTGTTCTCTTACATCTCGGGGTTAAAACAGTGCATCAATAGCCGCCATAGTTTTGTAGTTTTTGCTACTGGCAATAAAATAATGCAATTATCCTACAATCCATTGAAGAATACTATTTTCAAAGATAAAGTATGCTTGTTAGATTTATAAAGATCGCTTCACATATTAAAGTTTTCGCCAAAATTTTATGGAAATTTTGCCCTTTCATTTTCGATGTAAATCATTTCTAATTCTAAATATTTATGTACAAGTTCTTTTTCTTTTACAGGTTTGACGATATCCTTGATAGCATGTGAGTTTAATTGTTTTGAATAAGACGTAATTGATTTCGTAGATTGTATTATTCATCCAAGGTATCTTTGAAAATTTAACCAGAAATAATTTAAACCTGTTACTTAATGACTCGCACTTGTGGTATTTCAAAATCCAGGAATTTTTTAGGAGTCTGATGAAAAATGCAACTTTTATTTCAATGCGTTTTTTCTCCATTTTCCGTTGATAATTTTGGTAAGCAACCCATATATATTTAGAAACTAGAACACGATCTATTCAATTTTCTTGAAAAAATTGATTTTTGTGTTTCAATGAAGTTGCCATGGTAACCGAAACTTGCATATTTCTATAAAAAAACATAAATTAACCATTAAAAAGGATTTGGAGCAAAGGAAATGTCTTCATAAGGCTAAAAAAATAAAGATTTTTGTTTTATTTGCTTGAGGGTTATCCCTTTGATGCTAAAGCTATCCTTCTTTTGTCTGGTTTGGTCCGTTTCCAAGGAAACTGAAACTCTATAGAAACCGATGTTTTTTGTTAGTTTCCAAAATTCGTTTTCTTACAGAGTGGTTTTTCCTCGTGTTTTTTGGAAGAAGATAAGTATTTGTATCACTTATCGACATGTACACATGAAAGGATAATGCATTTTCAAATTCCAAGTATAAATTAAGTTTCTTCCTTCATTTTTCTGTTACCATAGCAACCATCTTCCAACATGAAAATCACATGCACTTTGCTTTGTGTTTACATATTTTTCATTGTAAGCACAAAGTAATTGCTATGTACTTTTCAACAAAAATTATAATAGACAGAATGGACTGTTCATGCACACCTAATTCATGTCATTTAATTAATAGAAAAACTGTTGCCATGGATACGACTGCCTTGTTTTGTACAGTATTGTTAAATAATGTGTTTTTCCGGTTGAGAGTCAAGTTTTTCTCAAGCATGTACATGTAATATAAAATGTGAAACAGAGACTACCATGGTCAATCAGCAAGAAATACCATTACCTCTAGTTTAAGTAGGTGTATTTAGTTTCAAAATAGCTTCAGTAACAAGGGAGATAAGTCAGTATTTCCTACACCGAACTGCTATTGGCGTAGTTTGGCGTATCTGGGAGTTAAGGGGTTAATGACTCGCACTTGTGGTATTTCAAAATAATAATTGATCAATAAGCTAAACTTTGTGTAAGTAGTTCCTTTCAATTCGAATCGAGTCTTCATATGTTTGGTACATTTCTACTTATTGTCTGTTTCAGAGAAGCAAATTCAATTGTCGATCGCCTGAAAGGGTAAGATTGATATATTATTATTTATATTTATATGTTATTCTCAGTACAAGAACATAACAATTGCTGAGTATTCAAATGTGTTTGAAAGACTTAATTTGTTAATCGATTATTCATCAACAATATTACTTTGTTTTAAAAGCTTTTCTTTGCGATTCATATCAGTGGTAAGCAATTTAAATCAATTTGCGTATTTTGAAGCGGGATGGAATGAACTCCTGCGTAAACATATAAAATAGATCAATTAGATAACACTGTAGTCGGAATAATACATTTTTGACCAATTTAAACATTATACAAAATTTTACCAAGATGTTATTTTCATATTTCAAAGGATGAGGGAAGCCATGGACGGAATCCTGAAATATATCCTGTAAGTATATGATATCACATTTAAAAATTGATCAGCACTCGGATCCATCTGAGTAGTTAAAGATGACAGTGCAAGTTAAAACACTGGTGTTGAGATGGGTTTTTTTTCTCTTTTAGAAAGTTTGCTGGTATCCCCTGTATATAGAGCCCCGATAACTCAACTCAAAATAAAAAGGGCACTTATAGAATAAAGAGTTATTCTTGTGAAGGTTGCCCCAGTACTAATCAGCTATATCCTTAATGTGTCTAGGATGATAAATAAAAACAAAAACAGGGGAGTGCACTGTTTATTTTGCGTTTAATTATCTGGACGCGTATTGTACTCTGCACTGTTTGTATGCCCAACTATCTCAGCACTGGTAATTAGGTACTCATATGCATAGTGTCATCTGAAAACCATTTGAAAGCAAACATCATCTCGATACGATTGTTTAAACTTGGATTGTCAGCTTCAACAAGCGAGATATATAACGCCATAGGATATGTCCAGATTAGATTTTAGTATTTCGTTTAGATTAGATGTAAACGTTTTATGTATGTCTTATTTAAGTTAAGTTAGTCGGACAATAGTACGCAGGTGATATACATTGTTGTAGTTCATTAATTTCAATGAAAGGAGAAGATACAAATGTACCATTATTTGACAATAGAATGAAGATTGTATATTGTTATTATTTCAGAAATAAATCAGGATATGAACGAATCCCTGAATTGCCCAAGTAAGTATAAACTGAAAACCTGTAAATAAGTTATCTGCAAGAGATACATGTATAGCTTTATGGATATAATTCAATTTCTGCTTGTAACAGGTATTTTTATTGCCTTAAACATATGTTATAAATGGCGTCGTCGTTTGCAACATCGTTTTTGGTTGGCTGAAAAACGGCACAATGATTTCATAAAGAGAGACCCTATAAATTGGGATTTCGCAGTTTAAGAGTACACTCTGATTTGTGTACATTTGTATACATCCACAACATAACAAATCTATTCATTTTAAGTTTCATTACATAACAAATCTATTCATTTTAAGTTTCATTAATTGACTCCAGCAACGAAGTGGCAATTGTGATGTTATTTATTACGTTGCACATTGTTGTTATATTTACAAAAGAATTAATCATCAGACCCTTCCCGTTTCTAAGGTTGAAGACCGGCTCTAAAATGATCTATGAAAGGACAGCGTAAGTAAAACGTAACAATGTAAACAACAATTAAAACTAGATTGTTTGGAAGGAAAATTGTACACTGTAGCTGTCGTAATATATTCACTTTCTTTTATTGAGCAATATTCCAACAAGAATTATAAAATAGTTGTATAAGGCAAATTGTTTCTAAATAATGTCCGGCAAGTTCACTATGTATGTATATCGTGTGTTTAAAATAGTTTGGATTTACACACGGATTTAATGCGTAATTCTCTCCAATATTTATTATGGGGTTTTGTTGTATATACAACTGTCGCTCAATAGTATTAACCTTCACAAAGTTTATTTTATTTGAATTTCCCTTGCAAAGGATGGAGGCAGAACCATTGCCTGAACAAAGCATGTAAGTTTATCATACATTATGATTTATACGGAAAAAAATTATCAGTAAACTGATTTCGTTAACAATTGAAAATATCATTATTGATCATGCCTTAAATTTGTCTTTTTCAAGTATTACAATAGGAAAATGGAAAAGTGGAATATTCAGTCGCTGGATTTGCATGACGATTTTTCGACTCTTAAAACACATTCACTTACATACTAAAATATACCCAGTTTAATAAGGTAATTTACATCTTCCTGTATAATTGTTACATTTCGCGATTTACTGTTGTAGACTCATTCGCCGGGGTTTATTTTTGCGAATTATCTGTCTAGCCTTTTAAAGTCCAATTCTGAATAGGCGAAACCATGATATATCGCAATTTTGGATGTACCCGCGAATTTAGCGAAATGAAAACCCGCGAATATCATCAACTATACAATATATCACGCTCTGTAGCATTAACCATTACACAACAGTATACAGATACATTGTTCTTGTCACTTTCGGAACAGTAACCATGAGGTTATAGTTGAGCTGAATCCGAATGAGGAACTGACCTATCGCTGTCCTGAAGACCAACAAAGAGTAATTACATTCCCCGCTGGTACCGTAGATTCTCCACAAAAAGCACTGATAAAGGTAACACAAAGTTTTAAAGGGACAATTCAATCTAAGACAACATTAAAATTTGAACATATATCGGGGAAAAAATCGGTTCTAATGGAAATTAGATCAGTCGGTTTTACCGTGATATGCTCGAAAAGCCCATGGTGGTGAAATGTGTGTGAAACTTTCAAACTCGCTCGCTGTCCGCCATTACACATTGTGGTCGAATATCTTGTATGCCGAACCCTGTCCCTTGCTCGTAGAGTAATGCAACTTTTGTCTAGAACTGCTCAAATCGCTCTGACAGTAGTGGTTTACCTTATTAGATGAATTGTCTTGCCTAAGAATCATTTTATTACCTCCTCAGTGGTTATGTAGTTCATATGTTTAACGTGCGTGACTTTGGCTCGGGAATGGGTACAGAGTACATACTGTACCTGCTTAATCGTATTGATCAACGATTTGTAGTTACAACGGTATCAATTAAAATACTTAAAAATAACGTGGAATTTGTCAATATATTGAGTTAAATGTTTCATAAGAAATGTAGAACAATACATTTATGCCATATTTTGCTTCTTGGTTATGTAAAAGAATTAGCCTGAGTGAATTGTCCCTTTAACGTAAAATAGTGTATTACGGAGCGAAACTCATATCCACAATGCAAACAAAAATATTTAACATAACAATAAAAAAAATACGTGTTTGTGTCGGATAATAAGACGATGCTTCAGGAGTTGTTTGAATATCATTATTATCTGAGTCGAAAGGATAATGATTTCTGGATATGACAACTATAGTCATTAAAGTTCTAAAAAACAGATTCCGGAAATAACTAGTTAAAGACTTTTTGATCAAATTAAAAATATAATATTCCAAATTCACTCATTTTTATTGCAAAAAGGTACCATTTATTGAATATGACCTAATTTAACTCCGTCACCCAGCCCATGTGACCTTAGGATGTAATCATCTTAAGCAGGTCAAGCTATCAAATCATTGTAAAATAAGAGTTGACCTTCTTGAATTTTTCATCTTTTTCTTAACTGAAATTCATAAATCTATGATTTGCAGGTAAAAACTGCAACAAAAATAATGTCTACTATAAAATCTAAATAATATGGACTTAAATGATGAAAACATCAATTTTTATCCTTTGACCTCTGACATTATAATGAGCTCGGAAAAAAATCCGAATTTCTGAATAGCATACAATATGAAGCTGACCTTACGGAACTTTCATACAAAATAGTTTGCATGCCCCTAAGTGGCCGTAAAACGGCCCTAAGTGATGCCCCTTCTTTGTGAAATAACGTTTTAAATATAGGTTGTCAAAAGTTTGCAAATAAAACGCATACATTGTATTTTTGTTTTGCAATCACTTTTTGCTAAATTGATTTTGAACTGTTTAACGCAGGGATGTATTCACGTATTCGCAATAATTGCTCTACTAACTTTATACAGTATTTATAGTTAGCGCCGTCTTATTTCAGCGCAAAATGCCTTGCACATAGAGCGCTAAAATATAGTACTTGTACAGTATGTGTGAATTTCAACTACCGATATAGTTGACTTTACGTTGTCCTATTGGTATCATCACTTGTGATTACATACGTATGTAGAAAGTTAATGTGAACATTAATATCAAAGCTTTATAGGCAGACAATAAAAGTTTATAATAAAAAATTAATTCATAGCACCACAGAATGAACAAATAACAAGCGAATAACTTTTGATTTGCTTTTTTATATATATATTTTAGCGTCTATCCAAATATTATTTTTAGATACCTGTCTTTTCTTGTTAATATTATACTTCTACAGTTTGAACCCGTGAAGGAAAATACCATCCTCTTAACCGAAGTTGCAGGCTTTTCTGATACCATCTGCATTCATCATGAGGAAAAGTTCCTGAAACCAGTCCGGATAGAAATTCCTTTGAAATCAATGGAAGAAGATGATTTTAGAGAATGCGAGCTATACTGTGTGACCATTGGCGATGAAATGACAATCAACGAGGATGTCCATGTAACTCTTTTGTCTGATAATGTGTGCAGCTTTGAAACGATCGACTTCAGCAAGTATGTTATTAAGTATATTACCAAATAAAAAACATAACATTGAAAATAAGATTTTGCTTATTATGCATGATTCCAGTTAAATCTGGTATATGTCTACCATCACAAATATTTTGACTTGTTTTATAATAATTCAATATTGCTAAAATATGTATTGTTTGTAACGTCGCTTCTGATTGGCTGAGATAAAGGCGAAATGAATTCATAGTAAAGAGAGTTCCAAAATTTATTTGTAATTTTGAGGGGATTATCTTTAGTAAATTGAATTATAAGGATTAATTTGAATATGCGGTTTATGATGAGAGTACACTCCGTTTTATAGTTATATCTCAATTATATAAATAATATGTTCAAGTTTATTCTTAAGTATAGATGACACTAGAAAATATCTATATATTTTCCAACATTTTTGTATTCATGTACATATCAATCTAATATCTGTAACGGAAATTTACAAGCATTATCGCTTTTGTTTAAAAAATGGTTTGCTATCAACATAGCATGAATCCTTCTTGTTTATGTTTTTCTTGCCTTTAAATACAGCTATATTTGTTTATTTATCGATTCTGTGTGTCGTAGATTTTAAGGTTTCCTTTGCTATTTTATACACTTATATAATTATTTCGGAATGATTTTATTTTTAAGGAAAGGCGCATATGCAAAATATTCAAAAAAGAAGGTACCGAATTCCAAAAATGTGAAAGAGAACATGGAAAAATTCTCAAAAGAAATAAAACAACTTCACGGACACGGTCCGTACAATATTCTGATCTTCATAGGCACCGGTTATCAAGAAGATACGTGGAGGCTCCATGTAGAAGTAGCACATGAAAAAGACATCAAAGACACGATCACAAAACGACGTAATGGCATGAATCTTATAGAGCTGTCACGAAGCAGATCACCAAATGTGAACATAAAAGAAGTTGAAAAAATCGAGGTCACTCTCGGACAGAAAGGCCCATTAGCCTTGTGTTGGAAAAGGCGTTACTTTATAGAAGTTATCCCGGGCGGACACTCCATTTTTGTCGCCATTCCTGTTAGAAGGATAAACAAAGACAACATGGCAACTATCCACTGCAAAGCAGTAAAAAAGACTTCAAACACCAGTATGGCTAAACCTAAGGGAAATATCCGCAATACTAAAGGCAACGATTATCTGTATACAGCTCATTTTGACCCACGAAATATGAGTATATGTAAGCCACAGCCAATCGTTTCTGACGTAGGAAGCCCATTTGCACAGAATATCACACCTGACACCAATGGCGGATTTAACAGGCCTACAAGCAGAACCAGGACTACCCTTACCCCATCGTCTTCTTTATCCTCAATCGAAACCAGTCAGCAAGCAGCAAATATAAGTAAGTTAACAGTTATTTCTTCTTGTAGTCTTTCGTTTTTTATTCAAATGATTACGTAATATCAGTTATTTTTTAAATTCTTTTTGCATGATAGGGCACTGATTTTCGTTTAATCCCTGTTGCTTCTTGAAATATTAAAGTTTTTAATGTTAAAATAGAACAAATACTTAACTAGGTCACTGTGACCTACATTTTGAATTTTTCATCAGTTTTCTGAACTGAACTTCCCAAACCAAATATTTGAATGCAAAAACTGCAAAATATATGTTATCTCTATTCTAATATTTAATTAATTAGGACAATGAAAATGTGAATGTTCACCCTTTGACTCTGACCTCTGAAATTACCATGAGCGCAGAAAAATTGGATATTCTGATAAAGATACAATATGCAGCTGACCCTTATGTATCTTCCAAAACGTTTTGCTTACCACTGAGTGGCCGTAAAATGGCCCAAAGTGATGCCCTCCTATTGTTAATAAATTATATAATCATTTTTTCAGATTTTTTCGGCGACAAAAGCATGCTTTGTCTTGCTAAACAGATTGACCTTAATAAGATGTGGGAAGTGGCCGTCAACCTAGAAATACCTGATACCAAGTATAAGGATTTTGAACAGGTCTATAAAGATAGTCCCAACAAACTGAAAACAAACCTTCTCATGTATTGGCACGAGAATCAGTCATGTCCTGACAGGGAGAAAGTATCACTGCTTTGTAGTGCGTTAGAAGAAGCTGAACTAACGCTAACAGCTGATACCGTTCAACAAGTGTTTAATAAGAACCGACCTTTAGAAAAGAAAGACTTTCAAAACTGAGAAGTGCCATTAACGTGAATACATGTACCTTTATTAATCAATCCTATAGTGTAGTAATAGTTTATATACCAATGACACTTTGGTTTAAGCAATATTATCATAGCAGCATGTACAGTGCTTGTGTTGTGGCATTTCTTTGAAAACATTAATTGTCCGATAAAATAAGAAATTCTTTAGATAAAAGCCGTGGAATATCTTGATAAAATAACAAAGAAATTATAGCTAAGTCACGGCAAAATTTTGGTCGAAAATTCAAACTATTAACATCGGGAACGGCTGAAGTAAACTTTTAAAGATTCAATCCTAAAACTAAAAATTCAAACTTCTGACCCCAGCCACCACTCGCAAGCGTTCGTACCAAGTCAAGCTAACAGTCTAATATTTATTCTATTTGAAATTATTGTGATACGTAAAATCTATTCCCAATGTCATAGAATACATAAATTATCCTTTTCGAAGCTACAAGCGATAGTGATTACATTGATATACTAATATACATTTGTATTATAATAAATGTAATTTGTCTATACATACTGTTCATGTTGATTGGCCACCTCTCCAAAAATTAACACCAAACACCTTATCACGAGCCACGAGGTACAAACAGCTGTATTAGCTTGAAAGTAAGAAAATTTAATTCAATATTATGACTGAATGTTCATTGAAATAGCCAAATGAACAAAACAGTTGCACAGGTCGTTCCTGAGTATGAATCAACAATAAGTTTTGTATATTTTTGCCATGTCATGTTTGTGTTCTGTTATATATAGAGGACAATGAAAGATCAACAATGCAAAATAGTCACTTTTCTTTCGCAAGCGCTTTCAGCGTTGCCCCGTCTTCACGCGATTTTATCGACAGCGCTTTCAGCGTTGCCCCATCTTCGAGCGATGTTATCAACAGCGCTTTCAGTGTTGCCCAATCTTTCAGGGTTTCAGGCGGTGTCCCTTTTTGCGAAGTAACTTTTTTGCACTGTTTATCTTTTTACGTTTAGATATTTAACAGATGCACAATGTTTTAACATATTAAACCATATACTGGTATACATATATGTTTTAATCCTGATTGTTTGTATTTTTAATGTATGCAAATGTGTTTTGACATTAATTCATAAAGAATTATGTTTGTGTTATTTTTCGTTTGAAATCTTTTGAAAAGTATAAAGACTGATTTTAATTTATTTTGGTATTTTATGTTCAATAAGATTTATCACATAATCATTCATGTATGTCGCACGACTTTGTCATGAAAGATGAACTTGAATAGGTTATTTTTATTTTGGAGATAAAACAAAAAATGTGGGTGTATCTAAATAAACCACGAGAGTACATTCAAAATGTAAAACAATGTTGATGATTATATAGAGTTGCAAATATTATTAGCTTAATGTTAAAACTAATCTTATTAGCACATTCTGAACTATTTAATTAAAATCATTGAAATAGTTTCTTTTTCTACCATTGGCCATCTTATGTTTTCCGCTGTCCCGTTATTTGTCTATATTTACATTTTGCCACAGCGACTCCCATTACTGTAATGATAATCGTGATCTGCATTATGAGCCAATAAATGCAGCCTAAACTTGGTGTAATAATATCTACATATACCATGTTAGTCGGCGCAGGAAAATTGACATTGTAGTTGAATGAACCAGTTTGGTTATGAAAAAAATCTTTAAAATACGGAATAGCTATTAAAAACATTGAAATTTTGTTATCTTTTCAATTTTTTATAGGGACTATTTTTTATCACGTCGAACTTGGCTGTTGAGGTTAAATGGCTGAAGCGGGAAATTCAAATTTCACTTGCATTTAAATTATGATTTACTTTGAACTAGAAAATCAAATGTAAATATAAAATTAAAGGATTGTTAGATAGCATTTATTGGAGATATAAATGCAATCTGGGAACAGATAAAAATTCATATCGCCCTACCTAGCGGGCGCTATTCTATTTATCTGCCACCCAGATTGCATTTATATCTCCAATAAATGCAATCTAACAATCCTTTAATTGTTAAATCACTGTGCCAGACGGCAAAACATAAAATGTAGATGACGCAGGAAATCTTGCTTTCTTATTTGTTTGGAACCTCATCTTAGGCCATCGATATCAATTTTCTTATGTGATTGTTATTTTAAGCAACTTTTATTTTTTTCTGAAATGTAGTGGGCCTTTAGATATACGTTAAATATAATTTTTTGCTATTTTGTTGAATAGACACTTATGTCTTACTTGGATTTGCTGTTTTTACCAAATATTATTACATGAACTTAATAAAGAATTATCTTTTGACTATGGTCTTGATATTCTAATTTATTTTCAAGTGTAAAATCAATAAATTCGCAGACATTAGAAAGTCTAACAAATCAGTCTATTGTGTTTGATGTCACGTCATTGACTGTGTAAATGCATAACTTTTGAAAACGCCATACGTGTAGGTCAAGTGAGCTATTCAAAAAGATTACATGGGTACGCTCAATAGATAAAAGTTACACAGCTTACATTGGCAAAATTTTGTGGTACATAGAGGGTATTCCTTGTTTCTTGATGAATACCAGTTATATCTCATCGAGTGGGGTGGAAACTTTGATATTTTTCAAGAGTGCAAAGCACGAGTGAAAATATCAAAGTTTTCACTTCACGAGATAACATAACTGTTTCATGTATTCATCAAGAAACACGGAATATTCTTTTTATTACATTTGTTTTCAAGCTTTTATTTACAGAAGATAAACACTACTAGTTCCGCAAAAAGAACACAGAATTACAGAATTATTTGCCCTTGCGATTATTACGTAAGCATAACGTCATATTTCTTCACATAAATATGACGCCATTTGTGTGCACAAGCTAATGACGTAACAATCAAAATGATATTTTCACTGTCAATGCTGCATTCCGATTGGTCAAAAGCCACTTATAAGTCGCTTATATTTTCACCATAAAACCTTAAATTTCACTGCGAAAAAATGTAGTAAATGTAACTTCCACGATGCCGAAGGAATACTAGTCCATGTATTCGATCCGATAGGAAATCAAGGATCTTTTGGTCTTTGTTGAAATATACTCCAGAACATTGTGTAACATGGAGAACGTTACAATCAAATATCAGTAAAAAAAGAACAGTTGATACCCGTGGGTTAATGAATAAAATTAACAAAAAAGATAAAATGATAATAATCAGGCCGAGGTTTCCAGTGCCAAGGGAGATGACTTCATCTGAAACATATCCTCCTGAAGCTTGGTAACGTCAACTGATCATGAAATAGCCGTAATCATGTCAATGAAATTGTTTTCACATATCTCAAAAGGTTGCACATTGAAATTAAATTGTAAAGTCAGTTCATTAAACTGTAAACGGCACATACACCAGACCAAAAGCGAACAAGATAAAACAGTTTTAATCCCTAGATTTCAATTTCTAAGCATGATCAAAATTATCAAATGAATATTTAATGTAATTTTAGGTAAAGTTAAAGAAATTTGAGGAAAAAATATTTTCAGGAAATGGAAAAATGGGTAGGAACTTCAGAAAAAAAATGAATATAAGCATTGGAGCCTTATTTTATCCCAAAAGAAAAACATTTTAGAGGAACGAACCTTAACACAATACATGTTTTGTTAACTTCAGAAAAAACGTTATACAGAACCAACTACTCTGGGAAGATTACTAATCCAAAACATTTGTGTATCTAGTACTACATGTATTTGTGGATCAACATTTGTGTATCTAGTACTACATGTATTTGTGGATCAATATCATCTGATAACCTTCGATGTATCTGAGGTAGGGCCATAAACAGCGTAGAAGCACAGACATCCTGTCATAAAGGAGACATAGACCAAATCAGTTTGAGAGTAACACCTACCAATTACCGTTTATGCTGTTAAGATTGTATGTATGCAAGAATTTGGCTCTACTCAGGTAAGATTTTTGAGCCGGTTGTTTTCCTTCATACCTCTATGAAAACAAAATCCGAGAATGGCGCGAAAACATGACGTTATGGTGACGTCACACTAGAGACATCGACGTTGCGAATTGATTTGGAAAAACTAATCTAAACTAAACTAAAAATTAATTATAAGCATTGATGTTGCTATTTTTTAAACTTCATCGAGTAATGAAATAAATTTTGTTTGCAAACTTTTGTGAGAATCCGTTGCGCGGATTCACACCATTTGTAAACAAAATTTCTATGTGAACTTTTGTGAGAATTCGCTGCGAGGAATCACACAGTTTGCAAACAAAATTCTTAATCCTCTGACGTTCACCTTACTGTACCTTCCTGATTTCCCTGAAGCTATGCTTTTTTTTAAGTTTTTTATAGAACCTCTTCAATCTGTTTTAGTTACTGTAGAAAATAATACGTGTTAAACGGTATAATTGATGTTAATGGCCTTCTGAAAATATAAATTTGTTGTATAAAAATCAATATCCATTAGTTATGCTTACCATGCTATGCCTCCCTTTTTTTCCTCGTCTTGCACTCTATGTTTGACCATCATTTTGGTATATTTTTCCAGATGTGCAACGTACAGTGATCTTCATGGACCGGAGCAGTGTAGTTGTGACTGACAAAGTCAAGTGGCTATTACGTTCCTAAATCTGAGACTTATAACTCTGTGCTATTTTTAATTTGATAAAGAAACCAAATAATGACGATGTATTAAAACTGTGCACCTATTTCAAACACAATTGATTATTATTCGTGGATTATTCGTGGTGACATATTTATAAGATATCCAAAAACCGGAAATGCGCGAGCGGGTCTTAACATTAATAATGTGATGATTATCCTCCGTCGCCGTCTAGTGCAAAACAAGCCTTGACTGGTGTTGGAATTTCAGTCGCGTTGTTGCTGTATTCTAACGTTCAAACAAAAAGCCAAATTGAGACCTAACCTTCTGATTATCAAAGAATTTAACTATAACGTGAGTTTCCTGTTCACAATAATACCGTAGATACCAGTTTATTCCACAGTTTGGAGTCTATACCGACAATGTTTATCACATTGGAAAATAACGTTTCGTCGGCCGATGAACAAGGAACTGCAAAAGATCATATGGCGGTGCCAGTTTAACATCAGATGTTGTTGTTGCGCATGAAATTCATCCGAAATAGCCAATACACAAAGTGAGGGAAACTGACAAATAACACATCGTGTTTCTACCATTTTGTAACTAATTAGAATTGCATGCTTAAATTTATTTAAGGTTTTTAACTTTTGTTCCAAAAGAGTATAATTATGTGTATTTGTTAGTTATAAACGTTTTATTTTGTCTTACAAAAACAATATCCTTTACGTACAAAAATAAAATCACAATTGTAATAATAATATGATTTTCTACTTTAGTTCTTATAAATCAATACTTTTCTTCTTTTTACAGATATCCATACACTTGTTTTTATTGAGATATAATTAATGTCGTTGTTAAATCAATATGCAAACATTTGTTTTATAAAGATTATGTTTCTTTTTACAGAAATCCACCCCTACACCGCCCCAGCAAAATGAAGACTATGTACGACTACAGATTAGCAGGTAGATTGGTCCTTTACTACACACTGCATGGCTTTGAAGTTGGGCATTACTCTCTCCTAATCTTCAAAGAAAATCTCTGCAGACGGGTGAATAAGCTTTTGATTCAGAAACCTATACTTCTGAAATGACATCCTTTTGATACATAAATTCATACTTCTTCAGCTGTAGAAATTACGTCCATTTTCTACACGATCATTTACTTTTGTTGTAGAAAAGACATCTTTGTTGTACAGAAACACATACTAATGTTGTAGAAATGACATCTTTGTTGTACAGAAACACATACTAATGTTGTAGAAATGACATCTTTGTTGTACAGAAACACATACTAATGTTGTAGAAATGACATCTTTGTTGTACAGGAACGCCTACTGCTGTTGTAGAAATGATACCTTTGTTGTACAGAAACACCTACTACTGTTGTAGAAATGACATCTTTGTTGTACAGGAACGCCTACTGCTGTTGTAGAAATGACATCTTTGTTGTAGAGGAACACCTACTACTGTTGTAGAAATGACATTTTTGTTGTACAGGAACACCTACTCCCGTTGTAGAAATGACATCTTTGTTGTACAGAAAACCTACTACTGTTGTAGAATTGAAATCTTTGTTGTACAGAAACACCTACTACTGTTGTAGAAATGACATCTTTGTTGCACAGGAACACCTACTCCCGTTGTAGAAATGACATCTTTGTTGTACAGAAAACCTACTACTGTTGTAGAAATGACATCTTTGTTGTACAGAAACACCTACTACTGTTGTAGAAATGACATCTTTGTTGTACAGAAACACCTACTACTGTTGTAGAAATGACATCTTTGTTGTACAGAAACACCTACTACTGTTGTAGAAATGACATCTTTGTTGTACAGGAACACCTACTCCCGTTGTAGAAATGACATCTTTGTTGTACAGAAAACCTACTACTGATGTAGAAATGACATCTTTGTTGTACAGGAACACCTACTACTGTTGTAGAAATGACATCTTTGTTGTATACGACCCCTACAACTGTTGTATAAATGACATCTTTGTTGTACAGGAACACCTACTACTGTTGTAGAATTGACATCTTTGTTGTACAGAAACACCTAATACTGTTGTAGAAATGACATCTTTGTTGTACAGGAACACCTACTTCTGTTATAGAAATGACATCTTTGTTGTACAGAAACACCTACTACTCTTGTAGAAATGACATCTTTGTTGTACAGGAACACCTACTGCTGTTGTAGAATTGACATCTTTGTTGTATAGAAACACCTACTACTGTTGTAGAAATGACATCTTTGTTGTATAGAAACACCTACTACTGTTGTAGAAATGACATCTTTGTTGTACAGGAACACCTACTACTGTTGTAGAAATGACATCTTTGTTGTACAGAAACACCAACTACTGTTGTAGAATTGACATCTTTGTTGTATAGAAACACCTACTACTGTTATAGAAATGACAAGTTTGTTGTATACTACCCATACAACTGTTGTATAAATGACATCTTTGTTGTACAGGAACACCTACTGCTGTTGTAGAAATGACATCTCTGTTGTACAGGAACACCTACTACTGTTGTAGAATTGACATCTTTGTTGTACAGAAAACCTACTACTGTTGTAGAAATGACATGTTTGTTGTATACTACCCCTACAACTGTTGTATAAATGACATCTTTGTTGTACAGGAACACTTACTGCTGTTGTAGAAATGACATCTCTGTTGTACAGGAACACCTACTACTGTTGTAGAATTGACATCTTTGTTGTACATGAACACCTACTACTGTTATAGAATTGACATGTTTGTTGTACATGAACACCTACTGCTGTTGTAGAAATGACATCTTTGTTGTACAGAAAACCTACTACTGTTATGGAAATGACATGTTTGTTGTATACGACCCCTACAACTGTTGTATAAATGACATCTTTGTTGTACAGGAACACCTACTGCTGTTGTAGAAATGACATATTTGTTGTACAGAAACACCTAATTCTGTTGTAGAAATGACATCTTTGTTGTACAGGAACACCTACTACTGTTGTAGAATTGACATCTTTGTTGTACAGAAAACCTACTACTGTTGTAGAAATGACATGTTTGTTGTATACGACCCCTACAACTGTTGTATAAATGACATCTTTGTTGTACAGGAACACTTACTGCTGTTGTAGAAATGACATCTGTGTTATACAGGAACACCTACTACTGTTGTAGAAATGACATCTTTGTTGTACAGAAACACCTAAAACTGTTGTAGAAATGACATCTTTGTTGTACAGGAACACCTAATACTGTTGTAGAAATGACATGTTTGTTATACAGAAACACCTAATACTGTTGTAGAAATGACATCTTTGTTGTACAGGTGTGGAAGTTCGCTATGGAATGCATGATGTGGGCCTACTGGATGCGCGAGAGTATGTGATGGAGCTAGTGTGTGTATGTGTGCTGTATTGGAACGATTGTGAGTTAGGAGTGAGAATGTTTTACCTGTAAATATAATGATTATATGTTGTCGTCGCTGGGATCGCTCGTCTGTTGTGTACTATGTCTACCATGTTGTACGTGTGTATTTCCGTCGTGCGTTAGATGTCGTGTGATTGGATGTAAGTGAGGGTGGGTGTGTCTATCTGTCGGCGCCGGTGATTGGCCCAGCTGGGTCAATATACCACTGGCGCACGTGTGACCGCTGGGCAGTCTAAAGTAGCTTCGTTGAGCTGGGGGCTGCCCAGTGGATGTTGTTGTATGTAGTCTCTGTGTGAGGGTTGCTTGTTGTACTGAACTTCAATGGTGAGTCCATGTTAAACTGTATCACTGTCATGTCGTGTGTGTAATATGTGCGTGCATTGTTGGGAAGAAGCCGGGCGCTGTCCCTTTCTATTTGTATGTGTCCTAGCGGCGGCCTAGGTAAGAGGGCGGCGTGCACGTGTGTGTATAATGTATGTATGTCACCTTGCACCTACAGTATAAATAATAAATAAACTTATAGAAACGTTCACGTGAGTTCTTTGTTTCTTGCATCTGGTATTTATGCCTATAAGGCCCGAAACCCCTTGCCAGAACCTGGGTCAGGTGTGGTAAGACGTGCGATACGCTTACACAGGAACACCTAATACTGTTGTAGAAATGACATCTTTGTTGTACAGAAACACCTAATACTGTTGTAGAAATGACATCTTTGTTGTACAGAAACACATAATGCTGTTGTAGAAATGACATCTTTGTTGCACAGGAACACCTAATACTGTTGTAGAATTGACATCTTTGTTGTACAGAAACACCTAATACTGTTGTAGAAATGACATCTTTGTTGTACAGGAACACCTAATACTGTTGTAGAAATGACATGTTTGTGTTATACAGAAACACCTAATACTGTTGTAGAAATGACATCTTTGTTGTACAGGAACACCTAATACTGTTGTAGAAATGACATCTTTGTTGTACAGAAACACCTAATACTGTTGTAGAAATGACATCTTTGTTGTACAGAAACACCTACTACTGTTGTAGAATTGACGTCTTTGTTGCACAGGAACACATAATGCTGTTGTAGAAATGACGTCTTTGTTGCATAGGAACACATAATGCTGTTGTAGAAATGACATCTTTGTTGCACAGGATTACCTAATACTGTTGTAGAATTGACATCTTTGTTGTACAGAAAACACCTACTACTGTTGTAGAAATGACATCTTTGTTGTACAGGAACACCTACTGCTGTTGTAGAATTGACATCTTTGTTGTACAGAAACACCTAATACTGTTGTAGAAATGACATCTTTTTTTTTTTTTTTTTTTTTTTTCTTTTTCTTTTAGGAAAAAGACGATTTTTATTACTTTTAAGAGGGAAATGATACAATAAGTTGCCCTCACACAGGAGGGGATCCATTCAACTCGCAACTTGTATACGTATTTAGATTCAAAAGACACATTGTAAAATTTGCAGGGTTCAAGCAGAAGAAAAAATAAGTAAAAGCAAGAAAACTTGAAACTTCATAAAACTGCATTTGTAATCTCAGGCCTATTTTTAATTGAGGCATTTTAAGCTGTAAAGTTTAAGATGGTCTGAGATAGAGTTCATGGTAAAGTAAACAGATGTTAATTTTTGGACTATAATGGAACTAACTATCATTCAAAATGGTTTGTATAAATATGAAATGTCCTGACTTAAATTGCCTTTTCTTGACTTCTTGAACCCTGTTTTAAGAAGCACATAATACTGGTATGTTTGTTTGTACAGTTGTGTAGAATATTAAATATGAACAAACACATATGGACACACAATTTTACCTCTCAACTACAGTTAGATTCCAGACAATGTATATATTGGCTGACGAGGGTGCCTCACCTAACCTATTGCTTTCCTCTTCCAGTAGTGAGAGATAATTATATATAATTTATAAAGTAAATTATCATTTCTTACTCCATTAATTACATTTCTTTGAAACACCTACTACTGTTGTAGAAATGACATCTGTGTTATACAGGAACACTTAGCTACTTCTATTGTAGAAATGACATCTTTGTTTAACATGCCGTTCTATCATAAGATTGCACGATTGTGTTACAGTACTAGTGTATCGACTCACTGTAGTAGATTACATCGCTACATGTTACAGGTGAAGTGCCTATGTAACACGCATTGTGATTGGCTGAGTTGATCTAAAAATAGAAGAGAAAAACGTGTGTGCACAGTACATAAAGCTGGGTTTTTTAGCCTGCCATGCTTGGTCTCATTTTCTTCCGATATAATTTAACAACTTCTTCACTGACCTTTGTTGGTGTCATGATAGACCGAACACGTGGAAGCAGAGAACCATGTTGTTCCTCGCACAACTTTGCGATGTTTCCGACAGGTGGATTTACAAACGTCGGCCGCTTTAGATATATTTCCATAGGACACCCCATGCCATCATTGTACATTTTCACTACCCTTTCGCGTACTTTTAGATCGGTTCGTGGCTTTGACATGTCGACATATGATCGGTTGAGGACTGCTTCTAATTTTGGCTGTGATCGGTTGAACCGCTTCTAATTTTGGCGCAATTTTAGCGAGAGATTAAAATAGTAACGTAACGTTAGGCCTACACATGTGCAAACACACATGTATCTTACCGGTAACTTATAATATGCACGCGTTGGGCAGCTTGGCGATCGACGATTTTTAGTACTTCCACACTTTTTTATTCAGTATAAAGTTCAAATTCAGAGTTAAATTGACATTTTAAATATACCTTACCATAATTATGAAACTGAACAGTTGTTTTAGCAGATACTTTCTTCTTGACCTTCATATTTATTCATTAACGGTACCAGTATTATCATGTTTTAAAATCAATATTATGTATTCTTCTACAGCTAGTATAACCTGATTGTGTGTTATCTCTTTCCATGTTTGATTTTTTTTCAATCATCTTATTTATATATTTACAACAGCTATTTCAGGAAAATCTGTCGGTCAAGTTCGTCACATGTGCTAGGTGTACTACGGAAAAAACCACCCAACAGTCATGTATATTACAGCGCGAATTCTATATATCAGCGTTATTTATTTTTTATAGCGTAATACTTCTATTTTACAAATATTAATTTTTCAGATGTTTATCTATGAACATTTGTAATTGTTTCGACGTACCTTACAACGTCCCGATTGCACAAATAGGTTGCATTGTGTAACGTTTATTTATATACACACTTCAGCCAATCACAATGCGTGTTACATAGACACTTCACCTGTACCATGTAGCGATGTAATCTACTACAGTGAGTCGATATACTAGTACTGTAACACAATCGTGCAATCTTATGATAGAACGGCAGTAACATGAACACCTACTTCTGTTATAGAATTGACATCTTTGTTGTACAGAAACACCTAATACTGTTGTAGAAATGACATGTTTGTTGTACAGGAACACCTACTACTGTTGTAGAAATGACATGTTTGTTGTACAGGAACACCTACTATTGTTGTAGAAATGACATGTTTGTTGTACAGGAACACCTAATACTGTTGTAGAAATGACATCTTTGTTGTACAGGAACACCTACTACTGTTGTAGAAATGACATCTTTGTTGTACAGAAACACCTAATACTGTTGTAGAAATGACATCTTTGTTGTACAGGAACACCTACTACTGTTGTAGAAATGACATGTTTGTTGTACAGGAACACCTACTGCTGTTGTAGAAATGACATGTTTGTTGTACAGAAACACCTAATACTGTTGTAGAAATGACATCTTTGTTGTACAGGAACACCTACTCCCGTTGTAGAAATGACATGTTTGTTGTACAGGAACACCTAATACTGTTGTAGAAATGTCATCTTTGTTGTGCAGGAACACCTACTCCCGTTGTAGAAATGACATGTTTGTTGTACAGGAACACCTACTGCTGTTGTAGAAATGACATGTTTGTTGTACAGGAACACCTACTACTGTTGTAGAAATGACATCTTTGTTGTACAGAAACACCTAATACTGTTGTAGAAATGACATGTTTGTTGTACAGAAACACCTAATACTGTTGTAGAAATGACATCTTTGTTGTACAGGAACACCTACTCCCGTTGTAGAAATGACAATGTTTGTTGTACAGGAACACCTACTGCTGTTGTAGAAATGACATCTTTGTTGTACAGAAACACCTACTACTGTTGTAGAATTGACATCTTTGTTGTACAGAAACACCTAATACTGTTATAGAAATGACATCTGTGTTGTACATGAACACCTACTTCTGTTATAGAATTGACATCTTTGTTGTACAGGAACACCTAATATTTGTTTTAGTTATATGATGTCTTTCTTGCAATGGAACACTTACACGTACTTTGTTGTTGAAATTATGTGATTTGTTTGAACATGAACACCTACTTACATGTAAGCTGAAGAAATGCAAATGTCTATTGTTACTCAAAAATCTACTTTAACCACTTCTTTACGAAACCATTTTCTTTCACTCATGCCATGGAATGTCTGATTTGTGGTTGTTCTTAGTATATTTAACAATCTTTTATTGACAAGTGACAGTTTCTAAAATTCAAAATTTAAAATGTTCTAAATTCCAGAATGATAAAATAACATTCATGCTTTTGATCTTTTTCAAATAATTTATTTCCTTTGTCAATGTATAAAATTTAATAACGGATTTTAATAACATTAAATCTATCAAACGATAAATTCTTATGTTTTTCAACATATCTATCATGATTAAAAGATGACAAGCAGACACTAGACACATTACCAAGATAAAGCTGGTAGAAAAATTTCTCCTTGTTCCAGCATCAGAATTCCAGTAGTGCTAAATCAAAGAGTTAACTGCTTCGGAGATGAATTGCTTACCTCAATATTTTACATCATTTTTTATATCAACATTTCAATTCATCTGTGTTTTCTGTTATATACTACTATTAACAGAAAATAAAATGCCAGTGGAATATATAATATAATCCAACTGAACTCCAATTTTCTATTCAAATATAGCCAGATACTTTACAGAATATTTTATGCTAATAAACTGCGAAAAATAATATGTACTTTGAAATACATATAGTCTCCAGTTTAAATGTAAAATTTGCTTCAAATAGTATGGTAATCAGAACAATATGTTCTTTTTTAACAATTAAAAAAATAATAGAATTTTGTAAAATATGCCAGAAATGTAAAATCAAAAAGATTTGGTAGATTTCCTTGAAGTATACATTCAATATGAAAATATTGTTTGGTAATAACCAATGTTAATATATAGTGGATAAAAAATATTAACATGGTATCTGGACTCTTGCTGATGTTTCCATACTTAATGATTGTCATCAAAAATTGAGTAAAAATGTTTACATCCAGGAAATTTGTGATATATACCATTAAAACATATAGCTGTATTCTGCTTTCATTTCTTGTTCATAGTCCAAGGTCTTTCGTGAACTCTTTGCCTATCCAGTGATGACATTGCTTTTTTAGATGGGACTAACGTTTCTGCCAATCCTGCCCTTTTTTTCCGTTTTGCCCCAGCCATGTAGCTGTCATCATCCTCCTGATTTAAGGGGGGCAGTGGATCACCAAACCCAGAATTAGGATCGAGATATTTCACACGACCAGTGAAGCCAGATTTAAATTCTACCTCAGTTTGAGATTTCTCCTCGTCCTGTTTTGTAGAATTAACAACTATGTCTGTTCCACGGTCATGAGAAAATTTACAATTTTTTCCAAACTTACATTTTCCTTTCTGAAATTTGTAGCAAACATTTTTCTTGGCCTGTTTTCGGGCCTCTGTCATTTTTACATGTTGTTCAAGAATTGAGTTTTTGGCTCTTTCAGCCAGTTCATATTTATTGCTGAACACCGATTGGGTTTCTTTCAAATCTACTAGACTAGGTGTTGGTAGTTTATCTGCTAAAGGATTTGGAAGTTTATTTTGGTTGTCTCCCTTTGACAAAGTCTTTGCTTTTGCTTTGCTGTCCTCTTCATCACTACTGGAGCTTTCAAGGTCACCGCCCTGAAAGAAATTCACTGTCTTGGGAGGTTCTGTTGACACTGATGTTGATGTTGTATCTGATCTGGAAACAAAAAAGAGAGGTACATATACACACTTGTATGTTTAATTTTAACATAAACAGAATGTACCAACATGTACAGGTCAAATGGTATACATGTATATACAGTCAAACCTGTCTTAACAACCCCCTGTATTCAGCGACTTCCTGTCTTATGCGACCTTAATTATTCCTCCCAATGATATTTACTATATATAATAAATGACCTGTATTCAATGACCACCTGCCTAAGGAGACTAACAACCATAAATATTCATATCTTAACTTGTTCATAATCTGTCTCAAGAAACTATTTTGAAGCTGAAACCTGAAATTTTGGAATGAAATCTATGTATTTTTTAACATCTAAACTGTCAGCTGGAATAAAGTTAAGCTTTTTCAGTGCATTGCTATATACATGTCACAACAATGGTTGAGAATCTTAAAATGAGATAGTTTGTTTAAATTCAAATTTTCAAAATATAGATGACGTACAGAAGCCATTTATTCCATGCATATTGACACTTTTTATTTTGAATTAAGAGGCTATGTTTCTCATTGGTTATTACTGAAATTACAGACTTACAAATCAAATAGTTTATCTTAATTAAGGATATATATACCAGTGCATATGTTTAAAGGCCCACTATATATGTTTTCCATAACTTAGCTATTAAAATTCCCGCCATCGCATATATATTTGCATGATTTTCACACAATTTTACACCAATAAAGTCATCTTCTGGTAGGAGATACTTTCGTGCTGATTTCTACAAAAAATTGTCTGAAAATTTTTGTGCGATTGTAACGTTAATCTATGTAAATCATCCATATATGTAGAGTTGGAAAACTTTCTCATAAACCGGAAACGGAAATCACAACAAGATCCAGCGTTGCACAAGACAGTATCCAAAGTCACACTCTCCCGTGATTACAAACAATATACTGTACTTAAAAATGAAAATAAAACATCAGTGAAAAATAAACCTTCCAATTTATTATAACCTAAATCTTAACTTAAAAGCTGTTTTACGTGATCATTTGCTTCGGAAATTTCCACCTGGCAACCGAGAATGACTTTGATATATTTTGTAGTCACGCAGTCACATATTTTTGTATAAAGTTAAGGTAGAAGTATTCTATGCCAAATATTGTTTTTCTGTTATAAACTCAATGGCAAGTAATTCAGCAAGGCTATAGAATAATTCTAATATTAAAATGGTTTCTAGCAGTACAGTAAATCAACGCCCACAATAAGCAATAATAACAAAACACATGGCATCGATAAGAGTTCAATCGCCTGATGGGTGAGGGGAGATAACTCTTTCGTCGTCATTAATTTTCTATTTGTTTACATGGCATCTAAACTGCATTCATAAGACTTATATATTTCTAATTGGTAACAGTTATAAAAAACAATAAACAAGCAAATTCGTGGAATTTCCATCCCCCGCTTTCAGGACATATTGTAGGTAAACATTAGGTTTAACCTTGGTTGATTAACATGCCGTGGCAATCGCACTTGGCCAAGCCCTTAAGGCATTTGACCTTATTACCAAGTCTGAAGAAAATCGGTTAATATTTATTAGAGGTATTGTAGGGAAATGGCAGAAAATGACTTTTTTTTTTATTAAATCAAAGGGCCATTACTAAGTTTGAAGAAAATTGGTTTACATTTGTTACATTTATTGCACGGAAATGGCAGCAAAATGACATTTTTAGTAATTCAAAGGGCCATAATTCCACTAAATAAGGTCCATCGACAGTCGCAATCAAACTTGGCCAAGCCATTAAGGCATTTAACCTTGTCACAAAGTTTGAAGAAAATTGGTTTACATTTGTTACAGTTATTGCATGGAAAGGAAGTGTTACAGACAGACGGACAGACAGACTGACGGACAAACCCAAATTAATATCCCCCGTTTTGGAGAAAGCGGGGGATAACAAAACAATGGATTAACTGCTGTGCTCTCAAATAGTCTTTGCCTAAAATTACATTGTTATCAATTTTTGTGTCAAAAACGTAGTGGCCCTTCATGAAAGACTAATCCAATAATATTAGACAACAATCATATTGAGAAACTTCTGATGGGCAATATCGAGATCTGTAATTCCCAACCCGTATATGAGTCTCCGCAAGTTCCGCCTTCGTACTAGGGCGTAAGTTTGACGCTTAATTAGGAAGTGAAAACTTACCAGAAAGTCAAAAAAACATGTAAATGCAGTTAGAGTATAGCAAAATCAGTAGTTATCCATGAACACAACCAGCTATATTAACGGGTATGACAAAATATAAATCCACCGAATAATCATACATTTTAAAGGTGACCCTTAGCAATTATGTGCAGCGCTGTATAATCTAGGTTAAATCCTATTCAAATTTTTGTCGCTTCCGATTTATCAAGATGTAGCACAGTGTTACAAGTGGAAAGATAATATTAACAGTGGTAACCAAGATTGTTTATATCCACAGAAACAAGAATTTTTTATCAGTTCTGATTAATTCGGGAAATATCTTAATAAATTAATGCATTTTAGTCGAAATACTGCGTGATATTTTGTAGATAATGATATCTTTACTTTCCATCACCATTCCATAATTTTTATTACCAAGTAAAAATGGCGACCGGGTAGACTTACAAAAAGTAGTGGGGGTAAAGAAATATCTAAATTTGGTATAAAAGTGCAATAGTGACGTTTTGTATTTTGGATTTAACATGATTTGGGTAATTCTTTCAGGATGTGGAAGGTTAGTGTAAACACAACTTGAAATTTTAAATTTATATCGAGCCTACATGTATTTCTGAGCCGTTTGAATTCTGCCTCGATTGTTAGAGGTTAAAAACGATGTAATGATCAAAAGCGTCTCGTCGTGCTATACCTCTAACATTGTTGGAGTAATGAAAGACATACCACACTGCCACAATTAGTATTAGGATGGTGACATCACAATTATCTCCCTTCCACCATGCAGGTAAATTCTATTTAATTTGGAGCCATGACTGGCCAGTGACCATGGGTGCACTGCATATAGTAATTGCACCATTGAATTATCTGCAGATACTTCGGGTATGACATAATGTGATTGCAGTAAAATTTGAACAAGCTTAGGCGAAAGAACAGGGCGATAGTATGCTCAACAATAAAAGTTAAAACAGTAACTGGGCCTACATCAATATCATCATCACAACTGAAGTACTGTACAATAGCAGTGTGATTCACATCTACTCATGTGCATTCCTCTACAACTGGGTGATCAAATACAATTACGCACGGGGATATTTCGTTGTTAATTTCTTCAGAATCATTGTCGGAATCTTCTTCACTATCTCCGTAGTCTGCTACCAGGGCCGCCATTCCACTTCCTGTTTTTTCAAGTTCGCGGGTAAGACTAACTTTTTTTTGATTGGTCAATATTACCGGCGAAGTTGCCGAGTGATAACGTCATTGCGGATCAATGAATGCGTGGATATTTACAATGAAAAAAATAATGACAACACATTTTCTCTTCAAGAAATGGCTTTAGGCCTCTGTTTGTGAACTGTTTATGTTAATTTTACATTTTATTTTGTACATTATTCCGATCATTCCCCGATCAGCTGACGGATGTAGACGGCGATACCTTCGCAAATTAAACACGAAGGGGATTTGTCGGAATCGAGAATAAATTCTGTGATAGAAAACGGCTTTTAAGGTAAAACTGAGCGAAATACATGTATTTGTTGTGTAAATATGACATAAGACGGTTATAAAAAATACTTATTTTGCTGACGTATCATCTGATGGCGAACACGTGACATCATGTCGCACCCAGAAATTTAGCATAATTATTTAACCCCTTCGACTGGTCTGTCTGCTCACTTTTTGACAGGAGCTGGATCAGGATGTCGGGGAAAGTCAGACACAGAACGTCAGCGAATGCGGCGGACTCCGCGACTCAATCCGTGAACGAAAAGATCCTGAAAGAATGCCATTCTCTCTACATCGATCCCGAAAACGGTGAGTCTTTTTGTTTTATATGTCAAAAGTTATTTCTTTTTCTTTGGGAGTTTTCCCCTCTACCGGCCATTACACTATACACGACTTCGTCATAAACTACACGGCAGACTACTCGGTTCGACTATTTTTAATTGGTTTTGAATAGACGGATAAATTTAAGCTTTTCTTAAATCGAGACCTTTTTTTATAAGTCGTTTACCAACCCATTCGAAATTCGTGGTCGGGAATGTCCTTAAAACCATTCGTCCTATTTTATAGCACACTGCGGCTCTAAAATATTTGCCCTGACCCGGCGGAGCTGAGCTAAATATAATCCAGTCTGCCGACTATTGAATAGTTCTCTCAGCTGATCAAAGGTCAACATTTTCACTGAACCGGAGCGTGATTTCAGGATTTTTTCCTTGTATAACTTTCTTCATTGAACGGTTTACTGTTTGACTTACAGGCGCAGGAGAAAAAATTCCAGACGATTCTGTAGGTTTTAACACTTGCGGTTTTTCCACACCGCATCATCTATGTTAATTTCGTCCTGTCTGCAGTCTACTGTAGGTGAATCATACTGAGTACTTGAGGACCTCAGTAGTGCCTTAGAAATTTTTATGTGAAGAAACATGCCAGACATATCAGTCAATAGTTTTACTATGGTCTTTTTTTATAATGATTTATCAATTTTGTTGTATTGGTGGAGAGAGAATTAATAAGGTAACCAATGGTGTCTAGTATGAAAATTTATTCACATGACCAGACACTTAAGTTGTTCTTCATTACTTTTTTTCCATTTATTGAATTTCTTATACCATTAATTTATTTTAATGTGTTGAAATATTTTCGTTAATTATATATTAGTACTTTTAAGATGACTTTCCATAACAGTTCTGTTAATTAATTGACAGCTGCAGTTCTGAGAATGCATTTGTGTTATAATATGAACAGGAAATGATTGGAGTATCTGAACAGATATGTTTCTTTCAAAAACCTTTATGGTTAATGTACAATTTCCTGAATTCTGAACATTTTCGTTGGAGTAAAATTTGATTTTGTGTGCGTGTTCATATTATTATTTCATTATTTTATCAAAATCAAATTCAATCATGTCCATCAATGCATCATGTGTCATGTTCATAATTTTGCTTTCAGAATATTTCTCATCACAGTTTAAGACGTACCACCGCATGAAGCAGGAATGCAAATATAAATAAGATATTGGAAACCTTTGAAGCATTGCAGCAGTATGATGATGGCTTTTTATCATAATCAATTCGAGACAGTCTATTCCAAGCCAGAAAGCACCTGTCTGGGCACACCGTTAACAGACTACACATTTATGGGGCTAAATCAATGCCTGCTTTTCTGTTAAACTTTTAAACAGACAGATAAAACAACTACTTGCCAACTGAAACATGATAAACAGATGTTCACTCTAGACTAAATTAGGAATTACTGAAAGAAAAAATGAACAGTTCTTAATTTTAAATTATTATCGTCTTCAAACGCGGTTTTAGTTAAACCTTCATTCTGCTGCAGATGTGATGTATTTCAGATCTTTTCTTTATCTTCTAATTTATATTTTCTTTTTTAATAGAGTGTAATTGAAGTTAGAGTGTTTCTCATTTACCATAATGAAAATCAAATAAGGCTATAGCTTTATAGCATTTTATAATGGTATAGAATCTTCGAAAGTCTAAAAGGTGAAAATGCTAGGTTATATTGACACATGACTCATCACACCTGTGACCTTCTGTGGTGATAGATGGATTTAAAAGTTTCTCAATGTCCAAGGTTATTAAGTCATACAACACTACCAGCACACATTGTCATCAGATAGAGCTTCTGATTGACAATTTTATAAAATATGAAAAGTTAACATTTATATGGCATTGTTTCAAAAATAACATATGCTTTTGCAAAATAAATAATTACAAAAGTTTTGACAATCATCTTCTAGGCTCGGTGTCTTTTTCACAGTATTTGTTGGCAAATTCTGTGCATCAAGACATGGCATGATATGATCATCACTTTTCAAGTTGAAGCCTTTTCTATCAATCAACATAAAAAATGAATTATTGTATGAAATTATGAAGCGATCAAAGCACCAATTTTGTTCAATTTGGAAACACCAAAGACAATTAAGTTGTGGTAAGCTTACAATATGGTTACAAGACATGAAGTTAAGGTGTTCCATTCTATAGCAGTGCTGCATGATGAATCATTTGGACCTTTTCCCTTTCTGCCTCTGATATACATTTCCTATAAGCTAATCCTTGGTCAACCAGGCCTCAGTTTCATCAATACATTAAATCTTCAACTTTTGAAGAATCCCTGATCTTAAAATTCTCTACAGAAAAGCATTACCTAAGTTATGGGAAAAATCTAAGTGAAGTGTTTTTTCTCAACTTCTGTATTGTTTACGATGAAGATGACTGTTAATGATGAAATTGGACCCAGGTTTCTTCTGTCAGATAGGTCCTCTTCCGATCCTTCTCAGATAGACCATATGATACAAGCTAGTCAGGAGAAAATTTCATGCCATGCATAACATACATAACTCTTTAAGAATTAAGATTTGTCATATGTTTTCCTTGTTGATATCTCCTGTCCTTGGTTTTTGTAAATTACCTCTTTAGCTTGTTGCTCATCCAGTCTTGCCATCATTTTCCAAGACTTCTCTTTAGCTTGTTGCTCTTCCAGTCTTGCCATCATTTTCCAAGACTTCTCTGTAGCTAGTTGCTCATCCAGTCTTGCCATCATTTCCCAAGAATTCTTCACAAGGCAAGTTTCTTAAAAAAAAAAAGCTTTGCCTACTTGCGTTTAAAACTATTTTGCTGGCATTTTGTTTTTTTTTTTTTATCTCTGACGACACAAACTATTATCTGCTGCATTATATATGTATATAAATGTTGGTCCCCTTAAAGTTTACAAATGCATGCTGGTTTGTTTAAGTTTTATAGTACATTACAGCTAAGTTCATTTAGGTCAGATTTTTTTGTCACAAGTTATTGGTCTTCTTTTTATTTAGGTTTCCTTGTGTTACTCTCCACCACTTTTTTTACCTTGCAATGCTCATGATCAGTTCTCTTTAAAAGACCTTCCTTTGTTTTCTGGTGATGTTTTCCTATATTTTGTTCACTTCTTAGCTGGACCTCCAGTCAATATTTTCCCTTATACTTGGTAGATAACAGAATGTCTTTTTCCTCCATATTCTTCACCATATTAGCTATTAATGCTCTTGTTTCCCGTCAAAAAACAGATTTCTCTGCATGCTTTAAGAAAGATGTTTTTGTCCTCTTCCTTGAACTTAAGAATCACCAGCATTGGTTGTGTGGCTTCAAAATGAGTATGTGTCATTAGTTTGTGTTAAGTCATTAGAACAGGATGTGAAGGTCTGGTGAACTACCTCTCAGGCTGACACTCAGGTAAAAACAGCAAAAGTTAAGGAAAGAATGTGAAATAAAAATTGTTTAAAAAATCATTGAAGTCAATAAGTAACAAATTGACCTCTTCTTTCATGGTTTTCATCCATTTTGTGAAAAACAATTGGTCCCACAATGCTGACATAAAGTGACCTATTTCAAGAAATTCTATAGACCATCCTGTCTTGTAAAAATTCAACTGCTGTAGAACATGATGTATCTGATCAATGCTACTGGTTGTTGTCCTTCCTGATGTACAAGTATCTGATCAATGCTACTGGTTGTTGTCCTTCCTGATGAACAAGTATCTGATCAATGCTACTGGTTGTTGTCCTTCCTGATGTACAAGTATCTGATCAATGCTGCTGGTTGTTGTCCTTCCTGATGTACAAGTATCTGATCAATGCTACTGGTTGTTGTCCTTCCTGATGTACAAGTATCTGATCAATGCTACTGGTTGTTGTCCTTCCTGATGTACAAGTATCTGATCAATGCTACTGGTTGTTTTCCTTCCTGATGTACAAGTATCTGATCAATGCTACTGGTTGTTGTCCTTCCTGATGTACAAGTATCTGATCAATGCTACTGGTTGTTGTCCTTCCTGATGTACAAGTATCTGATCAATGCTGCTGGTTGTTGTCCTTCCTGATGTACAAGTATCTGATCAATGCTGCTGGTTGTTGTCCTTCCTGATGTACAGGTATCTGATCAATGCTACTGGTTGTTGTCCCTCCTGATGTACAAGTATCTGATCAATGCTACTGGTTGTTGTCCTTCCTGATGTACAAGTATCTGATCAATGCTGCTGGTTATTGTCCTTCCTGATGTACAAGTATCTGATCAATGCTACTGGTTGTTGTCCTTCCTGATGTACAAGTATCTGACCAATGCTGCTGGTTGTTGTCCTTCCTGATGTACAAGTATCTGATCAATGCTATTGGTTGTCGTCCTTCCTGATGTGCAAGTATCTGATCAATGCTACTGGTTGTTGTCCTTCCTGATGTACAAGTATCTGGTCAATGCTATACTGGTTGTTGTCATTCCTGATGTACAAGTATCTGATCAATGCTGCTAGTTGTTGTCCTTCCTGATGTACAAGTATCTGATCAATGCTACTGGTTGTTGTCCTTCCTGATGTACAAGTATCTGATCAATGCTGCTGGTTGTTGTCCTTCCTGATGTACAAGTATCTGATCAATGCTACTGGTTGTTGTCCTTCCTGATGTACAAGTATCTGATCAATGCTGCTGGTTGTTTTCCTTCCTGATGTACAAGTATCTGATCAATGCTATACTGGTTGTTGTCCTTTCTGATGTACAAGTATCTGATCAATGCTACTGGTTGTTGTCCTTCCTGATGTACAAGTATCTGATCAATGCTACTGGTTGTTGTCCTTCCTGATGTACAAGTATCTGATCAATGCTACTGGTTGTTGTCCTTCCTGATGTACAAGTATCTGATCAATGCTACTGGTTGTTGTCCTTCCTGATGTACAAGTATCTGATCAATGGTACTGGTTGTTGTCCTTCCTGATGTACAAGTATCTGATCAATGGTACTGGTTGTTGTCCTTCCTGATGTACAAGTATCTGATCAATGCTGCTAGTTGTTGTCCTTCCTGATGTACAAGTATCTGATCAATGCTGCTGGTTGTTGTCCTTCCTGATGTACAAGTATCTGATCAATGCTACTGGTTGTTGTCCTTCCTGATGTACAAGTATCTGATCAATGCTGCTGGTTGTTGTCCTTCCTGATGAACAAGTATCTGATCAATGCTACTGGTTGTTGTCCTTCCTGATGTACAAGTATCTGATCAATGCTACTGGTTGTTGTCCTTCCTGATGTACAAGTATCTGACCAATGCTACTGGTTGTTTCCTTCCTGATGTACAAGTATCTGATCAATGCTGCTGGTTGTTGTCCCTCCTGATGTACAAGTATCTGATCAATGCATGCCTGGTTGTTGTCCTTCCTGATGTACAAGTATCTGATCAATGCTGCTGGTTGTTGTCCTTCCTGATGTACAAGTATCTGATCAATGCTGCTGGTTGTTGTCCTTCCTGATGTACAAGTATCTGATCAATGCTGCTGGTTGTTGTCCTTCCTGATGTACAAGTATCTGATCAATGCTGCTGGTTGTTGTCCCTCCTGATGTACAAGTATCTGATCAATGATGCTAGTTGTTGTCCTTCCTGATGTACAAGTATCTGATCAATGCTGCTGGTTGTTGTCCTTCCTGATGTACAGGTATCTGATCAATGCTGCTGGTTGTTGTCCCTCCTGATGAACAAGTATCTGATCAATGCTACTGGTTGTCGTCCTTCCTGATGTACAAGTGTCTGATCAATGCTGCTAGTTGTTTTCCTTCCTGATGTACAAGTATCTGATCAATGCGGCTGGTTGTTGTTTTTCCTGATGTACAAGTATCTGATCAATGCTGCTGGTTGTTGTCCTTCCTGATGTACAAGTATTTGATCAATGGTACTTGTTGTTGTCCTTAATGATGTACAAGTATCTGATCAATGCTGCTGGTTGTTGTCTTTCCTGATGTACAAGTATCTGATCAATGCTATTGGTTGTTGTCCTTCCTGATGTACAAGTATCTGATCAATGCGGCTGGTTGTTTTCCTTCCTGATGTACAAGTATCTGATTAATGCTACTGGTTTTTGTCCTTCCTGATGTACAAGTATCTGATCAATGCGGCTGGTTGTTGTCCTTCCTGATGTACAAGTATCTGGTCAATGCTATACTGGTTGTTGTCATTCCTGATGTACAAGTATCTGATCAATGCTACTGGTTGTTGTCCTTCCTGATGTACAAGTATCTGATCAATGCTACTGGTTGTTGTCCTTCCTGATGTACAAGTATCTGATCAATGCTATACTGGTTGTTGTCCTTCCTGATGTACAAGTATCTGATCAATACTATACTGGTTGTTGTCCTTCCTGATTCATGGATGCTTCATCACAATGATACCAATCTCTTCTTTGTTTTGATCTTCTTCCTGTGTTGAGCTTTGTCTTTCCTTATACTTCCATAAACATTGATTCTCTTCATTGTTCTGCTTTCTTCTCTTGTAGTTGCAGAATGATCCTTTTAATTATTATTGCAGTCTTTGCTGTTTCCTAATCTTCCCCAATGACATTGCTTCTCTTTATTGTTCTGCTAGCTCCTCTTTTGATTGCGGAATGATAATATCCTATTGCTGTCTTTGCTGTGAAATATATACTGTAAACCAACTTTTATTCGTGGCTACTAAATTTTGCTGAAATGCCTAAACATTTACTAACAAGTCTTCCTGAAAGTTTGGATGACATTGTTGTATGAATATATGTTTGTAGAGTTCAACTGTCCAAAAGAAATTCTATATCTAAAATTTGAATAGTCATCAGTAAATATATGAAGTACCTTCTCAGAATCTTTGTTTTTTTGTATAGATCCTAACTGGTCTGACACTCAGAATTCCTCTGGTAGCTGTAAAATAGCAGATTTGAATTGCTAATTAATCCAGGTTGTAATGTGCAAGTCATGTCTTAATTGCCTGTTTATATATATGTCATTTTGTGCAATCTGGCAAGTCATAGACAAGTGTGTCTAAGTCAAAGGCCAAGACAAGTAAATGTCTTAAAAGTTTGTTCTCTGAGGCCAACTCGATTTGCACTCTTCTAATTTATAAGATAAGAAGTCTTCCCAGAAGATCTTCCAGCTTATAATAGATGGATTCATGGAAATGCTTCAAGAAACAGAAGAAGCCAATCAAGTTATCATTAGATGTATTCCTGGAAACCTCAGCAGAAGAGGTTTAGTTAAGCCTCTCTGAATTAAGAAGAACCTGTACTTGACAGCATGGTGAAACTTTTGAGATACTTTAATGACCTGAAGCCTATGTTCATTGCTCTAATGGTCAATCATTGCAATCTTACTTCATAGCCAAAGATCTTATATAAATATAATCATTACAGTAATTGTAAAATACTTATATGAGAGGTATGATAATATAACTTATAGGTCACTGTGACCTTGACCTAAAGAGCAGGATCATATAATTAAAAAATTACACAGTAATATCTGAATCAGGGTCATAATTTCTGATCCATTGAAGTGATGACATCTGAAGTCTATGTAAACCTTGGGTTAGTAGAAAGGGTCAAATTGTTTTTGGTCAGAAAATAAGTTTTAGTTGAAGGCCAGTTGGTGTTAGCTTTTTGTACGTTCATGTTATGCATTTTGGAATAAACAAAGATAAAAATCATGGAACATATAGTAAAATGATTCTTAGATCCAGTATTACATGATCATTATCAAATCAAATCTGAGTTCTACAAAGGGAGATTGTATCTGTAGATTTAAAAATGATTCATTGATGCATGAATCGACAATAAAAAATCTAGATCATAGAGCTGATGGTGATAAACAAGACTGATCATACAGGTAGCTACTTCATTTTTGTGTTGAAATCACCTTTTTTCTACTGCTATAGCTACCAGACTGCCTCTTGTATTCTGTATCTATAACTACTCATGGAAGAGACTTAGGACCATATCGAGCTCTTGTACTGTACAACGACCACCTCTTAAACTATACATATTGCTCTCATAGGACTAATCTGGAGTTGATCAAACTACCTCTAATACTGTACCTATGTCCCACAAAAGGCCATGCTATATCATATAGATCATCCCTATGGCATGACAGCAGGAAAGGCATTTCTTAAATATTTGGGACAAGTTGCACTGAATCCTGGCTTATACTTTGGGAAGGTTGCATTGGACCGATTTCTTACACTTTTGGCAAGTTTGACTGGATTTCCAATGTACCAATACCCTTGCAGGTCTGAAGAACATTTCTGATACTACATCTACCCAAGGGGAAGCAAGCTATATAGGTCGCCTCTTACTACTGTACTGCATCTTGTCTGGGCAAATTGGACCAACTTTTGTACTGCAACTTTACCCCAGCGCAAGCCAGAAGGACATTTCTGATACTACACCTACCCTAGGGCAAGCAAGGATGTATCTTATTGTTGTACTGTATCTTGCCTGGACAAATTGGACCATCTTTTTGTACTGCAACTACACTCCAGACAAGTCTGAAGAGCATTTTGGATATTGCACCTACCGTAGGGCAAACAAAGCCGTCTATTATGCTGTATCTCGCTTCGACAAGTTGGATCAACTTTTGTACAGCAACTTTTATACAGCAACTTACCCCAGCACAAGCCAAAAGGACATTTCTTATACTGCAAATTAATGTATAAATACAATATCATATTTAGTTGTTCTGTCTGGTCTCTGTTCTGTTTAAGCATTAATTTACAAAAGATAAAGGTTTGTTGCCCCCAACAAGTTTCACAGGACTCAATATGTATCTGTTACAGGGTTGGTGAAGATTGCAGAGAGTCTGGGCATCAGTCTGCTGGCACCGAGGAAGAAGATCACCGTTCTGATGATCGGGAACCACTCTGCTGGAAAAAGTTCATTCATTAACTGGTGAGTGTCATTCTTTGAAATTCTCTTTGTTTTCTATTAATTATTCAGAACCATTTGATTTGTACTAATTACATTTAAAAGTATGCTTCTTGCATGAATGCTCAATGCATGTAAATACACAAGCCATATGTGTCAATGGTCTATGGGAGATTTGCAAGATTTGTCCAATTATGAAGTTTATATCAATAACTCGTATATTACAAAATTTGTCCAATTATGAAGTTAAATAACTATAAGTAATTGCAGAATTCAAACTAGATGAGGTTTTTAGAAATAAGATCTAGCTTGATAATTAAATATGTTTTATTTTGGTAAAAAATGGTTAAGATTGTGTTACGTGGGACCTGGATATCTAGGCAAGTTTCCAGTAGTTGTACATATGGCAGATTCAACTAACCACTGTACCAGTATAAAACAGTAATAATGCATGCCTTACTTTATATTGTTGCTTTTGCATGTTAGTGCAGTTTGTTAGAGCAGTTACAATATTCATTTCCAGAATTGCAGTGTTGACTACAATACATCTATATACAAGGCACATCAAATTTCTTGTGAAATAAGAAAAGAAAGAAAAAAATAAAGGCAGTGATTTTCATAATTTCAGGGCCTGTATATATATCCTTTTAGTTTGAAGGGACAAAAACACTTTTTTTGTCCGTATTTCAAAGACTTTTTTATTGAACGGAAGGGTACTTTATTTGGCCACAAAATGCCTGAATGCACCCTAAGAAGTCATTGAATTGTAATTAATATAAGGCAGTTGTAAAATTTTAACAAGATATCACACAATTAATTTGATCTGATGAGAACATAATGATACAATATCAGCAACATAGATAAATGTACCACTCATATTCTTTTCCTTATAAAATTATGTTCAATATTCTACGGTTCAGATGCAATACCATTTCCAAACTTATTAATGACAGTATTTATTCCTGGTGTTGGGCAGGTGTCTAGCATTATCTATTGAAAGACCAATTTAAACTTGCAATTACAAGTTTTGCGTAATAGAAAAGAGCAAGTATTATGATTCACTTGATTTGATCTATTCAAACTTCATTTGCAATTAGAAAAATAGTCCCTTTTCACAAAGAAAAAAATGTCAAAAGCAAGCAAAAATCTCATTTCAATGCAGATTTTGTGTTTTTCTGTTCTTTCTATCACTATTTGATTCTATCCATCTGTTTTTATGGAAGTCTGGTTAAATGTAAGTTGAGGGTTCTGTATTTCCAAAATCAATAATTTTGTCTGCAAATAACAGCAGAGCGCTCCAATACTACACTTGTGTACAGAATGCGGCACTTGTGTCTATACTACCTCGTGGTGGCAGTTCACAGTGATCTGCTAACTCTGCAGAATTTGGCAAACCATATTGGGCTGTGTAGATGGTGGTCTCTTAGAGGGTACAACTTCGTTAAAGATCAGCTATAGGCATACTTACATAGCCTTTTCTGTAGTGCATCTCGGGGCTGATGTATGGACCCCATTCCCAATTGGACATGGTCATATTTTTTCCCAATTTGTGGCTTTCCAATTGTTTTTTTCAGATTTATAATTTATATGTAGATATATGATAATTTAATATGACAAAATAATCAAATAACTTCCGTTTAGAAATGATAGTAATGGAAGCATGCTTATAGACTCACAATTTCACTAGGTAAAACTTAAAAATTCTTAATTCAAGGGGTTCTTTCCCCTGACCGAGACACACCAAGGTCTATAAAAGTGGTAGTTTCTGCTCCTACTTGGCATTCAACATTATGCGAGTGGGACGACTGATTCGCCTGTCTTCACTATAATGACCGGGTGGGGTGTGTTGCTTGGTGTCTTTGCATTGCCATTCAGGGATTAATGTTTATTAATTTGATGTTTGTTCTTAGGACTTCTATATTGTTTTGAAAATCATTGTGTGAAGATATTGTCTTAATCAGGAATCTTTGCCTTCTAGATTTGAAGGAAGAATTTTCTTTACGAGTGGTAGGTCGATCGAAAATCAGTTGATATGTCCTTTCCAATTCCGATTATCGTTTATGAAAATTTGAAATTGTATGAAAAATGTATGAAGAGCGTTTATGAAAATTTGAAATTGTATGAAAAATGTATGAAGAGATTTAATTTCGACATGTAGTTTAACAGATATCTCAATATCTTAATCCTTACTGGGTTGCTAAAACGGAAAATAAAACAAAATAATATGGTAGTGTCTTAAAGGTAGGTTTCGCCCAACCAAATAAATATTTTTTTGTGAAATGCGATAAGCGGAAGAAAAGATGAAAAATACATATTAAAATATCTCAATTTAATTTCTTTATGTGTTTGAGATTGAACAAATGTGTCTTGAATACAAAATTGAAGGAAATCCTTGATTTATTACGGTGTCCGTCAGACAAAATAATATGCAAATGAAGCTGCGATGGATTGTGTTGTCGAAGTTTGGCGCATGCGCATTGTCACGCACTAAAAGTAAACAAAATGGCTGAACGAAAGTGTGTGCGATGAAAAAAATATATCTGAATCGACAACAAAGTGGGGGAAATTATAATGGATTAGGTAGCTCCCTAGGATATCTATAGGGAATTAAATTCAGAGATGGCATGTAGCAATAGAAGAAACAGAAGCCACATCTCAAGCGGAACTTGCCGGGATCTGTTGGGACTCGTGTAACGGCATTGCACGTGGTGAGTTAAATTTCAACACATATGCCAGCGCACAAACAGCCGCAGACTAACTACGTGTATATTTGGTGTACAAAGTTAGCGAGCGTATGATATGATATGTATAAACAGTCCCTCACACTTCGATTTGATGTTGTTTTTTTAACTAAACATGCCGTGGCAAGACTGTCACTTCTATCTGACATTTTGTTGCACGCTTCCGTTTGTTGCTGCGGCCTTGTTTTGGAAAAAAATACATCATGTTCTATGTAAAGCTTGACTTCGCTCTATTTTTAGAGGAGTATTTTCCTGGTCAAGCTAGGCAACTGACCACCCATTTTGTTCGCTGTATGCATTGAAAATGATCTGAAGATTATATCTATGTATAGGATAAATTTCAATTTCGTAGTCTTTATATTTCATTGGGCGAAACCTACCTTTAATTGAATAAGATTTTGAGCTTTGTGTGAATATTTCATATCAAAGAAAATAACAAGTATAACAACAGCAAATTTTTATTTCCAAAATATTATTTACTAGAAACTGATTATTTAATCAATTAATAATTGGTTAATTATTTCTGATTACAAAACGATAGGCAACTATAATTTCAAACTGATTGCCAAGCACTATATTCTTTACCCAGTTTTGATTTGCTGGCTAAGTCCAGATTCTTACTAAGTGAAGATTCATGCAATGCCACCTTGTAATCGATGTCAATTGATAATGCCTTGTTCATCAAAACTTTATTTTTTTCAGAAGCGATTTCAAAATGTATTAAAAAAACCACTTTCATTCTTATCTCCAAATAGTGAGCAACAAAATTTCCTTAAAGTTTTGATTTACTTTCTTTAAAAATTGATAGGCATGTTTGTTACTTGGCAAAATCTTAAATTCATCAGATGGGAAATCCTCTTCAATAAGGTATAAATAGAATTTTGTAAAATGTTATAAAACCACAGGAAATAGTGAAATCATTGAATACGCATATATAAGAATGTAACAGCAATTGGCTCTGTTATTGTGTATCTCTCTTATTCAAGAAGCTTGATGTTACAGACCTCAGATTAAGTCTAGCATAAGTATATATAAGCTTAATTGTTGCAGTTTAAATATATCAGGAGCATTTCTTCATTTTGCCAAGATGAGACAGACACAGTATAGATTAGACCAAGCATGTTTTGTCTCGATCACTAAGTTAACAATATAGAAAGTCCCTAATATAAGACCATCGCAACACAATGCAGAACATCCCTAATACAATATTAATGCTTAATAGACCTTTCTTAATATTAGCTCATGAATATTCATCTCTTTGAACCAAAACGAGGCTTAGTGGGCATAGCGGTGGTAGTAATACATGTGCAGTAATAGTATAATGTGTTGTAATAATTTTACTTACCTTATGATTAAATGGAAAAAACAAATTTCACATAATATTTCCATAGAGGTACATGGATCAATCTGATCACATCAGTGGCTGAATGATGGCATAAACATGTATAATATATCCCAGAGCCGAGAGAAAAGAAAATGCAGGTATTCATGTCAATGATTTCCTTTAATGAGGCCAAGCTAAATTACAGTATTGGTACCCATTGCCTTAACTGGAATAAAGCTACATGTATGGTGCCAAATAAACAAGGGACATGAACCAAACAATTAAGTAACATAAATACCATTCCTAACCTTCATTATCAGAGTCTCAAGTTGCCTTCCCCCTATTCCCTTTAGGCCAGTATTTGGGTCCCAGTCTGTTTATATTTAACAGCTGTCCCCTCTGATCACATTTTGCCATTAATTTCCCTATTAGGGTATACATAAATTATGTTGTTATCACAAATTTCACCTAGCTCTGGCTGTCCCCTTTACCAATCCTTATTTACTCCAATAATCACCCTTTGTCTATAATTGAATAAGATTTTGAGCTTTGTGTGAATATTTCATATCAAAGAAAATAACAAGTATAACAACAGCAAATTTTTATTTCCAAAATATTATTTACTAGAAACTGATTATTTAATCAATTAATAATTGGTTAATTATTTCTGATTACAAAACGATAGGCAACTAGATAATTTCAAACTGATTGCCAAGCACTATATTCTTTACCCAGTTTTGATTTGCTGGCTAAGTCCAGATTCTTACTAAGTGAAGATTCATGCAATGCCACCTTGTAATCGATGTCAATTGATAATGCCTTGTTCATCAAAACTTTATTTTTTTCAGAAGCGATTTCAAAATGTATTAAAAAAACCACTTTCATTCTTATCTCCAAATAGTGAGCAACAAAATTTCCTTAAAGTTTTGATTTACTTTCTTTAAAAATTGATAGGCATGTTTGTTACTTGGCAAAATCTTAAATTCATCAGATGGGAAATCCTCTTCAATAAGGTATAAATAGAATTTTGTAAAATGTTATAAAACCACAGGAAATAGTGAAATCATTGAATACGCATATATAAGAATGTAACAGCAATTGGCTCTGTTATTGTGTATCTCTCTTATTCAAGAAGCTTGATGTTACAGACCTCAGATTAAGTCTAGCATAAGTATATATAAGCTTAATTGTTGCAGTTTAAATATATCAGGAGCATTTCTTCATTTTGCCAAGATGAGACAGACACAGTATAGATTAGACCAAGCATGTTTTGTCTCTATCACTAAGTTAACAATATAGAAAGTCCCTAATATAAGACCATCGCAACACAATGCAGAACATCCCTAATACAATATTAATGCTTAATTCTTATAGAAAAGGAAAAAAGATCCTTGCTCTAATGCTTTGAGTAACATAGGACAGAAATGCTGATGTATTATAGACGGTAGGCAGCTTGAATGAAATTCCTTTCATTCCTGTTTTACCTATATACGTGTACCTGGATTTATGGCCCAGACCATGAATAGCATGCCTGTACCACGTCACCACAGCATAGCTAATCAAGTGCCTGGTGACGTGCAGGGTGTAGGTGGGGCCATTACAGGCTGTCCGCTCACAATGTGTATTGCTTAACTTCACTGAAGCTTGGTTTAGTTTTAATCGTAATGATAATACTGTGTGTATGTATGTTTAAATGTGTGTTACATATATGTATTTTGCAATCCTAGAAACTTTTAAGTTTGTATTAAATAATTGATGATGTTGATTCTGAAAAATTATAGATAATACATTTGAATTCTTTCAGTAATATTATGAGAAATTGTTTACTGTTTTATCCAATGTCATCACATATTTAAGTATTTCTAAGTCAAATAAAGTTTCACTTATGTCATCATATTATTCTGTTGTTACCATGTGTACCTTTGGAATTGTTTTACCCTTCATTGTTGCTTTGACCATACATTGTACTGCTATGACCTTACCTGGTGTTGCTATGACCTTTTCCTGTGTTGCTATGACCATACCTTGTGTTGTTATGTCAGACCTTTCGCTGTGTTGCTATGACCTTTCCCTGTGTTGCTATGACCTTTCCCTGTGTTGCTATGACCTTTCCCTGTGTTGTTATGACCATACCCTTTCCCTGTGTTGCTTATGACCATACATAGTGTTGCTATAACCATACTTTCTGCTGCTTAGGGAATCTATAGAAGTTTGGAAATTTGATTTGCCAACTCTAGTTTCATACCATTTTTAGCTCACCTGGCCTGAAGGGCTGGTGAGCTTATGTCATGGCACGGCGTCTGTCTTACGTCCGTCCGTCAACATTTACTTTAAATTGCTACTAGTCATAGTGTTCTGCATGGATTGTAACCAAATTTGGCCACAAACATCATTGGGGGGGAGGGGAACGGAACTTGAATAAAGTTTGGCTCTGACCCCCCCGGGGGCAGGCCCAATAGGGGAATTAAAAGGAAATCCTATAAATCGCTACTTGTCCTAGAGTTCTGCATGGATTGTAACCAAATTTTGCCACAAACATCCTTGGGGGAAGGGGAACAGAACTTGTATAAATTTTGGCTCTGACCCCAGGGGGGCAGGAGGGGCGAGGCCTAATAGGGGAAATATAGGTAAATCCTATAAATCACTACTTGTCCTAGAGTTCTGCATGGATTGTAACTAAATTTGGCCACAAACATCCATGGGGGAAGGAGAACAGAACTTGTATAAACTTTGGCTCTGACCCCTTGGGGGCAGGAGGGGCGGGCCCAATAGGGGAAATAGAGGTAAATCCTATAAATCGCTAATTGTCCTAGAGTTCTGCATGAATTGTGACCAAATTTGGCAACAAACATAATTGGGGGAAGAGGAACAGAACTTGTATAAATTTTGGCTCTGACCCCCGGGGGGCAGGAGGGGCGAGGCCCAATAGGGGAATTAGAGGTAAATATTCGAATTCCTTCAGAAAAGAACAATGAACCTGTATTTAGAACATTACTTGGCATTACAAACCAGGTGAGCGATACAGGCCCTCTGGACCTCTTGTTCAATTTTCAATACTTTGTGCTTTGTTCTGATATTTTTAATAGAGTATACATTGGTATTTAAATCAAAAAGTCATAAGACATGATATGAGTAACCTTTCCTCATTTTGAGATTAGGTGCAAGAAAAGTAGTGAAGTATTACGAACAAAAATCCTGCTACTTCACTGAAATGTCATTTTTAATTTCTCAATACCTTTGACAGAAATTGATGCTCATCTGTATGTTTGGCCTTGGGCGGGTTCTCGGTTTAAAGTAGTAATATACATGTACATATACCCCAACAAATTTTTGCATTATCCAGATTGTGGAAGAAAATGTGGATTAAGCAAAAAAGCATATGGGTATGTTTTTTTGGTGGTGACTATTGATTTCTATGGGGTAGACATCATGTCTATAAATTCATTGATTCCCCTCAAAACTCACAAAGGTTGCAGGAACCTGTTGTATTGCTGTTTTCCAACCTTTTCTGCTATATTGTACCAAATGGATGTTGCTTATGTTACTAAACTATTTTGATTACGTTCCTGATAAGCACTACCCCTAAAAAGTTTGAGACATGCAAGACCATTGTTTAATATTCTATATACTACATTATATAATTTTTGTGTGTGTATGTGTTTCCAAATTTGCTGACATAGAGAAATCTAGATGGATGTTTAGAATGGTTTGATAACTAGTTTGATGCAGCATCGTTTAGCTGTCTTCACTAAAGTCATTTTATACCGCATCATGAATAAGTTACACTGCCAATTGTATTTGGCTTAGCTCATCTTCCATTCCACATGGAATGCAGACCCCTTTATCAGAATTTTATCCATTTAGTCAAAAAAACCTTCTGTTAGCCGACATGTTCACATAGTGATGATGTTGTATGCATAAATCAATGACATTTTACGCAGAGTATCGTTTGGGTAATACTGTTATGTCCAATGCATATTTAACAGCAGTCTTAAATAACGCATGTAACCTCAAATGTAAATAAATTTGTAGACACATTTTTGTTTGAAATGTGGTTATGACCTTAATTGGAAATTGTAGTATTGATGGGGACTTATGATTTCCATGTATAAATACAGACGGTCAATTGTTAAAATAACATAATTTTTAATGGAGAAATGTTTGTAGGTGCTATCTGTAATGTCTCTATTTTGGTTGAAGTGATCAATTTCAGTTTTTATTAAAGTAATCCGACCAGTTATTAAAATATTTGGTCTGAAATAGAATATTGAATAAAGATCAATCGAGCATGTTTTTTTTCTGTATTTTTTGCATAAAATATTCAGTGTTACAGTTAATCTAAAGGCTAAGTTGTTTTTGTACTTCATTGTGCTACAGTTTTATTTTATTTGATTACACACAATGCAAATATTACAAAATCAATCTTTTCATATAGATTAAATTACCTAGAGTTCATAATCGACAAATACTGCATCAACCTAAGGCTTGGAATTAAAGTGTTGTGATCAAACCTTACGTAAAATTTGTAATGAATATTGACGAGGGCTTCCTTGAACAGGTTTAAATCAGTATTGGGTTGAAGTATACTCAAGTATGGATATGTTATGCATTCTCAACACCTATTAATTACATGGAATAATACAGCTAAGCTGGTTCAAAATATTCTTTATAATTACTTTTCATTGTATTTTTTGAAATACGATTAAGATGCAATAAATCTTCAACAATGATTTCAAAATTGCATATTCTTCCAGAAAACCTTCAAAATAAAATTTGTCTATCCTTTTTCTTTGTCAAAAATGAAATTTGTCACTCCTTTTCCTCGTCAAATTTCATTTTGAAGGTTTTGTGTGTTAATTAATGGTCAAACCTAACTACTTGAATATAAGTAGATTTATGACTGTTTATATCAATATATAGTTCAATATGGCTGATCTATTAAAGGTCCAACTTCCTGTTTGTTATAGTGTCTAGTCGTACAATACATTAAAGTCCTGAAGATTCTTTGGAAATGAACTGGCTGGCTGATTCCTGCGGGATAAATTTTTGCTGTGTCAGCAATTTCTCCATGGGTTATAATACACATGTTGCTTCAACAGGCTATATGTGCTAGCTGGGTCCTACGCAGCACACACACTTGGCCATTTCATGGTGGCATGTGAAGTCATGCAAGCTAACTAGTACAGAATGAAAAAATTCTTTTGTACAAGATCTGGGGTGATGTAGTTGTAGAGAGTAGGATTTAATTGGTATTGTAATGATAGATCGGAGATAGAGAGGGCAAGCATTAAAACTAAGATGGCAATAATGCCTGGCTATTCTGCAAATCAATTTTTTTTTTATGTGCAATATTCTTCTGCCAAAAAAATCAATAGGAGGGTTTCCACATAGTAAAATATAGCTATGGTTTTGGTATATTATTATTCTGACTTTCTGGTGATCAAACTTTGAGATGTCATCATTATGGGATGGTAGGACTAATCATGTCCAAACCCCATTCTTTTACTATCGCCAAACAGACATATTTGTTCTAATAATAAAAAATATTTCGTAAGTGAATTTAAAACGGTTCTAGGTACACATTGTTGATGTTAGAAACACAATGCATACCAAAGCCATATAAAGTCTTAATCATCAATAATGGTAACTGATGTCAAAAGTATTTTTAAAGACTCGTAAGATTGCTATATTGAATAATTTTATTTGATTGGTCTTAATATTTTCCAGATAAATCCCCTTTAAACTGGTCAAAAGTATTATTTTGTAGGGATCATATTGGTTAGAGGTCAAATGTATTGTGAACTGGAGCTGGTATCGGTAAACTTTCCTTGACCAGCACATTACAACATTAACTGACCACATGTGACTCTATAGGCTTAACAATAGAATGGTTTACCTATGTTTTCTACAATCAATATTGCATGAATTGTATGGGAAACATATATTGAACATTGTTTTTTAGATAGAGAATAAAGCGAAGGAAAAATAATTTATTGGTACAGTATATAGGGGATGACAACGATCTAACATAGTTTAAAGATATTTGTTTAAAAACGATGGTCAACTACATTTCCAAAATGGCTTTAACTTTTGAAATTTTAACTCTTAAACGAGTTTGATGATTTTATAGAGTCCCTAAAGTTCATTAGCTTACCCTATTTTCCGGACAATAAGTCACACCTGTGTATAAGTTGCAAAGGCCCTTTTTTACGATTTTTTTCAGTTTGATTCTCGATGTTATAATGCAAAAACATAGTCAGATTTTGGTTTTAGTCCACGGATAAGCCGCACTTGTGTATAGGTCGCACTCCCGATTTTTAGGGAAAAAGTGCGACATATACTCCGGAAAATAAGGTACTGTTTATACTACACTTATCCTCACTTCCTGTACAATTTATACAGATAAATCAAATGTTAATTTGTTTCCCAGCAATGTCCTTAATAACACACAATCGTTAAGTATCACAATGCCACACATCACACCAGCAAAATGACATAGGGTTACAGGAGGAACCTTGCTTTTGTTTGGCGTTTTATCTTCATCTTAACCATATCATCAATATACAGAGGATTCCGCTTATTTGCATAGGTCATTTTCCAGAAGAAAATATGCAAATAACCGGAGTATTCGAATAGGCGGAGATGACATTTTGCACCTCCGTTTGACCCCACACATATGTATGTGAATAGGCAAATAGATATCGTTTCGTTTACTTGATAAATACGCAAATTATTTACACTTAAAACGAACCACGAGTAATTATTTTCGAAGTTGTAAATCGATTTTAATTGTTTAATAACAAAAAATATTCCAATATTAGATTCTTGTTTACGTTAGATCGACACGTGAATATTTGAGAAACAGCTAAACGATCGATATCAAATGCAATTAGATTCTACTAAACAGGATTGGATTTGTGTCTACAATTCTAAACCTAAATAATAAACAATTTTTACGTACATTTGCCTGGCAAAAAGAACTTTCGATCGTGATTAAACTTCAAAGTGTCGATCAATTAGTAGTGTTGCTTTTACACATGTGCATATGAATTCGAAAATGGTGGCAGGTGATGAAGCCATGCGTTCACTGGACCTAAATGTCTTTTGAGAATTCTCCCTGTATTGTTGATCTATGCGGCGAATAGCTTGATAACATTTCAGAAATTAATGCATATTCAAGTAGCAATGAAACAATTAACATAGCAAGTATCTTTTGTATCCTAAGCTTACATACTGTACGAAACTTGCGGTAGTCATTGTACGCCGACTTTGCATGCTTTTATGTCTCGTTCAACGAGACGCTTGATATGCACATGTCTGTCGTAGTCAACAAGACTCTGGTTGAACGAGACTACTCATGAATGGCGATTGTTGGAAGGAAGCATGGTTTCTACAACCGATCGCGAACTAAGGTACGTTACGTAAATAAATAAACATAGTTTAAAGCAAATGCTTTAATTAGATGTTTGAGTCAGTGATTATACTAAAGTTATGATCAACTGCTGCTGATGTAAATCGTAACAGCGTCGATTACCTTTGCAGATTCATGCATAAAATAACAAGCCATACTATAACGTTAATCTGTTACCAGGATGATTTCTAGTAAAAGCGAAGTATCTTGAAACATATATCGGCGAATTTTGCTAAAAATATATTGCAAAATTGAAAAATATTCGATTTTATTTTTAGAATTTCCCAAATATTTTATTCAAATAACCGGAGGTCATGTAAAAGTCTATGCAAATACACGGAGTTGAAAAACAAAGATAAAGAAGGAAAAAATCGGGACCGCAGAATTTTATGCAAATAACCGAAATATTCGAATAACCGTTATTCGATTATGTGGAGTCCCCTGTAGATGTTCCGACATTAATCCGACATTAATCAGATGCTCCACCACCGACAAAGCATTAATGATGCACATCATTTGAACAATAATTGGTGTTTACTCATTTAAATGTAGGTGTAATTAACACAAAAAATAATATATAATTAATTTTGGTTTTTGATGGATGCACAATGATTGCTTCATTCCATATAAGGCATAGTGCTATAGATTTTTTTTGGGGATGCAATTAATTATTTTCAGTGCTTTCAAATTGAAGTAAAATAAAAAAAAAAACTCAAATTTTTCAATGGTCATGTAATGGTATAAAGTAAGTAACTTAAGGAGCTGAAGAAAAGTACAAATTTGTCAGCTCCTATTTTTGATAGAGAAAAAATACAATTCGTCAGCCGTGTAGCATATTTAACTTTTATTTTTGATTCGGAGACATAGTTGGCCTTTGGGAATTTGATATTTGTAGAGTTGAGCAATAGTATCTGATTATGTTTTTTTTTACAGATTTGGTTCAATTTAAATCTTTCTTCGCCCCAAGTTATGATGTTGTTTTGCTAAACAGATCTTACATAGTATTGTAACATCTAATAGATGGTAAAATTGGCCATCCTCACCATTCATTCAAGAAAGTGTATTGATCATCACAGTCAGGTTATGTGGCTAGTCGGGTGATCATCAAGCAGTTTTTAATGGTCAGGATTAAATAATGCTGACGCAGTGTAGGAAGTGCCAATGTCTGCTGCTGATGCGTCTTTTGAGTCGATCTTGAGCGTGGGTCTGAGAGTCGACATTGTCAGCGTGGGTCAACTGATGCAACACCAAGTTAAGTAGACATATATAGCTCATACAGACAAATCAGTGGGGAATCTTTCTATTTAGCCGAGATATTTAATATCCGCATGCTCCCTGTAAGGAAAGCTTACCTCTCCAAGGGGGACCATGACGTCATTACAAAGATGATGTCATATGACTATCCCTTCTCCTTAAAGACAACTCGCTATAATTATAGTAAATTTATGATTATGAGAAAAGATTAGAAAAAAACAAATATTAATGTGAATTGAAAAAAATGGTACAGTAATTACTTACTTTTACGCATTATGTTAAATTGATAATACCATAGGTTTTGTTGGATCGTTGACAAGTGTTTCTGTGTATACTCTAAAACTTTTGAATGCTGCAATAGGAGTCTGCAATGAAAGTCTAGGTTTTAAAAGATTGGCACATATATAGTGTGCATGCGGAGAGAAGAGCTCCCAGACTTAGATTTTGTTGTATAAAGTTATTACATGTCTTCATGCTCATAGAATATTGATTACTCTGGGAAGATGTCTGAAACGATCGTGCAGTATATACCCACCGTTGGAAGGAGGAGGAGAGGTGCAACTTCATCAGGAAGCTTATTGTATGCTGATCACTGTCTGCAGACTGATGTATGGAGAATTCTCGTTGGCTTTCTAGTCCTAGACAATATTTCTCCTTACACCGCTGCATTATGCTTATTGTACATATGTACATTATAATGCAGACGAACGCGTGACGGTGTACGCTGATGCAGCAGTGTCTGTCTGTCTGTCCTGCACTGGCTTACATCAGTGTTACTAAAGCTCTTGACTGGCTAGCATCCTGTGGAGTCTATGTATCAATGTCTACTAAACTCTTGACCAGTAAACACATCTTCGTCGTGTATGCACTTGGCCATTGGATACTTTTAAGGGGGATGTGTTTATTATGATGCAAGAATGAAGAGCTTCTTCCTGCAGGTATCTATGTACAACTATTGATGGAATTCTCATCGACTCTTTTAATTTGTCAAAAGCAAATTGTACTAAATTTGAAATTTGATTGAATTCGTTTCTTCCATTATTCTCCATTATTGAGAGTTATTGCTGCCCCAAATTACAACAATACGGATTCTTAGATTAACATGGTTACCTGATGACAGAACATTCAACTCTTTGGACCAAAATTTGGAGTTCCAGACATTTTGGTTTTCATATTCTTGTATATTTATTACTGCTGTGTACTTTGATATGACTGAAATATGTTAAAGCTAGATTATAAACTCCGAATTGTGGGTTTTCTACCAAAATATCTTGGAAGAATTATAATCTTGAGCATTGATTAACCTTTGAACATTTTATGTCCTGGCGCCTTGGCATCATAAATTGATGGCACATAGTTATTAATGTCTGTTCATCCTGTTTCAGTTTCATAGGAGGTGGAAGCATTTATACCTTAGGCATTTCTAAAAAAATTCTTTATCCTAAAACCAATCGATGATGCTCAGCCATGACATATATTTGAACGCATTTTCTTCGAACGTTTGACCATAATATATGGAGCAACTAATGTCTGTTAGTTTATCATGTTAATGATCATTGCGAAGTCCTGAACTTTTCTGCCAATTTGGTTTATATAGCATGGTTACACTACCCTGTAATTGTCACAGAATTAGAGTGTTGAAATGTGGATTGGTACTGGAAGTCAGTAATTAGGAACTATCTTATTACTCTTTTGACTGAATAAGATTGGGCAAGTGTTCTACTATACAAGAAGAAACAACACAAATATATACTGCAGTCTCCCAAAACACGCACCTCACACTTCTCACAAGCATGACACCACATACGCCCTGGCTGTAACATAAACCAAAGATTGATACCAGCCTTTGTCTTTGTTTCAGTCATCATCTAAGTCTTGTTTATGATATTGCAGGTGTGTCTTTGATTACAAAGAGCAAAAATTCTTGATTTTGAAATATTTGTATTTGGTTATATACGAAGCTTGAAATTTCCTGAATATGCTAAATAAAAATGAATTGGTTCCATGAGAGTGTTGTATATGTGATCTGTATAGACAACACGATATTATTGTTAGCAGACAAATCAATGAGTATACGATGTTTTCTATTTATATTATACAGGTATGTTGAGGAGCATGTCCAGAGGACTGGTGTTGCCATAGAGACACAAGGTTTTACCTTCGTCACGAGTGGTCGCAAACGAGAATCTTTAACAGTAAGTCTGCAGTTTACATATATATATAAATATCCCTGAGGGTCTACCTATGTATAGTATATTCCTGAGGGTCTACCTATGTTTAGATCAAATATTTAAAGTCCAAAGTATAAAAAATGATAAGTATTACCAGGTAACCTGATGGGTATTCACACCTGTATGGCCCCACCCTACAAGGTGTACATGTGACCTTGGTGATTGTACCCAAACTGACTACATTTGCTCCAAGCGTTTGTACAATTTATAGGTAAAATCTAAACGTACTAATGAGTCATTATAGATGTATAAATATGCCCTAGAAATATTGTTCTTGTATATTTCGGAAAAAATATCTTTCTTTTCGCTGTAAGTCTTTCTTTTTGCTGTAAGTCTTACTTTGGACCTATGCTGTATGTCTTTTGTCCTAGCTATTTTGTTACTCATACCTTGTAGTATCCGGTATCCACGACAGTCTCTAGTCTAATCATCAGAATGGTAGCTAGGAGTACAGTGTATTTTATTATAAGGCACCTGATTCATCCACAGGTTGTTGTTGGGTAGAAATGTTTGATTAAATATTTGTGGTATATGTGATAATGTAAAAGTTTACCTGAACGATCTTGGTTGCATGTTGGTAAGGTATGTGTACTAAATATCAAATCCTACGACAAAATACTAACAAGCATGGATAGCCTACAAAGTATGTAAGACTCCCTGGTATACATAATCATAGTTTTTATGTCTCCACCCTTCACAATGAAGTGTTCAGAGGCCAAGATAACCTGTTCAATATGGCCTTGTAAAATTGTCAGGGAAAATGCATAAAGTTGGTTCCAAGATTTAGTTTGATGTGGCCTGAAGACCAACAGGTGTCTATGGATGTCGGTGATTATTAATATAACCTGGTCAACAAGTGTCTATGGATGTCGGTGATTATTTAATAAAACCTGGTCAACTGGTTTTAGTACTGTACACCTTATTCTATATTGAACGAGTGACGTATACTTTATAGGTATATTACACAGTGTGTAGTACCTCAGTAGAAACACTCCACTTAATGCCTGGGTAACTTTATTTTACTTCTATGTGAAACACCACAATCTGGTCTCGATTAAACCCCAACAAAAACAATCTCAGGTATTTAGAATTGATGTATATTATCATGAAATCTTGTTTGCTTGATTTCTGAGAAAGATCTTGCTGTATAAAACTTGTGTATTGGTGATGAGATATCTACAGCGGTGTATAGTATAGCTGACGTCAGCTGTTCAGACTTATACCAAGTACTCTATACTCTCTCTATTGTGTTCTAGCTATACTTATTAAAACACGTGGCCAGGTTCTACATAATTTATTGTGGATGATGAACCCTTTCAATTTTCCTGTGTGAATATGCTGTGTATAAAAATTTACTTCAGATATTTTAAAACTACTGTAAGATTGAAATAAATTTTGTTATATGAATGCTTAATATGTGTTTAAGATATTATTTGAAAAAAATATGCAACTTGAATTTTGAAATCTACTAAATTAGACACTTTTATGAATTTAATTACTAATACATCTTTGCGACCCTTCTCAACATTTCAGAACACTGTTCCAAATTCAAAATTTAGCCAATAACAACTATTCCCCCTTTTAGATTGACTACTAGACTTAAAATGCAATGAATAAATCAGTTTTTAATGAATCGGTACATATTTGGACATTATCTGTGTTCAGATTAGCAGCGACACTCGCACTAAATCCAAACCAGAAAGAAACGTTGAATTTGACTGATCGCCAAAGAGAATGTAGCCATGCCTCGTGTTCGCACACACTTATGTTTTTCCATTCATTGTTGTAGCATACACAATACAAAAATGCTAAGTCATGTGCAATACCCGAGCGGTAAGATTGACAGTGGGCCATGGATGACGATCTATCAGTTTTTGATGATCAACATCGATCCTTCAATTAAAAGATAAACACATTACATCAATGGTTATGAAATTATGAATATGGATAGAGATCACATGTATATGCATTTTATAGTTAATTCAAGAAGTACGGTAATTGGTTTTGAGAGAGATCGGTTTTCAGAAGTTACACTCTATATGCATTTTATAACGAATTTACAGACTAATTTATCAAGACTTTTAATATTTTAATCTGCTGAATATCCACCAATTAAAGTTGTGATTTTAATATATAAGCCTGGACATGGTGATCTATTTTCTCATTTAGCTTAATCATACAAAAGAAGATGATCTTGTGGATGGTAGGTAATAATAAAGGAAAATAAAAACCACAATACAAATACCAAGACAACATGAAATATGGAAAGAATTTTGAAAGAATGCCAATAATTTGCATCACATATGGCAGTTGTGCATCATGCATGTACTACTTAAGTTGGCGAGATGAAAGACAGGTGATCAACTGAGAGAGATTTCATACTCAACTATTTCTTATTTTGTCGGGGTTTTTATCCGTGCATTCTTCCTCGATGAGTGAGAGTGTTACTATTGTTTCCTTCATCAATCAATAAATTGTTGTTCTACCAATAAACTGTCATCATCAAACAATTTGTTATGTTACTATGGAAACAAAAGCAACAATCAGGTATTTAGATTAACACTAAATTGAGGTTAAAAAGTTCAAGTAATAGTTATATATGTTGTATAAAAGTTGTTTATATATAGTTTAATGAAGCAACTCACTTAATTAACCACATTATGTCATATTCACATAATCTTAGAGATAAATTGTTTGGATATCATGATTTTTTCCAGTTTATTTAAACTTTAATCAGAGATAATTTTAAGTAAATCTAACATATTTATGAAGTTAGGATAATATTCAATTCTACATACTGAAGTTTGAGAATTTCTGAGCTTTGACAACCTGTTTTACCAAAGGCAACTTCTGTAAAGAGGATCAATTTTAAATCTTCAATAATTTTTAAATAAGACAAAGTATAAATTTAATTGATCTTATTGAGAAAGAACAAGTTTTAAATCATTTTTTTTTCAGTCTAAAATATAAAGTTTTAATTTAATTACTTCTGAATGAATTGTTAATTTTAGATTTAATTGTATACTTCTGAGATGTAAAAAATAAATCAAACACTACAGAGGACTCCACATAATCGAATAACGGTTATTCAAATATTTCGGTTATTTGCATAAAATTCTGCGGTCCCGATTTTTTCCTTCTTTATATTTGTTTTTCAACTCCGTGTATTTGCATAGACTTTTACATGACCTCCGGTTATTTGAATAAAATATTTGGGAAATTCTAAAAATAAAATTGAATATTTTTCAATTTTGCAATATATTTTTAGCGAAATTCGCCGATATATGTTTCAAGATACTTCGCTTTTACTAGAAATCATCCTGGTAACAGATTAACGTTATAGTATGGCTTGTTATTTTATGCATGAATCTGCAAAGGTATTCGACACTGTTACGATTTACATCAGCAGCGGTTGATCATAACTTTAGTATATTCACTGACTCAAACATCTAATTAAAGCATTTGCACTTTCAAATATGTTTATTTATTAACGTAACGTACCTTAGTTCGCGATCGGTTGGAGAAACCATGCTTCCTTACAACAATCGCCATTCATGAGTAGTCTCGTTCAACCAGAGTCTTGTTGACTACGACAGACATGTGCGTATCAAGCGTCTTGTTGAACGAGAAATAAAAGCATGCAAAGTCGGCGTACAATGACTACCGCAAGTTTCGTACAGTATGTAAGCTTAGGATACAAAAGATACTTGCTACGTTAATTGTTTTCATTGCTACTTGAATATGCATTAATTTCTGAAATGTTATCAAGCTATTCGCCGTATAGATCAACAATACAGGGAGAATTCTCAAAAGACATTTAGGTCGAGTGAACGCATGGCTTCATCACCTGCCGCCATTTTCGAATTCATATGCACATGTGTAAAAGCAACACTATTAGTTGATCGGCACTTTGAAGTTTAATCACGATCGTAAGTTCATTTTGCCAGGCAAATGTACGTAAATTTGTTTATTATTTAGGTTTAGAATTGTAGACACAAATCCAATCCTGTTTAGTAGAATCTAATTGCATATGATATCGATCGTTTAGCTGTTTCTCAAATATTCACGTGTCGATCTAACGTAAACAAGAATCTAATATTGGAATATTCTTTGTTATTAAACAATTTAAATCGATTTACAACTTCGGAAACAATATCTATTTGCCTATTCACATACAACTGTGTGGGGTCAAACGGAGGTGCAAAATGTCATCTCCGCCTATTCGAATACTCCGGTTATTTGCATATTTTCTTCTGGAAAATGACCTATGCAAATAAGCGGAATCCTCTGTATTTATTGTTTTTTAAGTCCATAGGTGAGATATAAATAAGTGTATTGCTAGCTGCATTAGGATAAGTATGAAATACAGTGTTAATTAAATAGCTTACATCTTAGATGTGAAGTATAAGTGTAGTTGCTTGATACAGTGTAAAGGAATGTAGAAAAAAAATTAAAAGGTTCTTGATTGTATTCAGTGATATATTAATACTTGCTATATTTAAAGTACAAGATTGATCTTAGAATGTATATTTATTTAAAGCATTATCAAATTCATAAACTTTGCATACACGTAATGATGTTCATCGTAGTATGAATTAAACATCAGAATTAGATTATATATAATATAAATGTGTTGAGGATTTAAAATGTACAAGAGAGAGATTACACAATATTTGGCGTACAGATATACTCTTGCCTTGTTTTAATCACTTAACTGTTATCAGAATTTTCAGTTCTGAATTATCTCCCCTTAGTTTAACATTCGACTTCTTCATAGAAACCAAAGTTATAATGTTTATCATCGTGTTCCAACGATCAAATGACCAGTGTAGCTTAAGCTTATAAATCTGTGATAAACTTAAAATTCCTCTGATCTGTAAACTATTAATCACAATACTAAATTCATTCTAATAATCTTGTGCAGCCATAATGAATGCCGATATGAAAGCATAATGACATTTTATACCTATCTTGGATTTGGTTGTGATATTTTCTCTGACTGAAGTAAAATTATATATGTATATGTACACTTTAATTTTTGAAACTTTTAGTGTCAATTAAACATAATTCACACAGAAGTGTATGAGTTTTGCTGTATGTGTGAATTCTCACCTTTTTTTTGTGTGTGGATATCTAATGTGTTGCTTCGTTTTATTACATTTGTTGATATTCTCACCAATGTGATGTTGTGTCGTTGTTAATGAAAGATTTAATGGCCTGAGATTTAGTGTGACTAAATGTGTCTGACTAGACATCCTACATACACATAGTTAATTGTTTACCCAACCACAGCTAAGAAACTCCACCCTTTCTCAGAGATTTAAAATACTCTTAATTATTAATTTGAATGCAAGTCATATTCAGACTATATATAGGAAAAATGTAGTAATGTGGATAAATGTATGCTCCCAATAAAATCAAAGGATGATTTCATTACTCTTTTATCTATTTGTGGCAAATACAAGTTTAAGACGAATAAATCCTGAGTAACGTTTGATATTTGTATCCATACATTAATTATCAATGGTAAAGAATTACACATGCAATAGCTAATCATTTGTCAATCTGATCATGTTAAAATTAAAACTTTAATCTCCTATTTTTAGGTGTGACGTGTTATATCGTGCTCCTAGAAGTGTGGTGTGTTACGTTAGTATTTGACTAGGTGATGTTACAGTCTACTGAATAGCACATGTGCGTCACTGCTCCTGGCTAAGTTTTCATACATATGTATTGAGTAGACACGATGCTACTACATTTTGACCTCTGTGAATCTTCCCACCTGTTAGTGATTAAATACACCAACTATGGTATATTCAACAGTAGGCTAATTTAGTTCATTAAGAAAAAGGCTGAGCATTATTCTTATATTTTTTCATTATCAAAGATTTGGTCACAATTTACCGTCAGAAATTTGTCATCATTTGCTAGGTGTTACTTACCCAATATTCCCCCAAAGTATCATTTTTGCACACAACTGATCTTGGTAAAATGAAATTTTCTTTATTTCTATAAAAAAATCTTGCTTTAAGTTTATTGTGAGTTTATTCTAGTCTACAAGCAAGCTTGTCGGGGGATAGATTTAGAATTGATTCAATTCCAGACTACGTTGCATACTGGATTTATAACAGGAGAGGCAGACAGAGGAGAAAATTACACAGGGGGAAAGTCTGCTTACAAAATTATAGATCAATAACAGAAAGTACTAGTCATCTTGTAATGTGATGTGAGGCACAGAGTCACCTGACTAGGTATATGAGGTACCATATACTATCACTAGCTCAATCAGAACTTTAAAGAAAGATCGTTTAATAAAATGTGTACGAAAACATGTGTTAGATATCTAGCAAGATCATTATCACATGCCTAGTATGAAAGGGTCACATGACTAGCATTATGTCATAACCACATAATCAGAAATGGCAAAGTCACATGATTAATAATATTAGAATAACCTAACGAGCAATATGTCATAATCACGACCATTAGTATAGCGATGTCAGGATCACATGCCTATAGCGATGTCAGGATCACATGACTAGTGATGTCAGGATCACATGACTATAGCGATGTCAGGATTACATGACTAGTGATGTCAGGATCACATGACTAGTGATGTCAGGATCACATGACTATAGCGATGCCAGGATCACATGACTAGCAATGTCAGGATCACATGACTAGCAATGTCAGGATCACATGACTAGCGATGTCAGGATCACATGACTAGCAATGTCAGGATCACATGACTAACAATGTCAGGATCACATGACAAGAGATGTCCAGGTCACATGACTAGGGATATCAGGATCACATGAGTAGTGATGTCCGGATCACATGACTAGCAATGTCGGGTTGCTGATCAGGTTTCCTATAGAGTTCTGCAGCCTATCATCGTGCATTTTTCCCTAATGAAAATAAAGACATTTCTATTCAAACAAATTGACTTAATTCTGCCAAATTTATATACACATATAAAGATAACCAAGTTTCAATTTGACACATTCCAGATAAAATGAAGTTTTTGGTTGATCATTTGAGTATAAGCATAACTAAATAATTTCAAAAACTAGAGGATGTCTGGTTGTAACAATCAATAGCTGAGACGGGCTCATCATCATCTAGTCTGCTACAAGGCTGGAGATCTGCTACCGCTGTAGTAACAAGTTCAATATAGTCTGGAGCTGCAGTACACAAAGTTGAACCAGATCTATTTCAAAGCTTCGTCATGATAATGTAACGGAGTGTTTAAAAGTCATGGTTTTCTTACATATCTCGATTCATAACTCGGTTAAGCGTATATCTCATTCTAATTGTTTCTGAAACCTTTCCAAGTTTGGTTAAAAATGAAGACATGTATGTATATTGACATGTAATAAAATTTGCTTTCATGGAAAAATCACCCATTTCATATACTTTTGATTAAGCATAAATGAAATTCCTAGATTTTCATTTGAAAGAAAATTGCAAAAATCATTTGGCAAAAGCTTGGTAAGCGAAAACTGGCTAGGCTTCCTGTGTATAATATATACACCTCAAGAGAGATAACTCTTACTGCTAGCTCTCTTCTCTTATATAAAAGCTTTTCTTGCAAGTCAGCAAGAAATAGTATAAATTGGACATCTGCCATGCTAGCCTGTCTGCAGTATAGAAAGCTATAGGCCTAGTCAACCTATGACCTGCGTTGACCTTTGTAGGTGACCATTTGACCTGTCTGATGACCTTTACAGTCTGCATGTATTGAGCCTATAGTACATGGCTAATTACCACTGGGTGTATATGTGGCCTGAGTCCCTTGTATGACAGTACCAACACTGGCCCAGAACTATGACATCAGCTGGTGGTAGCTAAGGCCTAGACTACTTACATACCAGCCTACAGAGAAGGAGGATTATAATTTCTCTGTAGGCCAGCCGTATCTGTGGATTGTACTCCAACATACAGTAATATATAATCAGAAATTACACAGCACTTGTATCCTATAGTTGTATTAAATCCTATGGATGGTACTTAATGATGGTGTCATTCATTATACCCTTTATGGAGGAAAATCGTGATCTCCATTCGAGAATTGATGGAACTTATTAAAGACTGTGCCTTAAGTATTGGCAATTTTGTAATTGTTTAATGTGACGTTATGTGGAATCGTCTGGAAATTTATAATGCTGCTCCAGTAATATCAATGTCTCTCAGCACACTTGGTGGATGATTATTTTGGAGAGGTTACTGTGATGAGGTTATATGTGGTGCTGGGTAGTATCATAGGCAGTAACTGTGGTAACCAGGCAGTAACTAATGGTAACTGGGCACTAACGGATGGTAACCAGCATGTATGACCGGACGGTAACTGGTAGTAACAGGTAAGATATATACTCGCACATCAAGGTCAATATATATGTACAGTGTATCTCAGCCGGTGGAATGTTACATGTCGTCTAGGTCAGAATATACACCAGTAGAGATTTGGCATTATAAAGTCCTTATAGACCTCAGGTGGAAACTTTAATACCTTTTTATATCCTAACGAATGGAGAAAAATTTAAAATGGGCCATTTCTAAAGCAAATATGTACATGGTTTATAAGTCTAGTACGTATACACGTATATACATGTGACCTGTTAGGTATATATCAATTAAGTCATGCTAAACTAGTCACGACGGAAAAGAACTATTAACATATACATACATTTACTATTACTGTTATATTATAGACTTGCTGTCATACTGAAAACTAGATGTACTCCAGACTTCCTACCTTTGTCTGAACCAGTCAATTGTTCAATACAATACTGTTAAGCCGTCATTTTTTTTACACTAAAACTATGTCTATAAGATCAATTCTGATATATTAATGTTATTGACAAAGGAAATTTACCTGCAATATAGAAAATGACTTTGGGATATATCCCTATGGTTATTTTCACTGTGAATATATTTGGGGGTTAATGTATGGTATGGTAGGAACGAATGGCTGGGATGTAATTACAAGAAATGGTCACATACCAGGTCACTCAATGCAGTCTCCATATCTCCTTAAAATGTTATGTAAAAGGTAGTTCAATATAGACTTACTACTGCCATTCAACTTGTGTAATTATGTAGACAAAATCATTTAAAAGTTACTGGAGAACCCGGTCATCTACGGACAATAGTGACTGGTCATTAGCTAGGACACACAGGTTAAGGGTGGTGAAAACCCACATGATGGTGCCACTTTGATAACAGTATTACTTACAGTATTACTAGTTACAAATCGATGTAATACTTGTGAGATTCTCTTTCAAAAGGATTATTCATCTATAAGATGCTGTGGGGTCAAGGTCAAGGGATCTGTAGATGACCTAATATTTCCCCTGCCAATAACAAAAGCCTTGATAGCAAGGAAGACAGTGAACTGTCGGAAATAAGTAAAATGTCTATATCAAATAGAGAAAATTAAAACATAATTAAATCATCGGGAGAATAAGGACTGGGAAGATTGTAATACAGAATTGAAATAAAATGGGAAACAGACTCGGGAAGGAAAAATTGGAAACAGACTCAGGTCAACGAGGAATGGGAAACAGACTCAGGAAGGAAAAATAGGAAACAGACTCAGGAAGAAAAAATGGGAAACAAACGCAGGAAGGAAAAGTGGGAAACGGACTCGGAAAGGAAAAATGGCAAACAGACTCAGCAAGCAGAGGACATCGAGATACAGGACTCAAAGGAGAGGACATTGAGATACAGGACTCAATAGAGGGGACATTGAGATACAGGACTCAAAGGAGGGGACATTGAGATACAGGACTCAAAGGAGGGGACATTGAGATACAGGACTCAAAGGAGGGGACATTGAGATACAGGACTCAATAGAGGGGACATTGAGATACAGGACTCAAAGGAGGGGACATTGAGATACAGGACTCAAAGGAGGGGACATTGAGATACAGGACTCAAAGGAGGGGACATTGTGATACAGGACTCAAAGGAGGGGACATTGAGATACAGGACTCAAAGGAGGGGACATTGTGATACAGGACTCAAAGGAGGGGACATTGAGATACAGGACTCAAAGGAGGGGACATTGAGATACAGGACTCAAAGGAGGGGACATTGAGATACAGGACTCAAAGGAGGGGACATTGAGATACAGGACTCAAAGGAGGGGACATTGAGATACAGGACTCAAAGGAGGGGACATTGAGATACAGGACTCAAAGAAAGTGACATTGAGATACAGGACTCAAAAGAGGGGACATTGAGATACAGGACTCAAATGAGGGGACATTGAGATACAGGACTCAAAGAAAGTGACATTGAGATACAGGACTCAAATGAGGGGACATTGAGATACAGGACTCAAAGGAGGGGACATTGAGATACAGGACTCAAAGGAGGGGACATTGAGATACAGGACTCAAAGGAGGGGACATTGAGATACAGGACTCAAAGGAGGGGACATTGAGATACAGGACTCAAAGAGGGGACATTGAGATACAGGACTCAAAGGAGGGGACATTGAGATACAGGACTCAAAGGAGGGGACATTGAGATACAGGACTCAAAGGAGGGACATTGAGATACAGACTCAGATAAGGGACATCAAAAGAGAGGGGACATTGAGATACAGGACTCAAAGGAGGGGACATTGAGATACAGGACTCAAAGGAGGGGACATTGAGATACAGGACTCAAAGGAGGGGACATTGAGATACAGGACTCAAAGGAGGTAGGAAGGAGGGGACATTGAGATACAGGACTCAAAGGAGGGGACATTGAGATACAGGACTCAAAGGAGGGGACATTGAGATACAGGACTCAAAGGAGGGGACATTGAGATACAGGACTCAAAGGAGGGGACATTGAGATACAGGACTCAAAGGAGGGGACATTGAGATACAGGACTCAAAGGAGGGGACATTGAGATACAGGACTCAAAGGAGGGGACATTGAGATACAGGACTCAATAGAGGGGACATTGAGATACAGGACTCAAAGGAGGGGACATTGAGATACAGGACTCAAAGGAGGGGACATTGAGATACAGGACTCAAAGGAGGGGACATTGAGATACAGGACTCAAAGGAGGGGACATTGAGATACAGGACTCAAAGGAGGGGACATTGAGATACAGGACTCAAACGAGGGGACATTGAGATACAGGACTCAAAGGAGGGGACATTGGATACAGGACTCAAAGAGGGGACATTGGATACAGGACTCAAACGAGGGACATTGAGATACAGGACTCAAAGAGGGGACATTGAGATACAGGACTCAAAGGAGGGGACATTGAGATACAGGACTCAAAGTAAGTGACATTGAGATACAGGACTCAAAGGAGGGGACATTGAGATACAGGACTCAAAGGAGGGGACATTGAGATACAGGACTCAAAGGAGGGGACATTGAGATACAGGACTCAATAGAGGGGACATTGAGATACAGGACTCAAAGGAGGGGACATTGAGATACAGGACTCAAAGGAGGGGACATTGAGATACAGGACTCAAAGGAAGTGACATTGAGATACAGGACGCATTGGAAAAATAGTATAGAGAATTGTTAACATTCTACCTAAACAATAGTATAATTTATTTAGCTATTTAAATAAATAATCCAGAATAATTGTTATTTTTTCTATTAGGCATGAAGCCATCTATTAAGTGTTATTGCCACTATAACCCTATGAAAATGGTTATGGGTCTAGCAATCAGTGCCAATCCAGATCTGGTAGTAAGGCCAAGAATCATACTTATATTTATAAATAAATTTTGTGTATTGGATGAAACAAAATCAATAATTGTTATTGATGTTAATTTGTTTGGTTAGTTATCAAATATATGAACTTACACAATCTTTTCATTATTAAGCCTTTTTACATTTTATTGGAGCCAAATGTATTACCAAAATCACCTACAAAATAAAAACATATGCTTCAGAATGTTTTTGCACCAAATATTTTAATGAATAATTTGGAAGGAATCATGTGCACTTAAAGATAAATTGGCTCTGTCTATTCAATAATACATGAACAACATATAACTTTAATTGTAAGTACTTTGATATATAAGAAGAAGCATTTTGTAAATTTGTCTAAAGTGCACTGTACCTGTATGAGCATATGCATCATAGATATATAAAACAAATCACAACCTAAGGGCTGCAATTAGTTGGGCATATTCAGTAAAGTCATTCCAAAATACTGATCATAATTTTAACTCCATAAGATTTGAAAATGAAATTGAAATATATTTTATCACTATGCTGGTTTGATAGCATTATAATGAATAGTGAACATGGTAATTATGTATTTCTAGTAAAATTTTTAATTTTTATTGAATAAGTAGTCATTTGTTTTACAAAGGATTAAAGGTTAGCGACTATGCTTTACTAAAAAATACATATTTTTATATATGCATATGATTATAGGACTACAGGATGAACAGCGTTTAGTGGGCCTAAAGCCTTAAAATCAATATTGACTAGACAAAAGCAGCATCAACATAAAATGCCTGGCCATGCGATAACTTGTGGACTGATTAGAGATGTGTCGTGGTGGTGATGTTACCTGCTAGATCTGTATGTGTTTTATAGGGTTGTATCTGTAAACAGCTTTGATAGTAAAAGTACATAGTAGAAGGATAAAATTCAACATTATCATCATGATAAAACAATACCATGTTGAAGGCTTTACATGTAACTGTAAAAAAGCAATGTTGAGATTCATATTATAAACTGTAATACATTGTTACACAATGTTTGAGATCATACAATGTTGTATGATTACATTGTTCAATGAAATCATACAGTGTTGTACAATGATCAAGAATCATATATACAGTTTGTACAATGTTTAAGAATCAAAGTGTTGTACAATGTTTAAGAATCAAAGTGTTGTACAATGTTTAAGAATCAAAGTGTTGTACAATGTTTAAGAATCAAAGTGTTGTACAATGTTTAAGGATCATAGTGTTGTACAATGTTTAAGAATCAAAGTGTTGTACAATTTTAAGAATCAAAGTGTTCTACAATGTTTAAGGATCATAGTGTTGTACAATGTTTAAGGATCATAGTGTTGTACAATGTTTAAGGATCATAGTGTTGTACAATGTTTAAGGATCATAGTGTTGTACAATGTTTAAGGATCATAGTGTTGTACAATGTTTAAGGATCATAGTGTTATACAATGTTTAAGAATCATGTACAGTTTTGTACATTGGTGAGATTATCGGACAATGTTCAATCAGCTTTTGTATGTTGAGAGGACAATGCTGAAAACTTTTCCTGGCATATAGGGTCTAATAATCTTCAGATTGATTATAGTGATGCGGTTTTGATGTGAAGCCACACCCATCCTCCAATATCATTATAATGTAGCCGTATCAATGAGATCTGCTGGAGAAATTTAATCTCGGCACACAACAGACGAAAGAGAAAAAAAAAAATGTCTGATGGAGGCAGTATAGATTCAAATGCTTGATCACTATCGTCTTCATATTGGTCTCTGACTTATATAAAAGATATTTTATTTCAACTATAGCTATAGGCCTGAAGCTGTACAGGTGGCTGTATAAGCCCCAGGGGCCTGTTACCATCTGGCCATGATATCTGTATAGACATAAGTACACCTTGTGTTGTTATCACATGATATCACCTATAGTCACATCCTGTTGTGTGTAATGTAACAAAACACTCCCTGACCTGTACTGCACCAACGTTTACTGCAAGATAATGCACTTCAAAATGGACCAATGCGATTGAGACTGCCACGCAGAGAGAAAAAAAGGACTTCCTGATGTTAATGTTTTAAATCAAATACCAGACAGTGGCGGTATCCTATTGATTATCAAACGAATAGCAAAGTCGTTAACATCCTTGAACTTGGGAAAGTGTTATAGAATGTCACCTGCTACAAGCGAAGATGTATATATTGATATCATTGTGCTTTGTGATTTTGTGTCACCTAGCTACTACAAGCAGTATGAACACAGGCGTTTGGCTCTATAGACATTTTTCTCTCTATATAATACTGTGTCAAGGTCTATAACTCTGAGGCTCGGCCAGCTTATGAAGCTGTAATGTTGACATGCAGTGGTTTTTAAGCTACCCATTAGAGCCCTGGCGTGTTAATTGGAGGACACCACAGTGACCAGTCAAAATCTGACCGTTTTACAGTGTTTCTGGATACCTAGTGACGTTTATACAATTTAAGATAAATGATCTGGCTGTCTATTGAGAGTATTCTCATTGTAACATATTATACAGTTTGTTAATAATCATACTTCATCTGAAATTTGCGTAAAATATGGTCGGCTGAGTTATAGACCTTGACACAGTATTACATATATATAGAGTGACAAATGTCTATAGAGCCAAATGCCTGTGGAATGAACATGGTATTTGTATTACTGCTGGTGTTTGCAAAGTTGTCTGCTCATAGAATTCCATTTAATAGCTCACATATCCATCAAACTATCAAGCATATATATAGTTTCATTGTTACCAAAATTGTTTAATTGAGTTTCTTTTTTCATATAAGAAGGTCAAATTTATTGTTAAGATTTCTGTGCTACAAACACTTATGAGGTCTGTCAGCTGTTGTTTTTTAACCTTAATTTTCACAAAATTGGATTTGAATATTGATACAATAAATAACTCAAATGTAATGCTATGATTTCTTGGTCTCTGTGCATTTCCTTTTGTGGAACTGATTGAAAAAAAATCAATATGGCTAACAGGTGTCTTGGATTTTGACCATTGACCAACTTCTATTTCTCCGAAAGTGTTGGAAGGGCCTATCTGGAAGATCTACTATATGTTCACCTTTGTTCCGATTTGTGTATTTATGTTTCATGTTTGGAGCTGATCAGAAAAAAATAAGCATATGGCTGCCAGCTGGAAGCCATTGTTGATTTTGACAATTAAAACTTCCAGTCCAAAAAGATATATGCATGCAATCTACTGATGTATCAAATAATTCAAAGTAAGGGAAAGTAGGGAAAACCAACAAATTGATAGGCATGTAAAGATACGGTAATTCCAAACTTGGATGGTTGATTGTAATTGGTCATTGAGTTTAAGAGGTCAGGTATTGGGATGTGAACATCAGTGAATCAACCTTGAAACTGTGTGTAGATATACAGGTCTATGGTATAGGTGTACATGACCTACTGATGTCATATAGACTACAGGTGTACTAAAATTGTACTCAAGATGGAAATGTCTTCGTGGAGGCAAGATTTTCATGGTGATTCAAATCGCTAGTCTAATAGCAAAGCTACAAAAACAATATTGCTGACATTTATCATTTCAATCGCTGAAATCATTATTTTTGCATATGTAATATTTTGTGATATTTTTGTCATTGGCAAATAGATAATTCGTGATAAAGGGCTCTTTGTCACTGGTACATTCATGTAAAATTTTAAACAATTATTTGCAAAATATTGATCTTTTGTAAAAATTACGGGAAGATCTGTATCTCGTGAAAACCAATAAATTTAAATTGTAGTAATTGTACAGTCCAAATTGAACTATTGGTGGTTAGCATGGAGTACTCATGTTCTACCGAGAGCACTAAACTGATAACGTTACAAAAGTAGCAAGGTGTGTGCTTATTTTAGGTATTCATAACAATTATCATACACAGACGTGACCTTGGCCACATTACCAGCTATTTGTGGTGTGGTATTTATAGTAATTGAGGCCAACTATGTGGACTTGATGTGTGTAACTGTTATAACAATATAGAGCATTGGTACCCCATACCAAATGGTGCTCAGCCTGTAGTATTGTAATGTACCACTAGTACTGTTGCTCATGTGCTTGGTCTACATGTGAAACTCAAACTTGTTCTGATGATAGTGATAAATTGTCTTTTGTCAGCACAGTCCTTTTCATCATCTTTTCCTGGATTCCTTATTTCATCTTTGTATAGTAGAGTTATCTCCCTTGCAGGAAATAAGGTATTGATTGTAATGTCATTTTTTCACGTCACTTTATGTTGCAATCAATATCTTCCTGCAAGAGCAGATAACTTTTTTATTATATGCAAAGACAGAATATGAAAGTAAAATTACCAATAGTTTACAGATCATTGATATGATAATAAACATTTCTCCATGTTAAACCATCAATATAACACACTATTTAAAAAAAAAGGTCTTAACTGAGCACGCGCTCAAATTTTACCTTTGTGCTTTTTTCATAGGCAATTATCAAAAGATCAACTTTATAGTCTGTGCTAGCATTAATTGAAATTCAGTTTCCACACCAATTTTTCCTAATATGCGACTCCTTTTTGGATTGAGATATTTTAAGACGCAGTTAGGGACTCCTCAATATGTCTTTTATGATAAAATTTGATGGAACATTTGCCAAGAAATAAATATGCATTGTCTATAGTTCAGCTGTCAATGACCTGACTTATTGATAGTTTCTACTTACATGTACTTGAAAGGCTAGACAATACAAGAGTTTATGGGACCCCTATCGATGGAGTAGACACAGGAGAATTCAAGAGTTGATGGGATCTTAATTGGCGAGGTTGTTCACCTCTGTAATACAATATATGGTTAATTAATGTGAAGAAAATACACCACAGGGTAAATTGTATGTGGAGTGATATTATAGTAAAGTCATGTCTGAGTCTGTCAAGGTTAGATAGACAGCCTGCATTAAATAAAAAGAAAAACTTCATTATTGAGAGAAATATTTCTTAACACTAAAATTAATTCTTTAGCTAAAACTAGCTACTTTCAACCTTAATAGAAAATGGATAAAATCTTTTCAATTTATGCTTTATTTAGCAGATTATTTTAAAGATAGAACAAATTAGGTTTTGTAATTCCTTGGCTTCAGTTAACCAAATGAAGCATATTGTGTGGTCCAAAGGTATAGTTTTACCTGGTGTAAAAAACAACCAAAGGTACTGTGTTGTTATCTGGCGAGGAAAGTCGTGTCGGCTTTGTTGGCAAACACTAAAAAGAGATTGAAAGGAATGCATACGTCACCTGCATATTTGAGGATTAGTGGAATGCCATGTTGGACTCGGAGTGCCAGCTGGCTCTCCGGATATACATTCATAAGATAATATTGAATACATTAGACTCATCAGCTGGTGAAGTCATGTGGGCTAAGGGATCATGGGAGTATTGTCTACTGGTGTGGGATGGTGTGCTGGGTTCAGTACACTTTCATGGTCATTCAAGTGCATCGTAATTACAAAGCTTACATTATAGGTCTGTAATTAGGAACATCTTTTAAATTGATGGATAAGTCGACTTCAGGTCTTGTGAATGTGATTTCATCCATGTAGTGACAAAGACTTGTTACATGAAGTGGAGGTCAAGGTCATCTCTGTAGTGACAGCAGCTTGGTGTTGTAGTCATAGAAGGTCAAGGTCATTCCTATAGTAACAGACCTAGTGTCATGACGTTGAAGGGCAAGGTCATGCTTCCCTAAAGTAAAAAGGATTTAATGTCTTTATCTATTTGGTCAAGGTCATATCTATGACGACAAAGACTTCTATATATGTAGAAATAATTTATCTAATGACAGGCTGCTCTCTGGATAATAAATGGTAGAGGGAAGTCTTTTGTGACTTTATCTGTGTAATTTATGTTTTTATGTTGTCTTATTAAATTGACATTTATTTCATTCATAGTTCAATATCTTTAAAGTTAAATACATTTTGATAAAACCTTCAGTTTATTCAATGCTTCCTTAATGAGTCGGTAAGCCTTGGTCACTTGGTGGATGTAATAGTCGCCTCTTATTTGACAGGCTTTGAATTATGTAATGTTTTAATAAATGTATAGAGAGAAGAATGCAGGAAAATATTTAGTAATGAAACTTTTTTTTGTTTGTATCTTTACAGGGAAATGCCACGCTTCACTTGTATCCGCACTTTGAACCTCTGCGTCAGATTGAAGGTAAGTCTTGTGTCAGGTATGAAAAGTTTATCAGATTATCAAATTTATTTAGTGACCTTGTTATATACATACAATAGGTAAAAAAAAAGATAAAAAGGGTCAGAAAAGAGAAGACTTCCTGGATACAGGGAGTCAGATGCAGTTGATTGCTCTAATGGAAAGTAAATGATATTGGTGTGATTGATACTTGTGTGATTTGTTGAACTTTCTAACACACAAGCTGAAAGGCTGTGGTTGGATATATATACCTGTAATTGCTATTCATACCAGGAAGTAAGAATTGTCTGTCACAAAAATCCTTGGCTTTGTGTTTCATCTTAGTCAGCAGTTTTTACTGTGTGAATGGAAGGAAACAGGCAATGACACAAGATTTGTAATACATGTGACGTCATGGTTAGGAAAGCGGATTTGATGACATCATTATACCGGATCATTTTGTTGAAAGATCAATGAAATATATGATGACATCATCAATTATGTGATAGGAGAATTGGTGACAAATAGGTAAATGGTGACATTACCAGTTGGGAGATTTAGTGGGAGATCAGTGAATCATGGCATCATCAGTTTTTGTGGTGGACATTTGTTGAGAGATCGGTGAATGATTACATCATCAGTTTTTGTGTTGGACATTTGTTGAGAGATCAGATAATGATTACATCATCAGTTTTTGTGGTGGACATTTGTTGAGAGATCGGTGAATGATTACATCATCAGTTTTTGTGGTGGACATTTGTTGAGAGATCAGATAATGATTACATCATCAGTTTTTGTGGTGGACATTTGTTGAGAGATCGGTGAATGATTACATCATCAGTTTTTGTGTTGGACATTTGTTGAGAGATCGGTGAATGATTACATCATCAGTTTTTGTGGTGGACATTTGTTGAGAGATCGGTGAATGATTTCATCATCAGTTTTTGTGTTGGACATTTGTTGAGAGATCAGATAATGATTACATCATCAGTTTTTGTGGTGGACATTTGTTGAGAGATCGGTGAATGATTACATCATCAGTTTTTGTGTTGGACATTTGTTGAGAGATCGGTGAATGATTACATCATCAGTTTTTGTGTTGGACATTTGTTGAGAGATCGGTGAATGATTACATCATCAGTTTTTGTGTTGGACATTTGTTGAGAGATCGGTGAATGATCACATTGCATTTGAGCTGGCAGCTCATCATTGGGTAGCCTTGGAAATGATACACAAGCTGCCTGATGAAGAGCTGTCCTGCTTATCTGCTTAGTCAGCTGTGACCAGCCAAGGGAGCTGGGTACTACTATATCTGACCTCAGAAAATTCTCACTGTTGCTCAAGTTTTTTAAAGTCTCTGGTGGTATGCTGAAGTCGATTGGATGATATTAGCAAACTAAAATTAAAAAAAACCTATTTAATTATTTTGCTTGTGTAGATGTCTCTTGCCCATTCTCTGATTTTTTGGTTTGTTCTCTTCTATGTTTATGTGGGAATCAAATTATATTCAATAGTATTCTATCCTGGAAACTTGTTTCATATTCAACGACTAATGTCATTACTGAAGCTTAAACATTGACATCCTCAAGCTTTGATGACAGAAGATTGTGTACGTATTTGACCTCAGTAAAGGAGTGCTCCCAAACCTGCAGTCTTTTGATAAGATGCATGGGTTACTGTAACACTCAGAAGTGTGTCAAGTGTGCTTCTGACCTAAACTTACTGTGACAATATTTCACATTACGTGGTATTAGATCAGGCCTTATCTGTACACAAGCTAACTACATGTTTCTTGGGTGTCGTTCATCTTATTCCTTTGTTTTCTGTAGGATACCAACAATAGAATTTTACTTGTTTCAGGGATACTGATATCATGCTACAGAGATACACTAACTGACTAAGAAGTGTAAAATATAACATTACCAAAAATGAACGACATTGATCATTATATTAAATAGTCTGTACTGTCCCATGAACATATGAATATTTTTATATCAACATGCCCCGAGTAAAAGTTAAGAAATTGCCTTGACTTATTCCCTATATTAACCCAGGTAACAAAGATTCCTCCAATTAATGAAGCTTCATGTTAGCTAGGGGGTTGGGGATGGATAAGGGTGCTAGCTGGTTAGGGGTATGGTGTAAGCAGCAGTGCTTGTCCTTTCTTTTCATAAGTTAATATGCTATTATGTTGTGATATAATTGAAGAAGACAGACCAAATGAAGTGGGATATAGGGCTATTCCTATTTTTTGATTAGTATAACGTATACTACCAAAGGGACAGGCAATTTTATTGATTTATAAATGTACAGTAAAATAACAGCTTGTTCAGATCTCAAACTACAAACAAATATAGAAGGCTTGTAGATAAATTTAATTGTACAATAGTATTTAATCAAACAGTTTCATAGCAACATTTATACACATACCTGAATGAGATCTGAGGAAGTCAACTGTATAGTTCACAAACTTTGCTTTTTATCTGTAGAATTTGCAGTGATTCATTGTTTGGTATATATATATACATGACACATGCTGGTGTGGTGTGAATCACCAAGACAATTTTTAACCTTCAAGTCAGTAGTAGTGGGCTGTCTAAGACATGGGGATAGTAGGGGGAATAGGTCTGTAGGGCTAACAGGGGAAATAAATTTGGGTCTGTAGGGCTGGCAGGGAACAGTTAGGGCTAACAGGGGAGATAATTTGGGGTCTGTAGGGCTGGCAGGGAATAGATAGGACTAACAGGGGAGATAATTTGGGGTCTTTATGGCTAACAGGGGAAATAATTTTGGCTCTGTAGGGCTGGCAGGGAACAGTTAGGACTAACAGGGGAGATAATTTGGGGTATGTAGGGTTAACAAGGTAGACTATATGGGGTCTGTATGGCTGGCAGGGAATAGGTAGGGCTAACAGGGGAGATAACTTGGAATGCATATATTTAGCAGAGATTTTCTTTATTTGGAAAATATTTAGATGAAATTGGGAAAATACAGCTAAATTTCTGTATGGGAAGTGGCCAAATTTCGGCCCCAAATGCCCCCCAAAATATTACTGTTTCTCATTAAGCTGTATGTCCTTTGAGTGTGATTTATAACATACATACGTTAACCCATTCACTTCAGGAATTCAATATGGACTGTTCTGTCCTTGAACTAGAAGAGTCCAAATGTAACTTCGGGAATGGATGAGTTTATGTAGTTATCTTAGGGACAATGGTACTAGTTACTAACCTTGAAATACAGATAAAGCATATACCATCGCCTGGTACAGGTGTATTGGTGATATTCATGAGAACTTTATGTATTGCCATTAGCAAGTCATGAAGACATATTAGCTACTCCTATAGAGTATTAAACTCTAGCTAGTTATATTAGAATGTAGTGCCATTATAATTGTCTGTACAGCTGCAGGTATTCAGGATTTCCTAGAATCACCTGCCCTAACATGATGATACTGAAATGAAAAGTGGCAAAACAAGAATTCATTTTTATTATGACCATTAAACTTTCAACATGAATGCATGCTGCAATTCCCCAGTTTTATAAGGAAACCTTGGTATTTTCCTCCGTCGCATTATAATAATTCTGATGGTTTCTGTACTGGTACATTCATATTATGAAGTAAAAATTATTTTACTAGATACATGATATTTATTGATGACAACTTCTTTTTTATCTCTCTATAATGTTTAATGGTTTAATGTTATGCCCTAATATTCATATAAACTATTTAACACTTGTTACTTTCTTTTGAAGCCTCAGTCTTGCCTCTTGTTTGACTGCTGTTCTTGTTTCAAAGATGTGCCAGATGTTCAACTGTTGTTCTTGTTTAAATGTTGTGCTAGTTGTTTATCTGTTGTTCTTGTTTCAAAGATGTGCCAGGTGTTTGACTGTTGTTCTTGTTTCAAAGTTGTGCCAGATGTTTGACTGTTGTTCTTGTTTAAAAGTTGTGCCAGTTGTTTGACTGTTGTTCTTGTTTAAAAGTTGTGCCAGTTGTTTGACTGTTGTTCTTGTTTAAAAGTTGTGCCAGTTGTTTGATTGTTGTTCTTGTTTAAAAGTTGTGCCAGTTGTTTGACTGTTGTTCTTGTTTAAAAGTTGTGCCAGTTGTTCGATTGTTGTTCTTGTTTAATTGTTGTGCTAGTTCGTTTATCTGTTGTTCTTGATTAAAAGTTGTGCCAGATGTTCAACTGTTGTTCTTGTTTAAATGTTGTGCTAGTTGTTTATCTGTTGTTCTTGTTTCAAAGTTGTGCCAGTTGTTTGACTGTTGTTCTTATTTAAAAGTTGTGCCAGTTGTTTGACTTTTGTCCTTGTTTAAAAGTTGTGCCAGTTGTTTGACTGTTGAAGAAATAGAGTTATATCTGTTGACTTGTTTAAAAGAATTTTGTTCTGCCAGTTGTCTGAGTGTTGAAGAAATAAGTTCTACCAATTGCTCGACTTTTATCCCCTGGATGTGTTCCCCTAGTTCTTCCTTTGGTCAGCTGTCTCCTAAATAAAACGAGAGCTGCCAAATGAAGGGCTGTGGTAGCATATTGTTACAACATACCAGTTGTTGGTACTGCATATTAACTCATGTTTAATAGGAATAATAACCTGTATCTTGGTGTGATAATTAAACTCTGAACCTGTACCTGGATGGTGTTATGTGGTCAAAATTTTTCGTTTGAATGATAGTGGAAATTAAGATGGTGCAAGATGATCCCATGTGTTTCAATTGGCATGAAAATATCTTAAATATCTTGATATTTGCATCAAATTTACAAAAGTTGGGAAATATGCAATGTAATAGTATTAATTATTCAGCAGATAATTGTTTCATTCAATATAACAACCTCATTTAGGGAGTGATACGATATTGCAATCTTTGTTGGAACATTATACGACTACACTATAAACCTTTTGAGCACATTTATCTATGAACGCCATCAAGTGTTGTAAGTGGTTTTAACCATCTCACAATAACTGGTGTGGGTGTAGTGAGAGATTGTGACTCGAGGCAGGATTTTGTCGACACATGAACTTTGTAGATGGAAGGAAAAAGACATAAACTTGTCGGGTTGATGTCTTAAAACGTGACAATTCTTGTGGCATTTAATGAGAAAATTCCATTTTGTCTGTGGGTATTGATGATCATTACTCATCAAACTGACTTTAGTTCTCTATTGACATTTGAAGCAAACTAATATAGATATATTATTTGTATTGTAGCATACACAATTCTGATAATGTGAAAGATTCATAACAAATATTCTCAAGTTCATGGATCTTTTGAAATAGAAGAGAAATTTGGCCTATTAAGACTAAGTTAAAAAATAAAATTGGTTGCCCCAAAAAATTGGTGTTAAGCACAGTTGTGAGTTGAGAGTTTTTCATCCATATTCTACCCAATGCATTTCTTACCTTATCAGACTCTCAGTGGTATGTATCCCCGTTGTTATACAGGTGTCACAGATTACCTGACCACGGAGATTTCCACGTCCAAGCAGAAGAGGTTCAGCCTGGTAACGTTTGTGGATACACCAGGTTTGGTGGATGGAGACATGAAGTATCCATTTGATGTGAACCAGTCCATCTTATGGCTAGGTAGGGAATTACAGTAAACATCTCATGTGGCTTATACAATTTACATTGTAATGATTATTATTTCATATTGTCCAACAACTCTGTGTATTCTGGAGTAAAAGAGAAATCTTCATTGATAAGTCATTTTCAGAGATGTTTGATGAACTAGAATTTAACCAATGTGACATTGACCCTCACTTCAAAGGTCAAGTATTGTAAAAATTTTGTTCATTTACAAACAAATAAGGCGAGCAGGTCATTAATACGATAAAACACTTACACTTAATGGTGTTGTGCCTACTTTGATGCTTTAGAAAAAAGTCTCTGTGTCCTATTGTATGATTCCTTTCTACAGGAGATCTGGCAGATCTGATCTTCGTGTTCTTCGACCCGATTGGACAAGCTCTATGCAAGCGAACTCTGAACTTGGTGGAAGAACTAAGTCACAAACATGCAGACAGAATGAGATTTTACTTAAGTAAAGCAGACGAAGCTGGACACGAAAGTGATCGACAGGTAGGTCTATAAATAGATCTGCAATATAGGTCATGTTATAGGCTGAAGGTCAATTTGAAGGTCATCTTTACAGTCACCTGTCAGAAGACAATAGATGAAGTCAGATAACACACCTATCAACATAGAGGTCAATTGAAGGTCAATTAATTGTTAGTACTCCGTACAGGTCAAACAAGACATGAATGCAAATCAAGTTTGTTGACAATACAGAAGTCAAACTAATATCGGCAACATCACCTTTCAATAGTAATGGCCAGGCTAAGGTCATGTGTTGACACAAAGGTCTCTGTCACCTTTTAATGTCAAGGCCAGGCTAAGGTTATGTGTTGACACAAAGGTCTCTGTCACCTTTTAATGTCAAGGCCAAGCTAAGGTCATGTGTTGACAAAAAGGTCTCTGTCACCTTTTAATGTCAAGGCCAAGCTAAGGTCATGTGTTGACACAAAGGTCTCTGTCACCTTTTAATGTCAAGGCCAGGTTAAGATCATGTGTTGACACAAAGGTATCTTCAACATTTCAATGTCAAGGCCAGGCCAAGGTCATGTGTTGACACAAAGGTCTCTGTCAACTTTCAATGTCAAGGCCAGGCCAAGGTTATGTGTTGACACAAAGGGTTCTCACCTTTCAATGTCAAGGCCAGGCCAAGGTTATATGTTGACATGAAGGTCTCTGTCACCTTTCAATGTCAAGGCCAGGCCAAGGTTATGTGTTGACACAAAGGGCTCTCACCTTTCAATGTCAAGACCAGGCCAAGGTCATGTGTTGACACGGAGGTGTCTGTCACTTTTCAATGTCGAGGCCAGATGAAGGTCATGTATTGACAGGAAAGTCTCTGTCCATATGAATTATCACAATGGAGATTCTTATCATGTTATTGACAACAATGAGCCGTGTATCAAAGTTGACATTTGAGTGAATGAGCTAGGTAGATCCTTGTGGTCAATGTTAACTGTTGTATTACCGTCACACCTTGATTTTGTATATTTGGCCACGTTGTAGCTATGATTAATAGCTGCATTCCAATAACTGTTGAGCAAACAAGATTAAATCAATTATTCACTATGTATTTTATAGAGTATTAGTCACCTAATGGTTATTATTTTAATGTTTTACCCACTTTGTCATCTCCCTCAATAATCCAAAAATGCTCCTAGGAAAAGCTACTGAACTTGTCAACAGGTCTTATTGAAATTTATTATCAATTTTAGAAAGGAAATGTTTAACAGTAACATGTCATAATACTGCTGGTAATTTTGCTCATGAATTCAAACAAAAACCATAGTGATAAACCATTAGTTAACCACTATCCTAATGCTTCAGAAAAAACCCATTAATTAACCAACTATCCTAATGCTTCAGAAAAAACCCATTAATTAACCAACTATCCTAATGCTTCAGAAAAAACCCATTAATTAACCAACTATCCTAATGCTTCAGGAAAAAACCCATTAATTAACCAACTATCCTAATGCTTCAGAAAAAACCCATTAATTAACCAACTATCCTAATGCTTCAGAAAAAAACCATTATTTAATTCCATCAATATTGTGTACAGTAGTGGTACCGATATGTGTAGATCTGTGAGTGAGGGTGTAGTGGTCTATTTACTGAGTAGGGTAGGGCCTAGCACCTCCTACACAACCTCATTATAGCAAATAAACTATCCCATGTATTGATCTGGGTTGGTCTAAGTGACTTCTGTAGGTGGATAATGAATACCACCGTCTATATATGTGAAGCACACAGGAAGTGGTGTATCTGTGAGGAATTGATTCTCCTACATTTTCTAGGAGAGTTCCAAAACAACACCTCCTTTTTGTTGACTGCTATCAGCTGGTTATTATGGAAAAAAATCAGATATTGTGACAAACACTTTGTTTGATGCTGGAAAGGATTCATTTTGTAGTTAATTAGTGATAGTTAACAAAAGCTTAAGTGAAGAACTGTTTTACTCAGTAAGATCTGAAGGTGGAATTGGAACCATGTTACCCTCTCATTATCATAGACAGGTGTCCTCTGATCACTGGAGTGTTCCCTGTCTGATGATGCTATATAAGATATAATAATTAAATATGCATAGTATATTAGTATTACATGATAAGTTTTATCAGACAATTTACATGTAAGCAAACTTTGTTAAATCAAAGTCACTTGGAGTGTGATATATACAGATATTATGTCCAATATATCCGAGTAATTTCCAATGAGATAAATGTTCAGGAATAACTCTGAAGGCATAAAAAGATTTGGGCAATGTAATAACCTGTTGTAAAATCTTTCTATACAATAATTCTGTTGTAAATTAAAGATGTCTCTACATTCCAATTCCACAATGTTCTTTAAATTCTGTAATCATGCATATTTTGGGAGACTAGTACGTTTATGTTGTGACTTTGTATAAAAGTGGAACTTCACACTTATAACTCACTCTATACACGAGTGACTGTCCTTAAATAACCCTGGCTTTTAATAGGAAGTTAATATAAACAACCAGTCAACTAGCTAATGCATAATGTGATAAAATTCCTCGTAGAACTCGTAGAAAATATCATAGAAAATATATTTTATGTTTTGCCTGTTTGTAGAGAGTGATGATGCAGATCGTCCAGGAGCTATGTAAACGACCCGGATTAAACAGAACAGGATTTGACATGCCGACAATCTACGTACCAAACATGAACTCGAAGGTAATGATTGGTTTGATTTGTCTGGTACATGTAACCTATATGTGTTTGTAGGTTAGTGTGGAGGTGTAGGATAACCGTCTGATGACATAACCGTAGTGTTAACATCGGGTTATACACGTCATTATCTTCAACAATTCATCAAGATGAAATCATATTTTGTCAATAATATCAGAAATGATAAAAAAACTGCCCAGTTTTGTCTAGGTCATATGTTTAATGTGCCTGGATTGAGAAATAAGCCACTTGATTATATTCTTCAGATACTTTTAAACAGGCCCACTAGCTTTCTAAATTGTATTTATAAAATGGGGATGATAATTGATTATTTCATAGAGTAGCAAAAGTTATTAGCTTACCATTAATACTTATCACCTTTTTTCCTTATTTAATTAAGATAAATTGAGTGTTGATTTTTATGATAAAGGTCGTCTATGTTTCCCGCAATTGTCATATTTAATTACCGTGTGGTAGTTGACAATCACTGCACCAGATGGCAAAATAAGCCATATTTTTTCTCCTAAAGATATTTTAAATAAATTTTTGATAATTCAGTTGAGGATAGTGTGAAGTTACAGACTACACAAAACGAAAAGGAAATGTTAGGTTGGTCATCTTCTAAGGATATGCAAGTCAGCATAAAATGGGCCCTCAGACATGATTATTGATGTTTTATGTTAATTATGCCGTCACATGTGGATATTGTCTGTAGTCTAAGGGAGATAACTGCCATTGTTTAAGTACCAACTCAACTTTTATGTCTATATAGACTTGTACGGGCATGATCAAGATACTACAAAGCCTTAAAGACAAAGTAACATACTTCTACTAAGAATTTGTTTCTAAGAAGAGAAATTTTCAACTTTAATTCTTTGATTTATTTATTTACAAAATTTAAAGCTAAATGTGAAAAACAGGCTCCAGTACTTCATTTGTTAAACAAGTAGCATTAATTATGACCATCCTCTTTAACAACAATACAATAGGATTGATTGGGTTTGTTAATTTGTACAGGGCAGTCGTTGTGCCAATCAGATAGAGGAAGTGTGTAAGGATATAGAGAAGACGATTAACCAGACTATTCAAAATACTCTGAACAGTCTGGAGAGAGACTGTCACCAGATCGCCGACATGGTCACTACCAAACTTGAAGAGGACAGGTACGTACCAGGCAATCTTTACCGTCAGTTGGTAAAGGTTTCAGAGTTTATTTTGTTATCTGTGTCTAACTGTAAATAAAAGTTTTTGACTGTTTTTGCATGATTATGCTTGAAAATCGTGACAAAAATATAAATTCTCAAAAAAATTTTACCGATCAATTGTTTGATTGTTGACCATGGATATGTTGATATGGCATGAAACAACTGTATAATATTTGATGGGAATTTGTTGTTGTGTTGACATTAGAAAATATATTTATGAGTGTGTAATTTGGGAGTTGTAGACTTATTTAATGTTTACATTCTGTCAGTAAGCAAAATATTCACTTCAATGTATTATTTCTACAGCGTGAAGGCATCTGACAATTTGAGGGCACGGTTCCGTGGCGCCGCATGTGGATTCTGTGGACTAATCCTACCCATGTTACTCCTGGTAACCTTCCTGTTCAGTACAAGACGTGACTTTGTCAAGAAGATGCTTGGGACCAATCTGTACGCCACTATCTACGGATATTTGGTATGTGATAGGGAGTACATACAACATGATCGCGTACAAACATATCACGTAACCTCAGGTTCTAACTTGGTTCAACTGTTCAGTTTTCAACATAAATGAATTTTACTGTAGATCTATAAAACTTAGAAAATAACATACACTATTGGGTTTAAAAAAAAAAGGAAAAACAAAAACCGAATCAACTTCAGTTTTTTTTTGTTTTGTTTTTTTTGCAGAATTTGCTGAAGGCTCTAAAAGCATTTATTTGAATGTCTCTCCTATCCTAAGTCTGTATAGATGATTACATTTAAATATTATAGTTTTGCTTTACCAGATCCAGACATCACCCATATACTGATGTGTATATATTTTATACTTGTGCTATCCCCACAGGGTATACTTGTGTCAGTATGGGAGGGGATACCAAAGGAGTATACATCGTATGTCCTATTTGGAATCCTTGGTGTTGCCCTTCTTATGCTGCTGATAGCCAAATTTGCCTCCCGGACGAAGACAACACTGTCTCGGAAACAAAAACGATCCCTTGGTGAAATCCGGGATCACGTCCTTACAACTGTTAAAGCAAAGAAAGTATGTAAAATAGAGTGTATATAAATATAAAACTTTAGTATAAGGAAAGCATAGATAAAACCAAATGTACTGGTGTATTTTTACATCTATGAAAGTTGTCCAAACAAACTTTTATTTATAGGGGCAATCTACCACATAATTTTATACTGTAGTTTAGAATTCATGAAATAAGAATCACATGCCACAGACATCCTCTTTTACAAAATTTACAAGATATATATTATTAATTTGCGAAAAAATAGCTTACAGTCAACAATAGGAAAATTAATCATCATTCTCTCTTTATTTCCATTTCAGCAAAGTCTTTATTCTGAATACCTGAAGCAAAGTGTGGCAGACCATGACCTCTGATGACCCCAAAGCCACCTTTGACCTTCATCTCATCTCATATCTTCAGTAATGGAGAACAACAGCAAACATTTCATTGGGACCAAATTTTCATGTTTCATTCAAAACCAAATCTGCATATATTTATTTTTGCATAATTAGATAGATGTCACATTATAACTGTTTGATATTTTGAAGAAGTGCTAAAGATTAATAACAGTTTTACCTCAAGTCAAATTTCATTATGTATACTTTAATTTTATTTGTGGGTAAGGAGTTAGGTTGTGCCATTATGATTTTATTTTGTGTTTGTATATTACAGAGTTATCTGCCCTTGTGGATAGGTATTGGTTTTGACATCATATGTTGGCAATCGTAGCGCCAAGGTTTTCAGAGAAAACAAAGGAATCGCACTCACAAAATAATTACGTCACAATTGATACCTTCCTGCAAAGGAGATAACTCTGTAATATGCAGAGACGGAATTAGACATGTTTGAGAAATAAGGACAATATTTGTTATGTTTTGAATCTCATCATGAAAATTTTGTTGAACGTGTTCATTCCAAGAGAGTTAAGCTTTAATCAGTAATTCAGAGTGTGGTGGTATCATTGTAGATTAGAAGGTGTCGGAAACACCTTAACAACCCTAGTCATGTTAAATAATCTTCATCTCAACTGAAAATTACCTACTAGTTTATGAAATGGGAACAGCAGGATTATAATATTTCAACTGACAAAACTGAATATAAAGAAATAATGTACATAATTAGCATCATGGTTATACTCTCAATTGTACAACATCAACATTGACAATTGCTTTAAGAGGAGAGAGCAGGAGAAATCCATTCTTATTGGCGTTAAACTACGGAGGTATCTATATATTTATATTTCTTTTTAATATTTTACCTCAATTTTTCCTCAATTATATTGTTGCTGAGTGTGTACTGTTGATCAATATTTTATTGAATTTTAAGAAATGACAAATGAGGTGGAAAAGAGGAAATATTTTGAGTGTGCAATAGCGTCATGTTGCATCAGTATTATAATTAAACTCATTAAGATCATCACATTTCAGTTATCAGGAGAGTAATAACTATACTTTGATGTGTTTATTTCTGTTGACATCTTGTTTGAAATTGTTGACATGTTATCTATAAAATGTGGCATTCAAATGAAATATATATTTTTGTAATCAAGACGTTGATATTTATATTTTATGGAATGTAGGATACAATGTCTCAGTATTTGAGAGAACACCTTGTAAAGTTTTGTATATTCTCAGGTTTATTGAGAAATATTGATCAATATTCAATAATGATCAATCAAAACAAGTTCAGAGTTACACAATGAGTGAAATATCGATATTCAGACATGTGTAAACAGTTGCAGATATTTATTTGTCCTTTTACTTTGAAGAAGAGACAAATTAATTTTAAGTAAAAGCAAAATTTACATAGCTAATTAGAGCTACCTAACCAGAAGTATGAAACAGTGCCAAAACACTAAGATAGAGCGACATTTACCATCATGTCATAGTGGTCCATTAAGGATTGGTGTAGTTATTTGAAAAATGTGCAAATCATGTGACAATAAAGGGATGATTAATAAGTTTTGTACTTTATTTAGGCAGAGCTTTGATTTTTGTTGCATTCTCTATCGGCATCTTGCCGTACAGTACCCATTTGGCAGAATGGAATATATTCTGAAGTGTTACAGTGAAATCCTGAGTGTACTGACTATAAACAGTTCTTTGTATCTATTCATGTCTGTCAGCCATTTTTAATATCATGGACAGTTTTGACAATCATGTTACTATAACAGGCCAATCAATATGTTGTCCATTTTGGAAAATTTTATTGCCTTGTTAATGTTAAGTTTTTGGTACTGGTTCAAACTGGCCAAATAACAGCAGTTACACATTCAACCTTATATACAGAATGCAAGTTATGAAAAATAACATCTCTGCTCAACTTTTACAAGTTTCACAACTGATCATGATACCTATAAACTTTGACATAGAGATTTAAGGGTAAATGCTACTTTATCACATATTCTATATAAATAGTATCTATTCCTACTTTTAGTGTGTTCATACCAAGCTTTTAGGTAATCTGTGAAAAATAATCCAGATTGAAACTCAAAATGAATGGATTACAATATGTATGTGTGGCGGTGCAGGTAAAGAGCGTTTCCATTTGGTAGCATTTCTCCTCAAATCAAATAAGATTTTTGAAGGAAAGAACATGAGTGAGGTGTATATTAGAGTGATATCTACTAATCTTACAAGATGATATATATTTTGTTATACATTTTACCTTATGGCAGCTTCTGTGGAAAATGTGTCATTGATGATATTAATTTGATATGTAACTGTTCTGTAATTAACCAACTTGTTTTTGTGCATGTTTAATCTTGTGTTTTTATGCCCTACTACTCTTTCCAGCTATTTACTCTCTTCCATATCAGTGATAAGAAATTAACATGATTAAAACTACATGTATTTAACAGTGATTATTTTTGCATATTTACATTGGCTGCGGAAATATTAAATATTGCAAAATTAAATTGAAAGCCAGAATAAGTTGGTTTACTGTTTCTTACCCATTCACTCTCGAAGATATATTTGAACTCTTCTGATTCAAAGGCCAGAACAGGTCATTATGAATTATCAGGGGTGAATTAGCTAATGTTTGTACAGAAGTATTAAACATTTGGTAAAATTGGATGTTGAAACAGGTATACAGCCTTTGCATGCCAGCTTGTGTTATGTTGATGTTAAATTCCATAAAAGGGAGATAATCTACGCTCATTGTGAATAATGCCAGCTTGTGTGATGTACTAATTCCATTAAAGGGAGATAACCTACACTCATTTGTGAAGAATGCAGATTGTTCCCAATAGGATTGATATTGATAGAATATGTAACAACATTTTGTTACTTGATATTTTTAACAGCATTTTGATAGTGCTTAATAACAGTGTCTGCAGTTTACATTGTATAAAGATTGAAACATTTACATGTAGTTGAATGAGAAAATTTGAAATGTAGAAAGAAAAAAATAACTATTTAGCTAAGATACAGGCACAAAATCTCTGGAATGTCAAAAGACAGGGGCAGTAAAATAATCTTTTACAGTTATTGTATAACATTGAATATTTGTTGTGTAGAAATGTGCTGTTTTGTTGCTAATAAACTACTAATGTAAAAACAACTAAATTGGTTTGATAAATTATTTAACCACTGAGACATAAGATAAAAATTAATATTTCTTTCCACAAAATAATTTGAAACTTCAAAACCATGAAAGAAAAAACAAGTATTTTATGTTGTACTGTAAATGTTTTGTCACAAACTGTGTTTACACATTGTTGAACTGTAGTAATTTGTGAGGAAACTTGTATATTTGATATACATAATGTACAGCGTTCAGCCTGATTGTGTTGTTCAGTAGAAAGAGTGGCTGACTGAATTATAACCACTGAACAGGTCTGGTATGACACACTGTCTGGTAGATCTTGTATATAAAATGTGGGACGGCTAGAGTGTATGAAAGTATTACTTCGTTAAGTCATGTTATCGTGTTCACTTTAAAGGCAGCTTCATTATTGTTAAATTCAGCATCGAAAATAAACTATGCAATTTAACAAAGTTTTGTTGTTCTTATTAGGTCACCTGAGACGACAAAGTCTCAAGTGATCTATTTTAATCTCCTTTGGTCTGTCGTCGTGCGTCGTCTGTTGTATGTCCATAAACAATTTACATTTTCGACTTTTTCTCCAAAGCTGCTGAAGCAATTACAATATATGGTTCCCCCCTGGCACCCAGGGGGCTGTGGGAGGGGCCAAAAGGGGTAAAATTGACTAAAATTTCAAAAATATTCTTCTCCACTCACAGATGTGGTAGAATCAAATTACGTCCTACCACACAGCATCAGCAGCACAAACAAAAATTAACAGCAAAATTATGCACGCAAAAATTCGTTATGTGTCAAAATTATGACATCCTACTACAGTCAGCGGTACGCAAAAATTCATCATGTCCCAACTGTTATGAGTCAAGAGTTATGATGTCCACAGCTATGTAAATTTTACTAAATTATATCATGTTTAAGTAATTACTGTTGTATTGGGATAATTCCAGACATCATACAGCTTAGTCTTACTGATGGAACTTACGCAGTTTAATATAAGTTTATGGACAAAGCACGATAGGTCATCCTGACCTTTCTGGTTAGATTGCCAGAGGAAATATGGGCTGTTACGCCAAATTCTATTTCATGCTACAATGTACTTTCATGAATTTCGATTTTAAAAGTTCTGCAAAATTTATCTTCATATTAACACAACAAAATTTACTATAATCTATGAACCAGATTTGAAACAAAATATCAACATTTGGTAGCATTATAAAGAGATTTGGTAAACAGTGCAATTTCCAAAACAAGAGTTTGACATCGTAAAGTTGCATTGGCCTGCCAGACAAAAACAAATAAATGACATCTCATTTCATACAAAATAATCTTTACTTTTAAAGTATTTTTTTTCCTGGTAAAATGATTCGGTGTTCAGAAAGGTCAAACAAAATTAAAAATGTATGCATACAAAGTCAGAGAAAATTTAATTTACGTGATTAAACTAAACAATCATCTTTTCAATGTGATGTAAATCTTCAGAAAAAGAAATCAGGAGGTTCTACCACAGGCCCACAACTTCTGGGTTACAGTACATGTTGGAGATTCTACCACAGGCCCCACAACCTCTGGGTTACAGTACATGTTGGAGATTCTACCACAGGCCCCACAACCTCTGGGTTACAGTACATGTTGAAGATTCTACCACAGGCCCCACAACCTCTGGGTTACAGTACATGTTAGAGAGATTCTGCCACAATAAGTGTGATCCATGCAGGGATGTAGTTCAGCAGTCCCCGACATCTTTAGTTAGTGGTCCATTTAGGAGCTAAAGGCTAATGCCTGTAATGTCTCTGGATACTCCCGATTTCTTCTTTCCTTAAATAACCCTGACTGCATGGCAATAGAAAATTAAACAAAAATCATACCAAAGCCATAGTTGATGTTATGGCTGACAAATCTAATTCAACACTGGCTACAAACCAAAGCATCTACTTGATAGGGTCAGTATGATGTTTATGCTATAAACTACTGTATTGTCGCAAGATCCAAATGTTTGCATAGAGCTCCAACACAAATTTAAATATCATGTAAATAATTTTAATCTGCTGTCAGTGACTGCCCTTGAAGTTATCATATTTATGAATATGACGATAGTAAAGAAGACATGAACTATTGTATATAAGTTGATTAAGTAATTTACAGTTTTTTTCCAGCACAATTAAGTAACGACAATATGGTTAATTTGAATCACATGCTTAAAATCAAAGAATATATCACAATACTAAATACAACAATCTTATAAAAATAGTTCCCTTTTGTTAAGGTATAAAGGTACAAGTAAAGATATTCATACACAGTAAGTTGACATTCCACAATCCAGAATAAATCAAAATACTTGTGGTGTACCTATAATTTGGTATTTCATTCAAACTGGATTGTGTAACATATGTCTCAATTATGTGTGTTTATAATACATGCATGTTACTATTGCGTCTTTGCATATTGCAGTTAGCTCCCTTGCGGGTAGGTATCCCATTCTAACGTCATTATTTTTGTAACTAAAACTTGTGTCGTTTTCTCTAAAAAGTACAACATTACTCTTGCCAACAGATGACGTCACAATCAATGGCTACCCACATGGGCAAATAACTCATGTAATATGCAAATACAGAATAAATACATGAATCATATTCATCCCAATTATTGCAATCAGCATCATTGCATTGATTCATACATGCTAGCTGGCAGTGATTAACTGCATGACTATATAAAGTCATTGAATGTTTTAAGTATACCGGTATGTTATAATTCTCTTCACATAGCTATAAAGTATTGGTCATGTCTATAAACACATTAAAGTCTACTAATAGTCTACTATTGAGCTGGAAAAAGTCCACAACACAAACAAAACATTCACAAGACAACATTTCTGCTATTCTGTATTTGCATATTACAGAGTTATCTGCCCTTGCAAGAAGTATTAATTGTGACGTTAAGTGTTTGCGAGTGCAATGTCATAATTTGGAGAAAACAATGTGAACTGAACCCTCTAAATAATGATGTAACAATGATACCTACCTGGAAGGGAGCTAACTCTGTAATATGCAAAGACAGAATAAACTGTAGTGTAATTGTAATGGAGCCATATCAATTACATCATTTATTTGTTCTAACTCAGAATTTTATTTTACATAGAACATATATAATGTAAAACAAAATACAAAGGACCCACGATAATCCGGGTGCGGAAAATCTGGAAAACTCTTAGTCAGCACAAAAATGTCAGGAAAGATGTTCCTTTTAGGCTGGAATCTAAGGTGTTCAGTACAATGTGGATTTTACCAAGCCTTTCTGTAACAATTAAATAGTCACCTTTTTTGTTCAAGGAATTGAAGAAAATAACTCTTATCATAATAAATGTTTATGATTCCTTTAAAAAAGGAAGTAGAAATGAACATGTTTCAAGTACCTTAAATTGAAACTCAAAAATGGATAAGATGGAAATATACTTGGCGTCCATGCCCTTGGTATCAAATAAAGCAAGTAATGAATCAGAGTTAAAAGACGAAGATATTCCAAAGTTATCGAAGTACCAAACATCATTTACATTACGTCAAGAGGCAATCAGCACCTAAACATCGACACGAAGAACAGCCTTGAAGCTGCTTTTATGTTCATTTCAGTGATACTAAGGTGGTCGATTCTTTTTATCAATATTTAAGTGAATCATTGTTATGTTTAGAAAATTGAACAAACAACCAGTGTCCATACGTGTACAACATAAAAAAGTTATATATATATATATAATGGTTCATTTTATGCTTGTTTTTCCCCAAAACTGTCAATACGACTAAATGCATTTCTATTTCAGGTCTCTAAAACAACATCTGTTTATATAAACTTTTTAAATTATTATGAAGCAATATTGCATTGAAAAAAGACATGATCTGACTCATACAATTGTCAAAGAAAAATGTAACTTGTTCGTAAATATCTTCACCATACATTGAAATGTTTTCAAGGCAATAACATTGCCAAGTGGAAATTATAATAAAAACAAACGAACATCTTGCTAAACTTATTACCACAGCAAAATATGTCTACTATATCTGGTGTACAGATTCCATCTTTCCATTTTACAGAGTTATCTCCCATGTGAGTATGTTAATAAATAACGTCATTACTTTGAGCAAAAATTGTGTTGTTTTCTCTGAAACTCAGATATTACACTGATAAAATCACCGTACGAGATACCAATCTACTGGGCAGATAACTCTGTAATATACAGCTACAGAAAAAATATGGATCCTAAAATATCCATAAAATATATAATCAAAATATACGTAATTACACTATACGTTTGTATACATATACCTACTCAAAATATACGTAATTACAGTATACGTTTGTATACATATACCTACTCAAAATATACGTAATTACAGTATACGTTTGTATACATATACCTACTCAAAATATACGTAATTACAGTATACGTTTGTAACCTACTTATCGTATTACATGTTGTATACAATACCTACTCAAAATATACGTAATTACAGTATACGTTTGTATACATATACCTACTCAAAATATACGTAATTACAGTATACGTTTGTATACATATACCTACTCAAAATATACGTAATTACAGTATACGTTTGTATACATATACCTACTCAAAATATACGTAATTACAGTATACGTTTGTATACATATACCTACTCAAAATATACGTAATTACAGTATACGTTTGTATACATATACCTACTCAAAATATACGTAATTACAGTAAACGTTTGTATACATATACCTACCTGAAGGTAACATTTGTTACATAATAATTTACGACCATCTTCTAAAATCTCAAAAAACAAAAACAAATATAAAATCATAAAAGTGCTTATGTCTATGACAAAATCAAAAAAAAAAATTCAACCACATTTTAACTAGAGAAATGAAAAAACACAATTTCAACAAGTACCGGTAATAAAATGATAATTCCCCTGAAACAATAAATAATATTATCAATACAATTTGTCCTTCTTAAATTTATAGCTTTTTTTAACTAAAATAACAGTTTAAAATAATTCTACCACATGCCTTCAGCTTTTCAGTGGTATACTGAGAAAGCTAGTTTGCAAAAAGTAGCAGTTTAGATATTGTATACTGATGTTAGGTCCAAATATTGAATCTAAAAGTAGCGAGCTTGGTTCAGAGATGTTTTAAATATAAAATCAAATTCAGAAAAGACAACCTGATTGGTCGATTTTTCGAGACCTCAACATTCATCAGGAGACAAAAGGAAATCCTATATACTACAAAATAAGCTCGGCACATAAGCTCTTGTCATAATTAATTTGTAGGATGAGAAATGAAAGTCTATAGATCAGGGCTACTATAATTTCCATCAATCCGAGGCACTTTGTATATATAATTATGATATCCTGATGAGGTCGGAGAAAACCACCCACTTCAGGGACTTGTGTATCATACCTATCATATTATCACCTAATTGGAGTATGGATTTGTTACTAAAAAAAGCCTAAATCACTGAAATCTCAAGTTTTGCTACACCTTTCAAAAAATTGCATTAATATATGCCAAGATAAAAGTACAATTTACATAATTTTGTGTAGTAGAAGCGTTTGTTACTTAGGAACTTGATGCAACTTTTCTCAAAGTTTTGCATCTATTTTCAATACTTTCCAACATGCAAATGTGTTTCAAAGTTAAATAAAAATGATTTGTGAAAATATTTGGGAAAAGTTCATTGAAATGCATCTTTATCTATTTTTAGCAGCAAATCCATACTCCAATCGGGGTAACATAGTATAATGCACAAATTAGTGGTTCCCCCCCCCCCCCCCCAAATCTGCTGATACAGTATGGTTACAGGTAAACCTGTGTACAGTAACTGACCTTGGATATCAAAGTTACTTAAACACTACTGAGATAACTCTGATCTTTTCTCTTGGAATTAAGAAAAACATAAACGGAACACAAATCTTTATAATACAAACGCAAATGAAATGCAGATGTTAAAAATGTTCACTGTATACCTCAAAACTCAAGAGCATGTGAACTAAACCTGATAATCATCAATAATAATATTTGGTGACAATGATGTACATAGTAGAAACATCCTGTAACATAAACTTCAATGAAAAATAATTTCCTTTAACATACCATATTCGCTGTAATTAACACTCAGAGCCATTAAACGAAAATTTTACATCATGATTACATGTGAAAGACTGACATGCCACAACATGAACATAAACTCCTTCGCTCAGACAGGGGAGGGATGCTTATAGGGTAAGGGTGCTAATTAAAGCGGATATAAGAAAGATTTTCAGCTTTCACTGGTGGCAGTTATAAGTCATGACTAAAATCTGTTACAAAAAACATACATATTTATTTTCATCTCAATCATCAATAGTACCATTCTTTGTTTCATCAATATTCCTTATAACTTGGAAAAGCCACATATATATCAATGTTTTAAAAGAATTTCTTAAAAAAAATAGCTTTACCTTGAATTTTTGTACTTTTTTTCCAAAAGATAAATAAAAAAAAAAAATTTAAAACTAAAGAATATTGCTGCAACAAAGGTACGGACAGAAAATCAACCTACCTTATCAATTATAAGAAAAAAATAATCAATTGAAAGCTAGTAAAAATGTAACAAAAATAGAAATAGGATTTCAATATCTGTAGATATGTATCCCCATCACACCTTCGTGGTATTGTCCGTGTAGAGACCGTTCAGTGGCTCCTTCTCCGGGATCTTCCCATTGGAGATGACGATATCTCCAGTGTAATAGGAAGCCTGGGATTGTGATGCTCTCTCTGGTAGTGGAGATTTCAGAGTGTTCTTAAATCGCTGAAAAAGAGGGAAAATATATATTTTATTTATACGAGTTTCTATATCAACCACAACAGAAGTTATCAAAATAAGTGAGCCTAACCTTTGACCCTTTAACTTTGATGTGTTCAAGAGAAACAATGATCAATGTTAAACAAGAGATTCTGGAGAGATCTTTGTGCCCATCAAACAATGATTTATATCTTTTCAAAATTCAACTATAAACTAAATATGAAATTTAAGAAAGATCTCTTTAGTACTTTTTGGTAACAGATGGAGGACAGACGGACAAACAGACGGAAAGAAGGATGGAAGGACGGACCAAGGGAAAAGGAAGGAAGGATGGACCCTAGACCACAAATGAAAGGTGATTTGAATAGTCCAAATCAGATGATGGTAAGCTAAAAACTTGTTTTGGGAGATAGTTTACAGCACAGTACAAAGTTCTGATATTGTATAATGTACCGTACTCTACCAGCAATAAGCTCCCCATGCCAGATATAAATGTTGGTATTTCAAGGGGAGGAGGTCTATCACTGTATCACTATGCATAGTGAATGAGTAAATATGTTATATCGAAGAAAACATCATAGATCAGATCAACATACATCTGTTATGTGATACATTGCCTCATTCAAGTATAAAGAGATCTACAGCAGACTGTATAACCTTGTTGGTGAATACCTGGTACTTGTGACACTATACGTCTCAGCTAGAGAGATTTTCTCTCTATAAGCTGTGGATTGGGTCAAGCATCACACTAAGGAACAAGTTGAGTCCAGCATCACACTTAGAAACAAGTTGAGTTGAGCATCACACTAGAAACAAGAAGTGCCCATTTTAATTCCTACCAGAGACATAGATTTATATATATTTGTACTCACCTGCCATAATGTGTCACCTTCGGCCATGTAGAAGGCATGAATCATTCCCAGAGGTACACATACCACAGAGAGGAATGCGAAGAACCATCCAAGGGCAGTGGCCCAGCCAGGGTAGTCATAATTATCAAGCTTGAACGGTCTGTACATCACCATGCTAAACAGCCAGATGACCTAACAACAGAGAAAATGGACATTATTTGACCACTGGATATTACTGACCAAAGGAAAAGTTTGTAAATCACCATGCTAAACAGCCAGATGACCTAACAACAGAGAAAATGGACATTATTTGACCACTGGACATTACTGACCAAAGGAACAGTTTTTACACAACCAGATGACCTAACAACAGAAAAACTGGACATTGCTGACCACTGGACTTTACTGACCAGAGAAATGGTTTGTAATACACCATGCTAAACAGCCAGATAACTTACAAGAGAAACTGGACATTACTGAATACAATTTTAATGACCGTCACATTTAACTTACCACTTCATTGTCCATAAACATAACTGACCACTGACTTTACTGATCATTTTATACCCACTGACTATAGCTGCACTTTATTGACAATTTAATATCAATGTTACCTTTATTTTTAAACTTATATAATTGAAGAACTTTTATATTCACTCAGCCCACTTAGCCTTAACACCTAACAATACAAACTACACTTTCTTCACTGAAATGAACTATGAGGCCCCACAGACTCCAAATAAAGGACAATAAATCACCTAACAGTACAAACTGAACTTTCTTCACTGAAATTAACTCTGAGGTCCCATAGACTCCCAATAATGGACAATCAAACACACTTTTTTTGTTAATGTAACAAGAGGCCTATGGGCCTTATCGGTCACCTGAGTTAGAATATATAATGAAACAAATTAAAGACATATAAACACTATATGCTGGGCCTTGAAGTTGGTCAGTGATTTATAAATTTGACCTTTCTATCTATAATTATTTGATTCTACTATATCCAGAATTTCAGAAGATTTTTGAAGTTTTAGCCTATTTGACCCTTTTTTAGCCCTGCCCCTCTGCCCCTAAGGGGTCGGCCAGGACCAATGTGGATATGATATTAAAATGCTATCTCAGGCTAATAATTCTAACCAAGTTTGACTCATTTCCTATGAAATTGAGCAAAAAATGCTCATTAATGTGTTTTTCCTATATAAACTATAGTAAACTTGACCCCCTCCCCAAGGGGAAACAGGAGATCCCAGGGTCATATAATTTGCAATTTTTATAAACAAACTTTAAGACCTTTTCATCTATAAAGTGTATTTGATTATACCATTTCCAGAATTTTAAAAGAATATTTTTGAAGTTTTAGCCTATTTGACCTTTTTTGGCCCCGCCCCTCTGCCCCCAGGGGGTCAGCCGGGACCAATATGGATATGATATTAAAATGCTATCTCAGACTAATAATTCTAACCAAGTTTGACTCGTTTCCAATGAAAATTGAGCAAAAAAAGTTCATAAATATGTTTTCCCTATATAAACTATAGTAAACTTGACCCCCTCCCCAGGGGGAAACGTGAGACCCCAGGGTCATATAATTCACAATTTTTGTAAAGGACCTTTAGACCTTTCTATTTATGAAAAGTATTTGATTCTACCATTTCAGAATTTCAGAAGAAGATTTTTGAAGTTTTAGCCTATTTTACCCCTTTTGACCCCGCCCCTAAGGCCCCTGGGGGTCAGCCATAGAAAATTTTGTTAATAGGATTAAATGAACATCTCGTACTGATAATTCTGACAACATTTGACTCATTTCCTATAACAAATGACCAAATAATGCGCAAAAATGTGTTTTCTCAATATGAAGTATAGTAAACTTAACCCCCTGCCCAGGGGGAAACGTGAGACCCCAGGGTCATATAATTCACAATTTTTGTAAAGGACCTTAAGACCTTTCTATCTATGAAGAGTATTTGATTCTACCACATCTGTGAGTAGAGAAGAAGATTTTTGAAATTTTACTCAATTTTACCCCTTTTGGCTCCTCCCACAGCCCCCTGTGGGGTGGGGACCATATAATTCACAATTTTTATTGGCCTTATGCCTAAGAAGGTTTGTGCAAAATTTCATTGAAATTGCTTCAGCAGTTTTGGAGAAGAAATCAAAAATGTAAATTGTTTACGGACATACGACGGACGACGCACGACGACGGACAAAAGGCGATTAGAATAGGTCACTTGAGACTTCGTCTCAGGTGACCTAATAAAAGAGCTTTACAATTCTATAATCAACAAGGGGAGATAATTGTGTTTATAATAAAGGTACTTACAAATATAAGGACAGGCGACAGGAAATACCAGCAGAATGTGTAGAAGTGGTTAGGTCGACTGCCGTTCATTTCCTTCACATTGTTAGACAGTCGTTTTGCACCTGTAATATGATTCATTTTATAATGAAAGACATGACTAGCACCTGCCTAATTAGGTCATCTAATTAGGATGGGACAGGACCCACAGAGACCGTCACAGTGGGACAGGAAAGGATGATCAATGGTAATGCTATTACCTCCCTCAAATTCATGGTCATATCTAATAATATATATCAGGTTTTTAATCCACAACAGTTGACTTTTATTTGTTATATGTTATACCTCAAGGTTGCAGGTGATATCAGTAATAAAACACCCGTTACCTTGGTAAATATAGAATCTAGGCATGGGGTAATCATAATCGAGTAATCGTAATTGATTGTAATTATTATATTATAGATATTTCAAAGCTTTATATATAAAGTTTTATTTACTTTACATCGATTGAAAAACAAGTTATGTAACTTATACAAATCACTTTCGATGGTCTAGATGTAAGTGCTTGAAAGGTATTAGAGTACGTGCCCAAAGAAAATGCACGTGATTGGACCAATTCACGATTGGGCAGGTGACATTGGACTAATTTAAGTTCTAGTTGAGGATCCAATCCTGGCTAGCTATCTAAAAGGTTAATGGATAAATCACTACCACCAGATTGGGTCTAGGTATTGAATACTTACCGTAGATCCATGTAATAGCAATGACTTCAAAAAAGGCGAGGTACATTAGGGAGACGGCAGCTGCATAGTGATCAAGGAGTGAGAAAAAGTACAGTCCTCCCTGGAAATATAGATTTGAACATTGACATTGATTGAAATGTCCACATACCATTCATCTTATACCTACAAGATAATTGTTATACATGTTAAATTCTCTACAATATTTAAAGTTATACGATGAGGATACTTGCTCAATGTTCAGTAAAACACTGAGTGACTTCAATTTTAGATGATACATACCTAATCATGAGCTAGGCCTACAATAAATGATTTTACAAACCAAAACTATATTCAGTGACTGTTTTTAGATTTCATGAACCTGATTGGTATTAATTAACTATATTTGTATTTTGAGATTTACACAGGTAATATTTCTTCATGTGAATTTCACGTGAACCAGGGCAAAAAAGTGAATTTCACATGAAGAAATATCGCCTGTGTACCTGAGCCACATTTGGTAGTCCACAGATTTACGTACCTGAGCCACATTTGGTAGTCCACAGATTTACGTACCTGAGCCACATTTGGTAGTCCACAGATATACGTACCTGAGCCACATTTGGTAGTTCATAGATTTACGTACCTGAGCCACATTTGGTAGTCCACAGATATACTTACCTGAGCCACATTTGGTAGTCCACAGATTTACATACCTGAGCCACATTTGGTAGTCCACAGATATACATACCTGAGCCACATTTGGTAGTCCACAGATATACATACCTGAGCCACATTTGGTAGTCCACAGATATACATACCTGAGCCACATTTGGTAGTCCACAGATATACATACCTGAGCCACATTTGGTAGTCCACAGATATACATACCTGAGCCACATTTGGTAGTCCATAGATTTACATACCTGAGCCACATTTGGTAGTCCACAGATTTACGTACCTGAGCCACATTTGGTAGTCCACAGATATACGTACCTGAGCCACATTTGGTAGTCCATAGATTTTTCATACGTACCTGAGCCACATTTGGTAGTCCACAGATTTACGTACCTGAGCCACATTTGGTAGTCCACAGATTTACATACCTGAGTCACATTTGGTAGTCCACAGATTTACGTACCTGAGCCACATTTGGTAGTCCACAGATATACATACGTGAGCCACATTTGGTAGTCCACAGATTTACGTACCTGAGCCACATTTGGTAGTCCACAGATATACATACCTGAGCCACATTTGGTAGTCCACAGATTTACGTACCTGAGCCACATTTGGTAGTCCACAGATTTACGTACCTGAGCCACATTTGGTAGTCCACAGATTTACGTACCAGAGTCCACAGATTTACATACCTGAGCCACATTTGGTAGTCCACAGATTTACGTACCTGAGCCACATTTGGTAGTCCACAGATATACGTACCTGAGCCACATTTGGTAGTCCACAGATTTACGTACCTGAGCCACATTTGGTAGTCCACAGAGGTAGGAGAAGGCACACACTATCAACACCAACACCTCCTTCCTCTTTAGGTATTTCTTCACCTGCTTCCCGAAGTGGTCATTAATGGTCGTTACAATCACCTCAACTGATGCAAACTGTCAAATAATATTAGCTTAAATCAATGTCAAAACCTTAAAGTCTTTACAGTAAAATGCCTAATTTAATTTTCACTTTGAATATAAACATTAAACTAAGAACGGCTGTAGACATGAAATATTAATAGTTAGAGATTCATGATCACTATATGAAATCGCCAAAGAATGTGTTGAAATTGACATAAGTAACATTAGGTCTTCCTAGATAGCCACATTCCTACAACTGTAGCAGTCAAACGGGTCTATAAAGACCACCCAAAGGATAGAAGAAGGTGGTCTTTATAATACACAGGTTGTACAGATGGTTATTTGGGATTCTAGAAAAGTTGTCTAATTAAGCAAATGGTCATTAAGGTTGTAGCTAAGACAGGTTTTACTACAAACGACAATTCCCCTTGGGACAGGATAACAATATAAAGCATTAAATGCAAGCTCCTGATTTTTCTGTGCCTTCCAGAGTTGTCTGCCCTTACCTGACTGTCTATCCCGAGACAAATCAGCATAAAGAAGAACGCGATGGAGAAAAGCTGCGGAACGGGCATGGTGGTGAAGGCTTCTGGGTAAATAATGAAGACGAGGCCAGGACCTGTCAGGAAGATCATAGTAGTTTAAAGGTCACAATGGGCATTAAAATGTGCAAACCAACTTTCTATTGTGCGAGATTTACTTTCGTGAATTTTGCAATCCTAGTAAATTCGCGAAGTTTATCTCCGCAAACTGACATATAATTCATGATACTGATAGGAACTGCCAGCCTTATCTTAAGAAATTTGTTTTGAAACGGAAATCATGAAATTTAGTAGCTGTGAACAAAGGTTGGTTTATAGTAGCTTAGAGCAGGTCATTTTCACAGTGATGATATTTTCGTGATTATGCGAGTCATCGACATGATCAGAAAATTTTGATCTGTGAAATTTTAAAATTTGGTTGAATTACTTATAACCTTGCAGCCAAATTACAAACATTTTATAGGCTAAAATTTCATTTTCTTAGTTTTTGTACAAATTGCGAAAATTTTGAATTGCAAAAATAACTGGCTAAATGGTATATTCAGGTTCAACAATCTACGAAAATATTTTGACATCTTATTTTGAACCAGTGATGAACACATCTAGAATGCATTGTACTATGATCTTGTATACTTATAGTCATCCTCGATATCTAGAATGCATTGTACTATGATCTTGTATACTTATAGTCATCCTCGATATCTAGAATGCATTGTACTATGATCTTGTATACTTATAGTCATCCTCGATATCTAGAATGCATTCTACTATGATCTTGTATACTTATAGTCATCCTCGATATCTAGAATGCATTGTACTATGATCTTGTATACTTATAGTCATCCTCGATATCTAGAATGCATTGTACTATGATCTTGTATACTTATAGTCATCCTCGATATCTAGAATGCATTGTACTATGATCTTGTATACTTATAGTCATCCTCGATATCTAGAATGCATTGTACTATGATCTTGTATACTTATAGTCATCCTTGACATCTAGAATGCATTCTACTATGATCTAGCTTGCATACTGCTAGTCATCCTCGATTTTTCATGGGTTACATGAACTACCAAAATTACGTAGTACGTAATTACGTTGTACATATTATTCTAGGCCTGATTAGAAATTCAGTCCTCACCTTGTTTGATCACATTAGCCACATCTGTTTGTTGGTTCTCAGCTAGATAGCCTAAAGTGGCAAATATAGCGAACCCAGCCAGTATACAGGTGACTGCGTCAACCACCGCTATCGTCAGGACATCTCTGTAAAATACAAGGGGAGATAACTACCGTCAGTCAAACACGAATCACTTACACCTAGGCATGTAAAATATATATATATCTAAGCTAAAATCAAATATAACAACAGTAAAATTCTTGAATAAGGAAGTATTGTCTCAATTTATAAGCATGCGAGTAAAAGAATGTCATGTTTTACAAATATGGTTACAGAGCAAATGTGCATATAAGTATAAGTACTTAGTGGTCATAACATAGCACTTTTCATGTGAGACATCTAGTACTAAAATATTATTGTGCTTGTATAGTACTTTTACACTTAAGTGTAGTAATTAATAATGTGCTAACCTGTCAAAAGTCAATTTTGCTCTAAAACGTTATTACATCAAAATAAGTATGTTGAAAGAGGATCATTTTTTTTAAATTACAGGACTTGATCACCAATAAAGCAAAATAAGACAAATTTCACGATATGAAAATATTATATATTGAGTATACGCAAAAGTAAAAAAAAAAGAGGTTATTCATGGGTAGTCAACATGAATTCCTGTTGTCACTGAGTATCATTGTCATTAAATAAAATTACATGTACATTATCAAAATATTTTTGTCTCATTAAACAAAACTCTCTTAAGCTTTGCACATGTCTCTCCTTGATTAGGATCCTTTATGCTTCAAGGATTTTTGTCAAGCATTTCCCCTGTCAGTAATGCTATCCATTAAACATCCTCCCCTGTCAACAGTGTTACCCATCAAACATCCTCCCCTGTCAGTAGTGTTACCCATCAAACATCCTCCCCTATCAGTAATGTTACCCATTAAACATCCCTCCCCTGTCAGTAGTGTTACACATCAAACATCCCTCCCCTGTCAGTAGTGTTACCCATTAAACATCCCTCCCGTCAGTAGTGTTACCCATTAAAGATCCTCCCCTGTCAGTAGTGTTACCCATCAAACATCCTCCCCTGTCAGTAGTGTTACCCATTAAACATCCTCCCCTGTCAGTAGTGTTACCCATTAAACATCCCTCCCCTGTCAGTAATGTTACCCATTAAACATCCTCCCCTGTCAGTAGTGTTACCCATTAAACATCCTCCCCTGTCAGTAGTCTTACCCATTAAACATCCCTCCCCTGTCAGTAATGTTACCAATTAAACATCCCTCCCCTGTCAGTAGTGTTACCCATTAAACATCCTCCCCTGTCAGCAGTGTAACCCAACAAACATCCCTCCCCTGTCAGTAGTGTTACCCATCAAACATCCTCCCCTGTCAGTAGTGTAACCCATTAAACACCCTCCCCTGTCAGTAGTGTTATCCATTAAACATCCCTCCCCTGTCAGCAGTGTTATCCATTAAACATTCTCCCCTGTCAGTAGTGTTACCCATTAAACATCCCTCCCCTGTCAGTAGTGTTACCCATTAAACATCCCTCCCCTGTCAGTAGTGTTACCCATTAAACATCCTCCCCTGTCAGCAGTGTTACCCATTAAACATCCCTCCCCTGTCAGTAATGTTACCCATCAAACATCCTCCCCTGACAGTAGTGTTACCCATTAAACATCCTCCCCTGTCAGTAGTGTTACCCATTAAACACCCTCCCCTGTCAGTAGTGTTACCCATTAAACATCCCTCCCCTGTCATTAGTGTTACCCATTAAACATCCCTCCCCTGTCAGTAGTGTTTCCCATTAAACATCCCTCCCCTGTCAGTAATGTTACCCATTAAACATCCCTCCCCTGTCAGTAGTGTTACCCATTAAACATCCCTCCCCTGTCAGTAGTGTTACCCATTAAACATCCCTCCCCTGTCAGTAGTGTTACCCATTAAACATCCCTCCCCTGTCAGTAGTGTTACCCATTAAACATCCCTCCCCTGTCAGTAGTGTTACCCATTAAACATCCCTCCCCTGTCAGTAGTGTTACCCATTAAACATCCCTCCCCTGTCAGTAGTGTTACCCATTAAACATCCCTCCCCTGTCAGTAGTGTTTACCCATTAAACATCCTCCCCTGTCAGTAGTGTTACCCATTAAACATCCCTCCCCTGTCAGTAGTGTTACCCATTAAACATCCCTCCCCTGTCAGTAGTGTAACCCATTAAACACCCTCCCCTGTCAGTAGTGTTACCCATTAAACATCCCTCCCCTGTCAGTAGTGTTACCCATCAAACATCCTCCCCTATCAGTAATGTTACCCATTAAACATCCTCCCCTGTCAGTAGTGTTACCCATTAAACATTCCTCCCCTGTCAGTAATGTTACCCATTAAACATCCCTCCCCTGTCAGTAGTGTTACCCATTAAACATCCCTCCCCTGTCAGTAGTGTTACCCATTAAACATCCCTCCCCTGTCAGTAGTGTTACCCATCAAACATCCTCCCCTGTCAGTAGTGTTACCCATTAAACATCCCTCCCCTGTCAGTAGTGTTACCCATTAAACATCCCTCCCCTGTCAGTAGTGTAACCCATTAAACACCCTCCCCTGTCAGCAGTGTTACCCATTAAACATCCCTCCCCTGTCAGTAGTGTTACCCATTAAACATCCCTCCCCTGTCAGTAGTGTTACCCATTAAACATCCCTCCCCTGTCAGTAGTGTTACCCATTAAACATTCTCCCCTGTCAGTAATGTTACCCATTAAACATCCCTCCCCTGTCAGTAGTGTTTCCCATTAAACATCCCTCCCCTATCAGTAGTGTTACCCATTAAACATCCCTCCCCTGTCAGTAATGTTACCCATTGAAGATCCTCCCCTGTCAGTATTGTTACCCATCAAACATCCTCCCCTGTCAGTAGTGTAACCCAATATTTTCTATATACAATTTAATGTAATCATTTTTTTATAATTTCATTTCTTCAATTTAATCAACATCTTTCAAGGAGATAATGTGAACAATGATTTAATGAGAAGGCCTTACACAGGTAAAAGTTAAAATGACAGTATTTCTGTAGGTTTAGTTTTTGTGATGTCATATGATATAAAGATGATGATTTCTTGATGTAAATATCCATGGTAGCAGTGTTTCTGTCACCGGTTTAGATGGTAACAATATCACTGAATCTTAATTACTAATATTCTTTTCAATAATTTATAAAAAAAAATGAAAAGGATTTAACTAAATATCAAATCAAGAATTTTTAAGTAGAAAGTATTTTTTTCCTCAAAAGATGGGGTATCTTTTAAGAGTTGTCTTTTTCAATAATGATATCAACTATCAGCCAAAACTATTTTAGTACATGTGCTTTCATGTTTGGTAAAGGAATAATTGTCTTGTAAAATCATTAAGTATTAGATACAATTTCAATGCACAATTGTATTACAAAATACTTGTTTATTTGTCAATTGTTTAGAGTTTTATGTAGATGAACATTTTCTGTGTTTCCTCTATCTCTAATTTTCTTATTTCATTACAATTTGGTTCTTTGCTTTCCCAAACAACATATTCAATTATCATGTATTAAGTCAATTGACCTTAAAAACCAAAAGATGCTAAGCGGTTGAGATGTCCACTAGCCATCTACATGAGTTTCGAGTTTGGATCACATGTAGGGCAGTTATTAAGTCACTGATCAAAGCAGGGCGTTTTCTTCACAGGATATTTCTTATTTCTTCCACCTGTTTAACCTAGTACGCTATTAAATGACCCGACTGTTAATAAGACATAGGTAAAACAAAGGAAAAAACAAACAAAAATTCCTCAAAGTCATCTTTGCATGATCCAATATTTCCAGATCTTTAACATATATTAAGGTCAAACAAGGGTCAAATTGATCTTCAACCATGCCCTTGACTTTCAAAGTAATCTTCAAACATGGCCTCAGCTTTCAAAGTGATCTTCAAATATGCCCCCGACCCTCAAAGTAATCTTCAAACATGGCCTTAACTTTCAAAGTAATCTTCAAACATGACCTTAACTTTCAAGTGGTTTTCAAACATAACCTTGACCTTAAAAGTGATCGTCAAACATGATCTTGACTCTCAGAAAGATCTTCAAATATGACCTTGACTTTAAAAGTGATCTTCAAACATGATCTTGACCTAAAAAGTAATCTTGAAACATGGCCTTGACTTTCAAAGTAATCTTCAATCATGGCCTTGACTTTCAAAGTGATCTTCATATGTGACCTTAGTCTTAAAAATGATCATCAAACATGACCTTGACCCTCAAAGTAATCTTCAAACATGGCCTTAACTTTAAAAGTGATTTTCAAACATGATCTTGACCTAAAAAGTAATCTTCAAACATGACCTTGACACTCAAGAAGATCTTCAAATATGACCTTGACCTTAAAAGTGATCTTCAAATATTATCTATCTTGACTTTTAAAATGACCTTCATATGTGACCTTGACCTTAAAAGTGATTATCAAACATGACCTTGGCCCTCAAAGTGATATTCAAAGTTGACCTTGACCTAAAGAGTGATCTTGAAACATGACATTGACCTTAAAGTGATCTTCAAACATTGGATTGACCTTACATAACCTTGACCCTAAAAGTAATCTTATAAGAACCTTTATTTTTAAAAAGTGTTTTAAAAAGGTATTAATGAACAAGATTATTAAGTTTGATGAAGGAATTACTTTAGCTAAGTCTTTTCCATCTCTCCCTCTCTCATCCTTTTTTTCCTCGCTTTTTTCGTTTATTTGATGTTTTTTTTTTCTCTCTGTTTTTTGTGGGGAAGGGGGCATTCTGTATTCTCCCAATCTGAGATGAATATAATTAAAGATATGTGCCATGTTATTGAAGAAAATCTGATTTCTGATGCTTTACAATAAATATTGTTGTTATCTGCAATCCAATTTCTATTAAGACATTTCTGTATTTTCTTTTAACTTTGAATTTTAATTCTAAACATATTGAAAATGTATATATCGTGTTTGCAGCACATATCTTTAAAAAATTCTTTACCTTAATATTAATAGACTAATTTTATGTAGGCCCCAATTACATCACAGCATATACCAAAATAGAAGTGAAACAATCTACATATTGTTTCTTTCTTTTCACAAAAAGAAACTATTTGAAACATCATTAAAACTGTCAATTTTTGTTTTCATTTAAGAATACATTAAGTGATAAAAAATATTTTGAACCTTCAAAAACTAAATATACAGTGAAACTCAAATATATAACAAACTCGGTTATAAGAAATTTTCATGACTAACAAACTAAAAACAAATTCCCTGACTGCAACACTTTATAATATTACCATCGGTATGGCTAATTTTATCAAACATATTTTCATTCATTTTTGCTTCCATTCACCTCATAATTTAACACTGAAAAAGGAAGTTGCCAATCAACCCTTATCTGAACATTTCCAGCAAAGTTTGTGTTTGATAATACATATGGTATATACCATTAAATTTTCTTAAAATAACAGTAATATTTTGTTCCTTTGTTAATTAAGTTATATATTTTCATTAGAAACTTCATTTTCATCGGAAACTAATGTATAATGAAATTAAGACCATGTCTATTTTCATTTGTTTTATCAATGCTTCTGGTATAGTCAGCCTCAAGGATCATGAAACAGTCTTAAGTCGAAAACAATCTTAAGTTTAAACTTAGCCAATTACAGATGATGTTACAAAGTTACGTCATTTTTGATTGGCTAGGCAAAAAATTAAGTCTTAAGTCTAAGACTGTTTAATGGTCTTGGAGCCTTGTCTCTTGGAGTTTGTTACAAATGAGTTTTACTGTACCATTTTCAAAAGACTGATATGATTGGGTCCCAATTTTCCATATTTATTGAGAAAAAAAGAATGAATATATTCTTCAATTAATTAAAAGACAAATATTCATTTTATTTTTCAAATTTATTTCATGTATAGATATAAAGATGATCTTTATATAATTATATCCTAGAAATATTCAAAGCCTGATAATTACAAAATGAGGAACACTTCATCAATGAAATATAGACATCCATTAAGTTTGTTATAGTTAACTTTATCAAGAACTTTATGAAAATTCAATTAGTTTAAAAGACTAGAATTTTGAATTTTAACCATAATATCAAAATTGAAGAAATATTATTTACTAATAATTTCAATGTAATGTGATGTATCAAATTTGAAACTGTTTGAATACAGATAAAATCAGGCTTTGATATAATGATCAGAATTGAGAGAATACCCGAATGGCCAGTACGTTTTCCTGCACCAAACATGAAACACACATGTCAGGTTAACATAAGAATGTTTCCACTTGTTTACATACTTCATTATGTTATTGTTGAATTTGTTATAGCTTGACATCGTTATGATACCACCGAACGCTATCCCGAGAGAATTGAAGTTCTGTGCCGCCGCGTAGACCCACACCTGTCAGGAATAAAATAGCAGCTCATATACAGGTAAAACTGCCTGTAACCTCAGGCATAGGCTTCAACCCACGACAACAAGGTACAGGGCAACAGTCAGGGTACAGGGCAACAGTCAGGGTACAGGGCAACAGTCAGAGTATAGGGCAACAGTCAGGGTACAGGGCAACAGTCAGGGTATAGGGCAACAGTTAGGGTACAGGGAAACAGTCAGGATACAGGGCAATAGTTAGGGTACAGGGCAAAAGTCAGGATACAGGGCAACCGTTAGTGTACAGGGAAACAGTCAGGGTATAGGGCAACAGTTAGGGTACTGGGAAACAGTCAGGATACAGGGCAATAGTCAGGGTACAGGGCAACAGTCAGGGTACAGGGCAACAGTCAGGGTACAGGAACAGTTAGGGTACAGGAACAGTTAGAAACAGTCAGGATACAGGGCAATTGTCAGGGTACAGGGCAACAGTCAGGGTACAGGGCAACAGTCAGGGTACAGGGCAACAGTCAGGGTATAGGGCAACAGTTAGGGTATAGGGCAACAGTCAGGGTACAGGGCAACAGTCAAGGTACAGGGCAACAGTCAGGGTATAGGGCAACAGTTAGGGTATAGGGCAACAGTCAGGGTACAGGGCAACAGTCAAGGTACATGGCAACAGTCAGGGTATGGGCAACAGTTAGGGTACAGGGAAACAGGATACAGGGCAACAGTCAAAATACATGGCAATAGTCAGGGTACACAGCAACAGTCAGGGTATAGGGCAATAGTCAGGATACAGGGCAACAGTCAGGGTACATGGCAACAGTCAGGATACAGGGGTAACAGTCAGGTACTGGGCAACAGTCAGGATACAGGGCAACAGTCAGGGTACAGGCAACAGTCACAGTCAGGGTACAGGGCAACAGTCTGGGTACAGGGCAACAGTCAGGGTATAGGGCAACAGTCAGGGTATAGGGCAACAATCAGGGTACAGGGCAACAGTCAGGTACAGGGCAACAATCAGATACAGGGCATCAGTTAGGGTATAGGGCAACAGTCAGGGTATAGGGTAACAGTTAGGGTACAGGGCAACAGTCAGGATACAGGGCAATAGTCAGGTACAGGGAACAGTCAGGATACAGGGCAACAGTCAGGGTACAGGGCAACAGTCAGGGAATAGGGTAACAGTTAGGGTAGAGGGCAACAGTCAGGATACAGGGCAATAGTCAGGTACAGGGAACAGTCAGGATACAGGGCAACAGTTAGGTACAGGGCAACAATCAGGGTACAGGGCATCAGTTAGGGTACAGGAAAACAGTCAGGATACAGGGCATCAATCTGGGTACTGACATCAGTCAAGATACAGGGCAATTGTAAGGGTACAGGGCAACAGTAAGGATACAGGGTAGCAGTCAGGGTACAGGGCAACAGTCAGGGTACCGGGCAACAGTCAAAATACATGGCAATAGTCAGGGTATATGGCAACAGTCAGGGTACAGGGCATAGTCAGGGTACAAGGCAACAGTCAGGGTACATGGCAACAGTCAGGATACATGACAACAGTCTGGGTACAGGGCAACATTCAGAATATAGGGCAACAGTTATGATGCAAGGCAACAATCAGGCTATGGGGAAACAAGCCAGGGAAAAATAACAATATCACAAAGACACCTAGAAGTAGAGGAGGTTAAGGGGAGACAAGCTAAGGAAGAATAACAATATCACAAAGCCACCTAGATTTAGAGGAGGTTAAGGGGTGACAAGCCAAGGAAGAATAACAATATCACAAAAACACCTAGAAGTAGAGGCGGTTAAGGGGAGACAAGCCAGGGGAGACAAGCCAAGGAAGAATAACAATATCACAAAGACCTTTAGAGGAGGTTAAGGGGAGACAAGCTAAGGAAGTATAACAATATCACAAAGCCACCTAGATTTAGAGGAGGTTAAGGGGTGACAAGCCAAGGAAGAATAACAATATCACAAAGACCCCTAGATTTAGAGGAGGTTAAAGGGAGACAAGCTAAGGAAGTATAACAATATCACAAAGACCTTTAGAGGAGGTTAAGGGGAGACAAGCTAAGGAAGTATAACAATATCACAAAGCCACCTAGATTTAGAGGAGGTTAAGGGGAGACAAGCTAAGGAAGAATAACAATATCACAAAGCCACCTAGATTTAGAGGAGGTTAAGGGGAGACAAGCTAAGGAAGAATAACAATATCACAAAGCCACCTAGATTTAGAGGAGGTTAAGGGGTGACAAGCCAAGGAAGAATAACAATATCACAAAGACCTTTAGAGGAGGTTAAGGGGAGACAAGCTAAGGAAGTATAACAATATCACAAAGCCACCTAGATTTAGAGGAGGTTAAGGGGAGACAAGCTAAGGAAGAATAACAATATCACAAAGCCACCTAGATTTAGAGGAGGTTAAGGGGTGACAAGCCAAGGAAGAATAACAATATCACAAAGACCCCTAGATTTAGAGGAGGTTAAGGGGAGACAAGCTAAGGAAGTATAACAATATCACAAAGCCACCTAGATTTAGAGGAGGTTAAAGGAAGACAAGCCAAGGAAGAATAACAATATCACAAAGACAACTAGATTTAGAGGAGGTTAAGGGGAGACAAGCTAAGGAAGTATAACAATATCACAAAGCCACCTAGATTTAGAGGAGGTTAAAGGAAGACAAGCCAAGGAAGAATAACAATATCACAAAGACACATAGAAGTAGAGGAGGTTAAAGGAAGACAAGCCAAGGAAGAATAACAATATCACAAAGAACATAGAATTAGAGGAGGTTAAAGGAAGACAAGCCAAGGAAGAATAACAATATCACAAAGACACATAGAAGTAGAGGAGGTTAAAGGAAGACAAGCCAAGGAAGAATAACAATATCACAAAGACACATAGAAGTAGAGGAGGTTAAAGGAAGACAAGCCAAGGAAGAATAACAATATCACAAAGACACATAGAAGTAGAGGAGGTTAAAGGAAGACAAGCCAAGGAAGAATAACAATATCACAAAGACAACTAGAACTAGTAGAAGTAAAGGAAGACAACCAGAGGGGAGAATCACAATATCACAAGAATTCATGAAATTAGAATGGGTAGTCAAGTAGAGGGGAGAATATGGAAATAACAATATCAGGCCACCTTGAAGTAGAGCAGATGGAAGAACAAGGATATGATAAGGACACATCATAGTAAAGGAAGTGGAGGGGGAACAACCAGAAAGGAAAATAAAGTCACAAAGGCCACTAGAAGTTTATAAAGACAGGCTGTAATGAAGTCAAGTTTGGGGATGGGCCAATCAATCCACACTACGAGTTCTGACAATTTCAGTTTGTAAAAGCTAGGCCTTAAAGTCGCCACAATAAAATCCATTGTCAGCGGATATATTCAATAACAATTGATTTTCTCTGTAATAAATAGGATGAAGTCAACAAAGTACACATCATAACAGAAATATTGGTCATAAGAAAAGAATACCATACCATGCTATGGTAATATATTCATTATTGGATATTAAAATGTGATTTATTATATTGAACTTTATTAGATAATACATTGTAAACTACAAGTAGACCATTAAAAATAAATTTATAGTTCCTTAATCATTACAGATAAAAATGATTGGATACTGTTTTCAAAATAAGATAGAATTTTTTATTATTTTTTTCATAATGAATACTGAAAAGATAAAAATGAAAAAAAAATAAAAATAAATAAACAAATATATTCATGTCAGGGACAAAGGGACATAATTCTGTATCTTTAGACAAGTATATAAACCTGTTGGTATATTATTTAAAAATTGGATTCATGTGTGGTCATAACCATAGCAATATTACAAATATTCAAAACTATATTGACACTCTGGAAACAGATGTTGCAGTTACTCATAAATTACCATGAATATGAAGTATTTGTAAAACATCTCAATGAAAATACGTGTTAAGGTCCAGAGGGCCTCATCATTAGGTGTAGAAAAGCTAGCATTACATAGATGATTAAAGTAACAAGATGAACTGCATGTCTACTGATTATAAACCTTTGTCTACATGATAATATACACAAATTCATCCGTGTCAACCTTAAATCAAACCTAAAGAAATTGTTTATATTTTGCCAGTACTCTTTGAAAAGAAGACATTCTGAATTATATGAAGACAGAATTGTTGGAAAAAAATTGTCGAGAAGGTAGACTATAAAAATGTAACATATTTCAAAGAAATATGGGAATACACAGGAAAAACAAAATTAATAATAGGTAGAGAGGAGGATTGCAGACATTTAGTAAGATTACAGGAATATAAAGATAAAGAAATTTAATCCAAGTCAGTAACTTGACGACGGAATAAGAAAATAAAGGAAAAACAATTGCATTGAAAAAAATTTACATGATATAAGAATTCAATGTAAAATATAGAAAAAGAATTGTGCTTTTCTCAAATAATCACTTGCAATATGTGAGTTGATGGGACATATAAAGAATAAACTATGAAATAAAATTAAATGTCTGCTCTTGAACAAATCAATACAAAATAAAATTAAGAAAATATTTACTAATCTATGTAAAAAATAATCATCAGGCATATTTTTTGTTTACATTCCATCACCTGTTGTATAATAACAATAGTTTGTGAAATAGCATTGTAAATGTCATCATGTCTGAAGCAGTGTCAGAATAAACCATAACATTGAATTAAACATTTCACTTTTTGACATTTTTTTCATTGAAAAAAAAATTATACAGTTACAAAATAGAATATGGTAAATGAAAATTTACTAACCTTAGGATCAGCGAGCAGCTCCCATTTTGGCCAGATGAAGTACATTATTCCATTTAAGGAGCCTGGCAGAGTTACGCCCCTTACCAGTAAAATAACGAGCACCAAAAAAGGAAATGTGGCAGTGAAATAAACAACCTGAAAAATGGAGGAAAATCACAGGTAAAATTATCTTACTACGGAAGAAAGTCAAATCACAGGTAAAATTAACTTACTATGGAGGAAAGTCAAATCACAGGTAAAATTATCTTACTACGGAAGAAAGTCAAATCACAGGTAAAATTAACTTACTATGGAGGAAAGTCAAATCACAGGTAAAATTAACTTACTATGGAGGAAAGTCAAATCACAGGTAAAATTAACTTACTATGGAGGAAAGTCAAGAGATTGACCTAGTTTTCAATTAACAGGGCATCATAAGACATTGACCTACTTTTCAATTGACAAGGCATCATAAGACATGACCTAGTTTTCAATTAACAGGGCATCATAAGACATTGATCTACTTTTCAATTAACAGGGCATCATCAGACATTGACCCACTTTTCAATTGACAGGGTATCATAACACACCAACCTACTTTTCAACTAACACAGTATCAAAAGACATTGACCTACTTTTCAATTAACAGGGTATCATAAGACATTGACCTACTTTTCAATTAACATGGTATCATAAGACATTGGCCTACTTTTCAATTAAAACGGTATCATAAGACATAGACCTACTTTTCAATTAACAGGGCATCATCAGACATTGATCTTCTTTTCTATTAGCACAGTATCATAAGACATTGACCTACTTTTCAATTAACAGGGCATCATCAGACATTGACCTACTTTTCAATTAGCACAGTATCATAATACATTGACCTACTTTTCAATTAACAGGGCATCACCAGACATTGACCTACTTTTCTATTAGCACAGTATCATAAGACATTGACCTACTTTTAAATTGGTAGGGCATCATCAGACATTGACCTACTTTTCAATTAACAAGGTATCATAAGACATTGACCTACTTTTCAATTAACACGGTATCATAAGACATTGACCTACTTTTCAATTAACACGGCATCATAAGACATTGACCTACTTTTCAATTAACATGGTATCATAAGACATTGACCTACTTTTCAATTGACAGGGTATCATAAGACATTGGCCTACTTTTCAATTAACATGGTATCATAAGACATTGACCTACTTTTCAATTGACAGGGTATCATAAGACATTGACCTACTTTTCAATTAACATGGTATCATAAGACATTGACCTACTTTTCAATTGACAGGGTATCATAAGACATTGGCCTACTTTTCAATTGACAAGGTATCATAAGACATTGGCCTACTTTTCAATTGACAGGGTATCATAAGACACAGACCTACATTTATTACAATAAAGTTTTATCAAAGTTGTAATTACATTTCTCATGATTTAGTTTTCTATATAATGACCTTTATTAAAGTATAATTTACCCCCTGACCTATATTTCCTGTACCTTTCAGCCTCTTCCATGTACAAAAGTACACATTCATACTATAATAAACCCTTGACCTACTTTTCTGGTGCCTTTCAGTCTTTTCCATAAGCACTTAACCTTGACCTACTTTTCCTAATAGAATTAAAAATCTTGACCTACTTTTCCAGTGCCTTTTGGCCCCTTCCATATACAGAAGTATACAATAACCCAACACATCAACAAGATTAGAGATAGATCCCAGTTCAGCGATCCCATGTCCTCTATTCCGGAGCTCTTCCGCAGCATTTTGGACCTAAATTTAGGATAAAATATGAAAACTTGTGGCTGGGTTTTTCTTTATCAAATTTATATTTTTTCATAAATTGTCCTTTTGTCTCATGTTATATTGGAAAAAAACCAACAGAAATCAGCACAAAAATCACCATGATCATGACTTGATTATGGCTGATAAAGGGAGATAATTCTAACAACACATTTTAAATTTATCTTAAATTGAAAAAATCCATTTCAAGGATTAACAGTATGATCACTCAATATACATACTCAAAGAAATCCTCTGTTGGTGACACTGAACCGTTGGGTTTGAAAGACTCTGTAACATTCTGCAGCACCGTGACATTATTTATTGTAACGTTTCTTAACACTGATTGGGTTGTATTTCCGTCCCAACAATGTGGAGAGTTCCACTCATGTCCACAGCGGCTCCAGGGGAGCTCTCCACTAAAGCTGCTGAAGAGGTAGTAAAAGGACCAGGTGATGATAACGTTGTAATACGTCGTAAACAGGAACGATATCACCACGGTAGCTAGACCAGCCCCTGTAAAATAAAATGTTGTTAGTAACATTGTAATACGTCGTAAACAGGAACGATATCACAACGGTAGCTAGACCAGCCCCTGTAAAATACAAGAGGCTCATGGGCCTTAACGGTCATCTGACTATTGGCTTAACACAACATAGTCATTTAAAGATTTTAGCCATTTTGACCCCTGTGATCTTGAATGAAGATCAATGTCATTTTTTTAAAACAAATATGGTAGCCTTCATCCCAGCATGTCACAGGCCCAATATCATGTCTCTAGGCCTCTTACTTATTCACAGAAAAGTTATTTCAAGATTTTAGCCTATTTGACCCCTGTGACCTTAAATGAATGGTCAAGGTCATTGATTTGAACAAACTTGGTAGCTCTTCATCCCAGCAGGTCAGAGCCTTTCGGTTCTTCAAAAGATGTAATTTAAAGATTTCAGCCTATTCAATTTGACCCCTGTAACCTTGAATGAAGGTCAAAGTCATTGATTTGAACAAACTTGATAGCCCTTTATCCCAACATGCTGCAGGCCCAATATGAGTATCCTTGGCCTTTTGGTTCTTGAGAAGAAGTCATTTAAACATTTTTAGTCTATTTGACCCCTGTGACCTTGAATGAAGGTCAAGGTCATTCATTTGAACAAACTTGGTAGCCCTTCATCCCAGCATGCTACATGCCCAATATCAGTACCCTGGGCACTCTGGTTCTTGAGAAGAAGTCGTTTAAAGATTTTAGCTTTTTTGACCCGTGACCTTGAATGAAGATCAAGGTCATTGATTTGAACAAACTTGGTAGCCTTTTATCCCAGCATGCTACAGCCCCAATATGAGAACCCTGAGCCTTTTGGTTCTTGGAAAGAAGTGGTTTAAAGGATTTTAGCCTATTTGACCCCTGTGACCTTGAATGAAGGTCAAGGTCATTCATTTGAACAAACTTGGTAGCCCTTCATCCCAGCATATCAGGAGCCCAATGAATGAAGGTCAAGGTCATTGATTTGAACAAACTTGATATCCCCTTCATCCCAGCATGCTGCAGGACAAATATCAGTACCCTGGGCCTTTTGGTTATTGAGTAGTAGTTGTTTGAATGAAAAGTTTACGCACGGCGCACGATGACAGACGGTGCATGATGACAATAGTAACAAGAGGCCCATGGGCCTTAACGGTCATCTGACTATTAGCACAACACAATGTAGTCGGTTAAAGATTTAAGCATATTTGACCTCCATGACCTTGAATGAAGATCAAGGTCATTCATTTGAACAAACTTGGTAGCCCTTCATCCCAGCATGTCATAGGCTCAATATCAGGTCTCCAGGCCTCCTAGTTATTCACAAGAAGTTGTTTGAAGGATTTTTAGCCTATTTGACCCTGTGACCTTGAATGAAGGTCAAGGTCATTTATTTTAACAAACTATGTGGCCCTTCATCCCAGCATGCTAGATGCCCAATATGAGTATCCTGGGCCTACTGGTTCTTGAGAAGAAATTGTTTAGAGATTTTAGCCTTTTTGACCCCTGTGACCTTGAATGAAGATCAAGGTCATTCATTTGAACAAACTTGATAGCCCTTCATACCAGCATGCTGCAGGCCCAATATCAGGTTAGACCTCTTAGTTATTCACAAGAAGTTGTTTGAAGGATTTTTAGCCTATTTGACTCCTGTGACCTTGAATGAAGGTCAAGGTCATTAATGTTAACAAACTTGGTAGCCCTTCATCCCAGCATGCTACAGGCCAAATATCAGTACTCTGGGCCTTTCGGTTATTGAGAAGAAGTCGTTTGAATGAAAAGTTTACGCACAGCGCACGGCGCACGGCGCACGACGATGGACGGTGCATGATGACAATAGGTCATCCTGACCCTTCGGGTCAGATGACCTAAAAATGTCGTTAGTAATGTTTTTAATACGTCAAAAACAGGAACGATATCACCACGGTAGCTAGGTCAGCCATTGTAAAATAAAATGTCGTTAGTAAAGTTGTAATAAGTCATCAACAAGAACGATTTTTGCAAAATTTCATCTCATCAATAATCCTGTCTCTGAAACCTCTGACCTGAAAGGTCTATAAAAATATCTGTTTACAAGAGAAGAGGAAACTGAATAAAACACAATTACAATATATTTACCTTTGAAAAGGGGACAGATTTTGGCGAGAGCTCCGACAGGTCCTTGTTGTGTGTATTGTCCCACTGTCAGTTCCATATATAGTAATGGCACACCACAAAGTATCAACATGAGAAAGAATGGGAACAGGAACGCTCCTAAAATAATACAAAGTATGGACATCAGAAAAACGGGAACAGGAACGCTCCTGAAATAATACAAAGTATTGACATCATAAAAACAGGAACAGGAACGCTCCTGAAATAATACAAAGTATGAACATCATAAAAACGGGAACAGGAACGCTCCTGAAATAATACAAAGTATGGACATCATAAAAACAGGAACAGGAACGCTCCTGAAATAATACAAAGTATGGACATCATAAAAACAGACACAGGAACGCTCCTGAAATAATACAAAGTATGGACATCATAAAAACAGACACAGGAATGCTCTTAAAATAATACAAATTTAAGAACATAGAATATGAGAAAAGATATTACTAATTCTGCGACATCATAATCACTTCTTGGATTAATATAAGATTCTAAAAGGCCGTGGTCAATTTGGTCATACCCAAATATAGCAAAAAGTGACTTTGCAATTTCTATGGTGTCTAGAAAATCTAATATGACATCACAACTTAGCTAGATAAGACTGAAAGGGTTTAGTTTTATGTAAATGTCATACAAAAAACATTTATTAACTTGTGTTCAGGTGAATACAGTATTTTATCAACTCTCGGGTGATATCACATCCTTTGGTTTATAATAAGAGGTTATTATATGACAATTTTGATATCGCACCCTTTATCAGCCCGAAACAGCCATATCAGCCCTTCAGGTGAGGCTGATAAAGGGTGCGATATCAAAATTGACATATCATAACTTTTTTATCACACTTTGAAAAAAAAAAAAGAGAAAGAAATTTTAACAATTTAAAAACATGTATTAAAACGTATTGATCAATGACCGATATTTCACTAGCATAATGTAGGTCAATTTACTGTTGAAACAGTGGAAAAACTTCATTACATATATATGTTTTACAAATACATAATCCCCGGTTAAATGAAGGAGATGAAATATGTATTTTAAGCAAAATTAACAAGATCCTAGTGAAGGCTAACTATAACTTAAAAATTGATAACATTCAACAAATTCCGGCAAAGCGGGTTCATTTCAGATTGATTTACAACGGAAAGGAATTATGAATTCGACGGGAAAATAAAATTATTAAAATGTCTAATTCATTCCTGTGTCTCTTCTTGTTGACAAACGCATGTCATTGATTTTATTTATATCAAATACGTTCTTTTTGTGTTATAAATATGAACTGCGATGCTTTGCTTTCGTCAATGCAGACAAAACTAATTTCGACCTGATCTTAGTTTAAAGACAAAATCTCCAGTAAAATCATCATGAAACAGACTATTTCTGATTTATGATAACTTTCTCAATACGTTTATCCGCGAGTTATTTTGAAATTAAATATTGTATCTGTTATCCAACTTATCGTTTGCAGGAAAATGAATCGAATTGCAACTCTAAAATCCGGAGTGAAAACCCTGGATGATGTGATATCAGTCCGGGCCGTTACTGATATCACCCCGGGCTGATATCAAATTACCGTTATGACATCATAATGTGATATCAGCCCCGGCGCTGATATGACGGCGAGGACAGTACCATGGGAAAAACGTTCATTATCAAAGACAAAAGTGTGATAATTCACCTTATCGAAATGAAAAAAGGTTGACATCTATAAAGTATCTACCATCTTCACTTTGTTTTTTGGGAGACAATGTCTGACATTTTTTCCCTCCACTTCATTTGAACAATAATGTTAACCCTTCCACTTTAAGAATAAGAAACAATAGTAACCTTCTACACTTAGTTGAGACAATAAGACAATATATGTAACCCCCTTTTGTCTAAAGAGATAATACTTACCCCCTACACTTAGTTGAGACAATAAGACAATATATGTAACCCCCTTTCGTCTATAGAGATAATACTTACCCCCTACACTAAGTTGAGACAATAAGACAATATATGTAACCCCCTTTTGTCTATAGAGATAATACTTACCTCCTACACTAAGTTGAGACAATAAGACAATACATGTAACCCCCTTTTATCTATAGAGATAATACTTACCCCCTCCACTTTGAAAACAGAGGTAGGGAAACCTCCACACATTTCCAAGTCCTACTGAATAGCCGATGGCTGCCAAAAGGAACTCCACTTTCTTACTCCAGGTATCACGATTAGCCACCATCTTGTTTCACAGCGTTGTACACTTGTCTCAGTGCTGTACACTCTTCTTACAATGTTGTACACTCTTCTCACAGTGTTGTATACTCGTCTCACAGCATTGTATACTCGTCTCACAGCGTTGTATACTCGTCTCACAGCGTTGTATACTCGTCTCACAGCGTTGTATACTCGTCTCACAGCGTTGTATACTCGTCTCACAGCGTTGTATACTTGTCTCACAGCGTTGTATACTCGTCTCACAGCGTTGTATACTCGTCTAACAGCTGTACACCTGTCTCACACCACAATCAGCGTCTGGAAATAAAACACACAATAATGAATATTAACCTGCTATTTTCAGTGTTTCCGTAAAATGGTATGCACAACCTGTAAACATGAACAGACAATATAGCAGTGTGGAATGTAAATAAACAATAGCTCACACAGCTTGGTTAAGGTATGTGTCTGACACCTGTGGTCAAACTGAAATAATCTGGCCTAATTAATTCCCCACCAGCTAACATGACAACATGTTTATCTTATCATCTTCCACATCTGGCTGAGAAGTCGTATCTGGCTTGATATGCACATATTACCACAGCCACGCATCATTAAATAGCCATTTACGGTAATAAGCGTCAGACACATTATCATGTTACTCAATCTATACATATCTAAACCATGTCACAATATTAAATACTTTTCCTATCTTTACATGCTCTACTCATTACCACTGTATAAACTAGCCAAACCGAAGTAACAACTACCAGACAATAAATCACATTCAAAGCCACTAATATCAAAACATATAAACATAGATTAGAAACTCCTTCTTCGTCTTTGTTGATGGCAAAGGGACCGGACCGGTTTACAGATATTTCCCCTTGACTAACTACTTTAAGGTGTATTCTTTAAAACACTATATATTTTAACATCAATACAAAGTTAAATATTTTTATCACGGTTTGATATGATATGACACTTTTTCTCGAATAATATGATTAAATATGAGTTTTGAAAGCATGAAAATAAGCAATTTTACCTGGTTTTTCGAAAATCAGACATACAAAACCAGAAGTGCATTTTGTTGCCAATCTCTCTAATATAAGTTTTTTCTGCTAATATGTCGACACGAAATCATCAACTGATCACTATGGTATAAAATGACTGTTCCATCTAATGGATTAAATCAATGACAATATGAGATGCCACTTACTCTCGAGCTATGGTCAGAAATAGCTGTGAAAAATATTTAACTCCTGTTGATTTCAAAATTTCAGATAATAATTAGGAAGCTAGGTTCCAGTCTTCTTGTATTGACTGAAGCAATGCCTTATATACAGTAATGTGTTTTAAACATGCGTCTTTCATAATCAGGAGACAAAATTGGCAATAAAAGTTCCTTTCATAACTGCATGTATTGTATATATCTGATCTCAATAAAATTCCTTTTGTTCTTTATTTAATCTCCTTTTTATATTCACTGAATATGTCATAAAATGCTGACAAAACTGATTATATTAGCAACATCTTGTAATCACAGATCTTGTGTGAAAGTCATATAATGAAGATATAATACAGATCACTCTGTGCACCTTTTTAAACACACTAATGAAATTCACTATTTAATTGCGCAGACGTATACCATGTCAGCTTTGCATAGATTTATGTATTTGATAGTACTAGTTCTACTACTTGTATCTACATCAGTGCATGTCTGGTATAACCTGTACATGGAGAAAAAGATTTTTGAAATTTTAGTCAATTTTACCCCTCTTACAGCCCCCTGTTGGGTGGGGGCCATATTATTCATGATTTTGATTGGCCTTATGCCTTACAAGATTTGTGCAAAATTTCATTGAAATTGCTTTGGCAGTTTTGGAGAAAAAGTCAAAATTGTAAATTGTTCACGACGCAGGAATACGGACAAAAGGCAATTATAATAGGTCGACTCTCAAGACTTCGTCTAAGGTGACCTAAAAATGTAGCCACCACTAAAATATGGTAACCATGCACTGAAAACAGTAACCTGACTTGATTAATGTTACCAATTTACTCAAATATGGTAACATGCACTAAAAACTGTTTCCTGACTTGATTATTAGTAATATGATGGAACTAAAATGTAATTTTCAAACAATAGTTCTCCAGATGGAGAAAATATACATAATTAGTCTCTTCTTTTACAAATTTTCGGCCTCTTGGCCATCCTCAAGTACAATATGGTGTATATAATATATAGCATCCTCGGTAACCCAGGCGATACATACACTAACGTTGATAAGTGTAGCATAGTGTAGTGCATCACCCGTGGGTCTCCGACGATGAATATATAGGAGCAGAAGGGCAACATGAACCTGAGGATGACCAAATGGCCAAAACTTTGTAAAAGTAGAGACATTTGTACTGTTTAAATTGTAATTAATAAATGACAATTCCTTTTTTTGTTAACACATGTGATAAGTCATTATACATGATTTATTTCTCAACTACAAAGTAAATATCTCATGAAGTACACAACAAACAGAGTGTGAAGTGTCTCAGCTCACAGACTCATTTGGTGTCATATCCGATGGTTATATATACCCTCAAGCATATTTCCCCCTTCAATTCTCTTAGTTTATACACACTTGTTAATTTCCTTTTTAGAAATTAGATCAGTTTAACATAAAACACTGAATGAACTCTTAGAGTAACTTTGTTTAAACAAGAGACCCATAGGCCTTAACAGCTATATGACTATTGAAACAATACAATACTTAAGGCAATACAAAAGAACTCTTTTATTAGAAGAAGTTCAGGTGCTGATATATTTGATGAATTAGACCATGAATGAAGGTCCATTGATCCCCACATTGCTACAAGTCCAATATCCAGTCTTTAGACCTCTTAGTTATTTACAAGAAATAATTTAAATATTTTAGTATATTTGACCCCTGTGACCTTGAATGAAGGTCTAGGTCATTCACTTGAACAAACTTGGTAGTCATTTATCCATGTCACATGCTCAATATCATGGTCTCCAGGCCTCTTAATTGTTCACAAAAAGTCAATCGTTGTATCTACAGATAGGAACACAAACAACCTGAGTCCAGCATACACTCCTGTTAGGCCGGGATCTAGGGGGGGTCTACGTGCACCCCCCCCCCCCACAACTTAACGAACCAATGTTTTTCTGAAGCCTTATGACCCACTGATACCGAAATCGAGAGGTAACATTGTATAAACTGGGATGAACTTCCGGTTATGACGTCATCAAGATGGCCGCCATCTCGAATTTCACTAAAGATTGAAAAATAGTCATAACATTGACATTTTTTAACCAAAGAAGACAAATGAGGCATCAAAATGACCACAATAGAACAAAAAAAAACATATCAGGACCATATAATCCAATATATGTAGTTACTTCTACGCAGGAAATGAAAAAATCGGATTTTAAGCTCAAAAATGGTAATTTTTTAGCAAATTTTTCATATTTGCCTTGACGCAGCAAAAATGTTTGCCAACAGTAAACTATTATTTCTAATCAGTTATTTGACCTCTTATCAATCAGTAAAAACGACACCAACAAAAAAAACAATGTTAATATTGTATAAGCTCCGGTTATGACATCATCAAGATGGCCGCCATCTCGAATTTCACTAACAATTGAAAAATAGTCATAACATTAACATTTTTCAACCGAAGTAGACAAATGGGGTATCAAAATTATCATAATAGAACATTAAATTCATATCGGGACCACATAATTCAATATATGTAGTGCTTTCTAGGTAGGAAATGAAAAAATAAGATTTTAAGCTCAAAAATGATAGTTTGGAGAACTACAAGGCTTATCATTGAAACAGGTCAATATGTCACATAACATTTAAAACACTGCTGACAAATGATATTTTTTCTCTATCAAAAGCAGCAGCAGACGAATTAGTATTTTCATTTTGTTTCAAAAGTTACTCATTTCACACCAATAACACCTTTAAAAAGTTTGAGCTTGATTTACTTTAAAATAAAAATATTATAAATAATTAATTGTGTCCCAATAAAGGTCCATGGCACTATGCCCTATATAAAAACTGAAATATACTGATTGCACATCCACAAAAAGTTATTTTATATCATTTTGCATGATAATTAGACATACAATTACATGAGTTGTTTAAATGATGAGTATCGTTTATGCTCTCTGTGCGGTGGGGCATCTTTTAGGAGGTCGTTTCCAAGGTTACTATGAGCAAACCTGAATAAATAGTTGTAAAATTCACTTTGCCTGAGTTAACAAGATCTATATCCTTTGGTTTAAAAAGTTCTAAAACATGATTTAACATGCACATCATTTATTTTCTTAAAAAAATCCCTGTATGTAGATAATTTTATTAGATATGCACAATACTTCATGCGTGCTACTTTTCTTTAACATTTCAAACTATTTACCCTGCAGGGAAGCCATACAAATACAAACATATTTTATGCAAAATGTAAAAGGGAAAATTTGAATAAAACATGTATCTACAATTGGCCACCAGTCCATTATGTGTGTCAGTATTACTGTGTGGATTTGTATCACAAACATAAATAAAAGAACTGAGAGAATCTAGTTATATAATTCATGTATCTAAAATTCACCACCAGTCCCTTATGTGTGTCAGTATTACTGTGTGGATTTGTATCTACTTATATAATACATGTATCTACAATTGGCCACCAGTCCCTTATGTGTGTCAGTATTACTGTGTGGATTTGTATCTAGTTATATAATAAATGTATCTACAATTGGCCACCAGTCCATTATGTGTGTCAGTATTACTGTGTGGATTTGTATCTAGTTATATAATACATGTATCTACAATTGGCCACCAGTCCATTATGTGTGTCAGTATTACTGTGTGGATTTGTATCTACTTATATAATACATGTATCTACAATTGGCCACCAGTCCATTATGTGTGTCAGTATTACTGTGTGGATTTGTATCACAAACATAAATAAAAGAACTGAGAGAATCTAGTTATATAATTCATGTATCTAAAATTCACCACCAGTCCCTTATGTGTGTCAGTATTACTGTGTGGATTTGTATCTACAAACATAAATAAAAGAACTGAGAGAATCTAGTTATATAATTCATGTATCTAAAATTCACCACCAGTCCCTTATGTGTGTCAGTATTACTGTGTGGATTTGTATCTACTTATATAATACATGTATCTACAATTGGCCACCAGTCCCTTATGTGTGTCAGTATTACTGTGTGGATTTGTATCTAGTTATATAATAAATGTATCTACAATTGGCCACCAGTCCATTATGTGTGTCAGTATTACTGTGTGGATTTGTATCTAGTTATATAATACATGTATCTACAATTGGCCACCAGTCCATTATGTGTGTCAGTATTACTGTGTGGATTTGTATCTACTTATATAATACATGTATCTACAATTGGCCACCAGTCCATTATGTGTGTCAGTATTACTGTGTGGATTTGTATCTAGTTATATAATACATGTATCTACAATTGGCCACCAGTCCATTATGTGTGTCAGTATTACTGTGTGGATTTGTATCTAGTTATATAATACATGTATCTACAATTGGCCACCAGTCCATTATGTGTGTGTCAGTATTACTGTGTGGATTTGTATCTAGTTATATAATACATGTATCTACAATTGGCCACCAGTCCATTATGTGTGTCAGTATTACTGTGTGGATTTGTATCTAGTTATATAATACATGTATCTACAATTGGCCACCAGTCCATTATGTGTGTCAGTATTACTGTGTGGATTTGTATCTAGTTATATAGTTATATAATACATGTATCTACAATTGGCCACCAGTCCATTATGTGTGTCAGTATTACTGTGTGGATTTGTATCTAGTTATATAATACATGTATCTACAATTGGCCACCAGTCCATTATGTGTGTCAGTATTACTGTGTGGATTTGTATCTACTTATATAATACATGTATCTACAATTGGCCACCAGTCCATTATGTGTGTCAGTATTACTGTGTGGATTTGTATCTACTTATATAATACATGTATCTACAATTGGCTACCAGTCCATTATGTGTGTCAGTATTACTGTGTGGATTTGTATCTAGTTATATAATACATGTATCTACAATTGGCCACCAGTCCATTATGTGTGTCAGTATTACTGTGTGGATTTGTATCTACTTATATAATACATGTATCTACAATTGGCCACCAGTCCATTATGTGTGTCAGTATTACTGTGTGGATTTGTATCTAGTTATATAATACATGTATCTACAATTGGCCACCAGTCCATTATGTGTGTCAGTATTACTGTGTGGATTTGTATCTAGTTATATAATACATGTATCTACAATTGGCCACCAGTCCATTATGTGTGTCAGTATTACTGTGTGGATTTGTATCTACTTATATAATACATGTATCTACAATTGGCCACCAGTCCCTTATGCGTGTCAGTATTACTGTGTGGATTTGTATCTCAAACATAAACATGGCTATCCTATAACCATTTTAAAATGAATGAAAAAAATTTACACCATAGATGAAATGAGCTTTGTTTAGTTTCTTTTAAACTGAAAATTTCAGATTCTGAAATAAAACATTTATATAATAGTTCTGATAAATCATGATCATGTCTACAATATATTTTCTATAATTTTGTTTTAAAACCTTCAAGCACAGTAACATCTTCCCTTGCCAATGAAGTTCTCTCCGTAGGTAAACATGAGTAATCAACCTTCTAATGAAGTTTCACAAAACTTGAACGTATCATCACATGAAACCATTTTACATGCATTTATAAAAGCTATAGAAAATATTATGGGAATGAAAAAATGTAGAGACATAAACAATGATCTCTTATTTCAGAACAAAACAATTTAACATATAATGAATCTACAAGGAGACCCTACCTGTTTTGGTATCGTAGCAATCAATGCATGTATGCTCAGCAAATATCCTGTGACCGTGATCCAAAAACAAATATATAACCTTGCATTTTTAGCATGCTTTATTATTAAGAATTTTGATTGGTTGCTTCAAGTGTTGCTTCCTTACGTGTTGTTTGATTGGATTGACTTTTGGTCCAATAATTGTATATCATGCATTAGGAATCATACACAAACACCAAATTAATGTATAGGTATTAGTTCCATACTTCAACAAAGTGTGGTAGAAAAAGTGAACAGGACGGGACAAAACTTTGGGTTTTGATAAAATAGATCAAGAATTTTAAAAAATCAGAAAGTTTGCTTTATGAAATGTAAATATTTTAGACATGAATAACAAATACGCCATCCTGACAAATACAATGTAGATCTAACCAATTTTAAAAGAACAATTTCTAAAACAGTCATCTTTTTTAGAACTTAGTGTATTAACATCAATATTATGATAGAAATGTACAAAACAGATTTCCTTTTACTGACAGTTTATATAGACATATCCGACATTGACTTGTTTGTAATTTAAGAACACTTTAAAGATGCTCCATTGCTGACAAATGCTATTTTTTCATTATCAAAAACAGAAGCAGACGATTTAGTATTTTTCTTCAGTTATAAAAGTTACTTACTTTAAACCATCATCACCATTGAAAACTTTGAGCTTGTGATTTTACTTCATGTTAAAAATATGAAAAATAATTAATTGCACCCCGAAAAATTTCCATTGAACTATATTCTATATGAAATGAAGTACTGATTGCGCATGCATAAAAGGCGAAACAAATTATTTTATATTATTTTTTGTGTTAATTGGGCATATATATATACACAATTAAATACCAATTATTGTTCAAATGATGAATATCATTTCAGCTCTGTCGGCGGTGGAGCAACTTTAAAAGAAAGCCTAAAACTTAAGACTGACATCATGATACGTAATCAAGTAGAAAATGGTGAATTAAACTCTAGATTTCTATATTTTCCCCAGACATTTTCAAAGTTACCAAGGCTGTAAAACTCATCCAATTCTCTACATTCTCCACGCCCTTTGAGAGCCCTTGGTAACTGTTACAACCTTTGGGAGCCCTTGGTTACAGTTACAACCTTTGGGAGCCCTTGGTTACTGTTACAACCTTTGGAAGCCCTTGGTTACAGTTACAACCTTTGGGAGCCCTTTGTTACAGTTACAACCTTTGGGAGCCCTTGGTTACTGTTACAACCTTTGGGAGCCCTTTGTTACAGTTACAACCTTTGGGAGCCCTTGGTTACAGTTACAACCTTTGGGAGCCCTTGGTTACTGTTACAACCTTTGGAAGCCCTTGGTTACAGTTACAACCTTTGGGAGCCCTGTGTTACAGTTACAACCTTTGGGAGCCCTTGGTTGCAGTTACAGCCTTTGGGAGCCCTTTGTTACTGTTACAACCTTTGGGAGCCCTTGGTTACAGTTACAGCCTTTGGGAGCCCTTGGTTAATGTTACAACATTTGGGAGCCCTTGGTTACAGTAACAACCTTTGGGAGCCCTTGGTTACAGTTACAACCTTTGGGAGCCCTTGGTTACAGTTACAACCTTTGGGAGCCTTTGGTTACAGTTACAACCTCTGGGAGCCCTTGGTTACAGTTACAACCTTTGGGAGCCCTTGGTTACAGTTACAACCTTTGGGAGCCCTTGGTTACAGTTACAACCTTTGGGGGCCCTTGATTATTGTTACAACCTTTGGAAGCCCTTGGTTACTGTTACAACATTTGGGAGCCCTTGGTTACAGTTACAACCTCTGGGAGCCCTTGGTTACAGTTACAACCTTTGGGAGCCCTTGGTTACAGTTACAACCTTTGGGAGCAGTTGGTTACTGTTACAACCTTTGGGAGCCCTTGGTTACTGTTACAACCTTTGGGAGCCCTTTGGTTACTGTTACAACCTTTGGGAGCCCTTGGTTACTGTTACAACCTTTTGGAGCCCTTGGTTACTGTTACAACATTTGGAAGCCCTTGGTTACTGTTACAACCTTTGGGGGCCCTTGGTTACTGTTACAACATTTGGAAGCCCTTGGTTACTGTTACAGCCTTTGGGAGGCCTTGGTTACAGTTACAACCTCTGGGAGCCCTTGGTTACTGTTACAACATTTGGGAGCCCTTGGTTACTGTTACAACCTTTTGGAGCCCTTGGTTACAGTTACAACCTTTTGGAGACCTTGGTTACAGTTACAACCTTTGGGAGCCCTTGGTTACTGTTACAACCTTTGGGAGCCCTTGGTTACTGTTACAACCTTTGGGAGCCCTTGGTTACTGTTACAACCTCTGGGAGCCCTTGGTTACTGTTACAACCTTTGGGAGTCCTTGGTTACAGTTACAACCTTTGGGGGCCCTTGGTTACAGTTACAACCTTTGGGGGCCCTTGGTTACTGTTACAACATTTTGGAGCCCTTTGTTACAGTAACAACTTTTGGGAGCTCTTGGTTACAGTTACAACCTTTGGGGGCTCTTGGTTACAGTTACAACCTTTGGGAGCCCTTTGTTACAGTTACAACCTTTGGGAGCCCTTGGTTACTGTTACAACCTTTGGGAGCTCTTGGTTACAGTTACAACCTTTGAGAGCCCTTGGTTACAGTGACAACCTTTGGGGGCCCTTGGTTACTGTTACAACCTTTGGGAGCCCTTGGTTACAGTTACAGCCTTTGGGAGTCCTTGGTTACTGTTACAACATTTGGGAGCCCTTGGTTACAGTAACAACCTTTGGGAGCCCTTGGTTACAGTTACAACCTTTGGGAGCCCTTGGTTACAGTTACAACCTTTGGGAGCCTTTGGTTACAGTTACAACCTCTTGGAGCCCTTGGTTACAGTTACAACCTTTGGGGGCCCCTTGATTATTGTTACAACCTTTGGAAGCCCTTGGTTACTGTTACAACATTTGGGAGCCCTTGGTTACAGTTACAACCTCTGGGAGCCCTTGGTTACAGTTACAACCTTTGGGAGCCCTTGGTTACAGTTACAACCTTTGGGAGCCCTTGGTTACTGTTACAACCTTTGGGAGCCCTTGGTTACTGTTACAACCTTTGGGAGCCCTTTGGTTACTGTTACAACCTTTGGGAGCCCTTGGTTACTGTTACAACCTTTTGGAGCCCTTGGTTACTGTTACAACATTTGGAAGCCCTTGGTTACTGTTACAACCTTTGGGGGCCCTTGGTTACTGTTACAACATTTGGAAGCCCTTGGTTACTGTTACAGCCTTTGGGAGGCCTTGGTTACAGTTACAACCTCTGGGAGCCCTTGGTTACTGTTACAACATTTGGGAGCCCTTGGTTACTGTTACAACCTTTTGGAGCCCTTGGTTACAGTTACAACCTTTTGGAGACCTTGGTTACAGTTACAACCTTTGGGAGCCCTTGGTTACTGTTACAACCTTTGGGAGCCCTTGGTTACTGTTACAACCTTTGGGAGCCCTTGGTTACTGTTACAACCTCTGGGAGCCCTTGGTTACTGTTACAACCTTTGGGAGTCCTTGGTTACAGTTACAACCTTTGGGGGCCCTTGGTTACAGTTACAACCTTTGGGGGCCCTTGGTTACTGTTACAACATTTGGGAGCCCTTTGTTACAGTTACAACTTTTGGGAGCTCTTGGTTACAGTTACAACCTTTGGGGGCTCTTGGTTACAGTTACAACCTTTGGGAGCCCTTTGTTACAGTTACAACCTTTGGGAGCCCTTGGTTACTGTTACAACCTTTGGGAGCTCTTGGTTACAGTTACAACCTTTGAGAGCCCTTGGTTACAGTGACAACCTTTGGGGGCCCTTGGTTACTGTTACAACCTTTGGGAGCCCTTGGTTACAGTTACAACCATTGGGAGCTCTTGGTTACTGTTACAACCTCTGGGAGCCCTTGGTTACTGTTACAACCTTTGGGAGCCCTTGGTTACAGTTACAACCTTTGGGAGCTCTTGGTTACAGTTACAACCTTTGGGGGCCCTTGGTTACTGTTACAACCTTTGGGAGCCCTTGGTTACAGTTACAACCTTTGGGAGCCCTTGGTTACAGTTACAACATTTGGGAGCCCTTGGTTACAGTTACAACCTTTGGGAGCCCTTGGTTACTGTTACAACCTTTGGGAGCCCTTGGTTACAGTAACAACCTTCGGGAGCCCTTGGTTACAGTGACAACCTCTGGGAGCCCTTGGTTGCAGTTACAACTTTTGGGAGCTCTTGGTTACTGTTACAACCTTTGGGAGCCCTTGGTTACAGTGACAACCATTGGGATCCCTTGGTTGCAGTTACAACTTTTGGAAGCTCTTGGTTACTGTTACAACTTTTGGGAGCCCTTTGTAACAGTTACAACCTTTGGGAGCCCTTGGTTACAGTTACAACCTTTGGGAGCCCTTGGTTGCAGTTACAACTTTTGGGAGCTCTTGGTTACTGTTACAACTTTTGGGAGCCCTTTGTTACAGTTACAACCTTTGGGAGCCCTTGGTTACAGTGACAACCATTGGGAGCCCTTGGTTGCAGTTACAACTTTTGGGAGCCCTTGGTTACAGTTACAACCTTTGGGAGCCCTTGATTATAGTTACAACCTTTGGGAGCCCTTGGTTACTGTTACAACCTTTGGGAGCCCTTGGTTACAGTTACAACCTTTGGAGGCCCTTGGTTACATCTGTTACAACCTTTTGGAGACCTTGGTTACAGTTACAACCTTTGGGAGCACTTGGTTACTGTTACAACCTTTGAGAGCCCTTGGTTACTGTTACAACCTTTGGGAGCCCTTGGTTACTGTTATAACCTTTGGGAGCCCTTGGTTACAGTTACAACCTTTGGGAGCCCTTGGTTACAGTTACAACCTTTGGGAGCCCTTGGTTACTGTTACAACCTTTTGGAGACCTTGGTTACAGTTACAACCTTTGGGAGCCCTTGGTTACAGTTACAACCTTTGGGAGCCCTTGGTTACTGTTACAACCTTTGGGAGCCCTTGGTTACTGTTACAACCTTTCGGAGCCCTAGGTTACTGTTGCAACATTTTGGAGCCCTTGGTAACTGTTACAACATTTGGGAGCCCTTGGTTACAGTTACAACATTTGGGAGCCCTTGGTTATAGTTACAACCTTTGGGAGCCCTTGGTTATTGTTACAACCTTTGGGAGCCCTTGGTTACAGTTACAACCATTGGGAGCTTTTGGTTACTGTTACAACCTTTGGAAGCCCTTGGTTACAGTTACAACCTTTGGGGGCCCTTGGTTACTGTTACAACCTTTGGGAGCCCTTGGTTACTGTTACAACATTTGGGAGCCCTTGGTTACAGTTACAACCTTTGGGAGCCCTTGGTTATTGTTACAACCTTTGGGAGCCCTTGGTTACAGTTACAACCATTGGGAGCCCTTGGTTACAGTTACAACCACTGGGAGCCCTTAGTTACAGTTACAACCACTGGGAGCCCTTGGTTACTGTTACAACCTTTGGGAGCCCTTGGTTACAGTTACAACCATTGGGAGCCCTTGGTTACAGTTACAACCTTTGGGAGCCCTTGGTTATTGTTACAACCTTTGGGAGCCCTTGGTTACAGTTACAACATTTGGGAGCCCTTGGTTACTGTTACAACCTTTGGGAGCCCTTGGTTACAGTTACAACCATTGGGAGCTCTTGGTTACAGTTACAACCTTTGGGGGCCCTTGGTTACTGTTTACAACCTTTGGGAGCCCTTGGTTACAGTTACAACCTTTGGGAGCCCTTGGTTACTGTTACAACCTTTGGGAGCCCTTGGTTACAGTTACAACCATTGGGAGCTCTTGGTTACAGTTACAACCTTTGGGTGCCCTTGGTTACTGTTACAACCTTTGGGAGCCCTTGGTTACAGTTACAACCTTTGGGAGCCCTTGGTTACAGTTACAACCTTTGGGAGCCCTTGGTTACAGTTACAACCTTTGGGAGCCCTTGGTTACAGTTACAACCTTTGGGAGCCCTTGGTTACTGTTACAACCTTTGGGAGCCCTTGGTTACTGTTACAACCTTTTGGAGCCCTTGATTACTGTTACAACATTTGGAAGCCCTTGGTTACTGTTACAACCTTTGGGGGCCCTTGGTTACTGTTACAGCCTTTGGGAGTCCTTGGTTACAGTTACAGCCTTTGGGAGTCCTTGGTTACAGTTACAACCTCTGGGAGCCCTTGGTTACTGTTACAACATTTGGGAGCCCTTGGTTACTGTTACAACCTTTTGGAGCCCTTGGTTACAGTTACAACCTTTGGGAGCCCTTGGTTACTGTTACAACCTTTGGGAGCCCTTGGTTACTGTTACAACCTTTGGGAGCCCTTGGTTACTGTTACAACCTCTGGGAGCCCTTGGTTACTGTTACAACCTTTGGGAGCCCTTGGTTACAGTTACAACCTTTGGGAGCTCTTGATTACAGTTACAACCTTTGGGGGCCCTTGGTTACTGTTACAACCTTTGGGAGCCCTTGGTTACTGTTACAACCTTTGGGAGCCCTTGGTTACAGTAACAACCTTTGGGAGCCCTTGGTTACAGTGACAACCTCTGGGAGCCCTTGGTTGCAGTTACAACTTTTGGGAGCTCTTGGTTACTGTTACAACCTTTGGGGGCCCTTGGTTAATGTTACAGCCTTTGGGAGTCCTTGGTTACAGTTACAGCGTTTGGGAGTCCTTGGTTACAGTTACAACCTCTGGGAGCCCTTGGTTACTGTTACAACATTTGGGAGCCCTTGGTTACTGTTACAACCTTTTGGAGCCCTTGGTTACAGTAACAACCTTTGGGAGCCCTTGGTTACTGTTACAACCTTTGGGAGCCCTTGGTTACTGTTACAACCTTTGGGAGCCCTTGGTTACTGTTACAACCTCTGGGAGCCCTTGGTTACAGTTACAACCTTTGGGAGCCCTTGGTTACTGTTACAACCTTTGGGAGCCCTTGGTTACAGTAACAACCTTCGGGAGCCCTTGGTTGCAGTTACAACTTTTGGGAGCTCTTGGTTACTGTTACAACTTTTGGGAGCCCTTTGTTACAGTTACAACCTTTGGGAGCCCTTGGTTACTGTTACAACCTTTGGGAGCCCTTGGTTACAGTAACAACCTTTGGGAGCCCTTGGTTGCAGTTACAACTTTTGGGAGCTCTTGGTTACTGTTACAACTTTTGGGAGCCCTTTGTTACAGTTACAACCTTTGGGAGCCCTTGGTTACAGTGACAACCATTGGGAGCCCTTGGTTGCAGTTACAACTTTTGGGAGCCCTTGGTTACAGTTACAACCTTTGGGAGCCCTTGATTACAGTTACAACCTTTGGGAGCCCTTGCGTACTGTTAAAACATTTTGGAGCCCTTGGTTACAGTTACAACCTTTGGAGGCCCTTGGTTACATCTGTTATAACCTTTTGGAGACCTTGGTTACAGTTACAACCTTTGGGAGCCCTTGGTTACATCTGTTATAACCTTTTGGAGACCTTGGTTACAGTTACAACCTTTGGGAGCCCTTGGTTACTGTTACAACCTTTGGGAGCCCTTGATTACTGTTACAACCTTTGGGAGCCCTTGGTTACTGTTACAACCTCTGGGAGCCCTTGGTTACTGTTACAACCTTTGGGAGCCCTTGGTTACAGTTACAACCTTTGGGAGCTCTTGGTTACAGTTACAACCTTTGGGGGCCCTTGGTTACTGTTACAACCTTTGGGAGCCCTTGGTTACAGTTACAACCTTTGGGAGCCCTTGGTTACAGTTACAACATTTGGGAGCCCTTGGTTACAGTTACAACCTTTGGGAGCCCTTGGTTACTGTTACAACCTTTGGGAGCCCTTGGTTACAGTAACAACCTTCGGGAGCCCTTGGTTACAGTGACAACCTCTGGGAGCCCTTGGTTGCAGTTACAACTTTTGGGAGCTCTTGGTTACTGTTACAACCTTTGGGAGCCCTTGGTTACAGTGACAACCATTGGGATCCCTTGGTTGCAGTTACAACTTTTGGGAGCTCTTGGTTACTGTTACAACTTTTGGGAGCCCTTGGTTACAGTTACAACCTTTGGGAGCCCTTGGTTACAGTTACAACCTTTGGGAGCCCTTGGTTGCAGTTACAACTTTTGGGAGCTCTTGGTTACTGTTACAACCTTTGGGAGCCCTTGGTTACAGTTACAACCTTTGGGGGCCCTTGGTTACATCTGTTACAACCTTTTGGAGACCTTGGTTACAGTTACAACCTTTGGGAGCCCTTGGTTACTGTTACAACCTTTGGGAGCCCTTGATTACTGTTACAACCTTTGGGAGACCTTGGTTACTGTTACAACCTTTGGGAGCCCTTGGTTACTGTTACAACCTTTGGGAGCCCTTGGTTACAGTTACAACCTTTGGGAGCCCTTGGTTACAATTACAACCTTTGGGAGCCCTTGGTTACAGTTACAACCTTTGGGAGCCCTTGGTTACAGTTACAACCTTTGGGAGCCCTTGGTTACTGTTACAACCTTTGGGAGCCCTTGGTTACTGTTACAACCTTTGGGAGCCCTTGGTTACTGTTTCAACATTTTGGAGCCCTTGGTAACTGTTACAACCTTTGGGAGCCCTTGGTTACAGTTACAACATTTGGGAGCCCTTGGTTACAGTTACAACCTTTGGGAGCCCTTGGTTATTGTTACAACCTTTGGGAGCCCTTGGTTATTGTTACAACCTTTGGGAGCCCTTGGTTACAGTTACAACCATTGGGAGCTTTTGGTTACTGTTACAACCTTTGGAAGCCCTTGGTTACAGTTACAACCTTTGGGGGCCCTTGGTTACTGTTACAACCTTTGGGAGCCCTTGGTTACAGTTACAACATTTGGGAGCCCTTGGTTACAGTTACAACCTTTGGGAGCCCTTGGTTATTGTTACAACCTTTGGGAGCCCTTGGTTACAGTTACAACCATTGGGAGCCCTTGGTTACAGTTACAACCATTGGGAGCCCTTGGTTACAGTTACAACCATTGGGAGCCCTTGGTTACAGTTACAACCTTTGGGAGCCCTTGGTTACAGTTACAACCATTGGGAGCCCTTGGTTACAGTTACAACCTTTGGGAGCCCATTGGTTATTGTTACAACCTTTGGGAGCCCTTGGTTACAGTTACAACCTTTGGGAGCCCTTGGTTACTGTTACAACCTTTGGGAGCCCTTGGTTACAGTTACAACCATTGGGAGCTCTTGGTTACAGTTACAACCTTTGGGGGCCCTTGGTTACTGTTACAACCTTTGGGAACCCTTGGTTACAGTTACAACCTTTGGGAGCCCTTGGTTACAGTTGCAACCTTTGGGAGCCCTTGGTTACAGTTACAACCTCTGGGAGCCCTTGGTTACTGTTACAACATTTGGGAGCCCTTGGTTACTGTTACAACCTTTTGGAGCCCTTGGTTACAGTTACAACCTTTGGGAGCCCTTGGTTACTGTTACAACCTGTTACAACCTTTGGGAGCCCTTGGTTACTGTTACAACCTTTGGGAGCCCTTGGTTACTGTTACAACCTTTGGGAGCCCTTGGTTACAGTTACAACCTTTGGGAGCCCTTGGTTACTGTTACAACCTTTGGGAGCCCTTGGTTACAGTAACAACCTTCGGGAGCCCTTGGTTACAGTGACAACCTCTGGGAGCCCTTGGTTGCAGTTACAACTTTTGGGAGCTCTTGGTTACTGTTACAACCTTTGGGAGCCCTTGGTTACAGTGACAACCATTGGGATCCCTTGGTTGCAGTTACAACTTTTGGGAGCTCTTGGTTACTGTTACAATTTTTGGGAGCCCTTGGTTACAGTTACAACCTTTGGGAGCCCTTGGTTACAGTAACAACCTTTGGGAGCCCTTGGTTGCAGTTACAACTTTTGGGAGCTCTTGGTTACTGTTACAACTTTTGGGAGCCCTTTGTTACAGTTACAACCTTTGGGAGCCCTTGGTTACAGTGACAACCATTGGGAGCCCTTGGTTGCAGTTACAACTTTTGGGAGCCCTTGGTTACAGTTACAACCTTTGGGAGCCCTTGATTACAGTTACAACCTTTGGGAGCCCTTGCGTACTGTTAAAACATTTTGGAGCCCTTGGTTACAGTTACAACCTTTGGAGGCCCTTGGTTACATCTGTTACAACCTTTTGGAGACCTTGGTTACAGTTACAACCTTTGGGAGCCCTTGGTTACTGTTACAACCTTTGGGAGCCCTTGATTACTGTTACAACCTTTGGGAGCCCTTGGTTACTGTTACAACCTCTGGGAGCCCTTGGTTACTGTTACAACCTTTGGGAGCCCTTGGTTACAGTTACAACCTTTGGGAGCTCTTGGTTACAGTTACAACCTTTGGGGGCCCTTGGTTACTGTTACAACCTTTGGGAGGCCTTGGTTACAGTTACAACCTTTGGGAGCCCTTGGTTACAGTTACAACATTTAGGAGCCCTTGGTTACAGTTACAACCTTTGGGAGCCCTTGGTTACTGTTACAACCTTTGGGAGCCCTTGGTTACAGTAACAACCTTCGGGAGCCCTTGGTTACAGTGACAACCTCTGGGAGCCCTTGGTTGCAGTTACAACTTTTGGGAGCTCTTGGTTACTGTTACAACCTTTGGGAGCCCTTGGTTACAGTGACAACCATTGGGATCCCTTGGTTGCAGTTACAACTTTTGGGAGCTCTTGGTTACTGTTACAACTTTTGGGAGCCCTTGGTTACAGTTACAACCTTTGGGAGCCCTTGGTTACAGTAACAACCTTTGGGAGCCCTTGGTTGCAGTTACAACTTTTGGGAGCTCTTGGTTACTGTTACAACTTTTGGGAGCCCTTTGTTACAGTTACAACCTTTTGGGGCCCTTGGTTACATCTGTTACAACCTTTTGGAGACCTTGGTTACAGTTACAACCTTTGGGAGCCCTTGGTTACTGTAACAACCTTTGGGAGCCCTTGATTACTGTTACAACCTTTGGGAGTCCTTGGTTACTGTTACAACCTTTGGGAGCCCTTGGTTACTGTTACAACCTTTGGGAGCCCTTGGTTACAGTTACAACCTTTGGGAGCCCTTGGTTACAGTTACAACCTTTGGGAGACATTGGTTACAGTTACAACCTTTGGGAGCCCTTGGTTATAGTTACAACCTTTGGGAGCCCTTGGTTACTGTTACAACCTTTGGGAGCCCTTGGTTACTGTTACAACCTTTGGGAGCCCTTGGTTACTGTTACAACCTTTGGGAGCCCTTGGTTACTGTTTCAACATTTTGGAGCCCTTGGTAACTGTTACAACCTTTGGGAGCCCTTGGTTACAGTTACAACATTTGGGAGCCCTTGGTTACAGTTACAACCTTTGGGAGCCCTTGGTTATTGTTACAACCTTTGGGAACCCTTGGTTATTGTTACAACCTTTGGGAGCCCTTGGTTACAGTTACAACCATTGGGAGCTTTTGGTTACTGTTACAACCTTTGGAAGCCCTTGGTTACAGTTACAACCTTTGGGGGCCCTTGGTTACTGTTACAACCTTTGGGAGCCCTTGGTTACAGTTACAACATTTGGGAGCCCTTGGTTACAGTTACAACCTTTGGGAGCCCTTGGTTATTGTTACAACCTTTGGGAGCCCTTGGTTACAGTTACAACCATTGGGAGCCCTTGGTTACAGTTACAACCATTGGGAGCCCTTGGTTACAGTTACAACCATTGGGAGCCCTTGGTTACAGTTACAACCTTTGGGAGCCCTTGGTTACAGTTACAACCATTGGGAGCCCTTGGTTACAGTTACAACCTTTGGGAGCCCTTGGTTATTGTTACAACCTTTGGGAGCCCTTGGTTACAGTTACAACCTTTGGGAGCCCTTGGTTACTGTTACAACCTTTGGGAGCCCTTGGTTACAGTTACAACCATTGGGAGCTCTTGGTTACAGTTACAACCTTTGGGGGCCCTTGGTTACTGTTACAACCTTTGGGAACCCTTGGTTACAGTTACAACCTTTGGGAGCCCTTGGTTACAGTTGCAACCTTTGGGAGCCCTTGGTTACAGTTACAACCTTTGGGAGCCCTTGGTTATAGTTACAACCTTTGGGAGCCCTTGGTTACTGTTACAACCTTTGCCTCCATTTACATAATTAATTCTGCATGCTACCATGGAAAACAAAATTGTAAAATTTAATTGATCATAAACCTTGAAATAGAAATTGCCAATGGACAATTTGAAAGGCTTTTTCACCAACAAGGTTTTATTGTCAAGGCAACAAACTTAATAGAAATTTATCTTGACATGATAAAGGCCTAATTATTACCTGTCTCTATAGCCCTTCAAGAGCTTCCCAAGTACTCAATCATTTTCAAAATATTAGGATTTTTGGCCCCTGTAACTTTGGATATAGGTCAAGATCATTCATATCAATCATAATAGCGGTAACAAACTTCAATTATCAAAATCCAAGATGGCGGCCTGTCGGCCATCTTGTTCACAAATCAGTCCAAAAGAGCATGTGCACAACAAGGGCAATAGGGGAACCTGCACATGAAATTTGAAGATGATCTCTTCAGTACTTTCTGAGAAATAGTGGTAACAAACTTCAACTACCAAAATCCAAGATGTCGGCCATCTTGTACACCGATCGCTCCTCAAATGTAATAAGCACCACTAGGGCCCTAGGGAAACCTGCATATGAAATTTGAGAAAAGTCCCTTTAGCACTTTCTGAGGAATAGCGGTAATAGAATTGTTAACGGATGGACGGAAGGATGGAAAGAGGGTGGAAGACAGACCACAGATGCAAGTCAATTAGAATAGCCCAACATCTGACGATGGTGGACAGTAGAGAGACATGTTCAATACTACAGACATTTATTTAGAGCGTCAGGGAGTTAAATATCTTGATATCAGAGACACAATATCCTCCAGGCCACAGCTAATACGCCAGTGTGGCTTAAATATGTACAAAAAAATGAAAAATAAAGATAATACCTCCCTGGGTTATACTCAGGTGCAACACTATATGTTAACCAACCGGCTATTGCCACAGGTCAGCTGGCTACACATGTTGCAAATTTTGAATCATTTGACCCAAAAAGCACTGTTATAAATGTTAGTTAAAAATTTGACCTACATCATCCTTTACTGTTATAAACACCATTTAACTGTTCTGTTACCCTGGTTGTATCAATCTCCAAATGACATCAGTGTACATGCAAAGTCATCACATAAAAATATTTTATGGCAAATCCGAGGTCATGGCGGCTGTGCAGTCTGGATGATAATTGACAAATTCCTAATTGGAGGTAATTAAGGCTATAATCAAGCCAGAGGTCACTAGGGCAGGAAGTCAATGTACTGTAGTTTATAATGAAGCATCAATAAAAACAAATTACTGTAGTCATCCCAAAAAACACCGAGGGTCACTATAAACATTAAGAATACAGGAAGCAATTGAGAGACCTGAACAGTTTCTTTATCACCAACAAATATAATCTAATTTTAGAGCTTACACAGACTTCAGGACATTTTGATGCCAATGTGGCCAAGTGGTTGAGATGTCGCTGATATAATTACAAAATTGTAGATACATTAAAATACCACTTTTGTAGAGATATATACTTTTATGTATTCACAATGTGTTATTTGCATGCAGCAGACACATTTTCCAATAATACACTGACAGTATCACATGGGCTGTAAATAAAGTAAATATGGTAATATTTGAATTTTTTAATGCCAGTTGTAATAATTGATTTTTATGCAATGATAATTATTTCCAGTGTTTATTTATCTTAGGTCAGTTTTTAAAAATCTTTTACAATTGCTTTGTTATTTCACCTTTATTTCACATTTGAAGACATTGAGTCTCCAATTCCTGTGTGTAAAGTTCAGTAGGGCACCTGCTCCACCATAAACATTAACTAATGCTTCCATCAAACTAATAGATATAATTTTTTATCTAGAAAATATATCTTAATGTGTTCAAGTGCCATGTAAAAAGGTCCAATAATCAAAATATCATAAATGATATTTTTGAAAAATCATATATCTCATTGTAAAGATATAACTTTATATTCGGGGACGGGAAGTGGCATGATCAATAGTATTGTATCATAAATTTTCAGGTCCATTTCAGGTAAGAGAGCGTGCTGTAACTAACGTTTTCTTAAAGAAATTTTTTAATGATTTGATGCACCCGACGGTAATTATGAATACGACAATCACTTAACAAAAATCATCAGCACTGTAGCATACAGAGAAGCTTCAAGTCCTAATGAAGATTGACATATAACCCACGTACGTCACGTTGTAACTCCGGTTTGGATGTCTTATTGTCTTCTTTAGCATTATTAGACCTGCATGCAGCCTTTTAATCTAATACATTCGCCGTATCCGTCCTCTACTCGATACGTCTACATGGCGTACCTGATTCGTGATCTATAAAGCTAACGTGAAATTGAGCCTGAACCTTTGTGACGTGATAATAACGTTTTCTACAAAACTGGACAACGACAGCCAGGTGTTCCTAAAGCCTGCGCTTGAACCGTGCAATATAACGTTTCCATGGAAGCTTGCAATATAACTTCAAACTGTGCTATATAACGAAGTTTTATTGAACGGTCGGAATAATAGTTGAAAATATTACATTTCCTCATATATTGATTGGTGTAATAGTCAACGTTTTCCACTGTTTATTCAGTCCGTTTTTACAACAAAAAGTCATGTACTACATACTCAGGCACAGTTGTATGGGTAGATGTAAAAGATTCAACATATCAAATGTAGCAGGATGAGTTATTTGGCGTAACCACGACCCCGGACTTACTGGTTCACTGCTCTACCAACTAAGCTAAAGGGAATCTCAACTAGCTAGAATATGACTGAATTACTACTCACTTTTAAAACCTGCCACATTAATAACTGAAATGATCATATTTTTTCACATTACCATACAATTCTTAGGATGTAGAAGTTGCTCAATCAACACATTAGGGATGTTAATTAAGACAAATGTAACAGTTGTACATGAAGGGTGTCACATGCTGTTTCTATAAGGATATAAGAGTCCCTTACCCTCACCAATTATAGGACTAAATACAAGAGGCCCAGAGGGCCTGTATCGCTCACCTGGTTTGTAATGCCAAGTAATGTTCTGAATACAGGTTCATTGTTTCTTTCTGAAGGAATTTTAATATTAACCTCTAAGTCCCCTATTGGGCCCCACCCCTCCTGCCCCTAAGGGGTCAGAGCCAAAGTTCTGTTCTCCTTCCCCCAAGGATGTTTATGGCCAAATTTGGTCACAATCCAAGCAAAACTCTAGGACAAGTAGCGATTTATAGGATTTACCTCTATTTCCCCTATTGGGCCCCACCCGTCCTGCCCCCGGGGGGCCAGAGCCAAAATTTATACAAATTCTGTTCCCCTTCCCCCAAGGATGTTTGTGGCTAATTTTGTTGACAATCCATGCAGAACTCTAGGACAAGTAGCCATTAATAGATTTTACCTCTATTTCCTCTATTGGGCCCTGCCCCTCCTGCCCCCGAGGGGTCAGAGCCAAAATTTATACAAGTTCTGTTCCGCTTCCAAAAAGGATGTTTGTGGCCAAATTTGGTTACAATTCATGTAGAACTCTATGACTAGTAGCGATTTAAAGGATTTACCTCTATTTCCCCTATTGGGCCCCGCCCCTCCTGCCCCCGGGGGACAAGAGCCAAAATTTATACAAGTTCTGTTCCCCTTCCCCCAAGGATGTTTGTGGCTAATTTTGTTGACAATCCATGCAGAACTCTAGGACAAGTAGCGATTTAAAGAATTTACCTCTATTTCCTCTATTGGGCCCCGCCCCTCCTGTCCCCGGGGGGTCAGAGCCAAAATTTATACAAGTTCTGTTCCCCCTCCCCCAAGGATGTTTGTGGCTAATTTTGGTTACAATCCATGCAGAACTCTAGGACAAGTAGCGATTTAAAGAATTTACCTCTATTTCCCCTATTGGGCCCCGCCCCTCCTGCCCCCGTGGGACTAGAGCCAAAATTTATACAAGTTCTGTTCCCCCTCCCCCAAGGATGTTTGTGGCCAAATTTGGTTACATTCCATGCAGAACTCTAGGACAAGTAGCGATTTAAAGGATTTACCTCTATTTCCCCTATTGGGCCCCGCCCCTCCTGCCCCTGAGGAGTCAGAGCCAAAATTTATACAAGTTCTGTTCCCCCTCCCCCAAGGATGCTTGTGGCCAAATTTGGTTACAATCCATGCAGAACTCTAGGACAAGTAACGATTTAAAGGATTTACCTCTATTACCCCTATTGGACCCGCCCCTCCTGCCCCTGGGGGACCAGAGCCAAAATTTATACAAGTTCTGTTCCCCCTCCCCCAAGCATGTTTGTGGTCAAATTTGGTTACAATCCATGCAGAACTCTAGGACAAAGAAGCGATTTATAGGATTTACCTCTATTTCCCCTATTGGGGGGTGGGGCCGCGGTGGCCGAGTGGTTGAATGACTAGTTAGCCGAATGACTAGTAGCGATTTAAAGGAAATGTTGACGGACGGACGGACGGACGAACAGACGGACGGACGGACGAACAGACGGACGGACGATGGACGGACGATGGACGGACGACGGATGACGGACGACGGACGCCGCACCATGACATAAGCTCACTGGCCGTTCGGGTCAGGTGAGCTAAAAATGGGATATTAAAAGCCTCCAGGGTACTGTTTTTATTTTCTCCTTTACTTCAAGTGTTTACACATACACTTAACAATACACATGTTTGTGAGATCAACATTTACGGTAGACTAAACAAATACTTGACTTGTAGATATTACTCATGAATGTTCATCAAAACAGATTCAAGGCCATTCAGAAATAGGATCAATTCATGTACACCATCATATTAGTATTTAGCTACCGCTTGTTACAAAGTCATTCAGAAATAGGATCAATTCACGACACCATCATATTAGTACTTAGCTAGAGCTGCAGATCAATGGCCAATTTCTCACAGCTACGACAAAATTCTGTCAATCATGAATGAATTCCTGTCACATTTTAATTACTCTTGAATAACTGCTTGTTTTACACTCATCCGAGAGCTATATACTGATGTTAGGCTGCATCAAAGTTCTTTGAGCTCTGCAGTAAACAAGTCATCAGAATAACAATGTAATAGATGATGTAGGTACGACATACAGACAAAGAACAACCAATATATACGGTATCCATGGTAACTTGCCTATAGCCAGGTGACCTAAAATTACCGTCATTGTAAATAATTAATGCTGTCCTACATAAGGTCTTTTTTCACCTATATAAACATTCATATATCATTTACACAAAAGAATTCACCTCCACACACAAACTTGTTTACCTGTTCCAGCGAAGTTCAGTTCTGTTAACAAATGTTTCATAACTGTCTGACGTGTCCTTTAAATGTATATCATACAAATCATTCGGCACTGTATGTCCACTACAGAAGCACATGCTCATTTAAACATGAAACAATAAAGAACGCCATCAGCTTACAACTTATTTCTTATTTTATTGGTCAGTCATTCAGTAGAAGAGATTATCTATAAATAAATCACACTGACACCAAACGTAGAACACATTAACTTTATCAGGTAGCCAAATCTATAATCTTCACTTGAAATCACTACAATGGAATAAGTCTCTAAATCTCTCCCTAAAAGGACTTTTTCAATCAAACAGCATTTCTGCTTAACAATGAGATTATAATGAGCCAGTCATACTCTGATGTGAGGAACTGGAATGAAGTGCATTAACTAGAACTCGGGCGGTACAATCTGGAACGATCAATCAATGCTGATCGATCCCAAGCTTCAGGTGTATTTGTAATACGCGAGGTTTATATGCTACAAACATAGAATAGAAGAGCTAATATTATGAAATACTTGTACTTATAGCCTTAGTTACAACACCTTCGTCACTGCTTTTATACCATATATAACAGCTATGATATAGTGTGTATTCCTTATTTTACCTCCTAGAGAGACCACTTCTGTTATCATACCACTTGTTCATTCCCAAAGGGTGCAGGTCTTATGATGGAGGGACCACTGTATTATTAACATATACAGTACATGAAATATGTATTCCTTCCAAACGCAATTTAGACTTAGATCATACAACTATCTTTTAATGATTCCATCATCTTAATATTCTATTAATTATAAGACACCACAGCACCATTTAGATGTCTGATGTATTTGACCACCAAAAGCAATTGCTTGCGTCTTGATCACAACTTCCAGATTCCAACATATGGCTCCTGTGGTCAGTATGGTCTTAGAACTGAATGAAATATAGACATGGCAAAAACCAAATAAGGAAAACAAAAGCTCCTTTTTGTATGAATTTTAATGCAAATCATTCAGAAGCATAGAAGATCTATAGGGATGAAGATCAAGGTAACATAAAAGTTTCTAATACAGCAACTTGCAAGACTTGTAAACGAGTAGGGGTGTTGAGTTCAATCCCTGGCAGAGATAATGATTATGTTTATGTAAAATTATGTAGTTCAATCCCTGGCGCAGATAATGATTATGTTTATGTAAAATTATGTAGTTCAATCCCTGGCAGAGATAATGATTATGTTTATGTAAAATTATCTTGTTCAATCCCTGGCAGAGATAATGATTATGTTCATGTAAAGTTATGTAGTCTATTTCATTGGTCCCCATATAGAACCTTGGGAAATATACTCAGCCATGCATCCCTGTGAACCCCTGGAAACTCAAGGACAACATATTTTCTGGAGTGGAGAGTATGTAACACTGGTGATTACCAGCTGCAATATACAGCTAGGCTGGAGAGAAATTCTCTTTTACAAGATGAGTTGGGAGTCAGTACTAGTAATCCAGAGTTCAAAGTTGGATCTCTGACAGAGGCAGTGATCATATTCATGTGCTTTGTTACATTGATACTCCACTCAACTCAATACCTGTATCTGATCAAGAGAGGATTTTTCTCAGTTTTATATCGTGTGGATCACCATTGTGCCTCTCTGTTCCATAACTACTGAAAGCCTTCCATTATTTACCTACTTTACACCTACCAGTAGACTTTAATATAATCATAGGATGGACAAGCCTTTAGATCAATATGTATTTAACCGAATTTTAGAAAAACACAATCAAATTTCAATGATCTTTTCATTACCCAGATACAAGTGTATACACGCATCTGGTGACCTTCAGACGGTACTTATCGCTACCAACACAATGTAAGGTTCATACTTAAACTACCAACACAGTGTAAGGTTCATACTTATAGCTACAAACACAATGTAAGGTTCATACTTATAGCTACCAACACAGTGTAAGGTTCGTACTTAAACTACCAACACAGTGTAAGGTTCGTACTGAAACTACCAACACAATGTAAGGTTCATACTTATCGCTACCAACACAGTGTAAGGTTCATACTTATAGCTACAAACACAGTGTAAGGTTCATACTTATAGCTACCAACACAGTGTAAGGTTCATACTTATAGCTACCAACACAGTGTAAGGTTCATACCTATAGCTACAAACACAGTGTAAGGTTCATACCTATAGCTACAAACACAGTGTAAGGTTCATACTTATAGCTACCAACACAGTGTAAGGTTCATACTTATAGCTACCAACACAGTGTAAGGTTCATACTTATAGCTACAAACACAGTGTAAGGTTCATACTTATAGCTACCAACACAGTGTAAGGTTCATACTTATAGCTACCAACACAGTGTAAGGTTCATACTTATACCTACCAACACAGTGTAAGGTCCATACTTATAGCTACCAACACAGTGTAAGGTCCATACTTATAGCTACCAACACAGTGTAAGGTCCATACTATAGCTCCATGTAAGGTCCATACTTATAGCTACAACACAGTGTAAGGTCACATAGCAGTGTAAGGTCCATATTTAAAGCTACAAACACAGTGTAAGGTTCATACTTATAGCTACCAACACAGTGTAAGGTTCATACTTATAGCTACCAACACAGTGTAAGGTTCATACCTATAGCTACAAACACAGTGTAAGGTTCATACTTATAGCTACCAACACAGTGTAAGGTTCGTACTTATAGCTACCAAAACAGTGTAAGGTTCATACTTATAGCTACCAACACAGTGTAAGGTTCGTACTTAAACTACCAACACAGTGTAAGGTTCGTACTGAAACTACCAACACATTGTAAGGTTCATACTTATCGCTACCAACACAGTGTAAGGTTCATACTTATAGCTACAAACACAGTGAAAGGTTCATACTTATCGCTACCAACACAGTGTAAGGTTCATACTTATAGCTACCAACACAGTGTAAGGTTCATACTTATAGCTACCAACACAGTGTAAGGTTCATACATGTACTTATAGCTACAAACACAGTGTAAGGTTCATACTTATAGCTACCAACACAGTGTAAGGTTCATACTTATAGCTACCAACACAGTGTAAGGTTCATACTTATAGCTACCAACACAGTGTAAGGTTCATACCTATAGCTACCAACACAGTGTAAGGTTCATACTTATAGCTACCAACACAGTGTAAGGTTCATACTTATAGCTACCAACACAGTGTAAGGTTCATACTTATAGCTACCAACACAGTGTAAGGTCCATACTTATAGCTACCAACACAGTGTAAGGTCCATACTTATAGCTACCAACACAGTGTAAGGGTCCATACCTATAGCTACCAACACAGTGTAAGGTTCATACTTATAGCTACCAACACAGTGTAAGGTCCATACTTATAGCTACCAACACAGTGTAAGGTCCATACCTATAGCCACCAACACAGTGTAAGGTTCATACTTATAGCTACCAACACAGTGTAAGGTTCATACTTATAGCTACCAACACAGTGTAAGGTCCATACTTATAGCTACCAACACAGTGTAAGGTTCATACTTATAGCTACCAACACAGTGTAAGGTTCATACTTATAGCTACCAACACAGTGTAAGGTTCATACTTATAGCTACCAACACAGTGTAAGGTTCATACTTATAGCTACCAACACAGTGTAAGGTTCGTACTTAAAACTACCAACACAGTGTAAGGTTCATACTGAAACTACCAACACATTGTAAGGTTCATACTTATCGCTACCAACACAGTGTAAGGTTCATACTTATAGCTACAAACACAGTGAAAGGTTCATACTTATAGCTACCAAAACAGTGTAAGGTCCATACTTATCGCTACCAACACAGTGTAAGGTTCATACTTATAGCTACCAACACAGTGTAAGGTTCATACTTATAGCTACCAACACAGTGCAAGGTTCATACTTATAGCTACCAACACAGTGTAAGGTCCATACTTATAGCTACCAACACAGTGTAAGGTTCATACTTATAGCTACCAACACAGTGTAAGGTTCATACCTATAGCTACCAACACAGTGTAAGGTTCATACTTATAGCTACCAACACAGTGTAAGGTTCATACTTATAGCTACAAACACAGTGTAAGGTTCATACTTATAGCTACAAACACAGTGTAAGGTTCATACTTATAGCTACCAACACAGTGTAAGGTTCATACCTATAGCTACCAACACAGTGTAAGGTTCATACTTATCGCTACCAACACAGTGTAAGGTTCATACTTATAGCTACCAACACAGTGTAAGGTTCATACTTATAGCTACCAACACAGTGTAAGGTTATACTTATAGCTACCAACACAGTGTAAGATTCATACATGTACTTATAGCTACCAACACAGTGTAAGGTTCATACTTATAGCTACCAACACAGTGTAAGGTTCATACTTATAGCTACCAACACAGTGTAAGGTTCATACCTATAGCTACCAACACAGTGTAAGGTTCATACTTATAGCTACCAACACAGTGTAAGGTTCATACTTATAGCTACCAACACAGTGTAAGGTTCATACTTATAGCTACAAACACAGTGTAAGGTTCATACTTATAGCTACCAACACAGTGTAAGGTCCATACTTATAGCTACCAACACAGTGTAAGGTCCATACTTATAGATACCAACACAGTGCAAGGTTCATACTTATAGCTACCAACACAGTGTAAGGTTCATACCTATAGCTACCAACACAGTGTAAGGTTCATACCTATAGCTACAAACACAGTGTAAGGTTCATACTTATAGCTACAAACACAGTGTAAGGTTCGTACTTATAGCTACCAACACAGTGTAAGGTTCATACTTATAGCTACCAACACAGTGTAAGGTTCATACTTATAGCTACCAACACAGTGTAAGGTTCATACTTATAGCTACCAACACAGTGTAAGGTTCATACTTATAGCTACCAACACAGTGTAAGGTCCATACTTATAGCTACAAACACAGTGTAAGGTTCATACTTATAGCTACCAACACAGTGTAAGGTTCATACTTATAGCTACCAACACAGTGTAAGGTTCATACTTATAGCTACCAACACAGTGTAAGGTTCATACTTATAGCTACCAACACAGTGTAAGGTTCATACTTATAGCTACCAACACAGTGTAAGGTTCATACTTATAGCTACCAACACAGTGTAAGGTTCATACTTATAGCTACAAACACAGTGTAAGGTTCATACTTATAGCTACCAACACAGTGTAAGGTTCATACTTATAGCTACCAACACAGTGTAAGGTTCATACTTATAGCTACCAACACAGTGTAAGGTTCATACTTATAGCTACCAACACAGTGTAAGGTTCATACTTATAGCTACCAACACAGTGTAAGGTTCATACTTATAGCTACCAACACAGTGTAAGGTTCATACTTATAGCTACCAACACAGTGTAAGGTTCATACTTATAGCTACCAACACAGTGTAAGGTTCATACTTATAGCTACCAACACAGTGTAAGGTTCATACTTATAGCTACCAACACAGTGTAAGGTCCATACTTATAGCTACCAAACAGTGTAAGGTCCATACTATAGCTACCAACACAGTGTAAGGTTCATACTTATAGCTACCAACACAGTGTAAGGTTCATACTATAGCTACCAACACAGTGTAAGGTCATACTTATAGCTACCAAACACAGTGTAAGGTTCATACTTATAGCTACCAACACAGTGTAAGGTCCATACTTATAGCTACCAACACAGTGTAAGGTCCATACCTATAGCTACAAACACAGTGTAAGGTTCATACTATAGCTACCAACACAGTGTAAGGTTCATACTTATAGCTACAACACAGTGTAAGGTTCATACTTATAGCTACCAACACAGTGTAAGGTTCATACTTATAGCTACCAACACAGTGTAAGGTTCATACTTATAGCTACCAACACAGTGTAAGGTTCATACTTATAGCTACAAACACAGTGTAAGGTTCGTACTTATAGCTACCAACACAGTGTAAGGTTCATACTTATAGCTACAAACACAGTGTAAGGTTCGTACTTATAGCTACAACACAGTGTAAGGTTCATACTTATAGCTACCAACACAGTGTAAGGTTCATACTTATAGCTACCACAACACAGTGTAAGGTTCATACTTATAGCTACCAACACAGTGTAAGGTTCATACTTATAGCTACCAACACAGTGTAAGGTTCATACTTATAGCTACCAACACAGTGTAAGGTTCATACTTATAGCTACCAACACAGTGTAAGGTTCATACTTATAGCTACCAACACAGTGTAAGGTTCATACTTATAGCTACCAACACAGTGTAAGGTTCATACTTATAGCTACCAACACAGTGTAAGGTTCATACTTATAGCTACCAACACAGTGTAAGGTTCATACTTATAGCTACCAACACAGTGTAAGGTTCATACTTATAGCTACCAACACAGTGTAAGGTTCATACTTAACTACCAACACAGTGTAAGGTTCAACTATAGCTACCAACACAGTGTAAGGTTCATACTTATAGCTACCAACACAGTGTAAGGTTCATACTTATAGCTACCAACACAGTGTAAGGTTCATACTTATAGCTACCAACACAGTGTAAGGTTCATACTTATAGCTACCAACACAGTGTAAGGTTCATACTTATAGCTACCAACACAGTGTAAGGTTCATACTTATAGCTACCAACACAGTGTAAGGTTCATACTTATAGCTACCAACACAGTGTAAGGTTCATACTTATAGCTACCAACACAGTGTAAGGTTTATACTTATAGCTACCAACACAGTGTAAGGTTCATACTTATAGCTACCAACACAGTGTAAGGTTCATACTTATAGCTACCAACACAGTGTAAGGTTCATACTTATAGCTACCAACACAGTGTAAGGTTCATACTTATAGCTACCAAACACAGTGTAAGGTTCATACTTATAGCTACCAACACAGTGTAAGGTTCATACTTATAGCTACCAACACAGTGTAAGGTCCATACTTATAGCTACCAACACAGTGTAAGGTTCATACTTATAGCTACCAACACAGTGTAAGGTTCATACTTATAGCTACCAACACAGTGTAAGGTTCATACTTATAGCTACCAACACAGTGTAAGGTTCATACTTATAGCTACCAACACAGTGTAAGGTTCATACTTATAGCTACCAACACAGTGTAAGGTCCATACTTATAGCTACCAAGACAGTGTAAGGTTCATACATATAGCTACCAACACAGTGTAAGGTTCATACTTATAGCTACCAAACACAGTGTAAGGTTCATACTTATAGCTACAAACACAGTGTAAGGTTCATACTTATAGCTACCAACACAGTGTAAGGTTCATACTTATAGCTACCAACACAGTGTAAGGTTCATACTTATAGCTACCAACACAGTGTAAGGTTCATACTTATAGCTACCAACACAGTGTAAGGTTCATACTTATAGCTACCAACACAGTGTAAGGTTCATACTTATAGCTACCAACACAGTGTAAGGTTCATACTTTATAGCTACCAACACAGTGTAAGGTTCATACTTATACTACAACAAGTAGGTCATACTTAACCAACACAGTGTAAGGTTCATACTATAGCTACCAACACAGTGTAAGGTTCATACTATTATAGCTACCAACACAGTGTAAGGTTCATACTTATAGCTACCAACACAGTGTAAGGTCCATACTTATAGATACCAACACAGTGTAAGGTTCATACTTATAGCTACCAACACAGTGTAAGGTTCATACTTATAGCTACCAACACAGTGTAAGGTTCATACTTATAGCTACCAACACAGTGTAAGGTCCATACTTATAGATACCAACACAGTGTAAGGTCCATACTTATAGCTACCAACACAGTGTAAGGTCCATACCTATAGCTACCAACACAGTGTAAGGTCCATACCTATAGCTACCAACACAGTGTAAGGTTCATACTTATAGCTACCAACACAGTGTAAGGTTCATACTTATAGATACCAACACAGTGTAAGGTCCATACCTATAGCTACCAACACAGTGTAAGGTTCATACTTATAGCTACCAACACAGTGTAAGGTCCATACTTATAGCTACCAACACAGTGTAAGGTCCATACTTATAGCTACCAACACAGTGTAAGGTTCATACTTATAGCTACCAACACAGTGTAAGGTTCATACTTATAGCTACCAACACAGTGTAAGGTCCATACTTATAGCTACCAACACAGTGTAAGGTCCATACTTATAGCTACCAACACAGTGTAAGGTCCATACTTATAGCTACCAACACAGTGTAAGGTTCATACTTATAGCTACCAACACAGTGTAAGGTTCATACTTATAGCTACCAACACAGTGTAAGGTTCATACTTATAGCTACCAACACAGTGTAAGGTTCATACTTATAGCTACCAACACAGTGTAAGGTTCATACTTATAGCTACCAACACAGTGTAAGGTTCATACTTATAGCTACCAACACAGTGTAAGGTTCATACTTATAGATACCAACACAGTGTAAGGTTCATACTTATAGCTACCAACACAGTGTAAGGTTCATACTTATAGCTACCAACACAGTGTAAGGTTCATACTTATAGCTACCACCATTAGGTTATTATACAACACAGTGTAAGGTTCATACTTATACTACCAACACAGTGTAAGGTACTTATAGCTACCAACACAGTGTAAGGTTCATACTTATAGCTACCAACACAGTGTAAGGTTCATACTTATAGCTACCAACACAGTGTAAGGTTCATACTTATAGCTACCAACACAGTGTAAGGTTCATACTTATAGCTACCAAACACAGTGTAAGGTTCATACTTATAGCTACAAACACAGTGTAAGGTTCATACCTATAGCTACAAACACAGTGTAAGGTTCATACTTATAACTACCATCACAGTGTAAGGTTCATACTTATAGCTACCAACACAGTGTAAGGTCCATACTTATAGATACCAACACCGTGTAAGGTTCATACTTATAGATACCAACACAGTGTAAGGTTCATACTTATAGCTACCAACACAGTGTAAGGTTCGTACTTAAACTACCATCACAGTGTAAGGTTCATACTTATAGCTACCAACACAGTGTAAGGTTCATACCTATAGCTACCAACACAGTGTAAGGTTCATACTTATAGCTACCAACACAGTGTAAGGTTCGTAACTTAAACTACCATCACAGTGTAAGGTTCATACTTATAGCTACCAACACAGTGTAAGGTTCATACTTATAGCTACCAACACAGTGTAAGGTTCATACTTATAGCTACCAACACAGTGTAAGGTTCATACTTATAGCTACCAACACAGTGTAAGGTTCATACTTATAGCTACCAACACAGTGTAAGGTTCATACTTATAGCTACCAACACAGTGTAAGGTTCATACTTATAGCTACCAACACAGTGAGCATAATGACATGTTTTGTCGACTATATGAAACATGTGTGACGAACACCAGTACAACAATACACATTATATTAATGTAAAGATATCTGACACTATGATTCAAAGTAAGTATGATTCTTTATAAAACTCGATACCTTCTCATATTGATTACGAAAGAAATATAATCTTCAGAATGTCGGCAGCTTCAGGGTCCTGACTTGTTTTGTCAGAGCCATATGTGTTTTTATTGAGAGATAGACATGGATGCAGTCGTTAGTTCCTATACATCTGTTTTAGTAGTAACATAAAGGCCAATAATACATAGAACAGGTGAGAACTGGATAACAATTAAAATCATATAACAAGAGGCCCAGAGGGCCTGTATCGCTCACCTGGTCTGTAATGCCAAGTGATGTTCTGAATACAAGTTCATTGTTTCTTTTCTGAAGGAATTTTAATATTAACCTCTAAATCCCCTATTGGGCCCCACCCCTCCTGCCCCCAGGGGGTCAGAGCCAAAATTTATACAAGTTCTGTTCCCCTTCCCCCAAGGATGTTTGTGGCCAAATTTGGTTACAATCCATGCAGAACTCTAGGACAAGTAGCGATTTATAGGATTTACCTCTATTTCCCCTATTGGGCCCCGCCCCTCATGCCCCCGGGGGTCAGAGCCTAACTTTATACAAGTTCTGTTCCCCTACCCCCAAGGATGTTTGTGGCCAAATTTGGTTACAATCCATGCAGAACTCTAAGACAAGTAGCGATTTATAGGATTTACCTCTATTTCCCCTATTGGGCCCCACCCCTCCTGTCCCCTGGGGGTCAGAGCCAAAATTTATACAAGTTCTGTTCCCCTTCACCCAAGGATGTTTGTGGCCAAATTTGGTTACAATCCATGGAGAACTCTATGACTAGTATCGATTTAAAGGAAATGGTTACGGACGGACGGACGGACGCCGCGCCATGACATAAGCTCACCTGGCCCGAAGCCTTCCATGTCTGTGACTTTAAGCCCATGAATAGTAGTCTGATGCCCATAATTAGTAATTTTACGGCCAGACTAGTGCCAATTGTAATGAACTAGTCCAAACCTATTAGTGCATCCCCACCCGATTAAAATCAGTATAAAATATTATATTTACAAGAGCGGTGGTTAGTTGCATTTTTCAACACATTTTGAGTACATTCTTGTATGTGATTATTTCAGTCCGGATGCATCATTTTGTGAGAATTTGTGTTCACGAACACATCCAGACTGTACTTTGGGTAAAAAATTGTGAACTGATGATGACTGCAGCGCTGAAGCAAAAGCTGTATTGGATTATAGTGATAAAATAGTTGGGACTAGTAAAATTTGGGGTTTTTAAGTCCAATTGACTAGCAGCGGATCAAAAATCAATGTCACCAGTCTGGCCCAGTTTCAAAGAATTAAATAATGAATTATAACATTCACTAAGGGTACAAAATAATGATTTGGTTATATCAAAAAGGATACAGCTACCTCTAAAAGGAAAATACTGTATATTTTCTGATATTGAATCATATAATTCTCCACAAACCACTACACAGGACTCATAAAGGTTTACCGTAAAGTAAATGAAAATGTTCAGTAAAATACTTCAATGTTTCCATGAGATTTGTATCTTTTCAGGTTTGTATAATAATATGCATACTATAAGCTTTATAAATATAAATCACAATTTGAAGTAATTTTAGCTACATAAACATGAACAGTTATTAGATGACATAATATTCATAATGGCCAGATTATACCAGGGAAGATAAGCTACTTATCAGACTCTAGCATTAATCTACGACCTTGAAATCCCATGACCTTGCCCTAGAAGAAGCCAATCTGCAATGCATTCTTATGTTCCCAACAACAACAGCTATGTGAACACAAACTGCTCCATCGAAATATACTGACCTTAAAAAGCTATAAGTTTGCGGCCAAGTTCTGCTTACGTTTCCCAGTTCTGACCATTAAAGTAAAGGAAAGTTGAAAGCAGTGAAAGCGAGGCTGCGTGTAAATGTAACCACACACATAGTCAGCCGGGAGGACGTTTTAGGATTCCTATACTTTAAATTAATTTCTTCGTACGCAGACAGATTTTGGCGAGAGATTTTATTTTTCTATTTCATAAGAAATTATACTGGATACATTCACACCATTTTTACCGACTTTAGCCATCCTTGCCCGACTGTTCACTTTAAAAAGCTATCCTTTTTTCTCATTAATTCGTTGTACAATACATTAATCATTCTATACCTAGTATATACATACCACAACAGATAAGTCACCTATCGTTTTCACTTATCTCAATGACTTTAATGTGTAAGTGAGCTCCATAGGTATTGAGCAGGTAAACCTTAGTGGAGAAGATTTGATGATCTAAAGAGCTCACTGACTCGTGTGCAGTATGAACGACTAGCTGTTATTCTTATTGTACCAACATGCATTCTTACCCGGGTGGCCGATTCTACAACAAGCAATTGCTTAGTGTGGTTATAGATAGCCATCCAAGAAGAGAACGCTTCACCGCATGTTCACATTATCAAACCAGTTTTCAATGATAAGACCAGCAGTACCTGATTTTTTTCTATCTCTTCTGCCTGAAGTCCCATACCGCTCTATCAGTTTTTGTGAAATCCAGCAGAAATATAAATGTAACAATACAAGTGCGCAATGGGTCTGTTTCTATTCTTATCAGGATCTTTGGACAGGTGATTTAACTAATTCACTCCTGAAATGTCATAATTGACTGATTTAGTCAGATTCAGATTAGCCTAAATGTGTCTTCAGGGGCGAATGAGTTAAGTGCAAAAAGTTGAAAGGGCCTGAATTTTAACTCTCCCCTTTTTGATATCCAGAATCAGTTCTCTGAACTTATACTGGAAAATAGATAATGTACAATGATTCTGTATTAAACTTACAATCTTATTCATCACAAAACTTGCCTATCCAGCCATATCAAATACAGCCATATCTTAAGACATGTGTAATAACACTATTATGATGTTACATATAATTTTAATGCAATAATCTATATATGACATCGCATTATTGTCTCTGTAGATGGAAAAGTCACATCAGAGCTTGATTTCAACTGTTTATATAGAGACAAAATTAAAAGTTTGATTTATATTTCTATTTATAGAATTTATGTGAAAAATAGAATCTTACATTAGTGACTCTGTAATATGAAATTTATCAAACAAGTTCAATAATTTTTACTGGTAATAGTAATAATACTGTAGTTGAACATCGAAAGTGTTACCATAGCAGCCTTTTTATCCCATAAGTCCACCTTTATACACATCACCTGGAGGCCGCTGTATAAATGTAAATAATACAGTTATACACCTTACCAAGCTTTAACAAAAGTATGGAAGCTATACATGTATAGATATAGTTTACAACTGAGACTGCATTGACAATAACTACATTATCTTAATTATAACAAGAGATCCCAGAGAGATCTTGGCCCCCACCAAAGAATGATCTTTGTATGACAATTGAAAGAGAGATCTTTTCTCTGCTTTTTAAACTTAAACTATCATATCCATGATGGCGGTCTTTCAGCCATCTTATTTGTTGATCGTTCACTCCAAAAACGTCTCCGAGAAATAGCGGTATAACAACCTTCAGCTATCAAAATTAAAGATGGCGGCTGGTCAGCCATCTTGTTGATTGATCGGTCCCAAAATGCAATATGCACTACTAGGGCCCTAGTGGAACCTACACATGAAATTTGAAAAATGTCCCTTCATTACTTTCTGAGAAATAGTGGTAATAAACTTTAACTATCAAAATCCAAGATGGCTGCTTGATGGCCATCTTGTTGACTGATTGCTTCCAAAATGGAATTAAACAACTAGGGCTCTAGGGGAACCTACACATGAAATTTGAGAAAAATCCCTTCAAAACTTTCTGAGAAATAACGATGACAAACTTTAACTATCAAAATCCAAGATGGCTGACTGGCGGCCATCTTAATGACTGATCAGTCCAAAAATGCAATATGCACAACTAGGGCCCTAGGGGAACCTACATATGAAATTTGAAAAAAGATCCCTTTTGTACTTACTTAGAAATAGCGGTATCAAGAATTCTTAAAGGACAGACAGACTGACAGAAGCGCGGACCACGAACCACAGACAAAAGATGATTTGAATAGTCCACCATCTGATGGGGTTAAAAGATAGAGTTATGAGCTTGAGTTCTCTATGATTGGCAAAACTTAAAAATTATAAACAGGAGAATTAGAAATTACTGATTCAGTTTACAAGTTCAGTCCTGTTGCTATCTGCTGTAAACACCCCATCTATACTAACCCTACAGATGGTATAATATCAAAACACACATTAGGGTTGTAATGATACACCAGTACTCCGATACGATACCCATCACGATACATGCCTCTTCATTCGATTATTTTTTATAAAATACTTCAGTTTTGAGCCATCTTGTTTTTCACATCTGGATTTTAAAATGTACAACTAATTCATTTTAAAATAAATCATACCTAAAAGAGAAAAATTAAAAAGGTGAGCATTTTGCTTCTTTGGCTCATGATCAGTCGCTAGAGCCAAAGTTTTTCACCCTGGAGAACCAGGTTCGATTCCAGGTTGAGGCACTCGACAGGAACCCTATGTGTATTTTCCCTGTATTTCTATACATGCCCAGTCAATTGTTTACCTCTGACAGTTATGTCTATTTTAACAAATAAAGACTTAATATAGAAATGTTTACATGATTCTACAGTAAACACATATGCTATAATGATGTGCAATCCATATGAACATCCAAAGAGGAATTTTAATCCTGGCTAGGTGTAAACTTTTATTTTTAGACATTCATCCTCAGTCAAATCCCAGCATTTTCCCTAGCTTCCAAAAACCACACCCTCACACTTCTCTTCTCCATGACAGCGATCCCCCTCCCAAACACCTCAACCCCCACATACCTACTTCTCTTCTCCTTTTCAGCATACCCCCTCAAACATCCCCACCCCCATATTTCTCTTCTCCTTTTCACCATACCCCCTCAAACATCCCCACCCCCCTATTTCTCTTCTCCTTTTCAGCATACCCCCTCAAACATCCCCACCCCAATATTTCTCTTCTCCTTTTCAGCATACCCCCTCAAACATCCCCACACCCCATATTTCTCTTCTCCTTTTCAGCATACCCCCTCAAACATCACCACCCCAATATTTCTCTTCTCCTTTTCAGCATACCCCCTCAAACACCCCCACCCCCATATTTCTCTTCTCCTTTTCAGCATACCCCCTCAAACATCCCCACCCCAATATTTCTCTTCTCCTTTTCAGCATACCCCCTCAAACATCCCCACCCCAATATTTCTCTTCTCCTTTTCAGCATACCCCCTCAAACATCCCCACCCCAATATTTTCTCTTCTCCTTTTCAGCATACCCCCCTTAAACATCCCCACCCCTTATTTCTCTTCTCCTTTTCAGCATACCCCCTCAAACATCCCCACCCCCATATTTCTCTTCTCCTTTTCAGCATACCCCCTCAAACATCCCCACCCCTTATTTCTCTTCTCCTTTTCAGCATACCCCCTCAAACACCCCCACCCCCATATTTCTCTTCTCCTTTTCAGCATACCCCCTCAAACATCCCCACCCCTTATTTCTCTTCTCCTTTTCAGCATACCCCCTCAAACATCCCCACCCCAATATTTCTCTTCTCCTTTTCAGCATACCCCCTCAAACATCCCCACCCCAATATTTCTCTTCTCCTTTTCAGCATACCCCCTCAAACATCCCCACCCCAATATTTCCCTTCTCCTTTTCAGCATACCCCCTCAAACACCCCCACCCCCATATTTCTCTTCTCCTTTTCAGCATACCCCCTCAAACATCCCCACCCCCATATTTCTCTTCTCCTTTTCAGCATACCCCCTCAAACATTCCCACCCCCATATTTCTCTTCTCCTTTTCAGCATACCCCCTCAAAAACCCCCCACCCCATATTTCTCTTCTCCTTTTCAGCATACCCCCTCAAACATCCCCACCCCATTGTTCTCTTCTCCTTTTCAGCATACCCCCTCAAACATTCCCACCCCCATATTTCTCTTCTCCTTTTCAGCATACCCCCTCAAACACCCCAACCCTACCCCAACCCCCTCAAACACCCACCCCAATATTTCTTTCTCCTTTTCAGCATACCCCCTCAAACATCCCCACCCCCATATTTCTCTTCTCCTTTTCAGCATACCCCCCTCAAACATCCCCACCCCCCATATTTCTCTCTCCTTTTCAGCATACCCCCCTCAAACACCCCCACCCCCATATTTCTCTTCTCCTTTTCAGCATACCCCCTCAAACATCCCCACCCCCATATTTCTCTTCTCCTTTTCAGCATACCCCCTCAAACATCCCACCCCCCATATTTCTCTTCTCCTTTTCAGCATACCCCTCAAACATTCCCACCCCCATATTTCTCTTCTCCTTTTCAGCATACCTCCTCAAACATTCCCACCCCCATATTTCTCTTCTCCTTTTCAGCATACCCCCTCAAACACCCCCACCCCATATTTCTCTTCTCCTTTTCAGCATACCCCCTCAAACACCCCCACCCCAATATTTCTCTTCTCCTTTTCAGCATACCCCCTCAAACATCCCCACCCCCTATTTCTCTTCTCCTTTTCAGCATACCCCCTCAAACATCCCCCACCCCCATATTTCTCTTCTCCTTTTCAGCATACCCCCTCAAACATCCCCACCCTTATTTCTCTTCTCCTTTTCAGCATACCCCTCAAACACCCCCACCCCAATATTTCTCTTCTCCTTTTCAGCATACCCCCTCAAACACCCCCACCCCAATATTTCTCTTCTCCTTTTCAGCATACCCCCTCAAACACCCCCACCCCCATATTTCTCTTCTCCTTTTCAGCATACCCCCTCAAACATCCCCACCCCCATATTTCTCTTCTCCTTTTCAGCATTACCCCCTCAAACATTCCCACCCCCATATTTCTCTTCTCCTTTTCAGCATACCCCCTCAAACACCCCCACCCCCATATTTCTCTTCTCCTTTTCAGCATACCCCCTCAAACACCCCCACCCCCATATTTCTCTTCTCCTTTTCAGCATACCCCCTCAAACATCCCCACCCCTTATTTCTCTTCTCCTTTTCAGCATACCCCCTCAAACATCCCCACCCCTTATTTCTCTTCTCCTTTTCAGCATACCCCCTCAAACATTCCCACCCCCATATTTCTCTTCTCCTTTTCAGCATACCCCCTCAAACATCCCCACCCCTTATTTCTCTTCTCCTTTTCAGCATACCCCTCAAACATTCCCACCCCAATATTTCTCTTCTCCTTTTCAGCATACCCCCTCAAACATTCCCACCCCAATATTTCTCTTCTCCTTTTCAGCATACCCCCTCAAACATCCCCACCCCTTATTTCTCTTCTCCTTTTCAGCATACCCCCTCAAACATCCCCACCCCTTATTTCTCTTCTCCTTTTCAGCATACCCCCTCAAACATTCCCACCCCAATATTTCTCTTCTCCTTTTCAGCATACCCCCTCAAACATCCCCACCCCTTATTTCTCTTCTCCTTTTCAGCATACCCCCTCAAACATCCCCACCCCAATATTTCTCTTCTCCTTTTCAGCATACCCCCTCAAACACCCCCACCCCCATATTTCTCTTCTCCTTTTCAGCATACCCCCTCAAACATCCCCACCCCTTATTTCTCTTCTCCTTTTCAGCATACCCCCTCAAACATTCCCACCCCAATATTTCTCTTCTCCTTTTCAGCGTACCCCCTCAAACATCCCCACCCCCATATTTCTCTTCTCCTTTTCAGCGTACCCCCTCAAACATCCCCACCCCCAATATTTCTCTTCTCCTTTTCAGCATACCCCCTCAAACATCCCCACCCCTTATTTCTCTTCTCCTTTTCAGCATACCCCCTCAAACATTCCCACCCCAATATTTCTCTTCTCCTTTTCAGCACACCCCCTCAAACATCCCCACCCCAATATTTCTCTTCTCCTTTTCACCATCCCCCTCAAACATCCCCACCCCAATATTTCTCTTCTCCTTTTCACCATACCCCCTCAAACATCCCACACCCCATATTTCTCTTCTCCTTTTCAGCATACCCCCTCAAACATCCCCCCCCCATATTTCTCTCTTCTCCTTTTCAGCACACCCCCTCAAACATCCCCACCCCCATACTTCTCTTCTCCTTTTCAGCATACCCCCTCAAACACCCCCACCCCATATTTCTCTTCTCCTTTTCAGCATACCCCCTCAAACATCCCCACCCCAATATTTCTCTTCTCCTTTTCAGCATACCCCCTCAAACATCCCCACCCCCATATTTCTCTTCTCCTTTTCAGCATACCCCCTCAAACATCCCCACCCCAATATTTCTCTTCTCCTTTTCAGCATACCCCCTCAAACATCCCCACCCCTTATTTCTCTTCTCCTTTTCAGCATACCCCCTCAAACATCCCCACCCCTTATTTCTCTTCTCCTTTTCAGCATACCCCCTCAAACACCCCCACCCCCATATTTCTCTTCTCCTTTTCAGCATACCCCCTCAAACATCCCCACCCCTTATTTCTCTTCTCCTTTTCAGCATACCCCCTCAAACATCCCCACCCCTTATTTCTCTTCTCCTTTTCAGCATACCCCCTCAAACACCCCCACCCCCATATTTCTCTTCTCCTTTTCAGCATACCCCCTCAAACATCCCCACCCCTTATTTCTCTTCTCCTTTTCAGCATACCCCCTCAAACATCCCCACCCCTTATTTCTCTTCTCCTTTTCACCATACCCCCTCAAACATCCCCACCCCCATATTTCTCTTCTCCTTTTCAGCATTTTCCCCTCCCAAACACCCCATCCCCCACATACGTACCTTTTGCATTAATTTTCTACCTACTACCCAAATCTCTTGTAACTAATGAATGTCCTTTTACATCTATTAATAGATCTTCCAATATAAATGTAGTCAATTACTGGATATACAAAAGTCTGTAATAACATGGTAGAGCTGTTACAATAATACAAGCAAACATTTCCTTTATGTCTAACACCCAACCTAATCTGTGGTCAACTGGTTCTGACATATCTACTGGATCAATATAATTAATGTTAATCCCAGTAACCTTTCAGCCCCATATCACCCGCATTTACTGACCACTTTAGAAACCATATTAGGATGTTTCCATGGTTCTTTAAAAAATCAATAATGTCTTAAGTTCTGTATGTTTTAATGCTAATATAAGATATAATTAGTACACATGAGTGAGATTGTGGAATAACTGATCACTATTAGGCTCCATAGATTTATATTGTGTATTTTTCTGGTGGCTAGCCTCAACATGAAGCTTAAGTAATTTGAGGTTATCAAGTGTAAAATACAAATTGTAATTAGCGAGTTCAACCAGTTTTTACATTAGAAAAATCCTTACATAAGACAGCTATGCCGAGCTAAGTTTTATAAATTACCCCATCTTAAAAACCCACAAAAATCTTACACAAAATGTACAAAGCAGTAATGTTACCTTTGATGTGTCTACTCGGTTTCACCGAGCACCTGAGTGATTGTTCTGTCCTCAGCTAGAACAGCTCCTTTTGTCTGCTACCTGGAAATGTGAACAAAAAAGTACTATAGAATCTACCAGATAGATTCTCCTTATAAAGATTGGACTGGTACTTCGTCTAAGAAGACCTGAAACGTCTTGTTCTATATTGTAAACCTATATACCTGCACAAGTTTCCAGTTCACATATATATATATATATATATAGATATACACATTAGGAATTCCCCTTAACAAATATAACACACGCTGTATTGATTACCATAAAGTAGTCTATTCATACAGTTCTACACTTTAAAGGTCCTTGCCCCAACTACTGGTGGCCTCCTTTTGTTAAAAGTATTCAAATTTTTTCTGTTGTTCGTTAAAATTGTACGACTATTTACGGCACAAATGGATTCGCTGTTGGGGTCAAAATACACACATTACAAATGCTTTAATAAGTTATATTTGTGTGTTTAGTAAAGATATGAAACAAAATCATGGTGGAATTAAAGTCATGTAAAATACTTTTTTTTCTATTATGAATATTATAAGAACTCGGTCTTGAAGGCTTTGAACTATGTTTTTTACCAATACTGCTTACAAACTTGATAGCATACCTTGATAAAAATTGGGTAATTATTTTGTGGTTGGCTTATACTCATTAAGGTTGTGATCTACAGAGCTAAAACGGACACAGAGCTAGAGCATGGTTGTATGTCAACCTAATCAAGTACTGTACAGCAGGTCTTTTTTTTGTTATTTGTGGTGACAATATTTTGATATAGTTTAGTACCACATAGGCATCACGTCGCAAAATATTCATCTGTGAAACACTTAAGGCCCATTATAAACACTATATATAGTTACACCACAAAAATTTGAATATGTTAAAAGTTTCATTTTTCACACTTTAAATCCAAATCGAGGAATTTTTGATCTACAAAAATAAAATCCATAAAGATCAATTCATTTCAACTTCCTTCGAAACACAGCCTATTTTTAGATCACCAGATTTACATTCAGTTATACATAGAAAGATGTTTCCTTAGCATGAACAGGTAATACTTGCTTTTCGTTTTATGTCCTACAAGCAGCCAGGCTCATTTAATAATGTGTCAGGTATAGGAAGTGGATGAGAGTGCCCGCAGAAAATCACTCACCAATTGTCGGAAAAATTGTCGGTATATGACAACTGTCATGTGTGGATTCGAACTAGTGACCCCAAGACTGAGTGGGTAATGTATCAGTTGACCTTGACCACCCGACCAGTTGACCTCCGCAGCCCTCACATTAAAGGTATTATAACCCACAGGTAGGTGGGGGGGGGGGGAGTGGTGAAGTTGTCTGTGGGGGGGGGGGGGGAGTGGTGAAGTTGTGACTTAATCAGATGTCATAGAAAAACAAGCAACTGCATGTAAATTCATTATGTAGAATCACCTATAGCTAATTACAAAATGTCTGCTACATGTAGGTTGAAGTCTTCCATGTGCCAATACCTCATGTACCAGACAATACATTAGAATTTATATATACAGTATTCGACCCAATAAGCGCCCAGGGCGCTTAAAAAATTGAAAAAGTGCTAAAGACTAAATTATGGCAAATCTATACAGTTTTTAGTCTTTATTTATGCCTGGGCAATTGAAATGAAGGCCTCAAAAAATGGGGAGGGGTGCTTATAGAGAAATGGGCGCTTATTGGGTCGAATACGGTACATCAGTTTTTAAAATAAAGTCCCTTCAAAAGCATTGAGAACATTTTTTTTAATTTTGTTCTGAAATATTTACTAAGGCACTGACCCCTGAACTATTAACTTTGAATAACCCTTTATGTGGCGGTGGATATATTGATTTATAAAATATGTTTAAAGGGCATTCACCTGCTATCTAGTGATCAAAGTTCAACCCTACAGACAAAAAAAAAGCTGGATTAGTCATATAAAACAAGAGTTTAAGGTAGTGGACATGTCACAGCACCAAAGTAAATAGTATTGTATTTATCTCCCTTTCAGTTAGTCTATCAAAGCACATATTGATTACACTTGTACGTGGGGACAGCCAGGAGAAATCAAAGTACTGAAAGTACTAAATGGCTCGGTCTCAATGATTGGAGGATATATTTCTAAAGTCAACATTTTTTGGACAATAAGAAATAAAGTTTGCTAGTGTTCCTTCCAGTTTGGACTTTTGAGGATTCCTTGGACACCGAGGTGTTAAAATAAGAAACATATACTAAAACTCTTAGGAGCCCATTCTAATATTTCCTATGGTGTTATATGCCAAAACGACTTTATAGCATCTTTAACCTTTTCCTTGTTAATTTGATGTCAATTAAAATATCCATTCTGAATTGCTATTCTCATTAAGTTCCTGGGACCAATGTATCAGTTAACAAGTATTGTTTTGCAGCAGAGACAGACAAGAGGAATATTTTTCTATGCCAAAATGTCTTAAATATAGAATATGTCAGTCCTCAAGAAGACTTATCAATATAGTCATACCATTTCTGAATAAACTGGTCAATTGGTCTACTTTTAACAAGTTTTTGTAATTAGTCTTTTGTAAAACAGCAAGTTGATTGATTGATATATCCAAACATGATTTAAACTAGCTCTGATAAAATATCTTAAACATCTTACAGCCATTTAAACAAGAGCTGTCGGAGAACAGCAAAGTTCAGAAGAAGTTGTTGTTCAAGTATTTACTATTTAAACATGGAAATATGACAAAATAACAGACTAAAAAAACCTAAAGGGCCCCAAATTGGTTGTATTATCACGTTCAGCATCCATACACATTAGGAAAATAAAATCATAAACATTTATGATGACTTAAGCTTAAACAATAGACAAAATAGAAACTTGCTCAAAAACTTTAACGTGAAATATGACAAATTAACAGACTCAAAAAAAAACCTAAAGGGCCCAAAATTGGTTGTTTCATTATCACGTTCAGCATCCATACACATTAGGAAAATAAAATCAGAAACATTTATGATGACTTAAGCTTAAACAATTGACGAAACAGAAGCTTGCCCAAAAACTTTAACGTGAAATGGGACGCCAACGCTGACGCCGACGCCGGGGTGACAACATTAGCTCCCCCTATTCTTCGAATAGGCGAGCTAAAAACGTCTGGTCTATTTTCATGTTAAGTATACATTATGCCAAAAAGTAATCATTCTACATTTTATTCCAATATCAATTGGGTATCTTGTTAGCTCGCCATAAACCATGAATTGTTTTATACACTTTTTTAACTTGAGGAAATTACAAATATTTTTTCTACAATATTTGTATTTTCAAATCCCCATACTTCTGATGAGTATAATAAAACTGGCATTACAAGTGACTAAAATATTTTCAGTTTAAAATCAACAGGAAGGGATACATTCCTTTGTTTCTTAAAAATAGTAGACACTGATTTAATTGTTTGTTCAGCAGTTTTTTCCTTTTCTTTAAAAACGCTACCATTAATGTTAAAAAATATACATAGATATGTATACCCTTCTTATCAAAATAATTCTATATCCCATAACGTAAACTGGTGTTGTTGGGCCAATTTACGTTTTGAGAATATTACAACTTTTATCTTTCTGATATATTAGATTATAATTTCCATGTAATGCAATAATGTAATGCAATATTATTCAAATCCGTTTAACATTTGTTGTAGAACAGTGTCATCGCCATATAAAATGATAAAAGTTTGGGATACATTTCAATATTATCTGTAAATAATTTGTCAATAGTTGTCAGACAATTAACATTCTTTTTCTGCCAGATAAGATTCCAGGTCATCAAGGTATATTGAAAATAGGAAAGGAGATATAAATAAGGTACCATACTGTGCATGTATATATTCAATGTAAATTAACAATGTAAGCTGATCTTGCAGAATTGGCTTACAGCGTTATAATAAATGCAGTTGTCTCATTGCAATGGATATAATTGATTTAAGGCAGTTCATGTGGCGACCGAAAAAGGTAAAATCACCATTTTCAGAGTGATCAGAGAAGATTGATAGTCAAGGAGGGAAAACATAAGACAACCTGTGTTATGCAAATTAATATCTAATTTATTTTGAATAAAGTATGCCGAAGATGATGATTAGTGTATTATTAACAATAATCTTAAAGGTGATAAAAACAGAACGGACATGGAAAATGAGATAATACGCTAGAAACATTTGTAATGCATATCTAAACATATACCAGTTTGATATATACTTATATTTTGTCTCTAAATAGTAAAATTAATGAAAGCAATCTTCACATCTTTTCGACGACATATTTTTTTCTATGACTTACCTCCCTTGAGTTCCGATGAGTTGTGACGTCATCTGAGACAATCAACTACCGGAAGCCGGTGTGCCGATCGCGGAACTGTCAACATGCATGTGCATTTTAGCCACATGTCTTAGTACTTACGGAAATACACACGGAGAAAAATATGTTATATTTCGACTTATTGGGTAGCGAGATTTATCCCCTACATAATGACACATTATTGACGTCATAACCTATGAAATGACGTCACTACATGTAAATAATGATGTCATTAATGTCGCGGGTACATATGTCATGTGGCTTATGGTGTGTCAGGGGTTAAACCACGAATGAATAAGTAGTTCTTTCCTATTCAGTCCACCCTGGAGTAATACGACTGTGCATGTATGTAATTTATAGTTTACACATAAAATTAACCGAGGAGTTTTGATATACATAGAATCTACTGGTAATTTTATGAGCGAAATAAGATCGTAGCGAAAATGGACAATTATTGGTGCCCACCTCTTTAGACCTACGTTTTAATAGAAAATCATCTGTTACAAACATACGGAGACATGAAAAATACATGCAGATCAAAAGAAAAAAAATCATTAATTTATAAGTTGTGTCCTTTTGCCCCCATTTTCCTCGACTGAAATGTTCTCAAAATGCGCATTAAAAATAAAAGAGGTCCTTCTGCACATTTTTCATACTTCATTTTAGGGATTTTCATATTTATTTTGGGTTACACAACAATGTGCCGGTGGTGTGAAAACAGGTATGTTCAGATCTAGTCCGCTAAACCTGCTCGTATCATTAGGCTTTTTTAATTATTTTTTTTTTGCCTAATATATAGGGGGGGGAAAAAGCCTAATAATATAGGCAGGTTTAGCGGACTAGTTCAGATCGAGCAGGGTTGCATAATGATATGACGACATTCACAGTTATCATTATTTAATTGCAGGAATTTAAATTCGAAAAATTACCATGTTAAGAACGCTCTAAAGTCATCAAAATACATCGTAAAACTCATCTCAGCAATCATAAATACATTTAGTAATATTTTTTCTTCTCGGAGAGGAGACCTTAGGACCCCCCAAAAACAAAATATCTCGCCTTAAGCCCTCGCAAAATCATCAAAATACATCGTGAAACTCATATCTCAGTCATTCTAAATTGTAATATCTTTATCAGGGTCTCCCCCGAACCCCCAAAACACCACAATGCTCGCAAATTTCCTGTTATATTCTACATAGTACACTTGCGTATATATATGTAGAATGCGAATTTTACCGATTTTTTTTATTTAGACCCCTAGATCGTGTCATAATGGTCAATAGGCTATCTAGTGTGCTGTGGTCTGTGCGTATACTTTTAAAATTTACTAAGGTCGACAGGTTTCTTATTTCCAAAACTCCGCACGGTTAGAAAATATAATGATGCGGTCTTGTAAATGATTTGTGTTTTATAAGAAATATATGTTGTTTCGTGGTCCTGTGTTAGTTGAACTATTACATGTGTATCTTGTCCACGAGTACATGTCATCCATATTAGGTCATTGTATCTAGTTTCTGTGTTTTGTGTCCCGTCTTTTTTATCGGCCGTGCGTGTATTGTTACTACTGTACTTGTTATTCTATTTCGTACACATCCGTAAAACTCATTATAGAACTTTAAGAAAATAAATAAGTCTAGCCCTTTCTGTGCGGTTGTTCTGAAAGATTAAGCTTCAAATAGGAAATATAGAGGTGTGCAGTACGTACATAAGGCGGGATAGGGGCACGTTTATCGCGGTATGATAGGGTTTTGGATAGGGTATGAGGGATGGCGTTTTTTTTTTTTTTTTTGTATAAAAATGCATTATATGTACATGTATTTGCATGTAGCATGTAGTCTCATTGTAATTTGGGTCCATTTTCTTGTAAAGTTATATTTCTTCTTGTTGGTTTAACTTTAAAGTCTATGTTTTGAGTTTTAAGTTACAGACAAAAGTCAAGCGCAACCCCCTTGAACCTGAGTCAGTGGCACACACGTACACGATGTCAAATGGCTTTTAACATACTGAACATAACAATTTTATAGCCCAGAATATGACGATAAGAATGAGTAAGCTATCGTTTTTATTATATCATTGTATGTTATAGATTATATATTATATACGGATTCATTTCCACTATTCAATATAGCAACTACACGTAGCGCGACTGTTTTAAATATCTATAATCGCCAATACCGCAACACTGCCCCATTGAGTTTCCCGGCTCTTGTCACAGCAGTTGGTCTCAGATGACGTCACGAATCTACGGCCACCTGGTGATATCAGGGGCGATAAGCGATGCGATCGTTCTAGACAAGGGTCGTTGTGGACTTCGTTTCAAGCACATTTTATGGAAATTACGTCAAATACAACCCGTATTTTTTGTTGGAAATCATAAAGTGCACCACAATAAACAAATATCAACACAAAAATAGCATATTTAAAATCTGTTTTTATCACCTTTAATATGTTTTCTAAAAATATTAACAACTAATGTCATATTATGTTATAAATTTAATGTTTTATTTATTCTTTTTATTTCAAGCATGTAGATGTCATAGAAAATAAACAAATACCAAGTATATGCATATTAAAGTAAAATTCACAAATCACAACACTAATGTGTATTGTATATATGGAATGAAGATGATGATGGTAATTATTTGGATCAAAAATGTTTACAACATTAAATATATTATATATATGGAATTTGAATATGATGATAGTAATTATTTTCATATCAAAAACTATTACAGTATTAAGCTTCCACAGTTGAAAATGATTTCTTTCATTTTGTTCACACATTTTTTCTCCTGGACTGGTTCCAATTGAAATGATACTTGCATGTAGACATTCTGTAAAACATAAGAAAACAATAAATGTATTAACAGAGTAATTACCGAAAAGGCTAATATCATATAATTAAACATTTTTTTTTATAAATAACAATACCAGTTTAGAGTAAATATTATTGAAATTTATTTTCTGTTGTTCTTTAGTCCTCCTGTTCTTTAGAGTTTTGTCCTTCATAAATTGATTGTAATACAGCAGTTGTCATATAATGTATCTGATAATGTGCACACAGAAGTATAAGTATATGCATATGCATATGTGCATGGGCATGGTGTTAAGTTTATTTTGCCGAGTAAAAAGTTCAAAGAACTAGTATTGTTCATACTCAAAGATGTAATCGCACTAAAAACAGTGATCGTGTAGGCTTTTGTGTGATTGCATTTGTAAGGGGTGTATCTCTGAACGCCAACATTTTGGATTTAGCTGTAGGGTAGTTTATTGTGACAGTGGTTATAGTCTTTTTCCTAAAGGCAGACCCAATGCCACAGGTAAATTTACCTGTAAAAGTTATCTGTGTTGATACTTATCTAAGTGTATATTGATTAATTTTCATTTCAATAAGTGTTCATATTTAATATCAGATACATATATACATGATATATGTTTCTGTTAATATCTATGAAAATATAACAATAGAATCTATGAATGAAATTAAATTAAATTCACAATGATTTTATTTCAAGAATTTTAAAGATTTCCTTGATATATCTAAAATCTCTGGTATAAATCTCATTAGATTCTCAATAGATTGATACTAAAATCAAGCAAAATTCTTTGAAACTTATTTTACATGGAAGTAACTTTACCATTCAGTAATATCAAAGAAAAAATCCAAAAAAGGAATTATCCAATTTCAACTTAGTGTAACACCAATTTGATTAAAAGTTTGAAATAATATAAGCCTTTTGCCTGTTGAAACGTGATATATTTCCACAAGGTCTTCCATATATGTCTGTTAAGTGACCTTATATACATATATAGTACATGTACATGTAACATCTGCGTTAATAACCTACCAAAGAGTAAGTGAATTTATGTCAAATATGATTTCCAAATTTTACTTGTACTTGACTGACCTTTTTAAGTTAACAGAACATACAATATATTTTGAAAGTTGCATTAGGATGCATCATTTATCATAATTATATAATTTTCCTGCTTTCTTATCCTAAGATGGTATTTCTAGATCAGCGTGATGTTACATTATAATGTAAATGTACATGTACATTTGTATATCATTATAGCAAAAGAGCACCCAATAATTAAACTGTTGTCCGTTAACAGCCCAGTAAAGTTATATATTTTTGTGCATGTTAGAAATAACATATAAATTTCTTTCCTATGGTTGAATTTCGGTCAAACATTGTTACTAGATACAAATTGGTATATGTACTATTATCTTTAAACAGAAAAAAATAGAAAACTGTTAATTTGGTATTCTGAGCACTAAAAGTTTGCAACATTTTGAGAATTACAAGACCTTCAACATATGGACTTGAAATAATTTTGCCAGGTATTGCAACATTAACATCTATAATGTGTATTAAAATGAATATGGTTAAGACCCTAAGTAACAGTCTTCAATCTCATTTCATTTAGTATTTTTACATTATTAAGTGACTTCTAAAAATATTTTGTATCAAAAATACATATAGAGCATTAAACCCCAATGATATATTATTACCAATGTTTATAAAAACATCATATATGTGTGTTTGTGTCGGCTTCAATAGATTACCAACTTAAACTATAATCAACAGGTCAAAATTTCCGACAATATTAATTTAAACTTTTGTGATATTGTTTTTCTCCACTCATTTTCTAACCAAATACTTCACGGTGTACGTCTATGCGATAAGAGAAATCATGCGCAACTATGCACGGTCACAAGAAATGAAAGTTGGCTAAGAATGTAGCCCTACTGGAACTCCTATGTCAAAACAGAATACTGTTACATTAGAATATACACTGATCAAGAAACCTGTTTTTCTGATAAAATTGAGATATGATTTGTAAAAAAATATTTCACCTGGAACTCAAAATGCATCGTTCTTAATAATCCACATGTAGCTCCATATTAATTCTTAGCATATTAAAGCACTGATTATCTTTGATTAATAATTTACGTTACGTTGTATATAATACGGAATATATTGAAGGAATTTTTATCCAAAACCCACCAATGTTACCTATGATACTGATTGAAATACAGGTAAATCTCAAGTGACTTTACAGGTGAAAATAAAGACAGCTTATATGAAACAGTATATAAATGCCTTCCTATTGTTTCCTAAAACAACACCTACCTGTTGTTGATAAATATGTTGGCGTTAAGATAACACCCCTTTGTAAGACTGTGCCAGGTGGTAGAGATTAGTTCCGCTCGAGTGATCACACAATGCAAGTGCTCTGATGATTGTTGATAAAATATAACTCAGGATAATTGCTAAACATTTAACCGTTTTCTCCACGTTTGTTGTAGATTGAAACAGCTTTTTAAGTGCCGTTCTACGGAAGAATTATGAAAAAGAAATCGGCATTTTCATCGATCTACAAATGAAGTAGTCCAAAAAAATCTCACTTCGAGTTATACGAACATTTTATGTATGATTTTTGTCATTCGGACCAAAAATACTTCGTTAATTACGTAGTTTACTGAATACGTTATATATATTATCAGAACGTCAAGCTCCTGTAGGCCTACATGTGATGAAAGTGGCTAAAATGTTTTTAGTGACAACCTCTATACGTGCTTTAATATGTATATATAATCTGATAATGTATACATGTGCTTATAAAATTATCGATAATTGTGGATGTGGTAAATATTCATACCTTATTAACTGCCGTAAGTTGGAAGATTACGCCAGCTTGGACATTTAGAAAATGTCCATCGTCTCTCACGCGCTATTTGGTCAGTTTACAAAGTTTATCCTAAATTTTCTTAGAGTTGTCTTTCTTCCATTGTGGATTTACACGTACATGTGGCATAACGCAGCCGTGATAAACAAATCTCCATTTCGTCCTGAGATTTATTTGCTCCCGAACTAATATGATTCAAATTACAAAAATCATTATTGTAAAAATTTTGATGTTTGTGGTGAAACATTGATTTCATTTTTTCCGTTGCGGGATAATTGTCACTAGTAGGGACAAAAACGCGTGGGGCGAAGCGAAGCATTTTCGGGACGAAACGTCTTCATGCATTGTTAACAATATTTACGGGACGGAAAGTCTAGATACATTGTAAACAATTCAAGTGAAAATTTTCCAACCTAAGATCATTTGGATAGTGTATATGGTAAGGATATGAAAGCAGTTATCTACTTCTCCTATTTCAACATTACAGATACGCTTATTTCAGTAACTTTCATATTCAAAATTTGCTATTTAAAATTCCCGGTAAAATCAAAGTTGTTGAATACACTGCCGTTAGGAGCGCTAGTATCTGCGAGCAAGTTCTAAGCCAATCATATTGAGGAAATTGACTGAAAGAGAATTTTGCAACCACGATCACAATGGCGAGGTGATCCTCGCCAAAAAATGTAGTACAATTTATTTTTAAATATCTGCAGAATCATCAAAGCTCCAATTATCTACATATATCTCTGGTGACTATGTGTTCCTGTACCGACAGATTTCTGTCACAACAAAGGAATGAGGTCAATAGTGACAGTAACTTGATCACAACAACCACATGGGAACCGTCACCAACATTTACACTGTTTCACTTACTGACCAATTTCAAGCCACATGGGAACAGTCACCAACATTTTACACTATATTTGCAGTACAATCTCCAATGACTTCTAAAATTCTGATTGAGACAAGACAATTACAATGCATCAAAGTGACCATCAAATCATAGCACATAGTCTATATAGTTGAATTTTGATCGCCATAATTTCTAGTACACAAACGACATCCACACAGAAATCCTTAAATAATGATAAATTTAACACCTGACCTACTGATCACCTTCATCTGAAAGTTTCAGATGCAAAAAAGACCTTTGAAGAAATCTGATATTGGTCAAGTAACACCTAACTTGAATAGAAAGGTGCAAATTTTTGCCGAAAAATGCTTCAATCTAATATAAACAGGTTCTTTGAGTGTCTCGACAGGAGAAATGCGAAAGGATAGATCAATCTGAACTTCTCAACTAACTCGATTCTATGAAGGATTACGTGGCCATGCATAAGTATTCTCAACTTTTGAAGTCTTCAACAAACAACCAAAGTAAATGGTTTACCTGGTAGGCAAACTGGTTTTTTGAGAAAGTGATATGGTAGGCAAACTTGTTTTTTGAGAAAGTGATATTGAACCTTCAGATTGTTTATCTCCCAAAATACTTCAATCATCAAGTAAGTTTTCAATAACATATCTTTTATGGAACACTCAAACAAAAGCTATTATTAAAACCTGACAGAACTTGACATAGTTAATGAAAATAATACAAGATATAGGCTTCGATCTCTGTAACCTATTTTCTTTTTAGAAGAAAATGATGATAATAATGATAATGGTGCTATTATATGACACTATCCTTCAATGGTTTGTTGCTATACACATAATTAGAAGGTAAACATAAAGTATATATTTTTAATCTTTCTGAACCAAATGACCTTGAAAAAAGTCTATGTCATTTCATGACCTCTACAGACTTAGGGCTGGCAGCATTGCATGGCTAAAATGATATGATAGGTATTGATGATACAGTGGACCTCTTTTTCATATTCAATTCACTATTTTGTTTTGAATATTGTGAAAATAAAAGACAACTTTGATGAAACATTTTTAATGCATCTAGGTGACACAGATGCTTAGCATTCCCTTTTAATCAACATGCTCGTACTTGAATGTTTTAGAATTTTGGTTTGGAATTTCCTATTTTTGTAATGAAATTGGTAGGTTATGAGTTGTTAAAACGATACAGTGATATTCGGCATGTTACCTATCATAATCGATACGCTGCTGAAAACCGAATGTACTGGTATATGTACTGGGCAAAAGTTTTCACATGCTTTTTTTCTTCCGTTATCTATTGAAAACCCCCAGGTTTGAAGAATTAAGCTGTGAAAAGCATTCAAATAGGCAGACAAATATGTATGATGCCTTTTAAACATTAGTTACAACACAAAGTATATACATTGTAAAATTCTTGTTTTTTATGCCATATGTATGTTTAAATGGAAACATACCTGCAAAAATCACTTTACAATTAATGATAACAATTCATTTCACTGATTGTAGATATAAATATAATGATTTTTGGCAGTACTGTAGGTATTGTAATTCTCAAAATGTTAGTAAATAAAATATTAAAAGCTCTTCTTGATTCCTAAGGATGAAAATTCGGCACATAAAACTTTAACTTCAAAAGTCTTTCAATACATTCCTAAACATTAAAAATTCAAGAATTGAAATACGCAACATCCAGTAATGTATGTATCAATGACTGTTATGTTTGCTTTAACCAGGGTACATGGTAAGACATGCTTTAATTAGTCGAAGTAAACAGCTATTTACCAGTATAGGACATAATTTTTTGTACAATAATTAATACACACTACTGGTATAAACAACATTTGTGATAACATATAAATCATAATATTGTAATAAAAGTATATCATTTAACATTTAGATTGTTAAATATCACTACATTTAAGGATATATTTAAAGGGACAATTCAGTCAAGGAGAACATTAAAATTTGTACATATATCGAAAAAAACCAGTTCTAATGGAAATTTGATTATTCAGTTTTACTGTGATATGCCTGAAAAGCAATTGCTTGTGACATGTGTGTAAATGTTCAAACTCGCTCGCTGTCCGCCATTACACATTGTGGTGGAACTTCTTGTATGCCGAACCCTGTCCCTTGTTCGTAGAGTTATATAACTTTTGTCTAGAACTGCTCAAATCGCTCTCACAGTAGTGTGTTAACCTTATTAGGTGAATTGTCTTGCCTAAAAATCATTTCATCACCTTCTCAGTGCTTATGTAGTTCATTTGTTTAACGTGCATCACTTTGGCTCGGGTATAGGTACAGCGTCCATATTGTACCTGCTTAATGATATTGATCAAAGATTTGATATTTCAACGATATTAATTAAAATACTAAACAGTGGTGTGGAATTTGTAAATATTTTATGTTATATGTTTCATAAGAAATGTAGAACAATACATTTATGCCATAATTTGCTTCTTGGTTATGTAAAAGAATTAGCCTAAGTGAATTGTCCCTTTAACCATCATTCGATAAACAGGAAGTAAATATGCACAAGGTGTGCTATGGGTCTGATACGATTGGTCACCTTTATGTCTGATATGATTGGTCACCTTTATGTCTGATATGATTGGTCACCTTTAAGTCTGATACGATTGGTCACCTTTATGTCTGATATGATTGGTCACCTTTATGTCTGATATGATTGGTCACCTTTATGTCTGATATGATTGGTCACCTTTATGTCTGATATGATTGGTCACCTTTATGTCTGATATGATTGGTCACCTTTATGTCTGATATGATTGGTCACCTTTATGTCTGATATGATTGGTCACCTTTATGTCTGATACGATTGGTCACCTTTATTTCTGATACGATTGGTCACCTTTAGGTCTGATATGATTGGTCACCTTTATGTCTGATACGATTGGTCACCTTTATTTCTGATACGATTGGTCACCTTTATGTCTGATATGATTGGTCACCTTTATGTCTGATATGATTGGTCACCTTTATGTCTGATATGATTGGTCACCTTTATGTCTGATATGATTGGTAAACTTTATGTCTGATATGATTGGTCACCTTTATGTCTGATATTATTGGTCACCTTTATGTCTGATATGATTGGTCACCTTTATGTCTGATATGATTGGTCACCTTTATGTCTGATATGATTGGTCACCTTTATGTCTGATATGATTGGTCACCTTTATGTCTGATATGATTGGTCACCTTTATGTCTGATATGATTGGTCACCTTTATGTCTGATATGATTGGTCACACCTTTATGTCTGATATGATTGGTCACCTTTATGTCTGATATGATGGTCACCTTTATGATGATATGATTGTTCACACCTTTATGTCTGATATGATTGGTCACCTTTATGTCTGATATGATTGGTCACCTTTATGTCTGATATGATTGGTCACCTTTATGTCTGATATTATTGGTCACCTTTATGTCTGATATATTATTGATAGATTGGTCACCTTTATGTCTGATATGATTGGTCACCTTTATGTCTGATATTGATTGGTCACCTTTATGTCTGATATGATTGGTCACCTTTATGTCTGATATTGATTGGTCACCTTTATGTCTGATATGATTGGTCACCTTTATGTCTGATATGATTGGTCACCTTTATGTCTGATATTATTGGTCACCTTTATGTCTGATATGATTGGTCACTTTTATGTCTAAGATGATTGGTCACCTTTATGTCTGATATGATTGGTCACCTTTATGTCTGATATGATTGGTCACCTTTATGTCTGATATGATTGGTCACCTTTATGTCTGATATGATTGGTCACCTTTATGTCTGATATGATTGGTCACCTTTATGTCTGATATGATTGGTCACCTTTATGTCTGATATGATTGGTCACCTTTATGTCTGATATGATTGGTCACCTTTATGTCTGATATGATTGGTCACCTTTATGTCTGATATGATTGGTCACCTTTATGTCTGATATGATTGGTCACCTTTATGTCTGATATGATTGGTCACCTTTATGTCTGATATGATTGGTCACCTTTATGTCTGATATGATTGGTCACCTTTATGTCTGATGATTGGTCACCTTTATGTCTGATATATTGGTCACCTTTATGTCTGATATTATTGGTCACCTTTATGTCTGATATGATTGGTCACCTTTATGTCTGATATGATTGGTCACACTTTATGTCTGATATGATTGGTCACCTTTATGTCTGATATGATTGGTCACCTTTATGTCTGATATGATTGGTCACCTTTATGTCTGATATGATTGGTCACACCTTTATGTCTGATATGATTGGTCACCTTTATGTCTGATATGATTGGTCACCTTTATGTCTGATATGATTGGTCACCTTTATGTCTGATATGATTGGTCACCTTTATGTCTGATATGATTGGTCACCTTTATGTCTGATATGATTGGTCACCTTTATGTCTGATATGATTGGTCACCTTTATGTCTGATATGATTGGTCACCTTTATGTCTGATATGATTGGTCACCTTTATGTCTGATATGATTGGTCACCTTTATGTCTGATATGATTGGTCACCTTTATGTCTGATATGATTGGTCACCTTTATGTCTGATATGATTGGTCACCTTTATGTCTGATATGATTGGTCACCTTTATGTCTGATATTATTGGTCACCTTTATGTCTGATATGATTGGTCACCTTTATGTCTGATATGATTGGTCACCTTTATGTCTGATATGATTGGTCACCTTTATGTCTGATATGATTGGTCACCTTTATGTCTGATATGATTGGTCACCTTTATGTCTGATATGATTGGTCACCTTTATGTCTGATATGATTGGTCACCTTTATGTCTGATATGATTGGTCACCTTTATGTCTGATATGATTGGTCACCTTTATGTCTGATATGATTGGTCACCTTTATGTCTGATATGATTGGTCACCTTTATGTCTGATATGATTGGTCACACCTTTATGTCTGATATGATTGGTCACACCTTTATGTCTGATATGATTGGTCACCTTTATGTCTGATATGATTGGTCACCTTTATGTCTGATATGATTGGTCACCTTTATGTCTGATATGATTGGTCACCTTTATGTCTGATATGATTGGTCACCTTTATGTCTGATATGATTGGTCACCTTTATGTCTGATATTATTGGTCACCTTTATGTCTAAGATGATTGGTCACCTTTATGTCTGATATGATTGGTCACCTTTATGTCTGATATGGATTGGTCACCTTTATGTCTGATATGATTGGTCACCTTTATGTCTGATATGATTGGTCACCTTGATATGTTGGTCACCTTTATGTCTGATATGATTGGTCACCTTTATGTCTGATATGATTGGTCACCTTTATGTCTGATATGATTGGTCACCTTTATGTCTGATATGATGGTCACCTTTATGTCTGATATGATTGGTCACCTTTATGTCTGATATGATTGGTCACCTTTATGTCTGATATGATTGGTCACCTTTATGTCTGATATGATTGGTCACCTTTATGTCTGATATGATTGGTCACACCTTTATGTCTGATACTTTATGTTTTTATACATCATATTTCATCATTTTTGATACCGATTGCCCCATTTTTCTTAGAAAATGAAAATTAAAAAAAAAACAAAAAAAACACCCTCTCGCCCCACTTTTCCCCCCAAAATCCCATAGAACTATTTTTCAAATTGGTGTGGCCTCACAGTAATGTTTTTTTAATAGAAATGACCAGTAACCTTGAAGCATGATCTTTCTGAGTGATGAAAGTGCATGCAAAGTCATTTATTGATAAATAAGTAACAGTTAGGTAATGGGAGCAATAATTAGTATTAATAAGTTTTAATTGAATTTGAATAATATTTTGTTTGTGTGTAGCATTATAAGTTTACATAATTATGAAGAGAACAAAGCTTTAGTGCAATTCAATAATTCAATAACACTTGAAGGTCAAGGAATGGCTTGAGTTGATAAAAATCTTTTTGTTAATTGTCTATAGCTGTTGTAACACATCTCAAGTTTTATTTGAGGAAAATTCTTTGTTTGAATAGAACTGCATTCAAACATCAATATTTTTTGTTCATAGAAAAAGCAAAATTATTTATTATCAATATTGCAAAGATAGGATTCACTTGTATATTTCCCCTGGATCTCACCGGGATTTTGTACTGGTATCCCGCCAGTTGACTTGAACTAATTGTGTGATTTGACTGAGATACCGTAGGGATAGATTGGGAATCCCACCCAATCCCAGTGGGATAGATTCGGAATCCCAACCAATTATCCCAGTGGGATCCCAGTCTAAATCCCAGCAGAAATCCAACTGGGATCTCGGTTGGATAGATTGGGAATCTCACCCAATTTTCCCAGTGGAATCCCATTGGTTTTCCCACTGGGATCTCACTGGGATCTCACTGGGATTCCCAGTAAAATTTTCCATGGGGTTAACAACTGTAAACAATTTAACCACTTCAGGGTATATGAAATTTGTAAAAATCGTCCTGATGATGGTCGCCTTGCGGTCAAAACATATCGACTACATTAATCATCTGACCACAATAATAAAGAAAAAGAACACTTCTTGGATTTTGAGGAGCCTTTATTTCTTAGTATAAAGGGAAATACCAAAAAAGTAGCCTACGAAATTTCAATTTTTTTCACATTAGCACCATTATGACAGGAACTAACAAGAGGCCCAAAGGGCCTTAGCGGTCATCTGACTACCTTGGCAATAGTAAAATTAATTATATATGGTGTCACTTTGTCAGGACTATGTCAGGATCATTTTCAATTTCTTTCAACAAATTTTATTTCAAACAAGAGGCCCAAGGGCCTTAACATATAGGAAATTAATTAGATATAGTCAGTCATGGTAGCAATCTCCGATTTGGGATCAACCAAAGATGTAACAATACTTTGTCGGGACCATGTCAGGATCATTTCATGCAAGTTTCAGCCAATTCCCACTGGTAGAACTTGAGAAGAAGTTCAAAATGTGTTTTCAAGATGGCGGCTGTGGCGGCCATCTTGGATTTCGGATCAACCCGAAAAATAACAACACTTTGTCAGGACCATGTCAGGATCATTTCATGCAAGTTTCAGCCAAATCGCACCGGTAGAACTTGAGAAGAAGTTGAAAATGTGTTTTCAAGATGGCGGCTGTGGCGGACGGACAACGGACATTTTTTGTTCTCTGTTTCAGAGTTATTGAGGTTAATCATTTGATGTCTTTGTTTAAAAGTTATTGAGGTTAATCATTTTGTGGTCTCTGCTTCAAAGTTATTGAGGTTAATCATTTTGTGGTCTCTGCTTCAAAGTTATTGAAGTTAATCATTTTGTGGTCTCTGCTTCAAAGTTATTGAGGTTAATCATTTTGTGGTCTCTGCTTCAAAGTTATTGAAGTTAATCATTTTGTGGTATCTGCTTCAAAGTTATTGAACTTAATCATTTTGTGGTCTCTGCTTCAAAGTTATTGAGGTTAATCATTTGTGGTCTCTGCTTCAAAGTTATTGAGGTTAATCATTTTGTGGTCTCTGCTTCAAAGTTATTGAGGTTAATCATTTTGATGTCTTTGCTTCAAAGTTATTGAGGTTAATCATTTTGTGGTCTCTGCTTCAAAGTTATTGAGGTTAATCATTTTGTGGTCTCTGTTTCAAAGTTATTGAGGTTAATCATTTTGTGGTCTCTGTTTCAAAGTTATTGAGGTTAATCATTTTGTGGTCTCTGTTTCAAAGTTATTGAGGTTAATCATTTTGTGGTCTCTGTTTCAAAGTTATTGAGGTTAATCATTTTGTTCTCTGTTTCAAAGTTATTGAGGTTAATCATTTTGTGGTCTCTGCTTCAAAGTTATTGAGGTTAATCATTTTGTGGTCTATGCTTCAAAGTTATTGAGGTTAATCATTTTGATGTCTTTGCTTCAAAGTTATTAAGGTTAATCAATGTTCATTTAATCCATTAGGTGGAACAACCATTTTGACACTGGTCCATTGACGCTTCTGTGTCAGGTTTTGTAGGATCATATCATAGAGCAGAATTACAATTTAATTTTAGCGACGTCATAACGGTCAAGCTTCCGTGTCATTTACATCCTGATAGACTTCTCTCTAATAGTTTTCTCTCTGAAACGAGACCGGGTTAGTGCGCAGGAGCGGAAACGCTATCTGAGCGGAAACGCTATCTCAATCATAACGGTCACGCTTTGGTGTCATTTGCATCCTGCTAATAGACTACAATTTGGCTTGGTTAGTTCATATAATGATAATCACATGTGAATGTAAATTACAGTATACTTATAAACATTTGAATTTGTAATATCAGGAACAAAGAGAGGACTTTAACATATTACTGGTATATCTCAGCAGGAATCTGTAGCTAATAATGATAATATCTGCTTAGTATGCCTAGCGTTGGACACATTTGTTACATTGAGTGTCTAAGCAAGTAAATACTTTATAGATTTTATTTTAAACTGTACACCATTTTAACATATATCTTTCATTAAATAAACTATGTAAGCCTTCGGCAAAGACAACTGATTACAGCGACTGACCGAAGGGCTCATCAAGCCAATAAACATTGCCATTGTCCCTCTCTGCATGTTCTATTTGTGTTCATTGTTTATGTTTCGGTGAACATGTCTGACCTTCCTTTAATTAATATGTAATTTTATTTGTACTTTTTGTGCCTTGACAAATGGGCTGATCACCTCGAAATTTGACAATATTTAGTTCACACGGTTGGAACTACTTCTTTGCCCCATATATAATAAGGAACCTATATACATACGTAATGTGTACTACTAGGTCATTAGGTCTAGAACTGCTGTTGGTCTATTAGGAACCTATACATCTGTAATGTGTACTACTAGGTTATTAGGCCTAGAACTGCTGTTGGTCTATCAGGAACCTATACATCTGTGTTGTGTACTACTAGGTCATTAGGCCTAGAACTGCTGTTGGTCTATAAGGAACCTATACATACGTAACGTGTACTACTAGGTCATTAGGCCTAGAACTGCTGTTGGTCTATAAGGAACCTATACATCCGTAACGTGTACTACTAGGTCATTAGGCCTAGAACTGCTGTTGGTCTATTAGGAACCTATACATCTGTAATGTGTACTACTAGGTCATTAGGCCTAGAACTGCTGTTGGTCTATTAGGAACCTATACATCTGTGATGTGTACTACTAGGTCATTAGGCCTAGAACTGCTGTTGGTCTATTAGGAACCTATACATCTGTAATGTGTACTATACTAGGTCATTAGGCCTAGAACTGCTGTTGGTCTATTAGGAACCTACACATCTGTAATGTGTACTACTAGATCATTAGGCCTAGAACTGCTGTTGGTCTATTAGGAACCTATACATCTGTAATGTGTACTACTAGGTCATTAGGCCTAGAACTGCTGTTGGTCTATTAGGAACCTATACATCTGTAATGTGTACTACTAGGTCATTAGGCCTAGAACTGCTGTTGGTCTATTAGGAACCTATACATCTGTAATGTGTACTACTAGGTCATTAGGCCTAGAACTGCTGTTGGTCTATTAGGAACCTATACATCTGTAATGTGTACTACTAGGTCATTAGGCCTAGAACTGCTGTTGGTCTATTAGGAACCTATACATCTGTAATGTGTACTACTAGGTCATTAGGCCTAGAACTGCTGTTGGTCTATAGGAACCTATACATCGTAATGTGTACTACTAGGTCATTAGGCCTAGAACTGCTGTTGGTCTATAAGGAACCTATACATCTGTAATGTGTACTACTAGGTCATTAGGCCTAGAACTGCTGTTGGTCTATTAGGAACCTATACATCTGTAATGTGTACTACTAGGTCATTAGGCCTAGAACTGCTGTTGGTCTATTAGGAACCTATACATCTGTAATGTGTACTACTAGGTCATTAGGCCTAGAACTGCTGTTGGTCTATTAGGAACCTATACATCTGTAATGTGTACTACTAGGTCATTAGGCCTAGAACTGCTGTTGGTCTATTAGGAACCTATACATCTGTAATGTGTACTACTAGGTCATTAGGCCTAGAACTGCTGTTGGTCTATTAGGAACCTATACATCTGTAATGTGTACTACTAGGTCATTAGGCCTAGAACTGCTGTTGGTCTATTAGGAACCTATACATCTGTAATGTGTACTACTAGGTCATTAGGCCTAGAACTGCTGTTGGTCTATTAGGAACCTATACATCTGTAATGTGTACTACTAGGTCATTAGGCCTAGAACTGCTGTTGGTCTATTAGGAACCTATACATCTGTAATGTGTACTACTAGGTCATTAGGCCTAGAACTGCTGTTGGTCTATTAGGAACCTATACATCTGTAATGTGTACTACTAGGTCATTAGGCCTAGAACTGCTGTTGGTCTATTAGGAACCTATACATCTGTAATGTGTACTACTAGGTCATTAGGCCTAGAACTGCTGTTGGTCTATTAGGAACCTATACATCTGTAATGTGTACTACTAGGTCATTAGGCCTAGAACTGCTGTTGGTCTATTAGGAACCTATACATCTGTAATGTGTACTACTAGGTCATTAGGCCTAGAACTGCTGTTGGTCTATTAGGAACCTATACATCTGTAATGTGTACTACTAGGTCATTAGGCCTAGAACTGCTGTTGGTCTATTAGGAACCTATACATCTGTAATGTGTACTACTAGGTCATTAGGCCTAGAACTGCTGTTGGTCTATTAGGAACCTATACATCTGTAATGTGTACTACTAGGTCATTAGGCCTAGAACTGCTGTTGGTCTATTAGAAACCTATACATCTGTAATGTGTACTACTAGGTCATTAGGCCTAGAACTGCTGTTGGTCTATTAGGAACCTATAGCTATACATCCGTAATGTGTACTACTAGGTCATTAGGCCTAGAACTGCTGTTGGTCTATTAGGAACCTATACATCTGTAATGTGTACTACTAGGTCATTAGGCCTAGAACTGCTGTTGGTCTATTAGGAACCTATACATCTGTAATGTGTACTACTAGGTCATTAGGCCTAGAACTGCTGTTGGTCTATTAGGAACCTATACATCTGTAATGTGTACTACTAGGTCATTAGGCTAGAACTGCTGTTGGTCTATTAGGAACCTATACATCTGTAATGTGTACTACTAGGTCATTAGGCCTAGAACTGCTGTTGGTCTATTAGGAACCTATACATCTGTAATGTGTACTACTAGGTCATTAGGCCTAGAACTGCTGTTGGTCTATTAGGAACCTATACATCTGTAATGTGTACTACTAGGTCATTAGGCCTAGAACTGCTGTTGGTCTATTAGGAACCTATACATCTGTAATGTGTACTACTAGGTCATTAGGCCTAGAACTGCTGTTGGTCTATTAGGAACCTATACATCTGTAATGTGTACTACTAGGTCATTAGGCCTAGAACTGCTGTTGGTCTATTAGGAACCTATACATCTGTAATGTGTACTACTAGGTCATTAGGCCTAGAACTGCTGTTGGTCTATTAGGAACCTATACATCTGTAATGTGTACTACTAGGTCATTAGGCCTAGAACTGCTGTTGGTCTATTAGGAACCTATACATCTGTAATGTGTACTACTAGGTCATTAGGCCTAGAACTGCTGTTGGTCTATTAGGAACCTATACATCTGTAATGTGTACTACTAGGTCATTAGGCCTAGAACTGCTGTTGGTCTATTAGGAACCTATACATCTGTAATGTGTACTACTAGGTCATTAGGCCTAGAACTGCTGTTGGTCTATTAGGAACCTATACATCTGTAATGTGTACTACTAGGTCATTAGGCCTAGAACTGCTGTTGTCTATTAGGCCTATAGTAATGGTTACTAGTCTGGAACTGCTGTTGGTCTATTAGGAACCTATACATCTGTAATGTGTACTACTAGGTCATTAGGCCTAGAACTGCTGTTGGTCTATTAGGAACCTATACATCTGTAATGTGTACTACTAGGTCATTAGGCTAGAACTGCTGTTGGTCTATTAGGAACCTATACATCTGTAATGTGTACTACTAGGTCATTAGGCCTAGAACTGCTGTTGGTCTATTAGGAACCTATACATCTGTAATGTGTACTACTAGGTTTAGGCATTAGGCCTAGAACTGCTGTTGGTCTATTAGGAACCTATACATCTGTAATGTGTACTACTAGGTCATTAGGCCTAGAACTGCTGTTGGTCTATTAGGAACCTATACATCTGTAATGTGTACTACTAGGTCATTAGGCCTAGAACTGCTGTTGGTCTATTAGGAACCTATACATCTGTAATGTGTACTACTAGGTCATTAGGCCTAGAACTGCTGTTGGTCTATTAGGAACCTATACATCTGTAATGTGTACTACTAGGTCATTAGGCCTAGAACTGCTGTTGGTCTATTAGGAACCTATACATCTGTAATGTGTACTACTAGGTCATTAGGCCTAGAACTGCTGTTGGTCTATTAGGAACCTATACATCTGTAATGTGTACTACTAGGTCATTAGGCCTAGAACTGCTGTTGGTCTATTAGGAACCTATACATCTGTAATGTGTACTACTAGGTCATTAGGCCTAGAACTGCTGTTGGTCTATTAGGAACCTATACATCTGTAATGTGTACTACTAGGTCATTAGGCCTAGAACTGCTGTTGGTCTATTAGGAACCTATACATCTGTAATGTGTACTACTAGGTCATTAGGCCTAGAACTGCTGTTGGTCTATTAGGAACCTATACATCTGTAATGTGTACTACTAGGTCATTAGGTCTAGAACTGCTGTTGGTCTATTAGGAACCTATACATCTGTAATGTGTACTACTAGGTCATTAGGCCTAGAACTGCTGTTGGTCTATTAGGAACCTATACATCTGTAATGTGTACTACTAGGTCATTAGGCCTAGAACTGCTGTTGGTCTATTAGGAACCTATACATCTGTAATGTGTACTACTAGGTCATTAGGCCTAGAACTGCTGTTGGTCTATTAGGAACCTATACATCTGTAATGTGTACTACTAGGTCATTAGGCCTAGAACTGCTGTTGGTCTATTAGGAACCTATACATCTGTAATGTGTACTACTAGGTCATTAGGCCTAGAACTGCTGTTGGTCTATTAGGAACCTATACATCTGTAATGTGTACTACTAGGTCATTAGGCCTAGAACTGCTGTTGGTCTATTAGGAACCTATACATCTGTAATGTGTACTACTAGGTCATTAGGCCTAGAACTGCTGTTGGTCTATTAGGAACCTATACATCTGTAATGTGTACTACTAGGTCATTAGGCCTAGAACTGCTGTTGGTCTATTAGGAACCTATACATCTGTAATGTGTACTACTAGGTCATTAGGCCTAGAACTGCTGTTGGTCTATTAGGAACCTATACATCTGTAATGTGTACTACTAGGTCATTAGGCTAGAACTGCTGTTGGTCTATTAGGAACCTATACATCTGTAATGTGTACTACTAGGTCATTAGGCCTAGAACTGCTGTTGGTCTATTAGGAACCTATACATCTGTAATGTGTACTACTAGGTCATTAGGTCCTAGAACTGCTGTTGGTCTATTAGGAACCTATACATCTGTAATGTGTACTACTAGGTCATTAGGCCTAGAACTGCTGTTGGTCTATTAGGAACCTATACATCTGTAATGTGTACTACTAGGTCATTAGGCTAGGCTAGAACTGCTGTTGGTCTATTAGGAACCTATACATCTGTAATGTGTACTACTAGGTCATTAGGCCTAGAACTGCTGTTGGTCTATTAGGAACCTATACATCTGTAATGTGTACTACTAGGTCATTAGGCCTAGAACTGCTGTTGGTCTATTAGGAACCTATACATCTGTAATGTGTACTACTAGTCATTAGCTAGAACTGTGTTGGTCTATTATTAGGTCTAGAACTGCTGCTGTTGGTCTATAGGAACCTATACATCTGTAATGTGTACTACTAGGTCATTAGGCCTAGAACTGCTGTTGGTCTATTAGGAACCTATACATCTGTAATGTGTACTACTAGGTCATTAGGCCTAGAACTGCTGTTGGTCTATTAGGAACCTATACATCTGTAATGTGTACTACTAGGTCATTAGGCCTAGAACTGCTGTTGGTCTATTAGGAACCTATACATCTGTAATGTGTACTACTAGGTCATTAGGCCTAGAACTGCTGTTGGTCTATTAGGAACCTATACATCTGTAATGTGTACTACTAGGTCATTAGGCCTAGAACTGCTGTTGGTCTATTAGGAACCTATACATCTGTAATGTGTACTACTAGGTCATTAGGCCTAGAACTGCTGTTGGTCTATTAGGAACCTATACATCTGTAATGTGTACTACTAGGTCATTAGGCCTAGAACTGCTGTTGGTCTATTAGGAACCTATACATCTGTAATGTGTACTACTAGGTCATTAGGCCTAGAACTGCTGTTGGTCTATTAGGAACCTATACATCTGTAATGTGTACTACTAGGTCATTAGGCCTAGAACTGCTGTTGGTCTATTAGGAACCTATACATCTGTAATGTGTACTACTAGGTCATTAGGCCTAGAACTGCTGTTGGTCTATTAGGAACCTATACATCTGTAATGTGTACTACTAGGTCATTAGGCCTAGAACTGCTGTTGGTCTATTAGGAACCTATACATCTGTAATGTGTACTACTAGGTCATTAGGCCTAGAACTGCTGTTGGTCTATTAGGAACCTATACATCTGTAATGTGTACTACTAGGTCATTAGGCCTAGAACTGCTGTTGGTCTATTAGGAACCTATACATCTGTAATGTGTACTACTAGGTCATTAGGCCTAGAACTGCTGTTGGTCTATTAGGAACCTATACATCTGTAATGTGTACTACTAGGTCATTAGGCCTAGAACTGCTGTTGGTCTATTAGGAACCTATACATCTGTAATGTGTACTACTAGGTCATTAGGCCTAGAACTGCTGTTGGTCTATTAGGAACCTATACATCTGTAATGTGTACTACTAGGTCATTAGGCCTAGAACTGCTGTTGGTCTATTAGGAACCTATACATCTGTAATGTGTACTACTAGGTCATTAGGTCTAGAACTGCTGTTGGTCTATTAGGAACCTATACATCTGTAATGTGTACTACTAGGTCATTAGGCCTAGAACTGCTGTTGGTCTATTAGGAACCTATACATCTGTAATGTGTACTACTAGGTCATTAGGCCTAGAACTGCTGTTGGTCTATTAGGAACCTATACATCTGTAATGTGTACTACTAGGTCATTAGGCCTAGAACTGCTGTTGGTCTATTAGGAACCTATACATCTGTAATGTGTACTACTAGGTCATTAGGCCTAGAAACTGCTGTTGGTCTATTAGGAACCTATACATCTGTAATGTGTACTACTAGGTCATTAGGCCTAGAACTGCTGTTGGTCTATTAGGAACCTATACATCTGTAATGTGTACTACTAGGTCATTAGGCCTAGAACTGCTGTTGGTCTATTAGGAACCTATACATCTGTAATGTGTACTACTAGGTCATTAGGCCTAGAACTGCTGTTGGTCTATTAGGAACCTATACATCTGTAATGTGTACTACTAGGTCATTAGGCCTAGAACTGCTGTTGGTCTATTAGGAACCTATACATCTGTAATGTGTACTACTAGGTCATTAGGCCTAGAACTGCTGTTGGTCTATTAGGAACCTATACATCTGTAATGTGTACTACTAGGTCATTAGGCCTAGAACTGCTGTTGGTCTATTAGGAACCTATACATCTGTAATGTGTACTACTAGGTCATTAGGCCTAGAACTGCTGTTGGTCTATTAGGAACCTATACATCTGTAATGTGTACTACTAGGTCATTAGGCCTAGAACTGCTGTTGGTCTATTAGGAACCTATACATCTGTAATGTGTACTACTAGGTCATTAGGCCTAGAACTGCTGTTGGTCTATTAGGAACCTATACATCTGTAATGTGTACTACTAGGTCATTAGGCCTAGAACTGCTGTTGGTCTATTAGGAACCTATACATCTGTAATGTGTACTACTAGGTCATTAGGCCTAGAACTGCTGTTGGTCTATTAGGAACCTATACATCTGTAATGTGTACTACTAGGTCATTAGGTCTAGAACTGCTGTTGGTCTATTAGGAACCTATACATCTGTAATGTGTACTACTAGGTCATTAGGTCTAGAACTGCTGTTGGTCTATTAGGAACCTATACATCTGTAATGTGTACTACTAGGTCATTAGGTCTAGAACTGCTGTTGGTCTATTAGGAACCTATACATCTGTAATGTGTACTACTAGGTCATTAGGCCTAGAACTGCTGTTGGTCTATTAGGAACCTATACATCTGTAATGTGTACTACTAGGTCATTAGGTCTAGAACTGCTGTTGGTCTATTAGGAACCTATACATCTGTAATGTGTACTACTAGGTCATTAGGCCTAGAACTGCTGTTGGTCTATTAGGAACCTATACATCTGTAATGTGTACTACTAGGTCATTAGGCCTAGAACTGCTGTTGGTCTATTAGGAACCTATACATCTGTAATGTGTACTACTAGGTCATTAGGTCTAGAACTGCTGTTGGTCTATTAGGAACCTATACATCTGTAATGTGTACTACTAGGTCATTAGGCCTAGAACTGCTGTTGGTCTATTAGGAACCTATACATCTGTAATGTGTATAACTAGGTCATTAGGCCTAGAACTGCTGTTGGTCTATTAGGAACCTATACATCTGTAATGTGTACTACTAGGTCATTAGGTCTAGAACTGCTGTTGGTCTATTAGGAACCTATACATCTGTAATGTGTACTACTAGGTCATTAGGCCTAGAACTGCTGTTGGTCTATTAGGAACCTATACATCTGTAATGTGTACTACTAGGTCATTAGGCCTAGAACTGCTGTTGGTCTATTAGGAACCTATACATCTGTAATGTGTATTACTAAGTCATTAGGTATAGAACTGCTGTTGGTCTATTAGGAACCTATACATCTGTAATGTGTACTACTAGGTCATTAGGCCTAGAACTGCTGTTGGTCTATTAGGAACCTATACATCTGTAATGTGTACTACTAGGTCATTAGGCCTAGAACTGCTGTTGGTCTATTAGGAACCTATACATCTGTAATGTGTACTACTAGGTCATTAGGCCTAGAACTGCTGTTGGTCTATTAGGAACCTATACATCTGTAATGTGTACTACTAGGTCATTAGGCCTAGAACTGCTGTTGGTCTATTAGGAACCTATACATCTGTAATGTGTACTACTAGGTCATTAGGCCTAGAACTGCTGTTGGTCTATTAGGAACCTATACATCTGTAATGTGTACTACTAGGTCATTAGGCCTAGAACTGCTGTTGGTCTATTAGGAACCTATACATCTGTAATGTGTACTACTAGGTCATTAGGCCTAGAACTGCTGTTGGTCTATAGGACTAACCTATACATCTGTAATGTGTACTACTAGGTCATTAGGCCTAGAACTGCTGTTGGTCTATTAGGAACCTATACATCTGTAATGTGTACTACTAGGTCATTAGGCCTAGAACTGCTGTTGGTCTATTAGGAACCTATACATCTGTGTTGTGTACTACTAGGTCATTAGGCCTAGAACTGCTGTTGGTCTATTAGGAACCTATACATCTGTAATGTGTACTACTAGGTCATTAGGTCTAGAACTGCTGTTGGTCTATTAGGAACCTATACATCTGTAATGTGTACTACTAGGTCATTAGGCCTAGAACTGCTGTTGGTCTATTAGGAACCTATACATCTGTAATGTGTACTACTAGGTCATTAGGCCTAGAACTGCTGTTGGTCTATTAGGAACCTATACATCTGTAATGTGTACTACTAGGTCATTAGGCCTAGAACTGCTGTTGGTCTATTAGGAACCTATACATCTGTAATGTGTACTACTAGGTCATTAGGCCTAGAACTGCTGTTGGTCTATAAGGAACCTATACATCTCTAATGTGTACTACTAGGTCATTAGGTCTAGAACTGCTGTTGGTCTATTAGGGACCTATACATCTCTAATGTGTACTACTAGGTCATTAGGCCTAGAACTGCTGTATCATACTTCAAATGGAAATATTTAATTAATTTTTATTGATATCAAACATGTTTTCCAAAGTGAAATAATGAATGGTTTAAGCTTCAGTATAACATTATTAGTAAAAACATCCGTATACAGATGGTACAACATTTCTCTTTGCAGACATGCCATATGGACTATATGTATAGGTGGCATTTTTTCTCAAAACCAGTTTTCATTTCATGTTCTGTGTTTCCAAGAATTCATCAGCAGGAAGGGCATGTGGTAATTAGGGCTGGTTATCGGAACAGATGAACCAATACAATATGTATTGACAATACACTGAAATGATACCCGATACATATTGACGATACAATGGAAATATTTTTCATGTTAAAATTGTTACTGAAGTTGTGAAAACTAGACATATTTGAACAAAATAGTTGCCAACTGCAAGCCCTCTGTGCACTGCTAGGTTGAATTCATGGTTACACAAACGCATTATCAGTGCATCTAAGTGCCTCGAAAGCTTGACCCTTCCTATCAATAGAATATGCTACAGAAATCCTTTCCCCAGATGGTATATTAAATGAGCTTTAACAGATATAATCTGTCAACAGGAGTTAAAAATGGTAGTTTTCAATATTTGAGCAATGTTGCCGTATCGGGGACCGATACGTTGTTCAATACTGGTATTAACCGGTATATCGGTATACCGATCAAGCCCTAGTGGTAATTTAGGTTATAGACAGTTAGCGTCAAGTGGTAGTTCAAGGTCGCAGTGGTATATAGGTATAGACAGATGGTAGTTATAGACAGATGGTAGTTATAGACAGGTGGACAGGTGGTACATATAGACAGGTGGTAGTTATAGACAGGTGGTAGTTATAGACAGGGGTTAGTTATAGACAGATGGTAGTTATAGACAGGGGGTAGTTATAGACAGGTGGTAGTTATAGACAGGTGGTAGTTATAGACAGATGGTAGTTATAGACAGGAGGTAGTTATAGACAGGTGGTAGTTATAGACAGGTGGTAGTTATAGACAGGGGTTAGTTATAGACAGGTGGTAGTTATAGACAGGGGTTAGTTATAGACAGATGGTAGTTATAGACAGATGGTGGTTATAGACAGATGGTAGTTATAGACAGATGGTAGTTATAGACAGGTTGTAGTTATGGACAGGTGGTAGATATAGACAGGTGGTAGTTATAAACAGGTGGTAGTTATAGACAGGTGGTAGTTATGGACAGATGTTAGTTATAGACAGATGGTAGTTATAGACGATGGTAGTTATAGACATGTGGTAGTTATAGACAGGTGGTAGTTATAGACAGATGGTAGTTATAGACAGGTAGTAGGTATAGACAGATGGTAGTTATAGACAGGTGGTGGTTATAGACAGATGGTAGTTATAGACAGATGGTAGTTATAGACAGATGGTAGTTATAGACAGGTAGTAGGTATAGACAGATGGTAGTTATAGACAGATGGTAGTTATAGACAGATGGTGGTTATAGACAGATGGTAGTTATAGACAGATGGTAGTTTTGGACAGGTGGTAGTTATAGACAGGTGGTGGTTATAGACAGATGGTATTTATAGACAGATAGTAGTTAAGACAGGTGGTATTTATAGACAGATAGTAGTTAAGACAGATGGTAGTTATAGACAGATGGTAGTTATAGACAGATGGTAGTTATAGACAGGTGGTAGTTATGGACAGATGGTAGTTATAGACAGATGGTAGTTATAGACAGGTGGTAGTTATAGACAGGGGTTAGTTATAGATAGGTGGTAGTTATAGACATGTAGTTGTTATAAACAGGAGGTAGTTATGAACAGATGTTAGTTATAGACAGGTGGTAGTTATAGACAGATTGTAGTTATTGACAGGTGGTAGTTATAGACATGTGATAGTAATAGACAGATGGCAGTTATAGACAGATGGTAGTTATAGACAGGTGGTAGTTATAGACAGATGGTAATTATAGACAGGTGGTAGTTATGGACAGATGGTAGTTATAGACAGGTGGTAGTTATAGACAGGTGGTAGTTATAGACAGGTGGTAGTTATAGACAGATAGTAGTTATAGACAGGTGGTAGGCCTAGTTATAGACAGGTGGTAGTTATAGACAGGTGGTAGTTATGGACAGATGGTAGTTATAGACAGTTGGTAGTTATAGACAGATGGTAGTTGTAGACAGGTGGTAGTTATAGACAGGTGGTAATTATAGACAAGTAGATGTTATTGACAGGTGGTAGTTTTAGACAGGTGCCTTAGCAATCGTTTAACGTTAATCGTTATCGTTCCGTTAGCAATCGTTAATCGGAAGTTGCGTTTATAATCATTTGCATTAGAAATCGTTTGCGTTAATCGCTAGCAGGATCCATTTCCACTAACGTTTATCATTAAAAATAGAACCAAATGCCGGTGAGACGCTTTGACGATCCGGATTTAACCTTCATGACTTTTCTCCTAGGATATTACGTTAACCACTTCGTGTAGAAGCCATCATTATACCATCTATGAAATAAAAAAATGAATAAGTGTATTGTATTGCATTTTATATCTCTTTTGGTTGTATATATATTTGTTAGATGTGGTTGAAATAGAAATATGTACAGTAACAAGATCTCATACATGACGCTCCGATCCGTGAAAATGTTCTGAAATACTTCGTATTTACAGAAATAATAAATGTATTAATTATCAAAACTATAAAACTTAATGTGATTTTCACTTTTTTTATTATTATTTTCAGAAACATATATCAAATATGTATATATGTTTCTAGCTATTATTATTATTTCTGCGAAAGCAATTCAAATATTAACAAAACTGTCTTACAGAACATGAATGTCAAAAGCATTATTTTAGAAACAAGAGGCCCATGGGCCTTAACGGTCATCATGGCACAAAACAATAAAGTCACAGTATACCCTTCAGGGCAGGTGAGCTTAAAATATAACAAGAGGCCCATGGGCCTTTACGGTCATCTGACTCATGGCACAAAACAATAAAGTCACAGTATAAAGTAGTGGTTAAAAATTAAAATAAGTAATACAAGGAACTCCTTTGTTGAATAAGTAAGTTTCTGAAATAAGTAAAGGTCATTTGTTGAACAAACTTGGTAGCCCTTCATCCATATATAGTTGTAACCCATTCAAGGATTAAGGAGGAGTAAGATTTAAAAGCCAAATTTCAGCAAAGCTCCAATTTTGGACCCCCGCCGTTCCATCCCCATGTTTGCATGTTGTTTGCCATTGCTTGAAACCCCTATAGATCAATTTTCGTTGAGATCAGAGACCGAAACCTGAAAACAGGAAGTGGGCCAGCGGCCATTTTGGAATGCCAAAATCTTTACGAAAATGTTTGCATGTTGTTCGCCATCCTTTAAAACCCCTATAGACCCATTTTCAGTGAAACAGGAGGCCGAAACCTGAAAACATGAAGTGGGCCAGTGGCCATCTTGGATTACCAAAATCTTTATATAAAATATGATTGTCCTTCCCCAATGATGTTTTACACCAAATATGGAAAAAAGCCACTCAAGAGTTAAGGAGGAGTAGGATTTTAAAGATAAATTTCATTGAAGTTCCCCCTTCTGAGCCACACCCCTCTGTCCCCAGGGGTCAGACCTAACTCGTTCATACAAAATATGATTGTCCTTCCCCAATGATGTTTCACACCAATTATGGATGAAATCCATCCAAGGATGAAGGAGGAGTAAGATTTTAAAGCTTAAATTAAGAAAATTTGCCCTTTTGGGCCCCCTCCCCTCTGCCCCTAGGGGTCAGACCTATCTCATTTATAAAAAAAATTATTGTCTTTCTCCAATGAAATTCATCCAAGGATGAAGGAGGAGTAGGATTTTAAAGCTAAAATTACGAAAATTTGCCCTTTTGGGGCCCCGCCCCTCTGCCCCTAACGGTCGGACCTATCTCCCCTATTGGGCCCCACTCTTTCTGCTCCAGGGGGTCAAAGCCAAAATATATACGAATTCTGTTAACCCCAAGGATGTTTCTGGGCCAAATTTGGTTAAAATCCAAACAGAACTACAGAGGACTCCACATAATCGAAAAACGGTTATTCGAATATTTCGGTTATTTGCATAAAATTCTGCGGTCCCGATTTTTTCCTTCTTTATCTTTGTTTTTCAACTCCGTGTATTTGACTATTAGCAATTTATCGGATTAATTGCTATTTCCCATATTGGCCCTGTCCCTCCTGCCCCCGGGTGTCAGAGCCAAAATCTATACAAACTCTATTCCCCTTCCCCCAAGGATGTTTCTGGTCAAATTTGGTTTCAATCCATGCAAAACTCTAGGACAAGTAGCGATTTATAGGATTTACCTTTATTTCCCCTATTGAGCCCCGCCCCTCCTGCCCCTAGGGGGTCAGAGCCAAAATTTACACAAGTTCTGATCCCCTTCCCCCAAGGATGTTTGTGGCCAAATTTGGTTACAATCCATGCAGAACTCTATGACTAGTAGCGATTTAAAGGAAATGTTGACGAACGGACGACGGATGGACGATCGACGACAGACGGACGACGGACGCCGCCCCACGACATAAGCTCACCAGCCCTTCAGGCCAGGTGAGCTTAAAATATAAAAACGTTTTTACAGACATGCTGCATAATATTGTTCTTGTTATGTTAAATATTATTAATGTACAAAGAACGAAAAAAAAAAAAAAGACTCAAGAGTTTTGCAAATAAATTTGCGAAGTTTAACAAGAGGCCCATGAGCCTTAACGGTCATTTGGCTCATGGCTCAAAACAACAAAGTCACAGTATCAAGTAGTATAAGCAAAACAAGGAACTCCTTAGTTGAATATGTAAGTTTCTGAAATAGGTATCTTGGAATACCCAAATCTTTACAAAAATGTTTGCATGTTGTTCTCCATCCCTTAAAACCTATAGACCAATTTTCATTGAGATCAGAGACCGAAACCTGAAAACAGGAAGTGGGCCAGTGGCCATCTTGGAATACCAAAATCTTTATACAAAATATGATTGTCCTTCCCAAATGATGTTTTACACCAAATATGTTACGAAGCCACTCAAGGTTAAGGAAGAGTAGGATTTTAAACCAAATTTTATCAAAGTTCCCCTTCTGAGCCACACCCCTCTGTCCCCAGGGGTCAGACCTAATTTGTTTATACAAATTATGATTGCCCTTTCCAAATGATGTTTCACACCAAATGTGGATGAAATCCATCCAAGGATGAAGGAGGAGTAGAATTTTAAAGCTTAAATTAAGAAAATTTCCCCTTTTGGCGCCCCGCCCCTCTGCCCCTAGGGGTTGGACCTATCTCATTTATAAAAAAAAATGATTGTCCTTCCCAAATGATGTTTCATACCAAATTTGGTTGCCATCCATCCAAGGATGAAGGAGGAGTAGGATTTTAAAGCTAAAATTAAGGAAATTTGCCCTTTTGGCATGGGGACCTGGCCCTCTGCCACTAGTGGTTGGACCTATCTTATTTATATAAATATGATTGTTTTTCCCCAGTGATGTTTCATAATAAATTTGGTTGCCATCCATCTAAGGATGAAGGAGGAGTAGGATTTTAAATCTAAAGTTAAGGAAATTTGCCCTTAGCTATGTGAGAATACATTTTCCATGGTAAGCGGAAGAGCCTTTCGGCAATCTGAAAAATAAAACAAACTTAAACTTGTGTTTGATGCGGGAAACACTATAAAATGTTACTTATTACAATTGTTGAGTTATGAAATATCGATAATAGAAATCAAGTATATAGATGTAAATTTGATTTAATGTATTTTAAATGTGTTTGTTTGAAAATCTTTAATTCGTCATTTCAATACCATGATACTATTTAAAGTACCAGTATACGTCTGATCGCTTCACTAAAATATGACATTGGGATGGTAATAATGTCAATAAAGTGTTGTGACATTTTGTTTGTTATTTTTTGAAATATCGGATAAATTTGACACTTACAATAATACAATTCTCTCTTAATACATACGGTTGTACACGTAATTTGTAAACGTACATGTACGTGTAAAGTGGAAACTTCGCATCGAGTACAGTCGTGTTTGACTTCAATCTGTTATTATCAGTAAAGAGACGTTGTAATAATTTGTTATTTCTTAAAATTTTGGGTAAATGAGACACTTTAGAATAATACAATTCTTTCTTAAAGTGTACACGGAACGGAAAATAATATTTAGATATGTTATTCTGTTTGATCTCCTGACAAGAATGTTGAAAACCGCATCAAAATCGGCCGCTTCAGTACTGAGATACAGCCCTCCTAAGTGCTCGATTTTTACCTGTATATCGACTGCTAATCAGGGAATCGGCCGCTGATTTGAGGAATAACCAGATGTGACGTCACGAGGACAACGGCAGTGAGGTGTTTTGTAGTGGGGTTATAGCAAAAAGGGGGACACATATGTATTCCTGAAATGGGGTTACGAGAATTTTACAAATATATATACAGTATACAGTTATGTTGACGATTTAATTACATATATAATAGGAAATATTACAACTGAAATCAGGCTAAATACATATGTAGATAAGCGGAAACATGTATACGTTATTTATGTTTCTGGTACATTTAACTAGAAATCTTATCTCTGTTTTAACAACTTTATAAATTATCAAACCTCGGGAATATTCCATTTTCATAATGTGATCTAAAAAGGGACGAATTAGAAAAATGATGGTTATATAATTATTCATTTGAATATGTTTCTGTATAAATAAAAATTCTCTCTAGGCCTATGGATTTCAACAGAAATATATATGTATACAGTCAAACCTGCTCTAACGACCGCCTGTATATAACGACCGCCTGTCTATAACGACCGGTTTTTAGACTCCCCGTGCGTTTTTACTATATAATGGCACTCTGCATAACGACCACCTGTCTAATGTGGCTAACGACCGGTCGTTTTAGCCCCGTCAAAGTTGTATAACGACCGGTCGCTGAGATCGACTTTTCGAGTACCGAGTACAGTGTGTGTGTAGTAGCGTCCCTTTGACCTACTTCCGGTAATTAACTCCCTTTGTAAGCAAATGGCAGCCATTACTGAAGCCCAAGCTATGAATTGTTTATACAGTACTGTTTGGTTTATAACCTAGCGGTCGTAACATTTGAGGTACAAATATGGTTGCCAACTTAAGGATGGAAGTTTTAAAGACCGTTTATGCCTATCAAAGACTGAAATTAAGTTTGGTCGCGAACGCCATGTGCACGAAAAGATCACTCGTAAAGCGTGATTTTGAAGCCACAACTCGGATGATACGGTAGGCAAAATAAAACATGCCGATTTATTTAATGTGTTCCGTTATTCATTGTCGATATTTAGCATTGTTTTATTACTAAGAAATGGCCTGTACTTAAGCTATTTCAAATTAGGCCTATAAATTTACGTTCGACTTCTTTACGATTAGAGTCAGTCGGATTATCGCCCGATGTAACTCGGGTATTCTCGATGTGTTTATAAATAAAATACGGTCCCATTACTTGGTAGAAATGTTACTGAAAGTTAATATGTGTACCTGCTTTGTGATTTTAATAGTTTTGAAGCCGTATATTGTGAGAAAACGCCTCCAAATCGATCTTTCATGTTCCGAGATTAATCCGTCAAAACTGGTTACACGGCAACATTACATACGACTTGCCAGCGAGAATGTGTTGTAAAAAAATATTGCACGCATACATTGTCTGATAATAATCGTTCACAGATAATTCCAGGCCATGTGATGTCAGTAATAAGGTAATGATTTTGTTCATAGCTGAAAAAATCTATGTATCAAAACGAGTTGATTTTGTTATGATCGAAATTTCCGGTTGCATTAAAATAAAACGAACACAAATCACGGAAATATATTGACACAATTAATTATTTCTTAAATAATGCATGGCAATAAATATATAAACATCCAGTAGCAGGTGTGTTTTGTATTAATATAATTCTGTTTTATTTACTGGCTCGTTGGTTGGCACGAAAGCCCCAACCTGTCTATAAAGGCAACCTGTCTATAGTGACCGTTTTTCTGTCTCCCCTTCAGTGGTCGTTATAGACAGGTTTGACTGTATATGTTTCTGATTTCAAGAACTAACATAACGAAAAGAAAATGTTTTAAATGTATTTCATAGTTCAATACACGTAGATATCCACTGGTAGCCCTGTTCTGTTAATTTTCGTTCTTAAACTGTTATTTTAACCATATTCGTGATTTTCTAACTATTTATGTTGGTTATATCTGTTTTACTGTTATTATCAAAATTTTAGTTATCTTAAACTAAAAGCATGTTATTATTTTCTAGCACACGTTATACTTTTGCTGCTTTGTTATCTCTATCTTTGCATGCGTTTGTCTTTTTTAAATGATGTTAGATTTAGTGGCTGATGTTATTATTTATTTTGCATTGTTATTCATTTCATTTCACGTGTTAGTGTCAGCAATGATTGTTAATGATTTTGTTTCCCATGTTATTGCCAGAATGTTACGTGATTTTTATGTGAAACTTTGTTAGCATCAACAGAACATGTGAATATTTACGTGACCACGTTACGAGTATCGTTGGAAACGTTATTTTTTTTTGAAAACGTTATTTTTGTCGTGGAAATACCACTGCCTATTGTTCTCATTGACCCCCTACGGCGACAGCGCAGTAAGCCGGCGGGCGAGCTTCGCTAGTGTGTTGACCACTCACCCATAACGAGAGCACGGCTCCCAAGATATAGTCGACTGGCGGTAGCGCTGTCACTGTATCGCTACCGTATCGCATGTGCTGTGCAACTGAGCATGGAATATATATAGTTTTCAGTTACTATATGTACAGTTCTTTTTCTCCAAAGTTTGCATTCACTGTATAAATTTATTGAAAATTCCTTACATATTAGGGTTGTGATGAAATCGGCAAGGACGTTTAAATCCTTGGAATCGGTCATAGTTTAACTACACTGTACAAAGATTTGATGGTTTTTAACATATTTTGTAATTTAAGTTTATTGATTATTACGTTATAAATATAATATATAGATATGTTTCTGATAACGTACGTAATCTGTTTTGATTAACGAAATTGTGTACATTTCTTGAATGGCTGATTAACAAAATTATTTGTCGAAGTTATGCATATTGTGGAATCTGTTTTGATTAACGAAATTGTGTACATTTCTTGAATGACTGATTTATATATATCACAACATTATTTGAGGCGTATTTTGGAACAAGTGCTATTTATTCAAAATGAACATTACAAAATCTACTATACCGACGGTAATTCTATATGATATGTCGTATCGTACAGAGAAGACACAAATAAATATCAAATGCACGTCCCTTGAATACAATTACAATATGCATGATGCAAACTGACATGCATTTATTTAATTAAATACACTGTATTGTACGTTTTGTCTACGTTATGAAAAGTGAAATATATATGCAAGTTCATGCTAAAATCACTGTCAAAACAAACTCCATTGTATCTGACTTGCTACCGCGCAGGAACATGTAACATGCGCAGCGATCCGTGAAAATTGCCCGCGGGTCAAGCAGTCGTGGATCTTTTATTTTCGTCAAGTATTATTATCTACGCTAGAAGGCCGTTATCATTAATTTGTATGTACTGTTTGGAATCGGCTTTAACTTAAGCCATTAACTTTTAACTTCAACAAAGATTATTGAAAAATGGTACCATGACATAGAGTCATCTAGCTAAAGGAAAACTATACTCTACTATCAAAGAATTTGTGTCACGATAACATGAGGTGTGTTCTCCTTTCAAGACACTCGGAGTCATTAGTTGCCGGACACCTAGATATCCGCATTTCGGTGCCAGGACATGTATTGTGGTAACGAGACTTATTTGGTGCGTGACGTAATCGCCCTATGAGAGGCAGCGCAGCTCATCACTATCAATGCTTGCATACGGCGCTCGACACACCTACCTGTGATTCTCAAAAACGTATTTTCAGCGATTGGGGATTGTTGCTACGTTTCTCTGATTTTTTTAATTATTAAATAGCATTGTCATGAACTTTCGTTTTCTTATAAAATGTTAAGCAATACGGGACGAAAGCGTAACTGTGAGAACCGCGATGAACAACGTAACCCTGTACAATTTCACCTGGATGCGGAGGCTGGTGGATAATTATGTATATTTAATGAGGGTAAAACTTTCGTGTAGATTTCTTACCTTTTTTTTCAATGATTTATGCATTCTTTCTAAAGACTGTAGTAAAAAGTAACACATACTTGTATTCATCTTTGCGATTAACATTTTTCTGCATATTTAATTATCCCTTTCTCTTTCTTTCTTTCTTTCTTTCTCTCCCTCCCTCTCTGAGTGACAGGTCAAGTGTCACAGCACTTACAGGTTCTCGCCATGTCTGCTAGTGTGATTATCATGTTTAGACAGGAATTCACACTAGACCTATACACGGTGGAGAAGGTTAACGGAATCGTGATGCGCCCTGACTTACGAGGCTCGACTTACGGGGCGCTTATATTTCATTGTATTTAGGCGGCACTAGTAGGAGCACGAAGCGAGAAAATGGCCGACAATAATTGTATACTCTTTATAGACAAAGATATTGAAAGGGAACATTAACATTGAAAGTTGCTAGTAGACGTAAAAATGATCTCTTTATGAGTTGCAAATTGGTTGAAATCTTAGCGAAGTACGGGATTGGCTGGACGGGTGGTTACGTTATGTATAGTAATCTTCAGAATGTTCACACAAGTCATCTACAAGTATTTAAACCAGAGACTTAAAGGGTTTGTGCAGTCAAAAATAATAATTTCAGTTTATGCTGGAAATGGCTTTATCAGACCGTGTAGAAACCTCTCCGTGCCGCGCGCGACCGGATTAACCTGTAAACCGCAGATATCGAGGTCAAATTTTCTACCACCCGATCATGCATATTTTCTAGCTCTAAACCGTGTGACGTCATAATAGTCCGTGGCTTATAGCTGTACTATAACTGATGTGCTATCACTTACATCGACGGTCACAGGAAAAGCCGATCAAAGATTTTTATTATGATTACTTTTGAGTGAAGTTAATCGTACAATAACGTTGTCTCTAATATAAATAACTAAAAGAGTGAAATTCGATGTTTCAAATACTCTATTTTATGCTCTAATAGCAGGTATCTTCGTGTAATTATGAAAGAAAATCCACACAGAAACAAAAGTTTCAGAGTTTTTTGTCGAGGAGTTCAGCAACGAATTAGCTTTAATAAGATAACATTTTCCTGTAGTCTGTATCTTTGATACATTGTGAATTGCAAAGTTTGTGAGTGTAAAATGAAATTTTACGTTACAATTTAAGAAATCCTTGATTAGAGCATCAAGGATATTATGCTTGACATACGTACACACCGATGTTTGATCATTACAAACATTGTGTTGTGTGTTGCTAACCGAATAAATCGAGATACATTTATTGCAATACCGTAAAACGTTTCAACATGTGGTAGAAAGAATTTACTTTTGATATTATAAAAGATCATATAATTGAGATATTAAGCAAAACAAACTATTTTTTTCAGACCGTGCGGTCGCATTCAATTTTTAATCGATATACGAGTAGATACACCGATATTATAGATATATCATTAGCCATGCCTTTTGTTTGATGGTTATGTAATACCTTGACCAGGATGTTGTTTACCTGTACACGCCGCCATTCATCGAACTCACCTGCAATTACCTGGCCGCGGGCAATTTGCTATTCGGTGGACTATATCGGGTATTTGCTATTGTCTTACTGTCAATCAGGTTAGGACATCCATTAATTGGATTGTGATTTGAATTATGGAAACCCCGTACATCTATGCTCTAGGTTTTTTATTGTCACCTCCATTTTTTAAAATGAAGATTTAAAAGCAAATGGAAATAAAATACACCTGATCATACCTAGGAACATATATTACATACATATATATATATGTCATACACAGGTAAAACAACAAGAGGCCCAAAGGGCCTTAACGGTCATCTGACTACCTCGGCAATAGTCAAATTAATCATATATGGTGTTATGGTAGCCACTTTCGATTTGGGATCAACCAGATCATATCAGGATAATTTCATGCAAGTTTCAGCTAAATCGCACTGGTAGAACTTGAAAAGAAGTTCAAAATGTGTTTTCAAGATGGCGGCTGTGGCTGCCATCTTGGATTTTGGATCAACCCGAAAAATAACAACACTTTGTCAGGACCATGTAAGGATCATTTCATGCAAGTTTCAGCTAAATCGCACTGGTAGAACTTGAGAGGAAGTTCAAAATGTGTTTTCAAGATAGCAGCTGTGGCGGCCATCTTGCATTTCAGGCGAGTTTCAGTGAAATCACATTGGTAAAACTAGACAATGGAAAGAAAACATACAAAATATATTTCATTAAACCTTTTATTGGGAGTAACAGGAATTGAAAAAAATAACTGAAGGTTTATGCATCAAAACATAGCGAAAACTACAATGATATACAGAATTTACATTAAAAAAGGATGCTATTTTGGTTTGTGGAGTAGTATAGCTAGCTATTTGTATTCCTGTAATAACAAGTTTCAATAATAGGAAAATTGATGTTCATGTACAGTTTGAGAATATCCCATATGATATTATCATATGTAAATGGTATGTTTTACTATAATAATTGCTGATTTGTTTTAAAAATGTTAAATTCATGATTGCACTTATTTGGTACATTATCATATTGTATGTAAAACAATAATTCACTAAATGCTACTAAATTGTGTATAAAAGCAGTTACAAAAAATAAATATCATACCTGGTAACTTAAAAATGCAGCAATTTTTTATAAGATATATGCAATGACTGTTTTGTAAATTATGATTATGGTTAGTTATCATGGAAGGGAAAAACAAGCTATGAATATTGCTAGTGATATGAAAAGTGTACCATAGCTAATAATTGATATATGCACAGTATATTTCAAGAGCAATAAAACATTCTCTTTGTGTATTTGATGAAAGTTTTGAAGAAAATATTGATGAAGTAGACAATACATTCACATGGAGTAATCCATAAGTGGAATATTTACACATATTAGCTTGTAACATGTGTAATCATGACAAAAACATCTATCCTGTTCACTTCCATTTTACTACATTAAATGTAGTTTGATTTATACAGTTCATCGGTAGAGAGTGAGTTTACGAGCATTTTAGAGCTGCGGCAGTGACCCCTCTACCTGATACTTACCTTTCTTTATTTATGAAATGAAGCTTTCATGGATAGAGTTAATGACATTTTGTTTAAAACTGCTCAAGTATTGTACTTCATGCTAGTTCTTTAGTATGCAATGTAATTTTTCTTATAGTTCACTTTCCAGTGTTTGACCCAACATTATGAGACTGGATAATAAGCCTTATAGATTTGAATAATTTTGTATAATTTTTTACTACATCCATATTGAATCTTTTATGATCCTTGATATATATGCGCATAGCAAAACAATGCTGCAAAATTACATAAAAATAGATAGTATTGATAAATATTAGAGGTAGAGGTTTAATTGAAAATATATGAATATATAGTGAATTGTTCTGATATGAAAAAATAGGAAGAGGTTCAAATACATGTATTAGCATCGAAACCTCAGAATAATGAAATGGAACATGTACATAAGATTTAATTAAGTTTGGTGAAAAATTGCAATTATGTTATTAAAACTTAGAATCCTGGAATATTTTCTATACATTTTATATGAAAATTCACCAATTGGTCCTAAGAGAACAATCTTCTTTTGTACTGAACATTACTGTTTTACAACACATGGCCATATGCATATAATACCAGATTCAACAAGCAGTAAAGTACACAATTGTTGGAAAGATTGTTCAAAATTGTTTTTACAAAACCTTCATATTGGCCACTACAATAAAAGGTGAAAATATTACATGTACAGCAGTTTTTTTTTATAATTAAGTTCAAATATTTTAACTTTACATTTCATATACAAAACTCTTAAATAGAAGCAAGTTGACTTGATTTATAAAACTTAGTCAAATAGATATCAGTAAATGATAAAAGAAAGATTTCTTGGATAGCATAATGCAAATTAAACAAAACAAATTCTATCAGTATATTATTTCATCAGCATATCATGTGCAACAGTTTTATCATCATGTAAGCAGAACAAGGATTTAATTCAACAGTTTTATAGATACATTAAACACTATCTAATTAAATTAAGCAAACTTTCTGCAGTGAACCTGATTCTCAATATACCAAAACACCCATAAAAGAAATGGTTATAATTAATGGTAAACAGATGGACAAATACATTGTGCCTCTAGGCTATTACCGTAAATTGGGTATTTCTACACAATAAATATATTTTGTGTGATTGGAATAAAAAAAGGATGCTTTTAAATTTTGCATTTTTTTGTGCTATATATCAAATTAAGCAGTTGGCAGTGTTTAATGCAGGAATCAACAGTGTACAAATGTAAACCACTATGTTCATATTTCTAGTTTGATGTAATCCTTATTTATTTCATCCAAAGCGATACTAAGATACCCTTAAGCCAGTATTTTTGATTCCATCATAGTTAAATTTGCGCATTAAATTTCCAACATCCAAATTATTGCAATTTAAGGTATATAGAAATACTCTATGCAACCGAGTGCCATGTAGATGTTCACTACATAGGCGTCACAAGCATAGGGTTAAAAATTGGTGGAAACCCATTCTCTGACAAACCACCCAGGTGTTGTAATTGACATGCATCTCATTAATGAGATGCATGTCAATAACATTACCAATATTCCAAGGCGGGTTTTAAATAATTGATTTCACAGCACAATACACCATATTATGATCAGACCAATATGCTTCCAACACACCAGTTTCTCTCTCGCCAAAATTTGTAAATATCAAATCCAATTGTGATTTCATTTTAGTAGTTGACTGATTGATACTTTGTGTGCAGTGGAATGTTGATTCCATAAACGTTATGAAAGTGTTACATCCAGCTTTTGTTAAATCTACATTGAAATCTCCCATAATGACAAGGTTTTCATTTAACTTTAAAAGTGGTACTAAGTGGTCCTTCATGATAGTATAAAAGTGTGAAATTGGACAAGCAGGCTTTTTGTAAATAACAACACATTGCACTTCAGAATCACACAGGTTGAATGACAGGTAAGAAAATTCAATGTTTTCTGTAGAATAATTTTCATATTTGCTGACATGTGAAGAGGATTTGACAAATGTAATGAGTCCATGATGAGGTCTAGTCTGCGAATGCGAGGCATCATTTCTGAACATATTAAACCCTTGTAAGTGAAATGCATCATTTCTATCACTACTACAAAGCCAAGACTCAGCTATTCCAACTACATCAGCTGCATAAACATTGGGGTCAGACTTTATGTCAGGGAAATGTTTGTGAAATGATCTGGCATTGTTGAAAAGAAATTTACCCTGCATTTCAACATTATATAGTGGAGTAAAACACAACTTTAATCCATTGTCATTTAATCTTTGCATCTCTGTATCAACATCATTGTCTTTTGATAGACTTCCTTCATTGAAATCAATGATGTGTAAGTTGTTAAGTGATCTAACTCGAGAGAGTGCTACATAATGAATGTGTGGAATTTTGCGTTTTCTACTTTGTGACAAACTTACTACAACTTTGTCAAGGGTTGCACCTTGTGCCTTGTGAACAGTTTTTGCAGCAGAAGGTTGAAGTGGAAACTGTATTCTTTCAAATGTTTTTCTGTTATACATAAAAGTTCGTTTTGTTTCAAAGATGGGTGTCCAGGATGTTTCTATATTATTTCCAAATAAATGCTGGTATTGATGTCTTCTCATTGCTCCAATTTTTTCTTCGCCAAATAATACCCATACAATTGCTGGTCTGACTGCTGAATATTTATATTCAATGTGTTTTACCACGCATGTACTGCCATTTGTCAACCCATCAGCAACATCAATGTTTACAGAAATATCATATATCATATTGACAGCAACAGTTAAATTAGTTTTCAATTGTCCAGTATTGGCTTGTTTGTCTGGAAGATTTTCTATCAGGGTCTTTTTGACATCTTGTGACAGTTTGGTTTGTGATAAAACATCTGTATCAGCTTTGACATTTACTTTACTTGTAGCAAGATTTTGCATGAAATTATTGTTAAAATCATCAACAAATTTATTTTCAATGAAAAGATGAGGAGCTGCGTGTGGGTAATGCATTGCGCTTACTTCAATTTGACGTGAAAAAATTAATTGTTTGTCTTCATTTGTCAACTGATTGTGTCGCAGTCTGTTAAGTAGTTCAGAAAATATAAGGTCATCCTTTTGTCGCATTATTTCAGTAAGCTCAAACATTGTAAAGTGTTCTTTCCACAGGTTTTTTGCAAGGCCTTGGCCTGGACATGACAGGTCTTTGAAAATCCAGGAATCTCCAACTGGCGAAAGCTGGTACAAATCACCAACAGCAATTATACTGACACCTCCAAAATCTTGTTTAGTACCAGTCAACTGCTGCAGTCTCTCATGGATAAATGCTAGTAGCTTGTTTCCAACCATTGATATCTCATCTATGATGATAACAGAAAGATTTCTGTACTTTGTTCTGTAGGTGTTCAATTCATCTGAATACATGTTTTGCTGTGTTTGGTACATTTTTTTGTGAAATGCTGATGCTATGGTCATTCCGTTGATGTTATATGCTGCTTTTCCTGTATAGGCACATAATAAAATTCGAACATCATCCGGATTTTCTCCTTCTTCTGAACAAAGAGCTCTATGCAAAGTCTGATAAATGCTTTCAATAACAACTGATTTTCCTGTTCCTGCACCTCCAGTTAAAAATGCATACAGTGGTTCATCTCTATGTTGGATCCAGTGACTGACATGGTTGTGAAATTCTCTTTGTTTGCAATTTAAAGACTGTAGAAGTCTATGGTATTGTTGTTCAGAGATTCGGACTGGGCTCGTTTGCACATCTGAGGTTTTAGCAGGTAAACCAATATCTGGACCTATATCATACTCTTTATGACATTGTGTGTCTGGATCAAAATGTACGAACTGCTCTGAAGGCTGTGGACCTATGTTTGCATCTTCTGCTTCATTATGCTCTGTATTTGGAGCAACTTCATCGAAATCATCAAGTTCACATTCTGCTTGAAGTCTGGCTTGTTCCAGTTCATCAACAAAGTTTTCATATTTCTTTTGTATAACATTAATGATGTTAGCTTTGCTTTTATAATGTTGTTCGAAGGTTGTGTACCCATTAATTATGTCGGTACTCTCATTGCGCCATGGCAGGAAAAGAAGAATTCTTTCTCGAAAGTACTGTTCAGAGTTAGTTTTCTTGCTGTAACCAACATATCGTATAACTCTTTTGTTCTTTCTTCTTCGTATCTTTATTCCGTTCTTTAAGTGAACTAAAACATCTTCTTGTTCAAAGTTTTCTTCTTCAAATGTATCATCTTCATTGTGTTCCGATATTTTATCTGCCCTTGGAAATTCTTCCTTAGGAAATGCTACTTCAAGTTCAGATACTACATCTGCTAAACACCAATTCTCAAGTTGTTTTGGTCTTTTAGTGTACCTAGTAATCATATTATCTGCTTTGATATCAGTCGAATTCTCAGGTAGATTTTCCAAATCTTCTTGACTTTTCAAGAGAAACACCCTTTCATCAGGAGGGGAAGTATTTATAAAAACAACATCTCTTGTAGCTTGTGTGAGTGGCATTTGCAGAATCAAGTAACTAGCTTCTTGGGCACTGACTTCTACAAAGTTCAAGAACTTATTGCCTATATGCCTGACTTGACGTCTTAGGTCCATATTTCCTTCTACTGCTTCTTGTGAGGCTTTTTCAAGTAAAGCACTAATACCTCTCTGAGACTTACTGATGTAAGATACTATGTAGGTAGCACATGCGTAGGGATCTAAAACAAACTGAATGTCTAGGTTTGCATGCCATGCCTGGAGTATAGCTAGATTGTAGTAATTCACCCTCATTTCAGCAGGGTTTCTCCTGAGAAATATTTTAGGACCTTTCAGTGATGCTCTGATACATTTTATATATTCTGTCTCTTCCATTTGCACTATTGTTTGTAAGAAATCCAGAAAACTTAAACTGCAGCCATCTTTGTATTCATTCATTTTCTTCTGAAGATCTGTGTATTTTTTTCTATATTCTGCAACATCAGTTTCCAGTGGTTCTAGAAGCATAGTTCTTGGTAAAGGAGGTAATGGGAACCCAAATCTACACACTGGTTTACCACCTTTTTTGCAGGTTTTAGAATGTTTATGAACCTGAAGTTGTACTAGTTCTGCTAGTTCAGAATTGTCTGTTTGTAAGGAGCAGGTAATATACTTGTCAACATATGCAATGAGGCTTTCTACATTATCGTCTGGATATCTTGGGGCATTTTCAGTCCATAAAAGCATATGAATGTGTGGTGAGCCTCTGTTTTGGAATTCTACTCTACGAAATGTGTCGGTGACATCACCAATAGGATTGTGTTGACTTTTTAGGAACGAGTTGACAAAAAGTTGAACTCTGTTGTCAAAAAATCTTGCACAGGTAACAGGATCTTTTTGAACTAAATTTGTTTTGAAATTCCAGTCTACTTTTCTAAGATCATCATTTGACAGAGTTTTCCCATCTAACTGAGCCAAGGTTTTGAGAAGATCAGGCCATCTTGTATCTGCTGATGATAAAGACATGAACCATGTAGGCAGACCAAGTTGTCTTATCATTGCAAAAACATCTTTCTTTTTTGATGACAGGTATGCTGGAGAATTGCGTAATGTTCTGAATATGTAATAGCCTTCATTCAACCTTACAATTTCATTTGTTGTTGATGAATCTCTTGCTTGACCTGCAGTCAGAGTTTTGCCATCAGATTTACATCGCCGAAGCGCAAGGTTGACTTTGTCACTTATTTGTTTTGCTTGTATTTTTTTCAACTTGAAAAATATGTTCGGAACAGAATGAGCAGCCCTCCTATCAACACTTCTCAGTTCCCATTTTGCAATATCACTGTAATGAACAGGAGTTTGGCGTTCAGTGTTTTCTTTCCTTTTCTGACCACAAAATATTGTTGGGAAACAAAGATATTCTGCATCTTTATCTTCATACAAACTAAGGGGTCTTTGGTTTTCACCAGGTGCAAATACATACACTTTGTTGGTATCAGTGTCAGCTTCATCAACAAGTGTATCAGAATTTCCTTGGATACATTCATCTGATGAAATTTCACAAAACTGGTCTTCAGCAGTTTCAATATCTCTGTCATCATTTAATTGTGATTTACCTGTGTATTCAGATATTATCTCACTTGGATCACTCTGAACATCATCTTTCCATGAAGTGTTGATACTTAATCCTGCATTTTTATACATCTCACTGTTTTCCATTAGCCATTGTAGTGCATTCATAACAGCATTTGGGCGAACATTTTCAGTAAAGCAGGCCGATTTATGAGATAAACGTTTTTTCAACTTAACTGCAATGGTTACATGCTCATCAATCTGTCTTGGTAAAGCATTTACTGTTGGTTGAATGTCAACAGGCACATTTACCACATTTCCTTTAGCTGACAGCTGACCTCCTCTAGGCAACTCTCTTATTTGCATAAAAGGTATTCTCTGTGATATCAGTCTTTCTTCAAGAGGGTGCAACTGCAACACATCTGGCTTTATAGGCCATATCATTCCATTTTTTCGAGAGAGTCTTGGAATTTTTTCCTCCTTCAGTGATACTAAACAAGTTCTGCACAGCCATTCTTCCTCATTTTGTGATTTCAATCCTGTACAATAGGTTTTACTTTGTTCACTGATATTTGTGTTAGAAAGCTTAACAACACTCCGTGGAAACCATGTTTGATGGCAACATGTACACACAAAAAGTGGACCTTCTGCTGCCCTCTTGTGGAATTTTTCAATACATTGTTCAATAGATTCGCCCATTTTTCTTTTTATTGAAAGTTCTGCCTCATGTTCGCAAAAATTGCTGCTTGTTCGTTTAATACCTTTTACAACTTTGTCGTTGTCCCTTTCATTATTTCTACACCTTTTCCGACTTTCTTGTTTCAATATTCTTTCACAGTCTAATTGCAGTGGATCCATTCGTTTTAATTTCTTTGCTTGCATCTCTTGCTCACAAAATTCTTTGTCTTCTCTTGCTTTTCTCTTACTTCTTAAAGTGTTTTGTTTAGTTTTAATTTTCATGTCAGGTTTTTGTCTTGCAGCTTTTTGCGCTTTATACTCTTGCTCACAAAACTCTTTGTCTTCTCTTGCTTTTCTCTTACTTCTTAAATTGTTTTGTTTAGTTTTGATTTTTATGTCAGGTTTTTGTCTAGCAGCTTTTTGTGCTTTATATTCTTGCTCACAAAACTGTTTGTCTTCTCTTGCTTTTCTCTTACTTCTTAAAGTGTTTTGTTTAGTTTTGATTTTCATGTCTGGTTTTTGTCTAGCAGCTTTTTGTGCTTTATATTCTTGCTCACAAAACTCTTTGTCTTCTCTTGCTTTTCTCTTACTTCTTAAAGTGTTTTGTTTAGTTTTGATTTTCATGTCAGGTTTTTGTCTAGCAGCTTTTTGTGCTTTATATTCTTGCTCACAAAACTCTTTGTCTTCTCTTGCTTTTCTCATACTTTTTAAAGTGTTTTGTTTAGTTTTGATTTTCATGTCAGGTTTTTGTCTAGCAGCTTTTTGTGCTTTATATTCTTGCTCATAAAACTCTTTGTTTTCTCTTGCTTTTCTCTTACTTTTTAAAGTGTTTTGTTTAGTAATCATTTTCCTTTGTGGGTTTTGTCGTGTGGCTCTTTGAGCTGCAAGCTCCTTTTCACAATATTTCTCCGATGTCCTCACTTTCTTCATGGCTTTTTCTGTGTACTTTCTATCCTTGATTCTATAATCTTCACTTGCCCTACGTTTTTTCATGTAGTTATTCATGTATTGCTTTCTGTCCGATTTAAAGTCTAAATCCTTTGTGCTTTGTAGCAATTTATTTTTACTCATATTTGTTTGGTACTGAAAATATTTGTCCAACAGTGTCTGCTTGTTTTTTGAACTGTTAATTACATCCCTTGCTTCGTGGATTATTGAATCCAAATATCTTTCCGTGTCTTCTTTTAAGCTTGTATCTTTCTGCATATCAGGAACTTTGACATTTGGGGGAAATAAATTTGTTTCAACGTGATGATGTTCAACAGAAGCAGCTGTTACTTCAAACATATCTTGTGGTGAATGGTTCATTGACCTCGCCAGGTTTATGCAATGACAATACACCTCTTGAACACTATGGAGAAATTTGAGAATACTGCTCCCATCTGAAATTTGCAAGCCTGATCTATTTCTAGAGTGTGAATCAAATACAAAATATCCTGCTGTTTGCTTGACAACAATAAACGTGTTACCTTTGAATGTAATAAATGCACCATGGACGTTTTCTTGATCTAAAGCAATCTGCAGTGCTTCAAACAGTGTAACAAACTGAAAATGATCCAAATCCTCGACATTTCCAAAGGTACCCGATAGTGATTCTTGAAACTCTATTTTGAACATTTTTTCATTGTATTCTATTTGTCGTGGGATATCTGGTATAGAGAGATAATCGTAATTCATTGTGGAACTTTGTCTTAGATACCCATATATTTCATCTCCTTTTATAAGAGTATGGTCTAAATCAACAGCTGTCCAGAGACTCATATTTTTCTCTCTACTATATAGAAGAGCAGATAAACTGTTAAGTACACACTGCTTTCCTGCATTTTCAGAAAATCTGTGATGGCCCTGATGAAAATTCCCTTGAATAGTATCACAATTATGTACCACATTGCTCAAATGTATAGTTTCACCTGAATCAACAGATGTTGGTGATTTATTTTCTTCTATAAAATTTACTCCTGATATGACTTTGTTTGATCCATGACCTTCAATAGCAAATACAGTGTCTACAGACAATACAACATTGTAATGTGTCTGATCGCAATGTGTCATATAAATGGCTCCCAGTTCCACTTTTGTTCTTTTATCTACTTGTTTTGCAGAGAAGAGCTGCCATGAATATACTGCTTCATCAAAAATGTAAATGTCTGTTTGAAGCAAGTCTGCTGCAGCTAAGATCTCGACTTCAGTAGCCCATGTACCATCATGTAGCATGCTTTTCTTCGACAAATATTCAGGTACAGACTTATATCCTAGTCGTAAATAGCTGTTGAATTTATTTTGAAATTTTATCATATGCGCAACAACTGCTTTCCTCAATAATTTATGGTGACTTTCTTCATCTGATATCGCAAAAGACAAGGCTCTGAAGAAACAATTTCCATCACCCATAATGATTTTCGTGTTCAGAGGTTTTCCCAAGATTCTTCGGTCGCATGTTTCAGATGATATAATGTTAGTTTCAATACCCAACTTGCTGATCAGTTTGCATTTTGTGCAAAACGATAATTTCTGAAAATAGTAAGTAACAGGACCCGTTTGTTTTTCAAAAATAACATCCAGATTGCTGGTAAAATCTGTACTATCAGCAAGTTTATGAGTTTGGTCTTGCTCTGAATTTCTTTTTAAATTAACATTTCTCTCAGCACAAACATCTTCTACATGCTTTAGAAAAGATAGCTCTGCAATACGATGCTCTACTGCTTTCATCATTTCATCACTTAAGCGGATTTGTTCAGGTGATGTTGTATTTTCATGATCAAGTTTTAATTTTCCGCCAACAACTTTTGGTTTTCTCTTCCTTGTTTCATGTTTGATTGAAGGAAGTTTTGTATCATCAGTCTTCAAGTTTTGTACAGAACTTTGATCAATTTGCAATTGCTCATTTGTTTGTGCCTTCAATCTATACTTTAGTATTCCTTTCTTTTGCTTACTTGAGCAAATATTTGCCTTTGATTTTCCGTTACTGGCGCATTTAGCTTTCCCTGTAGTTCTTTTGCAACATTTTTCTGGGCATTGGGCATTCTTTTCTGTGACCACAACTAGGTTTTTGCTTATTTTTCTAACATTTGATGGCAATTTTTGTCTCTGTAAACATTTTTTCTTTGTATTTGTGATGTTTCTTTTTCTCATTGCTTGTTTACCCATCCTGGTACATTTTTCAGTATTATGATGAGGTTGAATTGCATCTGCTGACATTTGTGGAACTTTGCTTTTTTTCCTGTTATTTGTTATCAGCATGATATTGTAGAGAGGCTTTTTCTTTATTTTTCTTTTCCTTTTGGAGTTTGTTATCTGCTTTTTTATAGCTTTGCCATTAATCTTTTTTCTAATGCGTTCATACTTAGCAGTGACTAGCATAATATTATACAAAGGTTTATGTTTTCTGTTCTTATTCAGAACTGTGGTACTCAAGTTTTTTCCAACAGAATTTAAGGGTTTTTTCACAGTTGGGTTCATGAAATGTCTACCTGTAGTTGGCTGTTGAGAAATGTTGGTTTCTGTCTGTAGTTCAGTATTCTTTGCTAAGATCAAACCAGTACTTAAATCTGCTGTCAAATTATTGCTCAATTCAGAGGTAGATTCATTCCATTCAGTATTCAAATCAGTTTCCATAAAATTTGTCAAAGCATTGCTTAATTTATTGTTCAAACTACATCTTAAATCTTTGTTCAAACCAGTGTTTCGATCATTGCTCAAATCAGTACTCAAACCAGTGCTCAAATCAGTGTTCAAATCAACTTCAAGTGCCTTTTTCGGGGGCGTACCCTTCATGTCAACCAGTGCCTTTTCTACAGGGGGCGTACCCATGTCGTCAACCAGTGCCTTTTTTACAGGGGGCGTACCCATGTCAATGTCACTCGTAAAGCATTTTTGAAATGGAACACTCAAACCATCGTCAACCAGTGCCTTTTCTACAGGGGGCGTACCCATGTCGTCAACCAGTGCCTTTTTTACAGGGGGCGTACCCATGTCAACGTCACTCGTCAAGCCTTTGTTAGAGGGGTGGCCATTCCCCTTCTTTGCAGCAAGCCCTCTTCGCCAAAACTTCCCTCTAGGCATTGAGAAAGATCAAATCTGAAATTATAATTATACAATGTATTAGTAAAGCAAAACATGACTGATCAGCAATTACTAGCATGTACAATCAGCACAGCAAACACACATAATTATCTTTGTTCTATGTTCCACTTTGTCAATGACTACAGAACTGAAGAAGTATCAAATGTAAATGTTATTATCAAAATATTAGCACTAAAATTTTTGATGTGCAAAAATGATTAAAGTTCATTAACACTCTAAAAACTTGAATTGGTTTTATTAGTTTAACGTCCTATTAATAGCAAGGGTCATGTAAGGATGCGCCAGGAATGATGGAGTACCCGGAGAAAAACCACTGACCACTGGTCAGTACCTGGCAACTGCCCCACTTGGAATTCGAACCATCTGATGATGATGGACTAAAAATGTGATAAGCAAAACTAGGCCACTAGAGAAACCTACATATGGAATTTGAAGAATATCCCTTCGGTAGTTTCTGAGATATAGGTATAATAAACTTCAACTATCAAAATCCAAGATGGCAATACCTGTCACCCATCTTATTATTTGATTGCTCTAAAATTGCAATATGGACATAGAACTAGGGTCTTAGGGGGCTAAAAATACAAAACAAATGTGTAATTGACTAACCTGCATATACGGTATGCCATAACATGATTTTGATAGTTTAACCTAAATAGTTTTATAAATACAGATTGTACGAAAAAGAAATCTTCTGTTGCAATTCATAAAATAATTGGGGCAATGCGTTAGTTTTCGTCATTATTTTTACAAGTGACTTTTAATTCACACGTATATATGCCTGTGCTTAGTTTCAAGCTCAAATTAGTGACCTAGATAGACTAATATGAAGGTAAAACTTAAATATTAAAGGACCACTACCTTTGCAAAACAGAAAGTAAAAGTTTCTTGAAACAATAATAATATAAGACAAGAGATCCCAGAGGGATCTTGGCGCCCACCAAAGAATGATCTATGTCTGACAATGGAAAGATGGATCTTTTCTCTACTTTTCAAACTTTTTCAAACATACTACAAAACCCAAGATGGCTGCCTGGCAGCCATCTTGTTGATCAATCAGTCCCAAATCCCAATATGCACAACAAGGGCCCTAGGGGAACCTACATGGGAAATTTGAGAATGATCCCTTCAGTACTTAATGAGAAATAGCGATAACAAACTTTAACTATCAAAATCCAAGATGGCTGTCATCTTGCTGACTGATTGGTCCCAACATGCAATATGCACAACTAGGGCCCTAGGGAAACCTACATATGAAATTTAAGAAAGATCCCTTTCGTACTTTCTGAGAAATAGCGATAACAAGAATTGTTAACGGACGGATGGACAGACGGACGACGGACAAAAAGCAATTTGAATAGCCCACCATCTGATGATGGTGGGCTAAAAATGTATATCAATTATAAATGGCCTAAGAGGATGTTAAAACACCAACAAAATGCTAGATTCCCTGCGTAAACTATGTTAACAGTGAAGAATCAATTGCTGTTTTGCCATGTCGCGCAGTGATAATCGACAGACGATGGCAAGAAACGACTCCCATTATGAAAATGATTAAATTGTCAAGAAGGTGATGGTAATTAAAGTGTAACGGTTGATTAAAGGGACAATTCAGTCAAAGAGAACATTAAAATTTGTACACATATCGGAAAAAAAACCCAGTTCTAATGGAAATTAGATCAGTCGGTTTTACTGTGATATGCCAGAAAAGCCCATGGTGGTGAATTCTGTGTGAAATGTTCAAATTCGGTCGCTGTCCGCCATTACACATTGTGGTCCAGCATCTTGTATGCCGAACCTGTCCCTTGCTCGTAGAGTAATGCTACTTTTGTCTATAACTGCTCAAATCGCTCTGACAGTAGTGTGTTTACCTTATTAGGTGAATTATCTTGCCTAAGAATCATTTTATCACCTCCTCAGTGGTTATGTTGTTCATTTGTTCAACGTGCGTGACTTTGGCTCGGATATGGGTACAGCGTACATATTGTACCTGCTTAATCGTATTGATCAACGATTGTATTATTACAACGGTATCAATTAAAATACTAAACAATGACGTGGAATTTGTCAATATTTTATGTTATATGTTTCATAAGAAATGTAGAACAATACATTTATGCCGTATTTTGCTTCTTGGTTTTGTAAAAGATTTAGCCTGAGTGAATTGTCCCTTTAATAACTTCTGTGACTATATAAAATCTTGTTTTTACATTCCCAATTTAAAAATTGAAAAAAGCCATTTCGGAAAGGTAGTGGCTCACTAATTACCTGTAGGTCTAACATTCTTAGCAATTGAAATTATTTTAAATTTTTATTCCTTATATATAATGCCATTTTCATCCATCCGAGGGCTATAAGAGTATTAAAAAGGAATATCTTCATCCTATTTGAGTAAAAAGCTGCACAGAAGACATCTTGAGTGATGGTTCAAGGTCAATATAATTTTGATAATGTTTATAAACATGTATAATTATTGAAAAGCTTACGTAGACCTTGAAACTAATTGAAAGCCATATCTGTTTAGGCACAGAAGCTTAACGTTCTGTCAATAACATATAGTAAAAATATATACCCGTATACGCACACTCTCGCATGATTACAAAATCACACTATCATGTGATTAAAAACAAATTATACTTGGAAAATTTCAAAATGAAAACATTAGTGAAAGATAAACCTTCTAATTTATTCTTACCTGAATCTACCAATTACATTTTGTCCTGAATCTTAACTTAAATGCCTTTTTGTGTGAGCAGTTGCTTCAGAATTTTCCGCCTGGCAACCAAGAATGACGTTGAGATATATATTTTGAAGCTGGAGTCACATATTTTTGCAGAAAGTGAAAGTAGAAGTATTATGTATTCAATATTGTTTTTCTTGTTATAAACTCAATGCCAGTAATTCAGCAAAGCTATGATTGTAATAATTAATAATTCTATGAATGGTTTCTAGCAGTACAGTTAGTCAGCGCACACAATATATAAGCAATAAAAACAAAAACACATGTAAACATCGATAAAACTGATGGGTCACAGGGCTCGAATTTTACATTTTTTGTCACTTGCTAAAAATAGCAAGTGCCCTAATTTTTTACTTGCTAAAATATATTTTTACTTATAATTAATATCCATATTCAAATTACAGTTTTGTTATATATAAAATCATTTATTTTTGCATGATGATGTGAGGTGTATAAGTACATAATGTATATCAACAACATGATTGTAAGAAGTTAAGAACTGGGTCCCCATATTTTCCATTAAAACAATTTTCCACAATCATTATTCCATTTTTACAGTTGTCCCTGATAAAAACCACTTGCTAAAAAAAGCAAGTGCATATTTTTTCCACTTGCTATTCTGGTATATCTACTTGCAAAAAGCAAGTAAAACAGCCTGAAATTCGAGCCCTGGGTCAGGGGAGATTACTCTTTCGCCGTTGGAAATCCTTTATTGACCGCGGGGTAGATTTCTAATATAGTAACACAATTAAAAAAAACAACAAACGAAAGAATGAATTAAATGCTGCGCTCTCAGACAGGCTTTGCCTTAAATTATATTATTTATTTAGAGTAGCTTACCAGGTACAAATAACACGGCCCCAAATAACATTAGCATTGGGACAAACGAGTGTATACGCCTAGTACATAAAATTAAATCCGCGAAGACAAATTCAGCTAGAAAGCAGATCATGTTTACTCATTCATAACAAAATGTTACTCGTCACAAAATAAAATTACATAAAACTCCGCAAATCCTGTGTAAACTCCCAGCATCTCATAATGATCTCTGTCAAATATTACTGGAATCTGGATCATAATTTGGCCCAGTTATATGATGAGGAGCCGATTTCTTTACGATGCTGACGATATTTTAATCACCAAAACCATATGTAAATCGGTTCATGTTAAAACATGTTATATGTGATGTACAAACAATGTTAAAAACGCCATTTACACCAACAAAACGCAACAAAATGTTCAACATTGCCAGCATTTTTTACAAAACAGCCACCACGTTACCTTGTCGAATCCCAGAATGCAATTCTTCGATAACTTCCTGTTGATACACAGAGTTATCGTTCTTGTACTCCGATAAAAAAATCCACGAGTTCGAATCACACCGCCGGCGTATTTTTTTCTTTTTTTTTTCTTTTTTGTTTTATATATATATATATACATATTTCTAGCGCTTTATTTTCACCACTGAATAAACTGAATTATTTTATTCACGCCAAAGAAAATATTCAATAATTATTAAACATTACCATTGCCTTGTACACCACCAAAACAAAACATGCATGTATAATGAATATTATCTGATAAATACATGAAACAGTTTCACTCTATTTCTATCAGTGTCATGCTTAACAGCACAATTGGTACAAAGGAAACTGATAAAGATTTGTTAACTTGGTAGCAATCCAGGATTTCTTAATATTTTCTCCAAGGATATCACTGGATAATATGAATCATTATACAGGATAAAAAGAGCGAAGTTTAATTGTTTATTTTTCTTTTCTATACTATTTTTAAAAATACATTAAATTAAACAACATCATTTAAAGTTGGTCTATTTACAGATGTTGAAGTATAATCCGGAGGGTTCTGATGTTAATACTGGCAACATAGGAAAATCATAGAGAAATTCTGACCAATGAGAACCAATGATATTGCAGAACATTTTTAAGAACATAAAAAAATGTTGCAGAAAGGAAAATTTTGTTGTTGTAGTTTAAAAGAAAATATACACAAATTCAACTTTCAAGTATTAAGAACTTTGTAACAGACTCACCATTAGGAGAATAATATGGGAACGGGCCACCTCAAATTAGTGGGATATAACCCAATCATTTAACAAATTTGAATCCCCATGCAATCTACAACCTAAATATGAGCATGAAAACAAACTCCTTTTTTTGGGTTAAACAAACATTTATTTGCATTATACTTACACGAACTGGTCCAACAAGTAACAGTTTTAATGTAAATAAAATCTGTAGGCAAAACATCAATTGCATAATTTGATCTGATAATTGTTTAGCATACTAAAACCCCCAGGTATTATGACAATAAACCTTTTCGCTTAAACATGAGAACTCAAGAGATTTGTGGGTTGATTTAATTTCAGGGTTCATCCAGTGCCACTGGTCCGGGGTTTTAAATATACAAATCCTATGATTTCGTGTCATTTGCTGAGATGCCAACTCAATCGGGACAATGTCAGAATCATTTCATGCAAGTTTTAACTGGTAGAACTTGAGAAGAAGTTAAAAATGTGTTTTCAAGATGGCACCTGTGGCAGCCATCTTGGATTTCGGATCAACCTGAAAAATAACAACACTTTGTCGGGACCACGTCAGGATCATTTCATGCAAGTTTCAGCTAAATCACACCGATAGAACTTGAGAAGAAGATCAAAATGTGATTTCAAGATGGCGGCTGTGGCTGCCATCTTGAATTTCGGATTGACCTGGAAAAAAACAACAGTTTGTCTGGACCATGTCAAAATTGTTTCATGCTAGTTTCAGCCAAATCTCACCAGTAGAACTTGAGGAAAAGTTCAAAATGTGTTTTCAATATGGCAGCTGTTGCAGCCATCTTGGATTTCGGATCAACCAGAAAAATAACAACACTTTGTCGGAACCATGTCAGGATTGTTTCATGCAAGTTTCAGCCAAATCGCACTGGTAGAACTTGAGAAGAAGATAAAAATGTGATTTCAAGATGGCGGCTGTGGCGGCCATCTTGGATTTCGGATTGACCCGAAAAATAACAACATTTTGTCGGGACCATGTCAGGATCGTTTCATGGAAGTTTCAGCCAAATCGCACCGGTAGAACTTGAGAAGAAGTTCAAAATATGTTTTCAATATGGCGGCTGTGGCGGCCATCTTGGATTTCGGATCGACCCGAAAAATAACAACACTTTGTTGGGACCACGTCAGGATCATTTCATGCAAGTTTCAGCTAAATCACACCGATAGAACTTGAGAAGAAGATCAAAATGTGATTTCAAGATGGCGGCTGTGGCTGCCATCTTGAATTTCGGATTGACCCGAAAAATAACAACACTTTGTTGGGACCATGTCAGGATTGTTTCAATCAAGTTTCAGCCAAATCGCACCGGTAGAACTTGAGAAGAAGTTCAAAATGTGTTTTCAAGATGGCGGCTGTGGCGGCCATCTTGGATTTCGGATCAACCTGAAAAATAACAACACTTTGTCGGGACCATGTCAGGATCATTTCATGTAAGTTTCAGCTAAATCGCACTGGTAGAACTTGAGAAGAAGTTCAAAATGTGTTTTCAATATGGCGGCTGTGGCGGCCATCTTGGATTTCGGATCAACCTGAAAAATAACAACACTTTGTCGGGACCATGTCAGGATCATTTCATGTAAGTTTCAGCTAAATCGCACTGGTAGAACTTGAGAAGAAGTTCAAAATGTGAAAAGTTAACGCACGGCGGACGGCGCACGGCGGACGGCGGACGGCTGACGGCGGACGACGACGGACGAAACATGACGACTATAGGTCATCCTGACCCTTCGGGTCAGATGACCTAAAAATGGAAACTGACTTATTCAGAAACAAAAATGGTTCTAAGAACTATTTCAACTAAAGGTTTAACCTAAAATTATTCCAGTCTAGTACTGTAATTACGGAATCGTCGCATATAGCAACCTTCCGTAATTTCTAAGGTATTAGTAAAAATTCTAAGAATGTATTTTCACAGTTTCGAATCTAAATGTACATGCATAGTCATACAAAAAGGGTTACAACATTATCACACTAAATATACTTATCTAAATATCACTTAGTATATTTTTGAAAAGGTACAATATATTATATCTATTTATAATCCCTGTATACAGGTAATTTCAATTTTCATTTGAACACTTTATGTGGTTACTTTTTGGATGATACGATAAATGTTCATATATCATACTATTAAATCTCGGTATGATATACAAAACGGTCGACAATGAATATACTATTTTAAGGATTTAGTATAATTTTGAAATAATAAATTTATAAAATCTACATTTAAACTGTAATTTAGGAACATATATCAGAAATACCATTGATGTATTTCTGCTTTTTAGTAAACGTTATGGATAAAGTTTCAAAGGCAACAATATAGATATACATATAATTTTCGATATAAGTTCGGTAACTGTTACTCCAATATCACATAACTGATAACCGACCACATTTTATTTTTACGAAAAACTGTGCCGTGTTTGCATCGTTATGGCAGATGTTTGAAATAAAAACACGGATTCTAGATATATTCATGCTAAATTTTGGGATTTTACTCGGAAAAGATAGTGTTACGTTATACTGTTTTTTTATTACACTGAAGTTCACATCATAGCTATCTAAGTCTCAGTCCAGACTGATCCAAACATCATTTTGATATCGCTATCAAATTGGACTGATTATTTAATCGTAAGTAAGATATATGCTTGTTTGAATTTTTGAAATGGTGTAAATGGAATGTTTTGAAACTGAAAATATCTACATCACACTAGCGCTATCGGTTGGTTTTGGTCGTGATTTACGGGTAGTGTCGACTAGGGTTCAGAGATAATGAGCTAGGCGGTCTCGTGGTCTTGTGATGTCAGAGTAGTCCGCGGCTACACAAGGTAAGCCTATAATACTATACATATACGAGTTTTTCGAGTAAATGGTTATTCTAGCTTTGTGATGTAGATATTTTCAGTTTCAAAACATTCCATTTACACCATTTCAAAAATTCAAACAAGCATATATCTAGTTTTTTATTTCATCCAAATGCATAACAATGCAAGCATATAGGGAACAGTACAATTATTGTCATTATAATATGACATACAATGTATACAAGTATAAGATGGCGAAGGACAATATTTCAGTATTTCAATATACTAATAAGCTACATATGTATAAAAGACGTGATCACAACAGAACCTACGTTGATGCTGACGGCAAATAAAAAGCAATTTTATCATTTAATTAATTGTGAGCAGAGTTTTTCTTTTCTCTGTTGCACGAAACAAAAAGTTACCCAACATATTCAAAATTTTAACATCTTTACTAGAGAATAATTCTATAAACTTATGCACGCTTGGTCTATGATATGGTCTTAGAAATTACGAAAGATTGCTATATGCGACGATTCCGTAATTACAGTACTAGACTGGAATAATTTTAGGTTAAACCTTTAGTTGAAATAGTTCTTAGAACCATTTTTGTTTCTGAATAAGTCACTTTCCATTTTTGTTTTACCTGTGTACGATATATATATATATATATGTGTGTGTATGTAATATATATTCCTAGGTATGATCAGGTATATTTTATTTCCATTAGCTTTTACATCTTCATTTTAAAAATGGAGGTGACAATAAAAATCCTAGAGCATAGATGTACAGGGTTTCCATAATTCAAATCACCATCCAATTAATGGATGTCCTAACCTGATTGACAGTTAGACAATAGCAAATACCCGAAATAGTCCACCGAATAGCAAATTGCCCGCGGCCAGGTAATTGCAGGTGAGTTCGATGAATGGCGGCGTGTACAGGTAAACAACATCCTGGTCAAGGTATTACATAACCATCAAACCAAAGGCATGGCTAATTATATATCTATAATATCGGTGTATCTACTCGTATATCGATTAAAAATTGAATGCGACCGCACGGTCTGAAAAAATAGTTTGTTTTGCTTAATATCTCAATTATATGATCTTTTATAATATCAAAAGTAAACTTTCTACCACATGTTGAAACGTTTTACGGTATTGCAATAAATGTATCTCGATTTATTCGGTTAGCAACACACAACACAATGTTTGTAATGATCAAACATCGGTGTGTACGTATGTCAAGCATCATATCCTTGATGCTCTAATCAAGGATTTCTTAAATTGTAGCGTAAAATTTCATTTTACACTCACAAACTTTGCAATTCACAATGTATCAAAGATACAGACTATAGGAAAATATTATCTAACTAAAGCTAATTCGTTGCTGAACTCCTCGACAAAAAACTCTGAAACTTTTATTTCTGTGTGGATTTTCTTTCATAATTACACGAAAATACCTGCTATTAGAGCATAAAATAGAGTATTTGAAACATCGAATTTCACTCTTTTAGTTATTTATATTAGAGACAACGTTATTGTACGATTAACTTCACTCAAAAGTAATCATAAAAAAAATCTTTGATCGGCTTTTCCTGTGACCGTCGATGTAAGTGATAGCACATCAGTTATAGTACAGCTATAAGCCACGGACTATTACGACGTCACACGGTTTAGAGCTAGAAAATATGCATGATCGGGTGGTCAGAAAATTTGACCTCGATATCGGCGGTTTACAGGTTATTCCGGTCGCGCGCGGCACGGAGAGGTTTCTACACGGTCTGATAAAGCCATTTCCAGCATAAACTGAAATTATTATTTTTGACTGCACAAATCCTTTAAGTCTCTGGTTTAAATATGGTTCAATATCTTTGTCTATAAAGAGTATACAATTATTGTCGGCCATTTTCTCGCTTCGTGCTCCTACTAGTGCCGCCTAAATACGATGAAATATAAGCGCCCCGTAAGTCGAGCCTCGTAAGTCAGGGCGCATCACGATTCCGTTAACCTTCTCCACCGTGTATAGGTCTAGTGTGAATTCCTGTCTAAACAGGATAATCACACTAGCAGACATGGCGAGAACCTGTAAGTGCTGTGACACTTGACCTGTCACTCAGAAAGGGAGGGAGAGAAAGAATGTAGAAAAATGTTAATCGCTAAGATGAATACAAGTATGTGTTACATTTTACTACAGTCTTTAGAAAGAATGCATAAATCATTGAAAAAAGTAAGAAATCTACACGAAAGTTTTACCCTCATTTAATATACATAATTATCCGCCAGCCTCCGCATCCAGGTGAAATTGTACAGGGTTACGTTGTTCATCGCGGTTCTCACAATTACGCTTTCGTCCCGCATTGCTTAACATTTTATAAGAAAACGAAAGTTCATGACAATGCTATTTAATAATTAAAAAAATCAGAGAAACGTAGCAACAATCCCCAATCGCTGAAAATACGTTTTTGAAAATCACAGGTAGGTGTGTCGAGCGCCGTATGCAAGCATTGATAGTGATGAGCTGCGCTGCCTCGCATAGGGTCGATTACGTCACGCACCAAATAAGTCTCGTTACCACAATACATGTCCTGACACCGAAATGCGGATATCTAGGTGTCCGGCAACTAATGACTCCGAGTGTCTTGAAAGGAGAACACACCTCATTTTATCGTGACACAAATTCTTTGATAGTAGAGTATAGTTTTCCTTTAGCTAGATGATTCTATGTCATGGTACCATTTTTCAATAATCTTTGTTGAAGTTAAAAGTTAATGGCTAAAGTTAACAAGCCGATTCCAAACAGTACATACAAATTAATGGTAACGGCCTTCTAGCGTAGATAATAATACTTGACGAAAATAAAAGATCCATGACTGCTTGACCCGCGGGCAATTTTCACGGGTCGCTGCGCATGTTACATGTCCCTGCGCGGTAGCAAGTCGGATACAATGGAGTTTGTTTTGACAGTGATTTTAGCATGAACTTGCATATATATTTCACTTTTCATAACGTAGACAAAACGTACAATACAGTGTATTTAATTAAATAAATGAATGTCAGTTTGCATCATGCATATTGTAACTGTATTCAAGGGACGCGCATTTGATATTTATTTGTGTCTTCCCTGTACGATACAACATATCATATAGAATTACCGTCGGTATAGTAGATTTTGTAATGTTCATTTTGAATATATAGCACTTGTTCCAAAATATGCCTCAAATAATGTTGTGATATATATAAATCAGCCATTCAAGAAATGTACACAATTTCGTTAATCAAAACAGATTCCACAATATGCATAACTTCGACAAATAATTTTGTTAATCAGCCATTCAAGAAATATACACAATTTCGTTAATCAAAACAGATTACGTACGTTATCAGAAACATATTTTTATATTATATTTATAACGTAATAATCAATAAACTTGAAATACACAATATGTTAAAAAACATCAAATCTTTGTACAGTGTAGTTAAACTATGACCGATTCCAAGGATTTAAACGTCCTTGCCGATTCCATCACAACCCTAATATGTAAGGAATTTTCAATAAAGTTATACAGTGAATGCAAACTTTGGAGAAAAAGAACTGTAAATATAGTAACTGAAAACTATATATATTCCATGCTCAGTTGCACAGCACATGCGATACGGTAGCGATACAGTGACAGCGCTACCGCTAGTCGACTATATCTTGGGAGCCGTGCTCTCGTTATGGGTGAGTGGTCAACACACTAGCGAAGCTCGCCCGCCGGCTCATCGCGCTGTCGCCGTAGGGGGTCAATGAGAACAATAGGCAGTGGTATTTCCACGACAAAAATAACGTTTTCAAAAAAAAATAACGTTTCCAACGATACTCGTAACGTGGTCACGTAAATAATCACATGTTCTGTTGATGCTAACAAAGTTTCACATAAAAATCACGTAACATTCTGGCAATAACATGGGAAACAAAATCATTAACAATCATTGCTGACACTAACACGTGAAATGAAATGAATAACAATGCAAAATAAATAATAACATCAGCCACTAAATCTAACATCATTTAAAAAAGACAAACGCATGCAAAGATAGAGATAACACAGCAGCAAAAGTATAACGTGTGCTAGAAAATAATAACATGCTTTTAGTTTAAGATAACTAAAATTTTGATAATAACAGTAAAACAGATATAACCAACATAAATAGTTAGAAAATCACGAATATGGTTAAAATAACAGTTTAAGAACGAAAATTAACAGAACAGGGCTACCAGTGATCATAGACATAAATTAGGAGGGGAATTAAAAAATGGATATCCGAAATCTAGCAACTATCAGAAATATCAAAATTCTGACATTGAGCATTATATTTTCATTTTTCTTTCTCGACATGCCATTTGTAAATAATTTTGTAGTTTTTGTTATAAAAATACATTTACGTGTAACCAGAACATATAAACAAGACAAATGTATAATGAGTCTTTCTGAAATATATACTGTACATCTAGTAATTGATACACTTGTTATATGTTATGTTAGAACGGTATATTTTACTGTAAACCAGGGATTTTTAAGTGTAAACAAATATTACATTATACAACAATTACATGATGGTCCATCGCTAACTTACCTGTGAACTTACTTTTGACAGCTGACGCGAGCTAATCAACAAAGCGTGACAGGTCACTAAACACCTTTCTTACGTAATCTGGGTAGCCCCCTCATTAGTCTCGGTTGACCACGCAGTTTAGTTACTGCAGTATACAGGTATAGAGATTAACGCAGCACGACATTGGCTATTCGGAATGACAGTTCTGTTTTTGTTCTGTACTTGATATCTGCTACTTGGATTAGACTTGTCACTTAGACATCTTCAGTCTCATTGTTTTCGTCTGACCCGTGCATGATTTATTTTTCAATTAAAGACACTAATGAATGAACTTGAGCGAAATATCAACAAGTCGCCGAGTGTACTGTATTATATGTAAGCTGAATATATTTCGTCAAAAAACAAATAGATCGATTTCAGATGTAGATGCATTTACATAGATGCAAAAAATTCTGTTTGGAATCATAACTTAATCGTATGGGCAGGTTTTATAAAAAAAAAAAGTCAGAAATCTGTTAAGCGGGTTTGACCAGTACACATTCAAAGACCCGAGTCGGGCTTTAGATAACATAATCAAGAATCCTTGATATAATATTCACATATATGTGGTTCCAACCACCGCAGATATACAAGGTACGCGGATTATTATGAACTTTTTATTGTGTAAAATTATGCAGTAATTGCGTAGAGATGTTCATTTATCTAAGACAGGTACATCAATATACATGTATGCATGGCATAAATCCCTGTTTTCAAGCGTTTTTCAAACTCATATCTGTGATTAAGGATAATATTAAATAGGTATCGGACATGAACACAGGTATTTGTGTCTTCAAAATCGATATTTACAAACAGATAGTTTATATTAGATGGCAGACACCAAAAATCGCCTCTCTATCTTATGTGAGTAGAATAGGTCCCGTTGTCCTCGTGACGTCACAGGTCAGGGGTCCCGAATCGAGGTCAATGGCTTGGGGCTTCAGGTGTGTTTTAGAGAAAAGTCGCATTATCTCTAATACCGTAATCGCTATGAAACTCGTACTTTCTCCATTCTAAATATTATCCAAAGACGCATTTATCAAGCCTTATATAATAAACCATTCCGTGTACACTTTAATACATACAGTTGCACATGTAATTCATTTTGTAAATGTACATTTTGTACCTATAAAGTGGAAACTTCGTATTGAGTATTGTTGTCTTTGACCTCATCGTGTCCATATAGTTTTCATAGGCAAATGTTTATATGGTATACAGAAATTTTAATCCTAAACATACTCCCGTTTTTCTTATACTTTCGTTTATATTTCAGAACGTCAAGACCCGTAATTTATTTATCGTCGAGCTGTTTCCATGATAATAACAATGGTATTTCCGGTTTATGCTAGCCGATCGTTTTGCGTTTAATCGTTAATCGTTAGCCGGTATTGCGTTCATCGTTGATCGTTAATCGTTAGTATTAGCAATTGTTAGCGTTGGCTAAAGGACGGGGTTTTTTTTGCGTTGCGTTTGCCTTAGGCTGGAAACGTTAACCGGTTCAGAAACTGTATAGACAGGTGTTAGTTATAGACAGGTGGTAGTTATAGACAGGTGGTAGTTATAGACAGGTGATAGTTATAAGATGGTAGTTATAGACAGGTGGTAATTATAGACAGGTAGTAGTTTTAGACAGGTGGTAGTTATAGACAGATGGTAGGCCTTGTTAAAGACAGATGGTAGTTTGAGACAGGTGGTAGGACCATTTTTAAGACAGTTGATAATGGTGGACAAGTAGTAGCTTTTAGGCAGGTGGTAGTTATAGCCAAGTGGTAGTTATAAATAGGTGGATGTCATAGACAGGTGGTATTTTTAGACAGGTGGTAGGTATAGACAGGTGGTAGTTATAGACAGGTGGTAGTTATAGACAGGTGGTAGTTATAGACAGATGGTAGTTATAGACAGGGTGATAGTTAGAGACAGGTGGTAGTTATAGACAGGTGGTAGTTATAGACAGATTGTAGTTATAGACAGGTTGAAGTTATAGACATATCGTAGTTATAGACAGTTGGTAGTTATACACAGGTGCCAATTATAGCCAGGAGGTAACTTTAGACAGGTGGTAGTTAGATACAGGTGATAGTTATAGACAGGGTGATAGTTATAGACAGATGGCAGTTATAGACAGATGGTAGTTATAGACAGGTGGTAATTAAAGACAGGTGATTGTTATAGACAGGTGGTAGTTGTAGACAGGTGGTAGTTGTGGACAGATGGTAGTTATGGACAGGTGGTAGTTATACCAGATGGTAGTTATAGACAGATGGTAGTTATAGACAGATGGTAGTTATAGACAGATGGTAGTTATAGACAGGTGGTAGTTATAGACAGGTGGTAGTTATAGACAGATGGTAGTTATAGACAGATGGTAGTTATAGACAGATGGTAGTTATAGACAGATGGTAGTTATAGACAGATGGTAGTAATAGACAGGTGGTAGTTATATACCAGATGGTAGTTATAGACAGATGGTAGTTATAGAAGATGGTAGTTATAGACAGATGGTAGTTATAGACAGATGGTAGTAATAGACAGGTGGTAGTTATACCAGATGGTAGTTATAGACAGATGGTAGTTATAGACAGATGGTAGTTATAGACAGATGGTAGTAATAGACAGGTGGTAGTTATACCAGATGGTAGTTATAGACAGATGGTAGTTATAGACAGATAGTAGTTATAGACAGATGGTAGTTATAGACAGGGGGTAGTTATAGACAGATAGTAGTTATAGACAGATGGTAATTATAGACAGGTGGTAATTAAAGACAGGTGATAGTTATAGACAGATGGTAGTTGTAGACAGGTGGTAGTTGTAGACAGGTGGTAGTAGTAGACAGGTGGTAGTTATAAAAAAGGTGGAAGTTTTAGACAGATGGTAGTTATAGACAGGTGGTAGTTATAGACAGGTAGTAGACCATGTAATAGACAGGTGGTAGTTATAGACAGGTGGTAGGACCATGTAATAGACAGGTGGTAGTTATAGACAGGTGGTAGACCATGTTGTAGACAGGTGGTAGTTGTAGACAGGTAGTAGTTATAGACAGGTGACAGTTATAAAAAGGTGGAAGTTATAGACAGATGGTAGTTATAGACAGGTGGTAGACCATGTAATAGACAGGTGGTAGTTATAGACAGGTGGTAGGACCATGTAATAGACAGGTGGTAGGATCATGTTATAGACAGGTGGTAGTTATAGACAGGTGGTAGTTATAGAAAGGTGGTAGGACCATGTAATAGACAGGCAGTAGTTATAGACAGATGGTTGTTATAGAGAGATGGTAGTTGTAGACAGGTGGTAGTTGTAGACAGGTGGTAGGACCATGTAATAAACAGGTGGTAGTTATGGACAGATGGTAGTTATAGACAGATTGTAGTTATTGACAGGTGGTAGTTATAGACATGTGATAGTAATAGACAGATGGCAGTTATAGACAGGTGGTAGTTATAGACAGATGGTAATTATAGACAGATGGTAATTATAGACAGATGGTAATTATAGACAGGTGGTAGTTATGGACAGATGGTAGTTATAGACAGGTGGTAGTTATAGACAGGTGGTAGGACCATGTAATAAACAGGTGGTAGTTATGGACAGATGGTAGGACCATGTAATAGACAGGTGGTAGGATCATGTTATAGACAGGTGGTAGTTATAGACAGGTGGTAGTTATAGAAAGGTGGTAGGACCATGTAATAGACAGGCAGTAGTTATAGACAGATGGTTGTTATAGAGAGATGGTAGTTGTAGACAGGTGGTAGTTGTAGACAGGTGGTAGGACCATGTAATAAACAGGTGGTAGTTATGGACAGATGGTAGTTATAGACAGATGGTAGTTATAGACAGATGGTAGTTATAGACAGGTGGTAGTTATAGACAGGTGGTAGGACCATGTAATAAACAGGTGGTAGTTATGGACAGATGGTAGTTATAGACAGATGGTAGTTATAGACAGATGGTAGTTATAGACAGATGGTAGTTATAGACAGGTGGTAGTTATAGACAGGTGGTAGTTATAGACAGGTGGTAGGACCATGTAATAAACAGGTGGTAGTTATGGACAGATGGTAGTTATAGACAGATGGTAGTTATAGACAGATGGTAGTTATAGACAGGTGGTAGTTATAGACAGGTGGTAGGACCATGTAATAAACAGGTGGTAGTTATGGACAGATGGTAGTTATAGACAGATGGTAGTTATAGACAGATGGTAGTTATAGACAGGCAGTAGTTATAGACAGGCAGTAGTTATAGACAGATGGTAGTTATAGACAGGTGGTAGTTATGGACAGCTGGTAGTTATAGACAGATGGTAGTTATAGACAGATGGTAGTTTAGATAGATGGTAGTTATAGACAGGTGGTAGTTATAGACAGATGGTAGTTATAGACAGGCAGTAGTTATAGACAGGCAGTAGTTATAGACAGGTGGTAGTTATAGAAAGGTGGTAGGACCATGTAATAGACAGGAGGTAGTTATAGACAGATGGTTGTTATAGACAGGTGGCAGTTATAGACAGGTGGTAGGTATAGACAGATGGTAGTTATAGACAGGTGGTAGTTATAGACAGGTGGTAGTTATAGACAGGTAGTAGGACCATGTTATAGACAGGTGGTAGTTATAGACAGGTGGTAGACCATGTTAAAGACAGGTGTTAGTTATAGACAGGTGGCAGTTTTAGACAGGTGGTAGACCATGTAATAGACAGTTGGCAGTTATAACCAGGTGGAAGACATACCCGATTTACCTGATCTTCGGTCTATTGATAGGCTTTTAGACCACCTTTACTTTTGACTTCTGTCATGCAGATTTCATCAAGTTGCGCATATTATAGACAGGTGGCAGTTATAGACAGTTGGTAGGACCATGTTATAGACAGGTGGCAGTTATAGACAGGTGGTAGGACCATGTTATAGACAGGTGGCAGTTATAGACAGGTGGTAGGACCATGTTATAGACAGGTGGCAGTTATAGACAGGTGGTAGGACCATGTTATAGACAGGTGGCAGTTATAGACAGATGGTAGGACCATGTTATAGACAGGTGGTAGGACCATGTTATAGACAGGTGGTAGTTATAGACAGGTTATAGACAGGTGGCAGTTACAGACAGGTGGTAGAACCATGTTATAGACAGGTGGTAGGACCATGTTATAGACAGGTGGTAGGACCATGTTATAGACAGGTGGTAGGACCATGTTATAGACAGGTGGTAGGACCATGTTATAGACAGGTGGTAGGACCATGTTATAGACAGGTGGTAGGACCATGTTATAGACAGGTGGCAGTTACAGACAGGTGGTAGAACCATGTTATAGACAGGTGGTAGGACCATGTTATAGACAGGTGGTAGGACCATGTTATAGACAGGTGGTAGGACCATGTTATAGACAGGTGGTAGGACCATGTTATAGACAGGTGGTAGGACCATGTTATAGACAGGTGGCAGTTACAGACAGGTGGTAGAACCATGTTATAGACAGGTGGCAGTTACAGACAGGTGGTAGAACCATGTTATAGACAGGTGGCAGTTACAGACAGGTGGTAGGACCATGTTATAGACAGGTGGTAGGACCATGTTATAGACAGGTGGTAGGACCATGTTATAGACAGGTGGCAGTTACAGACAGGTGGTAGGACCATGTTATAGACAGGTGGTAGGACCATGTTATAGACAGGTGGTAGGACCATGTTATAGACAGGTGGTAGTTAAAGACAGGTGGTAGGACCATGTTATAGACAGGTGGTAGGACCATGTTATAGACAGGTGGTAGGACCATGTTATAGACAAGTGACAGTTATAGACAGGTGGTAGGACCATGTTATAGACAGGTGGTAGGACCATGTTATAGACAGGTGGTAGTTAAAGACAGGTGGTAGAACCATGTAATAGACAGGTGGTAGAACCATGTTATAGACAGGTGGTAGGACCATGTTATAGACAGGTGGCAGTTACAGACAGGTGGTAGGACCATGTTATAGACAGGTGGTAGGACCATGTTATAGACAGGTGGTAGGACCATGTTATAGACAGGTGGCAGTTACAGACAGGTGGTAGAACCATGTTATAGACAGGTGGTAGGACCATGTTATAGACAGGTGGTAGGACCATGTTATAGACAGGTGGTAGGACCATGTTATAGACAGGTGGTAGTTAAAGACAGGTGGTAGAACCATGTAATAGACAGGTGGCAGTTATAGATAGGTGGTGGGACCATATTATAGACAGGTGGCAGTTAAAGACAGGTGTTAGGACCATGTTATAGACAGGTGGCAGTTTTGGACAGGTGGTAGAACCATGTTTTAGACAGGTGGCAGTTATAGACAGGTGGTAGGACCATGTTATAGACAGGTGGCAGTAACAGACAGGTGGTAGGAACATGTTATATACAGGTGGCAGTTACAGACAGGTGGTAGGAACATGTTATATACAGGTGGCAGTTATAGACAGGTGGTAGACATACCTGATTTACCCGATCTTGGGTCTATTGATAGGCCATTGGCTTCTAGACCACCTTTACTTTCGACTTCTGTTATGTAGATTTCATCAAGTTGGGCATGTTATAGACAGGTGGTAGACCATGTTATAGACAGGTGGCAGTTATAGACAGGTGGTAGTTATAGACAGGTGGTAGGACCATGGTTTAGACATTTGGTAATGGTGGACAAGTAGTAGCTTTTAAGCAGGTAATATGCATTATATCTAGTATTTGACTTACCCGTAATATTAGACAGGTGAGCAATCTAAATGAAGGCAGATATTGTTTGTTAAAGACAGGATGGAAATTATAGATATGTGATACAGGTATGTCATCAATTGACAGGTAAATGGGCCATTTATAGACTGGTAAACTGGAGATATAAGGCAGGTAAACATGAGAAACATTTTGTATAGACAGATATAGACATTATAGATGTTCATTGGATTTAATTGTCACGTAGCATGTGGTACTTATACAAGGAAGAGGTAGACACTCACGTGTAACAGATTTATGCATGCATACAAGACATGTGTAAATGTGTGATGTTTGTAGACACTGAGATTAAAGTCATTTTAGATACATGAATATGTGCACTTGATATGTGTGGATTTATGCACAGGTGTTCGGATAATTAAACATAGTTAAGGGTATAATATTTTTATCAGTATTTATAACACCAGAGCACCTGTGGTTTCGAGACACGCATGACGAATACAGCGTGTAGTTATACATGTATACACTTACGTGTGTATCGTTAACCCTTCCAGCTGTCCAGCATGGTGCTCAGATGACCATGACTGGCATTAAAAGTACAAGCAATAAATAAATAAATCTCTACAACACTTACACATTGATTAGGATGCTGATCTGACGCTTTAGTCCAGCAGTTCTTCCTCATCAACTGGCCGGTTACTTACACATGGTTTTTTATAATGTGGTTACAAAACGAAACTGCACCATACACCTAAATACACATGCGCAGCATCTCTAGATCTGGAGGCACCAAAGGGGCGGCGGTGGTGTACAATGTAATGAAAAGGTGGTGTTCAAGCTAATGTTAAAAATCCCATAGAAACTGCCCACAGCCCAATTTTCTAGAAACTTTGCATATTGAAAGTACTACTAGTTGTCCCTTTAAAATGACATTTCTTTATTCTTTCGTGATTTTAAAAAGGCCCAAAGGGCCTGAATTCTTTGTAGTCATTTTCATTAAAACTAGGCCTACCTGCACAAACATGCCAAAAAAGGTTAGCCTTTGTTAAATATTCTACATTTTTTATTCATTAATCATTTGAGTAGATCGTATACTTTATATTTAAGTCATTTCTTTTAGATTTTTAACGGAAAAATTGTTTGAAATAATATTTTTTACGAAAAAGTAACACTTTTTGCAAAAAACGAAACATTGCTCTTTGTCATCTCATTTCACCTTAATTGTTACTGGTTTTGTCCACAATTTTACCCCCATTTAAAAATACTCCCATGACATTTTCTGTTTATGTGTAAATTAGGTTCAAAATTAAAATCCGGGAAACTGTTTTTGAGTGACTTAAAAATAGAGAGTGCATGTAGCAACGGACCACTTCTTTGTTAGTATACCTAGTTATACATTTCTTGTTTATGATTCCAGAGTCCGATATACGTGAAAATCAGTGTACAGCTATAATATCGGTTGCCATGGTAACAAAACGGAGGCCTCTGATTGGCTGAAATTTAAATGATGTCAGAATTAAGTGAAAATTGGTATATAATAGAGGTTACGTGGTATGCTGAATAACATGGTAACACTTTCAAAAAGATAGGTTGCCATGGAAACAAAATGGAGGCATCTGATTGGTTGAAATTTAGATATTATTAGATATTACTGAAAATTGGTACAAATGGGTTATGGGGTATGCCGAATGAGATAGTAACAGTTTTAAATACATTGTTGCCATTGTTTCGAAATAAAAGCCGTCTGATTGCTCAAAATTAATATTGTAGTCTTTGTGGTGCTGGTATTATTTTTAAATAATACAGATTTTATTTGAAAATCAAATGTAACTCTGTTTCCCTCTTTAATCATTTTTAATTCAATTTAAGATAGTCTCTATCTACATAAGAGAGATGGATAATCTTAATTTGTATCTTTTGAGTTTAAGATGCTGACGAAAATACATTTCTTTCCAGTAATTATTTGATTTCTGATACGAAAAGAGAAACTAATTGTTTCACCCAAGAACATATCTAGTTGTTAGGCTTTTTTATACTGTTAGGGAAGATGCATGAATAGAAATGCAATAATTTTAAAGTTAATCAATTTTTTTATCTCTAACTTATGTTTTATTATGGTGTTTATGATCAATTTTAAATTAATGGTAAACTAGGGCAAATATTGATTTTTTTTAGAAAATTCCCCTCGCTACATTTCAGCCTATGAAATGCTATTTTCCCTGATTTCAATTTTTTTTAAAAGAATCTGTTATAAGATATATCCTCAATTTTTATCCTGACAAAAATTGGAGATTTTTTTGCTTCAAAATCAATTTGTCTTAAAAATAATTCGTAAATATCATTATAAATGGATATGAAATAAAGAATGACGTATCTTTTTATTAACACAAATAATTAAAAAATAAAATTATGTTCAAAATATGGACACAAGGGGTCCCCTTGCCACATACCCAAATTAATTTTAGAAAACATCATTTTAGACCCTTTATGCCGTTTTAAAACATACAAAATAAATAAAAAGCACTTAAAAAGTAGTTATGTACCTAGACCTTTAACACTGCAAAATTTGAAAAAAAAATCGGCGCGTGGGCGGATTTTGCAACCCTACCTTTGTCAAAATAAAGCTGATATCTTTGATATGTATATACACAACACAAACGGAAATGGAACAATATATGAATAAAATAAGATTAAAAACAGTCTGGATAATAGAAGAGACACAATTTCCAATTCAACAACATTTGAAACATTGTGTTTGATGTATGTAAAATAAACATTTTAAACATACATTCACAACATACAATAACATAATATATATAGTAACAAAATTATACACAAAAGAAAAGGACGAAACAAATTTTGAACCTGATGTTAAATAACTAGGCTAGGGATGTTTATATTGTAGGATAGTAAGAGTAATACATTTCATGAAATGTAAAATGTTATCATAACTGGCCATAGACAAATATACAAAAAAAGTAAAAAGAAATACATATATGTAGCTTCTCCTACCAATACGTATGTTGCAATGTAATATATACATGTAGTTGTAAAGTATTCTTTACTAAAATATTCATGAGCATATTGTGCAGGTCAACGACAGCATTGATACTCCTGCACTTATAACCGGCACACGCGTTTTCTTTGTCTATAAAATATGTAGTCTAGCTAGGCCTAATGATTTAGTCATAAACGTGCGGACGTTGATGATTTTCTGAATCGGCTGTAATACTCTGATCGATGGTAATTCCAGCCATGTATTGTTGATCCATTGGCCAATATTTCCATTGAAGTTACTCCATTTACACAATTAAATCAGTCGTTACAGACATGTGGTCGCTATACAGGGGTAATTCAATTTGATCAAAATCGTCTGCCAAATACACTTGGATATCGCGTAGAAATGCAAACATGCGGTCGTTATACAGAGGTAATTCAATTTGATCAAAATCACCTGCCCCTTACACTTGGATACCGGGTAGAAATGCAGACATACAAGTGGTCGCTATACAGAGGTAATAGATGCGTTAAAATCGTCTGTCCAAATTTAAGACACCGCTTTGAAATGCTGACAGGCCGTTGCTTTACACAGAGGACATTCAATTTGATAAAAATCGCCTGTAAAAGTATACAGACAGGCAGCCGTTCTATACAAGGGTTTCGACAGAAAGTGTAACCTGGACATATCGAAAGTTAAGCATTTGAATATTATCAGTATCACTTGACCAAAACTTAAAATGCGTAGTTGGTTCTAACGTACAGCGTCAATATAGAACGTAATTCGAACCTAAAACAACAGCTGTTTTTTTAACTGTCCAGAAATGGACATGGTAAACTCGAGCTCATTTATTCTATGTAATTAGAACAGTTTTGTTGGTCCAGATCAAACACCAAACGTATGTTTTGGTAAACATATAAAAATAAAAAAAATAGAATTATATATAAAACCAGGGGCGTAGCTTGCTATATAAACAAGAGGCCCATGGGCCTTAACGGTCATCTGACTATTAATACAATGTAACATAGTCGTTTAAAATTTTTAGCCAATTTGACCCTTGTGACCTTGAATGAAGATCAAGGTCATTCATTTGAACAAACTTGGTAGCCCTTCATGTCAGCATGCTGCAGGCTCAATATGAGTATCCTGGGCCTTCTGGTTCTTAGGAAGAAGTCGTTTTAAGATTTTAGCCTATTTGACCCCTGTGACTTTGAATGAAGGTCAAGGTCATTTATTTGAACAATTAGTAGCCCTTTATCACAGAATGTCTCAAGCCCAATATTAGGTCACTAGGCCTCCTAGTTATTCTCAAGAAGTCGTTTTAAGATTTAAGCCAATTTGACCCCTGTGACCTTGAATGAAGGTCAAGGTCATTCATTTGAACAAACCTGGTAGTCCTTCATCCCAGCATACTGCAGGCCCAATATGGGTATCCTGGGCCTTTCGGTTCTTAAGAAGTCGTTTAAAGATTTTGGCCTATTTGACCCCTGTGACCTTGAATGAAGGTCAAGGTCTTGCATTTGAACAAACTTATTAGTCCTTCATCCCAGCATGCTGCAGGCCCAATATGGGTATCCTGGGCCTTTCGGTTCTTCAGAAGTCGTTTAAAGATTTTGGCCTATTTGACCCCTGTGACCTTGAATGAAGGTCAAGGTCTTGCATTTGAACAAAATTGATAGCCCTTCATCCTATCATGTCATGGACCCAATTAGTCCAGTAAAAATACGAAAAATAGAGGCCTAACCTTCAAATAATTGCAACAGAATTTGTTTTCTGCTTTTTGGGATGGAGGATCTTAGTATTTTACCATGAAAAACATCGACAAAAATCATATGTTCTGAAAGTCGTTTTTTTCAACACCTGAAAAGTATGAAAATATAAAGAAATTACACTTTTGACCACTTTTAAAGTACAATATCTTCTATTTTTGTAATACTTGAAATATGAAATCGGGTAAATAGTAAGACAAACATTAGGTTAGTAAAAATAAGTTGAAATGATACAAAATTCCAGTCAATCCAAGGAAAAGATAATTATGAGAACGGCTCAAAACCTTTTGAAATTAGCCAGCTATACCGGTTTTGTTCTTTTTCGATGCATACATTTATAAAGTCTTACCCTGAACAATATCAGTTTATGTTTTATGTCTTAACATATTACCTTTTCTTTGATATTAATGCATGATCGATAATACATTAGCTAAAAAAACCTAAATATTAACCTGTCAAGTTGACTGATCGTGCCAATTTGAAGCGTTTTTATACTTAGATTTTTGGCAGAACATCCATTTTGGTAGTTAATATTTCGGAAAATAAAAAAGCAAATGCTTCCAAATATGTTATATCCTTTTTTGTATATGTTGTACTTGTTATTTTGATCCTATCACGTTAATATGGCTGGATACCAAAATGTCTAAGTCCATAAATCTGCAATACAAAAATCTTATTTTTTCGAATATGCTTTATTCGTTTGTCATAAAATTTTGCCAGTAAATAAATCAGAACTGTGATGATTTTCAGCTATAAAATTGAAATTAAACTTTTATTTCATTCCTTTATCCCATTGAAAATTATGTAACCCCCATCCGGTTCCATTGTGGAAAAATGAAAAACTGACCTGTTCAAATATTTGATCAAAAAGAAATTTCGATCACACTTTATAAAGAACGCTCCATTATGGTGGTAATATCTGCCAAAGGATTTTGCTATCTGATTAGTCACAAAATAGATATTCACATTTTTGATATTTCAACTTAAGGACTTAGCCAACTAGAGAAGTTTAGTCAACTTGGTACTAAATGAGTATTTGATCGACCTCACGTCTTTTATATTTGGGGATATCTTGATATGGTTGTCTCTTTTAGGTGAGAATAGCCTACATAGAATCTGAATTTAATAACTATCTAAATACTTGAGACGGTACTTACTGAATAATTCTTGCAAAAAAAAACACCATATTGTATTCAACTGAACTTCAAAATATCCTTGGAAAAGGCCAAAAGACCAACTTTAAGCAATCATGTTATCTCAGGTAGTGAAAGTAAAATGTTTTACTTTTAAAGCCTTCAATCAACAAGTTTTATTTAAAAAGATTGCACCAAAATGAGTATCAATGGCATCGTTGATAATAACAATTTTTTATCTTAACACTCACACTTACAAGGACATAATTATGCAATTTTCATGTTGGCATACTTTTTCCTTGTGTTGATTTCAACTAATGTCTTTGGCAATCTGTGCTGTACGTATAACGTTTCTTGCCATAAAGTAATTTTCTAGTATCTAAAAATAACCATGAAAGTTTATATTTGGCTTCAAAGTTGGCAAATTATGCAAATGTCCTTATTTTTCTAATTTTTGGGGGGTCAAGAAAAACATTTTCCCAGCGTATTTGACCCCGTGACCTTAAATGAAGGTCAAGGTCATTCATTTGAACAAACTTGGTAGCCCTTCATCACAGCATGCTGCGGGTCCAATATGAGCATCCTAGACCTTTCGATTCTTGAGAAGAAGCTGTTTAAAGATTTCAGCCTATTTGACCCCATTACCTAAAATGAAGGTCAAGGTCATTCATTTGAAAAAACTTGGTAGTCCTACATTCCAGCATGTTGCAGGCCCAATATGGTATCCTGGGCTTTTTAGTTCTTGAGAAGAAGTTGTTTAAAGGATTTTCGCCTATTTGACCCCTGTGACCTTGAATGACAGTCAAGGTCAGTTATTTGAGCAAACTTGATAGCCCTTCATCCAAGCATGCTTAATATCAGGCCTCTAGGCCTCTAAGTTATTCACAAGAAGTTGTTTTAAAGGATTTTAGCCTATTTGACCCCATGTGACCTTAAATGAAGGTCAGTGTCATTCATTTGAACAAACTTGGTAGCCCTTTATCTTATGCTACAGGCCCAATACCAGAACCTTGGCCTTCTGGTTCTTGAGAAGAAGTCGTTTAAAGATTTTAGCCTTTTTGACCCCTGTGACCTTGAATGAAGGTCAAGGTCTTTCGTTTTAACAAACTTGATTGCCCTTCATCGCAGCATGATACAGGCCAAATACCAGTACCCTAGGCATTTCGGCTATTGAGAAGAAGTCGTTTGAATGGAAAGTGTACGCACGGCGGACGGCGCACGGCGCACGGCTGACGGTTGACGGCGCACGGCGGACGGCGCACGACGACGGGCGGTGCATGATGACAATAGGTCATCCTGACCCTTCGAGTTAGATGACCTAAAAATACAATATGAGTGTAATTCATGAGTGGGGTTGCGGGTGGGGGGTCAGTAGTGCCCCATAAGGATGCTTAAAGATACATTTCGTTAAATTCCGACCAACGGTTAAGAAGAAGAAGTCGCCGGACTGACGGTAGGGTATCGCACAAGCTCACCTTGGTCCTTCAGACCACATGAGCTAATATAACCAAAATTCACTGGGTTCTTTATATATAATTTGGAGGTTTAACAGACACCATAAAACAAGGAACGTTTCCACACAGAGATGCTATATAGAGTATAGCCTGCTGTTTTCAGAGAACTTATTATTTGCTATATTTCTCACAACACTGACATGGTCATAAAAATTGATCCATGAAAAAATGAGAAATGGGGTAATTATGCTTAATAATTTTTTTAAAATATTTCTCATTTTAGTGAATAATCAATATTCCAAATATATATATGAAAATTGTCATGCCCCCATAATAAATCCTGGACATGAGAATAGGTTACTGATTGCCTATATAGGTATACACTCCTTCCCTATACACCCCACTCCCCATTGTTCTCCCTCTACCTATTGTGTCTGTGAGTACTTTTCAGTACCTGGGTTCTAGGCCCAGTAAGACCTTTAGCATTATACTTGTGAGTACTTTTCTGTGTTAGTGTGCCATTACCCATCGTAAGAAGTACAAGGATTTTTGTTATGGGAAAAGATAATATGACTTTATGACCAATTGTTTCATTATGAAGCTCTGTTCAACGATTGGAAGTGTAAAAGTCAGCCGTTGGGTAAGCAAATACACAAAGAAATGTGGTTGTGAGAACAATGTCAGTATTAGTTTTTGATTGAATAGCATGGAGAAAAGTGACTTTTGATAACAACTGTTAGTCTGTTATCGTACCAAACCTCGATTTTCATTTTAGACCAGTTCCTACAATTTTTAGGTCACCTTAGACGAAGTCTCAAGTGACCTATTCTAATCGCCGTTTGTCCGCCCCGTGCGTCGTGGTTTCGTAAACAATTTACATTTCGACTTCTTCCCAAAAACCGCTGAAGCAATTGCAATGAAATTTTGCATAAAACCTTCTAAGGCATAAGGCCAATCAAAATTGTGAATGATATGACCCCAACCCCCCAGGGAGCTGTAAGAGGGACCAAAAAGGGTAAAAATGACTATAATTTAAAAATTCTTCTTCTCCACTCACAGATGTGGTAGAATCAAATACTCTTCATTGATAGAAAGGTCTCAAGGCCCTCTACAAAAATTGTGAATAACATGACCCTGGGGTCTTAGGTTTCCCCCTGGGGAGGGGGTTAAGTTTACTATAGTTTATATACTGAAAACATATTTTGAAGCATTATTTGGTCGTTTATGATAGGAAATAAGTCAAATGTTGTCAGAATTATCCCTATAAGATGGCCATTGAATTCTATTAACAAATTTTCCATGACTGACCCCCAGGGGCCTTAGGGGCGGGGCCAAAAGGGATCAAATAGGCTAAAACTTCAAAAATCTTCTGAAATTCTGGAACTGGTAGAATCAAATACTTTTCATAGATGGAAAGGTCTTAAGGTCCTTTACAAAAATTGTGAATTATGTGACCCTGGGGTCTCATGTTTCCCCCTGGAAAGGGGGTCAAGTTTACTATAGTTTATATATGAAAAACACATTTATGAATCTTATATGCTTGTTTTTCATAGGAAATTAGTCGAATTGGGTTATAATTATTAGCCTGAGATAGGATTTTATCGTCAAAGCCATACTGGTCCTGGCTGACTCCCAGGGGCATTAGGAGCGGGGCAAAAAGGAGTCAAATAGGCTAAAACTTCAAAAATCTTCTTCTGAATTCACAGGTTTGATGGAAGCAGATACTCTTGTTAGATTGGAAGGTCTTAAACGTGTGAATTTCATGGTCCTGGGATCTCGGATCTTCCCCTGGGAAGGGAGTCAAATTTACTATAGTTTACACAGGAAAAACACATTTATGAACATGATTTACATAGTTTTAACAGGAAATGAGTCAAACTGGGTTAAAATTATTAGCCTGAAATAACATCTTAACACAATATCCATATTGGTCCTGGCTGACCCCCAGGGACCAGAGGGGCGGGGCCAAAAGGGGTCAAATGGGCTAAAATTTCAAAAATCTTCTGAATTCACAGGTTTGCTGGTACCAAATAATCTTCATAGATTAAAAAGTGAAATTTACAAAATCACTGACACTGACTGACTTCTAGTTTGGTTTTGTTGTTAACGTTGGCAAAGCAAATTGGAATTTTAAGCATAAGGTTCGGTAACATAATACACTAACTATCAAAATGAAAAACAAAAAATAAAAAAATCTAATACGAAGGTTCAACTTTCGTTTATTCTAATTCTTAAATATTTTTTACAGATTTGAACCAACATTGCAATGCCCTTTCTGTATCTGCACTCAGGTCACCGTCAAGGCCTCTTGGGCCTCTTGTAACTATTGCAATACTATTTCTATTTGGGGGAAACTATTGGGATAGTTTAAATATGCAGACTGCAATTGCAATAGTATTGTAATGGCATTGCATTCTGAATTTTACTTAATTCCAGTCTATGAATTGGACGTCATGTTTTGGTTTAAAATTACTTCCCTTAATTTGCTAGTGTCAGTGACAATGGAACTAATTCACGTACAATGTGATACCCGTCAAATTTGTGCGGGACTTAAGTAGCTCTGGTGGTAATTGAGCATAACTCTTTGTAATTTTCCCGCTGAAATAACGATAGCGCGGGATATCATCTTTTGACGTCATGGCCATCACCAACAGAAACCTAAGTCCCTCACAAACGTTATCAGGTATCACGTGGTATGTGAATTAGTCTCATTCATGATCAAACACACTGACATTGAGAACAATGTCAGTGTTTGTTTTTGATTGAATAGCATGGGGAAAAGGTGACTTTTGATAACAAGCTGAAGAGAAGTTCTCTCTGTACTGGCGGAGTGGTATATTATTGCTAGTATTGACCAGGATTACAACTGCTATTGCGAGATAAAAATCACTATTGGGATAGTTAAACTAATGCATACTACAATTGCAATAGAATTGAATTCTGAATTCTATTCAATTTTAGTTAAGAGTTACTTCCCTTTGCTGGTGTCAGTGACAATGGGACTAATTCACGTACCAAATAAGACCCAATAATGACGTGAAATGACGTTTAGCACAGGATATCATCTTGTGACGTCATTCCATCACAAATAGAAACAATACTTCAGCACACACCTTGTCAGGTATCACATGGTGCATGAATTTAAAAGTCCCATTCATGATTAAACACACTGACATTGAGAACAATGTCGGTGTTTGTTTTTGATTGAATAGCATGGGGAAAAAGTGACTTTTAATTGATATTATGTTATTGTATCAAATCTCTGTGAGTATTTCATTTTAGTCCAGTTCAGTCTGTTTCTGGTAATCCTGACTGGTGTTCAATGGTAGGATTACTACTGCAATACTATTTCTATTGGGGGAACACTACTGTGATAGTTTAACTAATGAAGACTACTATTGCAATAGTATTGCATTCTGAATTCTATTAAATTTGGTCTATGAATTGGACTTCATGTCATACATCTGGATAAGTTTGGTTTAAAGTTACTTCCCTTAATTTGCTAGTGTCAGTGACAATGGAACTAATTCACGTACAATGTGATACCCGTCAAATTTGTGCGGGACTTAAGTAGCTCTGGTGGTAATTGAGCGTAACTCTTTGTAATTTTCCCGCTGAAATAACCATAGCGCGGGATATCATCTTTTGACGTCATGGCCATCACCAACAGAAACTTAAGTCCCTCACAAACGTTATCAGGTATCACGTGGTATGTGAATTAGACTCATTCATGATCAAACACACTGACATTGAGAACAATGTCAGTGTTTTTTTTTGATTGAATAGCATGGGGGAGGGAGGAGTGACTTTTGATAACAAGCTGAAGAGAAGTTCTCTCTGTACTGGACTGGCGGAGTGGTATATTGTTGCTAGTATTGACCAGGATTACAACTGCTATTGCGAGATAAAAAAATCACTATTGGGATAGTTAAACTAATGCATACTACCATTGCAATAGTATTGAATTCTGAATTCTATTCAATTTTAGTTAAGAGTTACTTCCCTTTGCTGGTGTCAGTGACAATGGGACTAATTCACGTACCAAATAAGACCCAATAATGACACTGAAATGACGTTTAGCACAGGATATCATCTTGTGACGTCATTCCATCACAAATAGAAACAATACTTCAGCACACACCTTGTCAGGTATCACATGGTGCATGAATTTAAAAGTCCCATTCATGATTAAACACACTGACATTGAGAACAATGTCAGTGTTTGTTTTTGATTGAATAGCATGGGGGAAAAGTGACTTTTAATTGATATTATGTTATTGTATCAAATCTCTGTGAGTACTTCATTTTAGTCCAGTTCAGTCTGTTTCTGGTAATCCTGACTGGTGTTCAATGGTAGGATTACTACTGCAATACTATTTCTATTGGGGGAACACTACTGTGATAGTTTAACTAATGAAGACTACTATTGCAATAGTATTGCATTCTGAATTCTATTAAATTTGGTCTATGAATTGGACTTCATGTCATACATCTGGAAAAGTTTGGTTTAAAGTTACTTCCCTTAATTTGCTAGTGTCAGTGACAATGGAACTAATTCACGTACAATGTGATACCCGTCAAATTTGTGCGGGACTTAAGTAGCTCTGGTGGTAATTGAGCGTAACTCTTTGTAATTTTACAGCTGAAATAACGATAGCGCGGGATATCATCTTTTGACGTCATGGCCATCACCAACAGAAACTTAAGTCCCTCACAAACGTTATCAGGTATCACGTGGTATGTGAATTAGACTCTTTCATGATCAAACACACTGACATTGAGAACAATGTCAGTGTTTGTTTTTGATTGAATAGCATGGGGAAAAGGTGACTTTTGATAACAAGCTGAAGAGAAGTTCTCTCTGTACTGGCGGAGTGGTATATTATTGCTAGTATTGACCAGGATTACAACTGCTATTGCGAGATAAAAAAATCACTATTGGGATAGTTAAACTAATGCATACTACAATTGCAATAGTATTGAATTCTGAATTCTATTCAATTTTAGTTAAGAGTTACTTCCCTTTGCTGGTGTCAGTGACAATGGGACTAATTCACGTACCAAATAAGACCCAATAATGACACTGAAATGACGTTTAGCACAGGATATCATCCTGTGACGTCATTCCATCACAAATAGAAACAATACTTCAGCACACACCTTGTCAGGTCTCACATGGTGCATGAATTTAAAAGTCCCATTCATGATTAAACACACTGTCGTTGAGAACAATGTCAGTGTTTGTTTTTGATTGAATAGCATGGGGGAAAAGTGACTTTTGATTGATATTATGTTATTGTATCAAATCTCTGTGAGTACTTCATTTTAGTCCAGTTCAGTCTGTTTCTGGTAATCCTGACTGGTGTTCAATGGTAGGATTACTACTGCAATACTATTTCTATTGGGGGAACACTACTGTGATAGTTTAACTAATGCAGACTACTATTGCAATAGTATTGCATTCTGAATTCTATTAAATTTGGTCTATGAATTGGACTTCATGTCATACATCTGGAGAAGTTTGGTTTAAAGTTACTTCCCTTAATTTGCTAGTGTCAGTGATAATGGAACTAATTCACGTACAATGTGATACCGTCAAATTTGTGCGGGACTTAAGTAGCTCTGGTGGTAATTGAACGTAACTCTTTGTAATTTTCCCGCTGAAATAACCATAGCGCGGGATATCATCTTTTGACGTCATGGCCATCACCAACAGAAACTTAAGTCCCTCACAAACGTTATCAGGTATCACGTGGTATGTGAATTAGACTCATTCATGATCAAACACACTGACATTGAGAACAATGTCAGTGTTTGTTTTTGATTGAATAGCATGGGGTAAAAGTGACTTTTGATAACAAGCTGAAGAGAAGTTCTCTCTGTACTGGCGGAGTGGTATATTGTTGCTAGTATTGACCAGGATTACAACTGCTATTGCGAGATAAAAAATCACTATTGGGATAGTTAAACTAATGCATACTACAATTGCAATAGTATTGAATTCTGAATTCTATTCAATTTTAGTTAAGAGTTACTTCCCTTTGCTAGTGTCAGTGACAATGGGACTAATTCACGTACCAAATAAGACCCAATAATGACATGAAATGACGTTTAGCACAGGATATCATCTTGTGACGTCATTCCATCACAAAATAGAAACAATACTTCAGCACACACCTTGTCAGGTCTCACATGGTGCATGAATTTAAAAGTCCCATTCATGATTAAACACACTGACATTGAGAACAATGTCAGTGTTTGTTTTTGATTGAATAGCATGGGGGAAAAGTGATTTTTAATTGATATTATGTTATTGTATCAAATCTCTGTGAGTACTTCATTTTAGTCCAGTTCAGTCTGTTTCTGGTAATCCTGACTGGTGTTCAATGATAGGATTACTACTGCAATACTATTTCTATTGGGGGGAACACTACTGTGATAGTTTAACTAATGCAGACTACTATTGCAATAGTATTGCATTCTGAATTCTATTAAATTTGGTCTATGAATTGGACTTCATGTCATACATCTGGAAAAGTTTGGTTTAAAGTTACTTCCCTTAATTTGCTAGTGTCAGTGATAATGGAACTAATTCACGTACAATGTGATACCCTTCAAATTTGTGCGGGACTTAAGTAGCTCTGGTGGTAATTGAACGTAACTCTTTGTAATTTTCCCGCTGAAATAACCATAGCGCGGATATCATCTTTTGACGTCATGGCCATCACCAACAGAAACCTAAGTCCCTCACAAACGTTATCAGGTATCACGTGGTATATGAATTTAAAAGTCCCATTCATGATTAAACACACTGTCGTTGAGAACAATGTCAGTGTTTGTTTTTGATTGAATAGCATGGGGGAAAAGGTGACTTTTGATAACAAGCTGAAGAGAAGTTCTCTCTGTACTGTCGGAGTGGTATATTATTGCTAGTATTGACCAGGATTACAACTGCTATTGCGAGATAAAAAATCACTATTGGGATAGTTAAACTAATGCATACTACAATTGCAATAGTATTGAATTCTGAAATCTATTCAATTTTAGTTAAGAGTTACTTCCCTTTGCTAGTGTCAGTGACAATGGGACTAATTCACGTACCAAATAAGACCCAATAATGACACTGAAATGACGTTTAGCACAGGATATCATCCTGTGACGTCATTCCATCACAAATAGAAACAATACTTCAGCACACACCTTGTCAGGTCTCACATGGTGCATGAATTTAAAAGTCCCATTCATGATTAAACACACTGACATTGAGAACAATGTCAGTGTTTGTTTTTGATTGAATAGCATGGGGGAAAAGTGACTTTTAATTGATATTATGTTATTGTATCAAATCTCTGTGAGTACTTCATTTTAGTCCAGTTCAGTCTGTTTCTGGTAATCCTGACTGGTGTTCAATGGTAGGATTACTACTGCAATACTATTTCTATTGGGGGAACACTACTGTGATAGTTTAACTAATGAAGACTACTATTGCAATAGTATTGCATTCTGAATTCTATTAAATTTGGTCTATGAATTGGACTTCATGTCATACATCTGGAAAAGTTTGGTTTAAAGTTACTTCCCTTAATTTGCTAGTGTCAGTGATAATGGAACTAATTCACGTACAATGTGATGACCGTCAAATTTGTGCGGGACTTCAGTAGCTCTGGTGGTAATTGAACGTAACTCTTTGTAATTTTCCCGCTGAAATAACCATAGCGCGGGATATCATCTTTTGACGTCATGGCCATCACCAACAGAAACCTAAGTCCCTCACAAACGTTATCAGGTATCACGTGGTATGTGAATTAGTCTCATTCATGATCAAACACACTGACATTGAGAACAATGTCAGTGTTTGTTTTTGATTGAATAGCATGGGGGAAAAGGTGACTTTTGATAACAAGCTGAAGAGAAGTTCTCTCTGTACTGTCGGAGTGGTATATTATTGCTAGTATTGACCAGGATTACAACTGCTATTGCGAGATAAAAAATCACTATTGGGATAGTTAAACTAATGCATACTACAATTGCAATAGTATTGAATTCTGAAATCTATTCAATTTTAGTTAAGAGTTACTTCCCTTTGCTAGTGTCAGTGACAATGGGACTAATTCACGTACCAAATAAGACCCAATAATGACGTGAAATGACGTTTAGCACAGGATATCATCTTGTGACGTCATTCCATCACAAATAGAAACAATACTTCAGCACACACCTTGTCAGGTATCACATGGTGCATGAATTTAAAAGTCCCATTCATGATTAAACACACTGACATTGAGAACAATGTCAGTGTTTGTTTTTGATTGAATAGCATGGGGGAAAAGTGACTTTTAATTGATATTATGTTATTGTATCAAATCTCTGTGAGTACTTCATTTTAGTCCAGTTCAGTCTGTTTCTGGTAATCCTGACTGGTGTTCAATGGTAGGATTACTACTGCAATACTATTTCTATTGGGGGAACACTACTGTGATAGTTTAACTAATGCAGACTACTATTGCAATAGTATTGCATTCTGAATTCTATTAAATTTGGTCTATGAATTGGACTTCATGTCATACATCTGGAAAAGTTTGGTTTAAAGTTACTTCCCTTAATTTGCTAGTGTCAGTGACAATGGAACTAATTCACGTACAATGTGATACCCGTCAAATTTGTGCGGGACTTAAGTAGCTCTGGTGGTAATTGAACGTAACTCTTTGTAATTTTACAGCTGAAATAACCATAGCGCGGGATATCATCTTTTGACGTCATGGCCATCACCAACAGAAACCTAAGTCCCTCACAAACGTTATCAGGTATCACGTGGTATGTGAATTAGTCTCATTCATGATCAAACACACTGTCGTTGAGAACAATGTCAGTGTTTGTTTTTGATTGAATAGCATGGGGGAAAAGGTGACTTTTGATAACAAGCTGAAGAGAAGTTCTCTCTGTACTGTCGGAGTGGTATATTATTGCTAGTATTGACCAGGATTACAACTGCTATTGCGAGATAAAAAATCACTATTGGGATAGTTAAACTAATGCATACTACAATTGCAATAGTATTGAATTCTAAATTCTATTTAATTTTAGTTAAGAGTTACTTCCCTTTGCTAGTGTCAGTGACAATGGGACTAATTCACGTACCAAATAAGACCCAATAATGACATAGAAAAGACGTTTAGCACAGGATATCATCCTGTGACGTCATTCCATCACAAATAGAAACAATACTTCAGCACACACCTTGTTAGGTCTCACATGGTGCATGAATTTAAAAGTCCCATTCATGATTAAACACACTGACATTGAGAACAATGTCAGTGTTTGTTTTTGATTGAATAGCATGGGGGAAAAGTGACTTTTGATAACAAGCTGTAGAGAATCAAATCTCTGTGAGTACTTCATTTTAGTCCAGTTCAGTCTGTTTCTGGTAATCCTGACTGGTGTTCAATGGTAGGATTACTACTGCAATACTATTTCTATTGGGGGAACACTACTGTGATAGTTTAACTAATGCAGACTACTATTGCAATAGTATTGCATTCTGAATTCTATTAAATTTGGTCTATGAATTGGACTTCATGTCATACATCTGGAAAAGTTTGGTTTAAAGTTACTTCCCTTAATTTGCTAGTGTCAGTGACAATGGAACTAATTCACGTACAATGTGATACCCGTCAAATTTGTGCGGGACTTAAGTAGCTCTGGTGGTAATTGAACGTAACTCTTTGTAATTTTCCCGCTGAAATAACCATAGCGCGGGATATCATCTTTTGACGTCATGGCCATCACCAACAGAAACCTAAGTCCCTCACAAACGTTATCAGGTATCACGTGGTATGTGAATTAGACTCATTCATGATCAAACACACTGACATTGAGAACAATGTCAGTGTTTGTTTTTGATTGAATAGCATGGGGGAAAAGGTGACTTTTGATAACAAGCTGAAGAGAAGTTCTCTCTGTACTGGCGGAGTGGTATATTATTGCTAGTATTGACCAGGATTACAACTGCTATTGCGAGATAAAAAATCACTATTGGGATAGTTAAACTAATGCATACTACAATTGCAATAGTATTGAATTCTAAATTCTATTCAATTTTAGTTAAGAGTTACTTCCCTTTGCTGGTGTCAGTGACAATGGGACTAATTCACGTACCAAATAAGACCCAATAATGACATTGAAAAGACGTTTAGCACAGGATATCATCCTGTGACGTCATTCCATCACAAATAGAAACAATACTTCAGCACACACCTTGTCAGGTATCACATGGTGCACGAATTTAAAAGTCCCATTCATGATTAAACACACTGACATTGAGAACAATGTCGGTGTTTGTTTTTGATTGAATAGCATGGGGAAAAGTGACTTTTAATTGATATTATGTTATTGTATCAAATCTCTGTGAGTACTTCATTTTAGTCCAGTTCAGTCTGTTTCTGGTAATCCTGACTGGTGTTCAATGGTAGGATTACTACTGCAATACTATTTCTATTGGAGGAACACTACTGTGACTGTGATAGTTTAACTAATGCAGACTACTATTGCAATAGTATTGCATTCGGAATTCTATTAAATTTGGTCTATGAATTGGACTTCATGTCATACATCTGGAAAAGTTTGGTTTAAAGTTACTTCCCTTAATTTGCTAGTGTCAGTGACAATGGAACTAATTCACGTACAATGTGATACCCGTCAAATTTGTGCGGGACTTAAGTAGCTCTGGTGGTAATTGAACGTAACTCTTTGTAACTTTCCCGCTGAAATAACCATAGCGCGGAATATCATCTTTTGACGTCATGGCCATCACCAACAGAAACCTAAGTCCCTCACAAACGTTATCAGGTATCACGTGGTATGTGAATTAGTCTCATTCATGATCAAACACACTGACATTGAGAACAATGTCAGTGTTTGTTTTTGATTGAATAGCATGGGGTAAAAGTGATATTTGATAACAAGCTGAAGAGAAGTTCTCTCTGTACTGGCGGAGTGGTATATTATTGCTAGTATTGACCAGGATTACAACTGCTATTGCGAGATAAAAAAATCACTATTGGGATAGTTAAACTAATGCATACTACAATTGCAATAGTATTGAATTCTGAATTCTATTCAATTTTAGTTAAGAGTTACTTCCCTTTGCTAGTGTCAGTGACAATGGGACTAATTCACGTACCAAATAAGACCCAATAATGACACTGAAATGACGTTTAGCACAGGATATCATCTTGTGACGTCATTCCATCACAAATAGAAACAATACTTCAGCACACACCTTGTCAGGTATCACATGGTGCATGAATTTAAAAGTCCCATTCATGATTAAACACACTGACATTGAGAACAATGTCAGTGTTTGTTTTTGATTGAATAGCATAGGGGAAAAGTGACTTTTAATTGATATTATGTTATTGTATCAAATCTCTGTGAGTACTTCATTTTAGTCCAGTTCAGTCTGTTTCTGGTAAACCTGACTGGTGTTCAATGGTAGGATTACTACTGCAATACTATTTCTATAGGGGGAAACACTACTGTGATAGTTTAACTAATGAAGACTACTATTGCAATAGTATTGCATTCTGAATTCTATTAAATTTGGTCTATGAATTGGACTTCATGTCATACATCTGGAAAAGTTTGGTTTAAAGTTACTTCCCTTAATTTGCTAGTGTCAGTGACAATGGAACTAATTCACGTACAATGTGATACCCGTCAAATTTGTGCGGGACTTAAGTAGCTCTGGTGTTAATTGAGCGTAACTCTTCGTAATTTTACAGCTGAAATAACCATAGCGCGGGATATCATCTTTTGACGTCATGGCCATCACCAACAGAAACTTAAGTCCCTCACAAACGTTATCAGGTATCACGTGGTATGTGAATTAGTCTCATTCATGATCAAACACACTGACATTGAGAACAATGTCAGTGTTTGTTTTTGATTGAATAGCATGGGGTAAAAGTGATATTTGATAACAAGCTGAAGAGAAGTTCTCTCTGTACTGGCGGAGTGGTATATTATTGCTAGTATTGACCAGGATTACAACTGCTATTGCGAGATAAAAAATCACTATTGGGATAGTTAAACTAATGCATACTACAATTGCAATAGTATTGAATTCTGAATTCTATTCAATTTTAGTTAAGAGTTACTTCCCTTTGCTGGTGTCAGTGACAATGGGACTAATTCACGTACCAAATAAGACCCAATAATGACACTGAAATGACGTTTAGCACAGGATATCATCTTGTGACGTCATTCCATCACAAATAGAAACAATACTTCAGCACACACCTTGTCAGGTATCACATGGTGCATGAATTTAAAAGTCCCATTCATGATTAAACACACTGACATTGAGAACAATGTCGGTGTTTGTTTTTGATTGAATAGCATGGGGAAAAGTGACTTTTAATTGATATTATGTTATTGTATCAAATCTCTGTGAGTACTTCATTTTAGTCCAGTTCAGTCTGTTTCTGGTAATCCTGACTGGTGTTCAATGGTAGGATTACTACTGCAATACTATTTCTATAGGGGGAAACACTACTGTGATAGTTTAACTAATGCAGACTACTATTGCAATAGTATTGCATTCGGAATTCTATTAAATTTGGTCTATGAATTGGACTTCATGTCATACATCTGGAAAAGTTTGGTTTAAAGTTACTTCCCTTAATTTGCTAGTGTCAGTGACAATGGAACTAATTCACGTACAATGTGATACCCGTCAAATTTGTGCGGGACTTAAGTAGCTCTGGTGGTAATTGAGCGTAACTCTTTGTAATTTTACAGCTGAAATAACCATAGCGCGGGATATCATCTTTTGACGTCATGGCCATCACCAACAGAAACTTAAGTCCCTCACAAACGTTATCAGGTATCACGTGGTATGTGAATTAGTCTCATTCATGATCAAACACACTGACATTGAGAACAATGTCAGTGTTTGTTTTTGATTGAATAGCATGGGGTAAAAGTGATATTTGATAACAAGCTGAAGAGAAGTTCTCTCTGTACTGGCGGAGTGGTATATTATTGCTAGTATTGACCAGGATTACAACTGCTATTGCGAGATAAAAAATCACTATTGGGATAGTTAAACTAATGCATACTACAATTGCAATAGTATTGAATTCTGAATTCTATTCAATTTTAGTTAAGAGTTACTTCCCTTTGCTGGTGTCAGTGACAATGGGACTAATTCACGTACCAAATAAGACCCAATAATGACACTGAAATGACGTTTAGCACAGGATATCATCCTGTGACGTCATTCCATCACAAATAGAAACAATACTTCAGCACACACCTTGTCAGGTATCACATGGTGCATGAATTTAAAAGTCCCATTCATGATTAAACACACTGACATTGAGAACAATGTCGGTGTTTGTTTTTGATTGAATAGCATGGGGAAAAGTGACTTTTAATTGATATTATGTTATTGTATCAAATCTCTGTGAGTACTTCATTTTAGTCCAGTTCAGTCTGTTTCTGGTAATCCTGACTGGTGTTCAATGGTAGGATTACTACTGCAATACTATTTCTATAGGGAAACATTACTGTGATAGTTTAACTAATGCAGACTACTATTGCAAATGTATTGCATTCTGAATTCTATTAAATTTGGTCTATGAATTGGACTTCATGTCATACATCTGGAAAAGTTTGGTTTAAAGTTACTTCCCTTAATTTGCTAGTGTCAGTGACAATGGAACTAATTCACGTACAATGTGATACCCGTCAAATTTGTGCGGGACTTAAGTAGCTCTGGTGGTAATTGAGCGAAACTCTTTGTAATTTTCCCGCTGAAATAACGATAGCGCGGGATATCATCTTTTGACGTCATGGCCATCACCAACAGAAACCTAAGTCCCTCACAAACGTTATCAGGTATCACGTGGTATGTGATTTAGTCTCATTCATGATCAAACACACTGACATTGAGAACAATGTCAGTGTTTGTTTTTGATTGAATAGCATGGGGTAAAAGTGATATTTGATAACAAGCTGAAGAGAAGTTCTCTCTGTACTGGCGGAGTGGTATATTATTGCTAGTATTGACCAGGATTACAACTGCTATTGCGAGATAAAAAATCACTATTGGGATAGTTAAACTAATGCATACTACAATTGCAATAGTATTGAATTCTGAATTCTATTCAATTTTAGTTAAGAGTTACTTCCCTTTGCTGGTGTCAGTGACAATGGGACTAATTCACGTACCAAATAAGACCCAATAATGACACTGAAATGACGTTTAGCACAGGATATCATCTTGTGACGTCATTCCATCACAAATAGAAACAATACTTCAGCACACACCTTGTCAGGTATCACATGGTGCATGAATTTAAAAGTCCCATTCATGATTAAACACACTGACATTGAGAACAATGTCGGTGTTTGTTTTTGATTGAATAGCATGGGGAAAAGTGACTTTTAATTGATATTATGTTATTGTATCAAATCTCTGTGAGTACTTCATTTTAGTCCAGTTCAGTCTGTTTCTGGTAATCCTGACTGGTGTTCAATGGTAGGATTATTACTGCAATACTATTTCTATAGGGGGAAACACTACTGTGATAGTTTAACTAATGCAGACTACTATTGCAATAGTATTGCATTCTGAATTCTATTAAATTTGGTCTATGAATTGGACTTCATGTCATACATCTGGAGAAGTTTGGTTTAAAGTTACTTCCCTTAATTTGCTAGTGTCAGTGACAATGGAACTAATTCACGTACAATGTGATACCCGTCAAATTTGTGCGGGACTTAAGTAGCTCTGGTGGTAATTGAACGTAACTCTTTGTAATTTTCCCGCTGAAATAACCATAGCGCGGAATATCATCTTTTGACGTCATGGCCATCACCAACAGAAACCTAAGTCCCTCACAAACGTTATCAGGTATCACGTGGTATGTGAATTAGTCTCATTCATGATCAAACACACTGACATTGAGAACAATGTCAGTGTTTGTTTTTGATTGAATAGCATGGGGTAAAAGTGATATTTGATAACAAGCTGAAGAGAAGTTCTCTCTGTACTGGCGGAGTGGTATATTATTGCTAGTATTGACCAGGATTACAACTGCTATTGCGAGATAAAAAAATCACTATTGGGATAGTTAAACTAATGCATACTACAATTGCAATAGTATTGAATTCTGAATTCTATTCAATTTTAGTTAAGAGTTACTTCCCTTTGCTGATGTCAGTGACAATGGGACTAATTCACGTACCAAATAAGACCCAATAATGACACTGAAATGACGTTTAGCACAGGATATCATCTTGTGACGTCATTCCATCACAAATAGAAACAATACTTCAGCACACACCTTGTCAGGTATCACATGGTGCATGAATTTAAAAGTCCAATTCATGATTAAACACACTGACATTGAGAACAATGTCGGTGTTTGTTTTTGATTGAATAGCATGGGGAAAAGTGACTTTTAATTGATATTATGTTATTGTATCAAATCTCTGTGAGTACTTCATTTTAGTCCAGTTCAGTCTGTTTCTGGTAATCCTGACTGGTGTTCAATGGTAGGATTACTACTGCAATACTATTTCTATAGGGGGAAACACTACTGTGATAGTTTAACTAATGCAGACTACTATTGCAATAGTATTGCATTCGGAATTCTATTAAATTTGGTCTATGAATTGGACTTCATGTCATACATCTGGAAAAGTTTGGTTTAAAGTTACTTCCCTTAATTTGCTAGTGTCAGTGACAATGGAACTAATTCACGTACAATGTGATACCCGTGAAATTTGTGCGGGACTTAAGTAGCTCTGGTGGTAATTGAGCGTAACTATTTGTAATTTTCCGGCTGAAATAACGATAGCGCGGGATATCATCTTTTGACGTCATGGCCATCACCAACAGAAACTTAAGTCCCTCACAAACGTTATCAGGTATCACGTGGTATGTGAATTAGTCTCATTCATGATCAAACACACTGACATTGAGAACAATGTCAGTGTTTGGTTTTGATTGAATAGCATGGGGGAGGGGGGAGTGACTTTTGATTACAACTGTTAGTCTGTTATCGTACCAAACCTCGCTTTTCATTTTAGTCCAGTTCCTACAGTTTTAATCTTTGCAATACTATTTCTATTTGGGTGAAACTATTGGGATAATTTAAATATGCAGACTGCAATTGCAATAGTATTGTAATGGTATGGAAATCTGAATTCTACTTAATTCCAGACTATGAATTGGACGTCATGTTGTACATCTGGTGCAGTGTTCGTTAAGAGTTACTTCCCTTTGCTGTGTCAGTGACAATTCATTATTAAACACACTATCAATAGCGATTAAGAACAATGTCAGTGTTTGTTTTTGATTGAATAACATGCTGAAAAAGTGACCTTTGATAACGACTGTTAGTCTGATATCATTAAATCGCTGCCAGTACATCATTTTAGTAGAAAAATTTTAATAATTGCAATACTATTGTGCAACAGGGTGCAGGACTTATAATAAATTCAATCACTGCCTCTTCCAGAGATCAAACACGTGACCTCTGGATTACTAGTCTGACACTCAACCGATCAAGCTAAAGAGAAGTTCTCTCTAGCGGAGTGGTATATTATTGCTAGTATTGACCAGGGTTACAACCGCTATTGCGAGATAAAAAAACCACTGTTGGGATAGTTAAACTAATGCAGACTATAATTGCAATAGTATTGAATTCTGAATTCTATTCAATTTTAGTTCAGAGTTACTTCCCTTTGCTAGTGTCAGTGACAATGGAACTAATTTGCGTCCCAAATAAGACGCAATAATGACGTTGAAATGACGTTTAGCACAGGATATCATCTTGTGACGTCATTCCATCACCTATAGAAACAATACTTCAGCACACACCTTGTCAGGTATCACATGGTGCATGAATTTAAAAGTCCCATTCATGATTAAACACACTGACATTGAGAACAATGTCGGTGTTTGTTTTTGATTGAATAGCATGGGGGAAAAGTGACTTTTAATTGATATTATGTTATTGTATCAAATCTCTGTGAGTACTTCATTTTAGTCCAGTTCAGTCTGTTTCTGGTAATCCTGACTGGTGTTCAATGGTAGGATTACTACTGCAATACTATTTCTATTGGGGGAACACTACTGTGATAGTTTAACTAATGAAGACTACTATTGCAATAGTATTGCATTCTGAATTCTATTAAATTTGGTCTATGAATTGGACTTCATGTCATACATCTGGAGAAGTTTGGTTTAAAGTTACAATGGAACTGAATTTGACGTCATGTTGTACATCTGGTGCAGTGAATAGCATGGGGAAAAGTGACTTTTGATAACGACTGATAGTCTGCTATCATATCAAACCTCTGCGAGTACTTCAGCTTATTCCAGTTCAGTTCGTTTCAGGTAATTCTAACTGGTATTCAATAGTAGGAGGACTTTCCCCTACGATGCAATACTATTTTGTAACAGGGTGCAGAATGTACAATAAATTCAATCACTGTCTCTGCCAGGGATCAAATACGGGACCCCTGGATTACTAGTCTGACACTTAACCGATCAACCTTAAGAGAATTGGTTCTCTCTAGCGGACTGATATATTGTTTCTAGTATTGACCAGGGTTACAACTGTTATTGAGAAATAAAACGAGAGGCCCATGGGCCTTAACGGTCATCTAATTATTGGTACAATACAACACCTCAAAGAATATAGTAGTGGCAAACAACTAAGGAAATTATGGTTCTGATATATTTGATGAATTATACTATGAATGAAGGTCCCTGGATCCCCACCATGCTACAAAACCAATAGCATGTCTCTCCGCCTTGTTATTTACAAAAAGTCGTTTAAATTTGTTTAACCTATTTGGACCCTGTGACCTTGAATGAAGGTCAAGGTCATTCATTTGAAAAAAACTTGGTAGCCATTCATCCAAGCATGTCACAGGCCGAATATCAGTACTCTGGGCCTTCTGGTTCTTGAGAAGAAGTCGTTTTAAAATTTTAGCCAATTTGACCACTATGACCTAGAATGAAGGTCAAGGTCATTAATTTGAACCTACTTAGTAGCCCTTCATCCCAGCGTGCTACATGCCCAATATCAGCATCCTGGGCCTTCTGGTTCTTGAAAAGAAGTCGTTTAATGAGGTTAGCCTATTTGACCCATGTGACCTTAGATGTAGGTCAAGGTCATCCATTTGAACAAACTTGGTAGCCCTTTATCCCAGCATGTTATAGGCCAAATATCAGTGCCCTGTGACTTTCGGTTATTGAGAAGAATTTAAGCCGTTTGAATGACAAGTTTACGCACGGCGCACGGCGCACGACGACGGACGGTGCATGATGGCAATAGATCACCCTGACCCTTCGAGTCAGATGACCTAAAAAGTATTATTGAGGGTAATAACCCCGTAATCCTGTTTCGTGTCTCATGTGAGTTTCCATGCATGCTGCCAAAATGCAAATAATTTTTTCTACGAGTTTCGTCCCTTGAACCATATTTTAATATGGTTGCCACATCGATATCGTGCCACTGAGTACTATGGTCTTGGCGCATTATCACATAGTCACATGGCGGTGTCGTCAATGCGATATAGCAGAAGTTTATGGTGTCTGATATCGGCCATGTCGCACTGTCGCAGTGAGCCAAGCGAAGAGCGATATTGCGACATTGCGCCATACGACAGTGCGACAATGCGCCAAGAGACAGTCACCAAGCAAAGAGTGACTATGCGACAGTGCGCCATACGACAAACCCACTGTCGCAAGATGCATTGTCGTATAGTGCACTGTCATATGGCGCACTGTACAATTGTTGACTGGGGTTGAGGGTCTCAGGCAAGGTTTTTCTTCAGGTACAACAAATAAGTTGTTGCCCGAAAACCCAGTCGATAAATGTTTTGTTATACCCCATTGTGACGTCACTCCGGTCAATCAGCACATTTTAATGGTCGATTTAAACACTTCTGTGGACCGCACGACGGAACAGTTCATTTATTGGCATTTTTGTCAATCGAGTTTATACAGAAACTATTTAATAGGGTATAACAATGTCGCATGCTATATATGGCGCACTGTCGCTCTTTCTTGGCGTACTATCGCCGACAGTGCAACAAGGGCCGTTTTCGATTATCCGGTTTGACTGGTTGGCTTAGTCGTTCGTTTATGAATTACAGACGGACTTGGTGATCAACCAACGGTCGAACCAGTTGTTCCGAATAAACGAAAACGGCCATGGTCGATACCAGCCACCATAGAAATAAGCCACGATATATGATAAACACACATGGTCACGTAAAGGGTATCGCGAAATCGCGGGGAAATCGTTTATACGATGAAGGGATCGCTTTTTACGAGGGGGTGCTATTTGACATTTGGAATGTTCAGTTATGTTTTCAGATTTTTCCTTAATTTGATATATCTTGTTGTAAAGGCATGTGCGCCACGGAATATTAACTTATCCTTGAACATTTTTTCATTAGTTATTTCCGAGAAAGGCATGGCAGACACATGAGTTGACACAGATCAGGGAAGTATCGTATTTCAAAACGGAAAAATCGGGGAATTTGCTTTGAACCTTTAATAAACTATATGATAGTGGTTTAATCATGATTGGCCGTTGCAATGAATGTAGTTAAAGATGCTCCACCGCTGACAAATAATATTTTTTCTCAACAAAAAAACAAAAATCAGACAAACTAGTATGTATCATCAGTTACGAAAATTACTTACTTTACACCATTATCACTATTGAAAAGTTTGAGTTTCTAATTTTATTTCAGGACAAAAATATAAAATAGTTAATTGCATCCCGAAAAAAAAATCCGTGGCACTATATCCTATATGGAATAAGATACTGGTTGCGTATGCACCAAAAGCAAAACAAATTAATTTATATGATTTTTGTGTTAATTAGACATATATATATATATATATATATATTTGTATGGCTGTTCATAGGCAACAAACAAGAACGGATTATCTACGTAATTTGAATGTCAATAAGCATATACATGGTTGTGCAGGTGATCAATTTAATATTATACCTTTATATCAATTACATTCTTCAGACACTGTTTTGTTGGAAAACAAAGAGAATCAACTTATGAAAATATTAAAACCAACTCTCAATAGGCCATAATAGAAAATGGCGCAACTTCATTTTAGTGTTATGTAAACGTGTACACGGACCTTGTGACGTCACGCTATTTGTGACGTCATTAATTAGTTCTTTGAAAAATAAACATATTCCTGAAGAGCCATCATGAAATGGTGAATGTACAAGAGGAAAGTCGTTGCCTTTATTTTATATATACATGATTAAAAACCAATTATTGTTTTAATGATGAGTATAATTTATGCTCTCTCGGCGTTGGAGCATCTTAAAATTACTGTTTTCTGAAATTTCAACTCATTAGACCTACTGATATTTCCTTTTACGTCATGTAACTTAGTAGTTCGAATATCACACATGTACAACTGTAGTAGTTCTAATATCACACATGTACAACTGTAGTAGTTCTAATATCACACATGTACAACTGTAGTAGTTCTAATATCACACATGTACAACTGTAGTAGTTCTAATATCACACATGTACAACTGTAGTAGTTCTAATATCACACATGTACAACTGTAGTAGTTCTAATATCACACATGTAGAACTGTAGTAGTTCTAATATCACACCTTTACAACTGTAGTAGTTCTAATATCACACATGTACAACTGTAGTAGTTCTAATATCACACACGTACAACTGTAGTAGTTCTAATATCACACATGTACAACTGTAGTATTTCTAATATCACACATATACTAATATCACACCTGTACAACTGCAGTAGTTCAAATATCACACATGTACAACTGTAGTAGTTCTAATATCACACATGTACAACTGTAGTAGTTCTAATATCACACATGTACAACTGTAGTAGTTCTAATATCACACATGTACAACTGTAGTAGTTCTAATATCACACATGTACAACTGTAGTAGTTCTAATATCACACATGTACAACTGTAGTATTTCTTATATCACACATGTACAAATGTAGTAGTTCTAATATCACACAGGTACAACTGTGGTAGTTCTAATATCACACATATACTAATATCACACCTGTACAACTGCAGTAAATCAAATATCACACATGTACAAATGTAGTAGTTCTAATATCACACATGTACAACTGTAGTAGTTCTAATATCACACATGTACAACTCTAGTATTTCTAATATCACACATGTACAACTGTAGTAGTTCTAATATCACACATGTACTAATATCACACATGTACAACTGTAGTAGTTCTAATATCACACATATACAACTCTAGTAGTTCTAATATCACACATGTATAACTCTAGTAGTTCTAATATCACACATGTACAACTCTAGTAGTTCTAATATCACACATATACTAATATCACACCTGTACAACTGCAGTAGTTCAAATATCACACATGTACAACTGTAGTAGTTCTAATATCACACCTGTACAACTGTAGTAGTTCTAATATCACACATGAACTAGTATCACACCTGTACAACTGTAGTAGTTCTAATATCACACATGTACTAATATCACACATGTACAACTGTAGTAGTTCTAATATCACACATATACAACTCTAGTAGTTCTAATATCACACATGTACAACTCTAGTAGTTCTAATATCACACATGTACAACTCTAGTAGTTCTAATATCACACATATACTAATATCACACCTGTACAACTGCAGTAGTTCAAATATCACACATGTACAACTGTAGTAGTTCTAATATCACACATATACAACTGTAGTAGTTCTAATATCACACATGTACTAATATCACACCTGTACAACTGTAGTAGTTCTAATATCACACATGAACTAGTATCACACCTGTACAACTGTAGTAGTTCTAATATCACACATGTACAACTGTAGTAGTTCTAATATCACACATGTACAACTGTAGTAGTTCTAATATCACACATGTACAACTGTAGTAGTTCTAATATCACACATGTATAACTGTAGTAGTTCTAATATCACACATGTTCAACTGTAGTAGTTCTAATATCACACATGTACTAATATCACACCTGTACAACTGTAGTAGTTCTAATATCACACATGTACTAATATCACACATGTACAACTGTAGTAGTTCTAATATCACACATGTACAACTGTAGTAGTTCTAATATCACACATGTACAACTGTAGTAGTTCTAATATCACACATGTACAACTGTAGTAGTTCTAATATCACACATGCACAACTGTAGTAGTTCTAATATCACACCTGTACAACTGTAGTAGTTCTAATATCACACATGTACAACTGTAGTAGTTCTACTATCACACATGTACAACTGTAGTAGTTCTAATATCACACATGTATTAATATCACACCCTGTACAACTGTAGTAGTTCTAATATCACACATGTACAACTGTAGTAGTTCTAATATCACACCTGTACAACTGTAGTAGTTCTAATATCACACATATACTAATATCACAACTGTACAACTGCAGTAGTTCAAATATCACACATGTACAACTGTAGTAGTTCTAATATCACACATGTACAACTGTAGTAGTTCTAATATCACACATGTACAACTGTAGTAGTTCTAATATCACACATGTACAACTGTAGTAGTTCTAATATCACACATGTACTAATATCACACCTGTACAACTGTAGTAGTTCTAATATCACACATGTACAACTGTAGTAGTTCTAATATCACACATGTACAACTGTAGTAGTTCTAATATCACACATGTACAACTGTAGTACATTTGTATTTCTACTATCACACATGTACAACTGTAGTAGTTCTAATATCACACATGTACAACTGTAGTAGTTCTAGTATCACACATGTACAACTGTAGTATTTCTAATATCACACATGTACAACTGTAGTATTTCTAACTGACGTCACATGTAGTTTTGACGTCATAATATATCTATGACGACGATGATTGTTTCGGTAAGCCGGATTTATATAGAGAATAGTTCTAATATCACACATGTAGTACTAAAGGCTCTTGGTATATCAAATTATCGAACTCGTTCTCTATCGATCCTCTATATGTTAAGTAGTGCGGTAGTTTGATTTGAAGATGTCATTACTTGTAGTACTTCAAAAGCTTGACGTTGCCAACCCCCGAGATCGTCCAAAGGACATTCCTGCGATCTACAGCGAATGTGCTGTGACTATCCGTGTGTAAAATTTTGATGAATTGGCAGTTCCCGGTCATCAGCAGGATGCGATCGTTTTTGCAGTCCCCTATGATAATGTTGCCCTTACTATCATACACCACATTACTTGGGTAAAACGTTTTGCTCTGAGACCGTGGTGTTGTGCTTTCTCCAGGGACTTCACCACTGTAAGTAAACCGCTCCTTGAAATTCTTGTTCATGACGACAATGCGTGGTTTCACAGAAACACCACCATATGTGTGGTTCAAATCAACCACGGCGATATACTGAGTGACAGGACACTCCGAAATCCTATATGGTGAACCCACTATTGGAATCCCAGACCCGCTAGCCAAGGTAGTGCACAGCAATTCACCTCTTGTTGTAAACTTTGACACGTGGTCCCCCATGCCAACAAGAACCTCGTTGCCGGCAGTGATACAGATGCACTCAGGTTTCTGTCTAGTGTGGAATCTGTGGCGAAGTCGTCCTGACACAACCTCAAGAATGTTTCCGTCACAGTCACATGCCCACAGCGTTTTACTAGACGAAGAGAAACTAATGTTCCAGATCCTGCTTGTGTGTTCTACTTCCTGTAAATTCTTTCCTGCCTCGTCCAGGAGAGTAACTGTAGTACTGTAGAAACTGCTCCACATAGGACCATCTGACGTTGAACACAGCGAAGTTATATAGCATGGAGACCACCACTCATCCAACTTGCTAGGTTTAGAAATCAGACTATATTCCGATCTGGACCCTTCCTTTTCTCTCTTTGATATCTTAACTGAACTTTTGCCTTTTTTCGAAGACTTCAGGGATGTTGTTGAAGGTCTCTCTTCAGTAGACGAATCGAATTTCAAATTATGTTCCGACGATGTTTGATTCAGTACTGGATGTGAAGCGTCCGTTTCTCCAAAAGCTTTCTTCAAGTGTTGACGCGGTTTTGGGTTAGGTGTAAAGCAAACATCACCAAATGTAGGCTTTGCAGGTAATTTAGCATAGAAGTTAATCGTACATCCCGTGTCGTAAATTTCAACGTCATTGCCTTTCTGGAGGGCTTTCTTGCACTCCTGTACCATTAGTTTAAGTTCTGCACCGTATTTCTCCAGGTCTTGCTTGTAGGTTTGTAACAATTTGGCGTTACTTTCCTCCATCTGTTTATATAGTGACAAAGTCTCAGCAGACAGGAGGTCAAGCTCTTCTTTTAATTTGTCATTTTGAGCTTTTATCTGGTCCGCAATTATGCAAAATATGTTTGTATTTTCTTTGAGATGTTCTTCCGTAGAAGCGATATATTGGTCAATTTGTGCAATATTTTCCTTTTCGGTTGTATCTATGAAGTTTTGAATGCTTGCCTTCTTTTTGGGAACGATCGCATCTAGTCCACACACTAAATGGTTTTCATGAAGCGTTGACAAACACTTAGTGCAGACTAGTTCTTGACATTTTTTGCAATGAAGGTCGAGTTGTTTTCCCCTATGGTGCATGCATGTTCTCTGACCGTTCGGACGAAAAGCATACTGACTTTTGTACAAGGATGATTCCATTTTGTTTGGGACACTTTATTGCAAGGTCCTTTTAAAGATGAAACATTATTTTGGGTAGCTTACATTACGAAGGGTATCCGTGGGAATCCGGGTATCCTACAGCTTAGTCTAATGTCTATGAAAAGAAGAAATAAAAATCAATAAGAAAAAGCAAAATATAAATTTAGAATATCTATAGCATCTACAAAAGTATATATAAGATTTTTCTTAAGTGATAAAAACAACTCCAAAATACAGATTGTTTGCCTGAAAACCAAAGCAAGTAACAGTAGGTAGTAGCATCTACTATTATGCACAAACAGGTCACAAACATCATGTATATTGCAATCACCAAAACGACATGGAGAAGGAACCTTGTAAATGTATAGTGCATGTGTATGTAACTAGTGATCGTTTGATTGTGGGGATAAATCGTTTGATTGTGGGGATAAAACTAAAGATGATGTTTTTATGAATGCTCTACAAACTAAACATCGATGATCCTTATGAGTTTTATATGTACTTAATTTTGTTCAAATATGTACAGTTTCGACAAAAAAGCACATTGAAAATATATATAAATAGAACACGTAAATGTGTATGTCTGAAAGTAGCCTATGTGCCTGTACGTACCCGGATGATCACCAGGTAAATCCCAGCGAACATGTTTAGATTTATTCAATGTTTTAATATAATACAATACAAAACAAACAATGCAATAAATTTTAAAGTCGCATGTTTCTTACAAATAATATTAGCTCTTGTGAGCTATTATTGCGACAAACTGAAATATATATGTATTGTTAATAACAAAAAGATTGTATTAAAATGTGGAAAATCAAAAGATATACGTTTGTATATATATCACAGAAATTAGAGGGTAAAACAAAAACGTTAATTAACAATGAACACTCGAATTTGTACAAACACTGTGTTACTAAAGGTAGGGATTAAAACACTATCAGATAAGTGTAATGTACATATATGCTAACATAGCAAAAAGTAAAAATTGACAGATTATACACTAATATAGTGTGAGTTAAAAGGAAGCATTTTAATTTGATATCGTAAAAAGCAATATTAAGACCATATTATATAAAGACAAAGTGTCATAAACATAGACTAGTGATACATAAACGAAAAAGCGTAAACATGACAAAGCTTTAGCTGATACATATAGTGTATACACTATAGTGTATGTTACTATACACAGGAGAATGACAAGACAGGAAAGCATAATACGAGTGGTTATTCCGCAAAAGACAGACAAATGGCACACTGACAAATTTGGCCGTACGACGTGTGGATCAGTCTTTTAAACTCCGAAAAATTTTCAACTCTTCGGAATTTATTTGGAAGACTGTTTCACACCCGAGCGGCCTCAAAAGAAAATAATTTATGACCATACTTAACCATGTTAGTTTTTTTTATGTCTGCTTTTCTGTCTTGTCTAAAATTATAAAAAGATGATTGTTATCAAGTCCTGGAAATATTACTATTTTAAAAACCTCGCAGGCCATATCACAAAGTCTCTTAACATGTAAAAAATCATTTCCAGATATTTTAAAAATATGTTTAAAAATTGAGGTGTAGTCCTGGTATATACATCTCAAGGCACGTTCCTGAATATTTTCCATTTTCCTTATACTTTTCATGCTACTGAAGTGCCAATCAAGAGGACAGTAATTAAAATTTGAAATACTAAAAAGAATGGTAAATAACACTTCTTCCTTTCATAGTCAGATAAGAGCCATTGCGATTTAGTACAGAAAGTTGTTGTGATGCCTGTCTACAAATTTCAGAAATATGATTGTCAAAATTTAGCATAGAATCAAAATGAACTCCTAAAAGTTTAACAACATTAACAGGTTTTACACAGGCATCTCCTATATCGAAATAATGAATGTTTTCAATAGATTTTTTACCAATGCAGATTTATGGAATTTTTTCAGGATTGGCTTTCATTTGATTATGTTTTAACCATTGAATCAAAGCTATACAGTCACTTTCCAAGGAAGTTTTAGTACATTAAAATCTCTATTAAACAAGAGTGGTCCAAAATAGAGCCTTGCGGTACCCCGTTGAGCACTTCCAACCTGTCACCGCATTTGGACCCAAGTCGGACCTGCTGGCTCCTGCCGGTCAGGTAGCTGGACAGCAGCTTCAGAGCACCATCACCCAGTCCATATGCTTCCAGCTTCCTGATCAGCAGGTCATGAGGAAGACAATCGAATGCCTTGGACAAGTCCATAAGAATGGCGGCGACATACTCATGGTTGTCCAAGGCCTTACGCCAGTCCTCAACAAGTCTCAGTAAAGTCGGCTGGCATCCAAGTCCTGGTCGGAAAGCTGCCTCTTTGAGCCGGCCAGGAAAGAAGTTTTCCCATATGCAATGGTTAAACAAGTTACATAGGGGGAACTTACTTATTCCCAAGTAATTGACTTTCCATGGTTAATTCCCTAATTATTTTATATGACCAATCTCTGATTAAAAGAGACTCATTTACAGAAACGACGAAAAAAAGATGACAATGCATTAGCGTCGTCTGTCAATATCTATCAGTTGATAAACATACCTTAAGTTATACAAAGCGATTCTCATAAGTGATATTTACCTATGTGTGGACTGTGGCACCAACAGAGCGTAACAACGGAATCCCCCATCATTGTTACAATCCTGATTAACTACGACATTTTTAATTAAGAAATGTCGCCATAAGGATATCAACTCTATCATTTGACGTTTTTATTTTCAATTAAATGTTTTACGAAAACAAAATGGGACTTTAATCAAAGCATCATTTGTCATAGGTGTAAATCATCCCATGACAATGGTTTTATTCTCGTAAACATACAAACAGTAGTGTGGAGAGAATATAAACAGGACATATACATATAAACAGTTTCAATAATGAAATAGTACAGTACATATTACATATCTACTATTATTTACATAGGATATACTGGTTATATTAATGAACTGAATTCAGTCTGTCTTGTGTAATAATTATAAATTTTGTAAGTGAAATAAGTTCATTGCTCATAATTGAAAAGTGTTTCAAAGGACTAGATACCAAATTTCAAATTAAGTATTTAGAAATAAAGTTGCTGCGTTTGAAATATTGAATACGCCCCTGATAAAAACTTAATGATATTTTTGTTGATAGAAATTATGTTTGTGCTATATAAGCATGGTAACCTTGCATAAATTATGCAAATTTGAAAATGTGGTCAATTTTGGCATATTTATTGATAGTTTTTCTTTTAAAAGCAAAAGAGCACAACTTAGAACAAAATTAATATTTTAGAGAATTAGCAGACACGAAGATTACATCATATTGAGAAATATAAAGTTTGTTTAAAATGCACTCTATATTTACTAGATGAAAAATGCATAAAAATACCAATTTTGATTAAATTTTCACATATTGCATAATTAATGCATGATAAAAATGATTGTCATGGCAAATAGAACTGCTATATTACCTAATAGCACTATAAAATATGTCAGGTAAGTTAATATTTGAAATGCAAGATTCACATCTTAAAATAACAGACTATGAAAAATAGCGGATTTAAGGGCCATAAAAGACCCTTACCATACCTAGTCCTTTAAAAGTATTTGGTCTTTCATATTGTATCTAGACATAAAATTCTTTCTATTCGATATTAATTGATCATCAGTACAGTTAAATAAATAATGGAACATTTCTCCAATTTCGTGTAAGTTAAACATGATACAAAATCGTTGTTCTCTTGGTATATTATTCCATGTGCTACATTAAATCGGTAGCTTTACATAACATGTTCTACAATAGACATTCGCTAGACGTGGAGAAAGAATAACCAAATAGTTTTAGTTTTAAAAAATCAAATCATGCTTATAAATTCTATAATTGGTACCTTTCGGAGAGTTGAGAACATCATTTTTCCAGCTATATATAACATAACTTGAGGGCATGGAAAATTACTCTTTTTTTCAATCTATTTATACTAGTGAATTCTCTACTCTAGAAAATTTGAACAAGATTACATTCTTCAAAAATACATTTAAACCACTGTATATAATTAATAGTAATCTGGAACAGTTTATAATTAAGTTTGATATGTGATGATTTGATCACCCTTGCCCAAAAGCCAATCATGCTAACTTTAATACTGATAGCTAATGGGAATTTACCAAGTTCCCCAAATACCATGAAGCTGGATGTTGACGTTTTCAACTTGAGAATATGTTTACAAAATTTAAGGTGGAGACGTTCCAAGAGTTTGTAATCACAAAAAACCCAAACCTCACAACCGTATAATATAACTGGTTTTATAACTTTATTCAAAATGTCTAAATTACAATCAATAGACAGATTATGACTTTTACATTTAGCAATGGCACCATACATCGCTTTTATACCCTTTTCATATAATTTCTTAACATTAAATTGCGTGAAGCCAATTTTGGTGAAATAAACACCAAGGAATTTGAAATTTTTCACAGTTTCCACGTTGTTACCATTAAAAGTGAACCTAATATCTCGAGATAGATTCCCTCTATCAAACACCATAACTTTCGTCTTATCGATTATAAAATACATTAAGATGCTTTTGTAAATCTTCAGTAGAGACTGCAAGTAATATAGTATCGGCAGCATAGGTAAGACATACAATTTAAGGTAAACTTGTAGTTCATTCTCAAGTTTTCCAGATAAAGCTGAATGATTCATCACTCAATTTCCCTTCGTTCAATTGGTTTCGTCAGACACTGAAATCTGAAGGCTGAAATCTTGTCCAATCAACAAGACTGGTATTTATGGGCGCAGCCATTTCTTCTATTGATACCATATACATAACAAATTATTTTGTTTCTTTGAGAATGACTGTTTATTGAGTAATTCCATGCCTGTTTCAGTGATATTGCACTCTGAATTAAAAAAAAAAACCAGGATGACCGGAACTGTTTGCGAAGGCGCTCATATATTTCCCACGGGAGTGAAAAGGAGTACATGCTCATATCTGCTCAACATACTTAGCGTCTAGCTTCCATGTCTGATATCTACTACCTGATAAACGCGTGTTTTATCCTTCATCTTCTTCGTCTTGTTAATTCTTGACGCCGTCAATTTTGACGATTAGGTCAAGGTGGATGTGTAGGGTGCAGAAAAAAGACATATGCAAGACTAGTTCATGAGGGCGTCAAGGGTTACTTGGAGAATATGACCCTTGCTTCGAGTGTGGTACATTAGGAACTGAAACCTGAAAACACCAGTGCCGACGAATTTGTATAGGTAGCGTCAAGTCTTAGGGAGCAGAGACGGTTAACGAAACTGGTGAAAAAGACACTGTTGGTGATGAAGACACTGGAAGACATGAAAGCATTTCCCAACTTCCGATATTGATTTCTAACGTTATCAATGACATTTCATAAAAATGGATGTCACAGTTGAGGATTTCTATGACAATAGTGAAATGTTTGTGGTTGCTGAGGGAAAACTGTGTTACTAAGGCATAGGTTTGAGGTTCAGAAAACATTAAGATAAGTGTTTCCTTCATCCTTCATTTTGGATCAGAGTATGATCAGCCTAAAGATCAGATGACTCCTGAACAAGTGCCATCCCAAGGTCAGGAACATCAACCTGGAGGACTTCAGTAGACAAGACACAAGATCAACTTGGATACCAACTACAAGATAAACATCATGGTGAATTGTCTGATCATCTTGAGGGTCAAGTCCAAGATCAACCTCAGCCAGCACCAAAACATGGACAGTAAACCCCAGATGGGAATGACTGTCTAGATGATGCACCTCCCAAGAGCTTGAAATTCAAGATTATGAGATATACCGAGGCAAGAAACTGGACCCTGATCATTAGTTATATGTACATCGTCGCAAGGTCAGAGTTGATATTCAATACTCCTGGATACATCAAATAGGCAATAACGTTGGGAGCTCATACTTGGTTTCCGATGAAGGAGGCTTAAAAATGGGAAGGGTGTAGTGAAACAGGGTTTGGTCGAGTTGTCTCAATTATCGGGTTTTGTCGGAATTCCAAATCGTATCGCGTGACTGACGTCGACACAACCTGGTAACTAGGCGTAAGCGTGCATGTGTTTGTTCACGTTTTTCTTCTAGCTAATATGAGCAAATCCTGCTGGTTTATATGTTCACAGAGTGGGTATTTGAAACATCTAATTTACACATAAAATATTGTGTATAACAAATATTGTAATGAGCGAGCATTGTTTTCTTTGTAGATACCGTCTCCTGAGGTCGACCACATGTATCATTTATGAAAAATTGTTGACATCTTCTCGTGTTACTTCGGAAGAGTTCGGAATGATCCGTCATCATTAGAGCCTATTTTTCACGGGCGAGTTCACTTGAAACTCTAGAGTTAACACGAGCGGTGCGTGTGACGTAATTTGAAATTTGAACTCTACCCGTGTCTAACCCAGCTGAGACCCAGGGTTCGGAGAGTTTCTCTCGGAGTAGACCAACGCATTTTGTTCACGACTCTCGAGCTAGGGTCTATAAATAGGGTTTTACGTCACTCAGCTCATCCTGCGAGTTTCACGTGAACTCTTCCGTGTACACGTCGATCGCGACATCTCGGAGTAATTTCCGTCAATCTTCGGCCGAAGAATACCGGAAATTTCTCCGAGGGAATCCGATTGGTGTACACGTAAAAAGCATTTCTTACTTTCATAATTAAAAATACTTCAAGTGCTGCAACTTTACAAAAAGTGATAAAATTATAAAGTTTTAAACCTCGGACAGACGGAGAAAAATGTGTATAACACTCAAATAGTTTTAGACCATACAACTTTAAATACAAATAAAAATTAACCTGTCCTATGAACTGGTTTTCTTATTCCATTACAGGGACAGAGAGAAGGTTAGTAGTAATTTCATATATTAATGAGTAAATAGGCACTCCATTTTCACATCCGGGTATATATATTTGAATTTTAACGACAATATATACACAAGGTTTTGAAATACAGCGTATATACTTTCCAGAAATAGACTTCAGTCACGTTTTTTAACGAAAACACCACTTAGATAAAGAAAATGTGTACATTTAGAAAATAAAATGGTATGATTTGTATTTACGTATACGTTCACTAGTTTGTTAAACAACACATTGACGTCATAATGACGTCACCACTTTTTAGACATTGGTATGTTAAGGATGTATTCTTCTGAGGTTTCAGTCCCGTTGAAGTCTCGTTTCGACAAAGATCAAAGAAGTTGAGTGATTTTCTAATACAATCTATCAATATCTGTAGCAAGTTGCCAGTTGCGAATTTTGTCAAAAAATGACATTTCTATATTTAGTAGATTTTTCATACAGGTATTTTAACAAATGGCCCATTTGGCGGCCATTTCGCAATTTTACTTTGAGTAGGGCAACAGTTTACCATTTTTTCCTAAAATTGTTTTTACTAAAACCATCACTGTGCTGCCAGCATTTTTAGCGGCATCAAGCTATTTTTTGCTGTAAATCTTTACTTATATCGTGGTAATTAAAATATTGAGCATTAATGTGTGAAATGATACGCTTTTCACTTTATTTTTACATTTAATGGTAATTTGAGCACTTCTATTTTTTACCCTAAAATATTGAAAAATAACAAATATTCAAATGGGGAAAAAAGTAAGCACACGGACCCCCTGTTTTCTGTCTGATTTAGAAAGACCAACCCTTTCCCTATTGTATGCAAAATATAGTAACAAAAGTTAATACCAGAACTTTTTCTGTAAAGGGTTAAATCGGGGGGAAATGGCTGAAAATGTCGCATTTTGTAGCTCAAAATTAAGGGGTATTGAAAACTGAGAAATATGAGTCTTATTAATCAAAACTGATATATTATTACAGAAGACCACTAGGAAGTAAATTCTACAAACATCCATATATATCAAACAACTCATAAGGAAATCATGGCTTTAATCCCGTGTGTACATGTAAATGACCAAAACAGCAAAATTCCCATAAAATCCAATATTTTGTCACCTAGGTGTCTTTGAGTGAAAATAGCTCAAAAATGAGCACACGGACATATTTGTTCTTCCAATTTCTTTGATGGTATCCTTAAGAGAACATTAAACAGGTAGTGTGAAATGTTAATACTTTGTTAGCCCTGCAGGTAGGGCGTTAGAATTGTACCTGCTGCCCCTTTTGCATGATCGTAAAAGGCGACTAAATTTATGCCCTTATTTTTTCTCTTCTTCCTTACTGACTTCATCTTTCCTAATGCCTCCCTTGGCACCGCCTCACTTTTGGCCTTGAGTTGAGCGTTCGCCCCTGTAAGGAGGGCTTTGGGTTCTGTCCCCTGGCCGAGACACACCAAAGTCTATAAAAATGGTAGTTTCTGCTCCTGCTTGGCGCTCAGCATACAGGGAATGGGACGACTGGTTCGCCCGTTGTCAGTGTAATGTGACCGAGTGGGGTGTGTTGCTTGGTGTCTTCGGTGGCATGCATCAGTGATATAGCACTATAAAAAGGGCAACAGTTCCACTATACAAGAAGACACAACATGAATATACCACAGTCTCCCAAAACACGCAGCTCGCATAACATACAGGCAACACACCACATACATGGAGGACTGTCCTTACATGACCATAGCTGTTAATAGGACGTTAATCAAACAAACAAACAAACAAACTTTGTAAAGCATTGTGATTTTGGTTATAGAATGCCCCAGTTCTCAACAAATCAACCGCTTTCTGTATAAGTATTACCAGAATTACAGAAGGTAATCACCAAAACCAGAAAACGCTTTACCACCATTTCAAGTATCATGGAAGCTAATGTCCTTTATTTTCGACTTTTCAAAAACATTATAACTAGCAGTAATGATACCTAACTAACATTTAAGCATTGGTTGTCATATTTTTGATATGCATTGGTGTGTAACGTGTAACATACATCGGATGTTCTAGTATAACCAATGATGCGCGTTAGCGCACCACGATAGATATGCTAGAACACCAAATGTATGTTACACACCAATGCATGTCAAAAATATGACAACCAATGCTTATATTTACATTGATATAGTCTTTCCCGTTATAAAAAGAAAATTGAAAAAAAATAAAGTACACAAATAAAAGTTGTACGTTTGTATAGAGAAAAACATCATTTGATGGAATAGCCAATAATTTGGCGGGAGATGAGTTCTGGCTCCTTCCGGTGTGTTGCTACGGACAACCGACTACACAATAACAGTAGATGTCCCAGCGATAAAACGGGAAGTAGTGTTAGACAGTATGCCTGTGTCAATTACATATATGTAACCTGAATTGCAATCTGGATACATAGACTGCGTCCATTAGTTTGCTATTTTATGTTCAAAATTAGCACAAAATTACTGTCAATAAATATATGGAACACTTGTCATTCGCTTCTTCATGAACGACGGTATTCCATTTTTAGTTATGTATATATACAAATGTATTTTGACAGATTGAAATATACAATATATGTAATATATCTAACATTTTCAACAATATCTAAAATACATTCACTTACCTTTTTCAATCAAGAACCACCCTCGATCTATTCCTGTGATAACCATACATTGGAGTAACGGTATCGTCTGATCACTTGAATAACCGGTTTACTGAAGAGCTCAGAATAGTATATTTGCAAGTAACAGTTACATGTATTTCACTTCCTTGTTCTGCAACGTTGCCGCACACATGTATTCCGCAACGTTGCCGCACACATGTATATGAAATTTAAAACGGATATTTAAAATGATTTCTAATAGTGGATCGGCTAAGGTCGATTTTTCGGCAAAATCGTTCAAAGTTTGAAGAAAGCATGAAACTTTAATTTGCATATGGCTTCATTGGGACATAAGGTTTCAGAAAAAAAATGGCTCAAAATGGCCGCTAAAAACGACCTTCTGTACCCATATCTCACGTTCTATACCAGCTAGATCCAAACTTTTAAGTCTTCACTCATATTATTGATACTTTGGAACATTCTGGTAGTGTTAAACTTCATGTAGAAGGACAGCCAACTTTGTGAGCTCTCTCTGTTTTAATGCATCTAATTAGCTAAGCTGACTTTAAGCAAATATAGTGGAGGACTATCTTTCATTGGCTTTATCGTCTCCTCAACTAGAATATCTTCAAAGTCGCAAGTCAACCGCGTTTGTCCATCTGTGGATAACACCCAGCTCATACTTTGTCACTTCTACTGCGATCTATCGAGCGTCTGGCTTCTCTTCTGGTTTTGACAGTAGATCCACAACTGATTTCTTGTCACTACCCATTACTTCCAATGTTGGTAAAAGCTTATAAGATGAACGTGCAGGAAACAGGAACATCCATTCCTACATTCTAGGGTTAATAGAATATTACATGGGCCTGTCAGGTGGACAGGGACATCTCAACCAGAGTAAAAGATTTTGGCTGGTCAACCCGAGGCTTGCTGGTCAAAATCTTTCACGAGGGTTGAGATATCCATGTCCACCTGGCAGGCCCATGTAAGATTCTTTTTCTCCCATACTTTAACGAGAAATTGTGAAAATTCAGTTGATATGAACGTATGTGCGTAAAAATGGCCGCCGCATGTATTGATGACGTCACTGTCTAGCGCATGTGAGCTGTCTTTTCCTTACCCCGGTAAAAGACAGTTATCTTTTTCCTAGTAAGCGCGGGATAACCCTGTTAAGTATGGGAGAAATTGATATCTTCTACCAAACCTTCATACTTCGTCTTCCTCCTTTTAAATCCTTCCTCATGGTGTGCACATGTACCTCCTATGGAACTCTCAAGTTATCCATAACTACTTGAGAACATCAATACACACATTTCACCTTATGGTGTCTGAGAATACAACCCATCTTATTTCTTAATTCGGCAAGGTTTCAGAGGACCAATATCTAAGTTTTCTGTCTATGTAGTTCCCAATCTTATTTATACTCTAACATATCCATTGTTTGCACGTAGTTTGAAGGCTTACTGTTCTTCTGTTCTTCACCACTACAACTTACTTTCACCCAGTCCTTGGTGCCTTATTCATGTTTTACTGACGGTGGTTATGTGGTTTAGGTGGATTTATATGGCATACACTGCACTTCTAACATAGCGCACCATATCTATTCTTAATTCAACACCATCATCGGTGTTGCCTTCGCCGTCTTCATCTCCTCAGCCAGTAATGAGATGGGGAGTTCTCATAGGCTCAGCTAACGTTTGTAAAGTTTTGAAATGGATTCTAGTGCTACTACTGTTAAATTGATAAACGTACCACAAAAGGTCATGTCAGACGAGGTAGACATTCACGCTTTGGTGGCAAAACCTTGCTATGAACTTACTCTAAGTCCTTCCTTAAGTGGAGTTTTCTGATGTTGTTGGAGTCATTCAGGATTGCATCGAACGAATTTCCCTGACATTTTATCTGATTATTAGCAATAGAGAGAATATCTTCCCCTGAATCAACATCAAATTTCCTAAGATGCGGTTAACGTCCGGATATCAACGTGGTTATGGAATATATTTTATCCATCTTATCCATGACGCCTCCGTTGGAAGACGAATCCCAATGGATATCCTTGCGTTTAGTACTTTTGTTTGTAGGTATGATATTAAGGTGAATCTCCATCACACAAAGTATCACTCGGATGCCTTCTGAAGTGATTTCTTTTAGGTAATTTCTGTTAATTCCCTTGCTGTGGTCAGGGATAGTGGTATAGTATCATCCATATGCATTAAATAGTTGCAGTCATAACAAATCATTTGAAGCCTTGAATGTCTTCTTGTATTCAAAGCTTCAAGCCAAAATATATTCGTTAGCCGTCATGAAAATTTTCATTCTTCTGAAAAATGATATCTTTCATTCCACATTAAAAAAGGAGATGATCCTCAATTGGTTTCTGTTGTTTACAATTTGTATCTTTCGGAAACACCTCCTCTGCTCTCTACAATTTATCAGATATCTCATATTTCTTCCAAATGACATTTATGAGTTTCTACAATATCTTTTATAAGGTTTAGGCATATATTGCATTTGCAGACAGTGTAAGATATACAAATCGGTCATTGTACTAATGTAGGGAAGATCTCCTTCGGGATAGGTTATTTCCAATTTCATGATAAAGACGATTTTTCAGAGCAATTTGTGATTTTTCTCTTATTAAATATGAACTTACATTTTGTGTAAAAAGTCTCTGTCAATGCCTCTTTTTAAAGTTAATACTGAGAGTTCTTGTATGAGTGTTTATCAAGAATAACAAATATTGCTATCGTTTAACATTTGATTCTGGAGCTATAATTATCTTTTAGGAATGAAATGTGTGTAAGACATTTATGTTTTTGAAGCTGCTGTAAACTGACAGAGAGCTCAGTTCATGCCTGGGGAAAGTTTTTACATCAATATTAAATTCACGATTGTAATTTTCTAACAAAATTAACCCTTGATAAAATATTTATTTTACATGCATTGATGTCGGGAAGAAAATTGTTCTATAATTCATTGACTTCCGCAAGGCATTTGATTCGGTTTACCGGATTGGACTGTGGAGTAATTTTTTTAAAAGTAGTATTATAGGTAAAATAAAAGTCTTGTTTAATATGTATTCAATTACCAAATCATGTGTTAGAAATGATAATGAAGTATCAGCGATGTTCACATGTAATATCGGGTTGAAACATTTTTGTTTGCATTGTATCTTAACGATTATAAGATTTTGTTCATGTCGAAAAATGTTAACTGTTTATTATAACTAATTGTGTTGGGATTATTTTACATGCTGACGATAGTCTTAATGTCAGAAACTCCGGAAGGTTTGCAGCCTATGCTGTTCCAAGAATATTTGGGTGCCGTAGATCGTGAGCTCGAGGCCCGGATAGGGCACGAGTCAATAAATTGTCATGCTTTGTTAAATTGTATTTCTTTGATATCTAATATTTACTAAACACAATGTATCATATGCGTGTTGTGTTGTTGATCCAAAGATTTAATTTGACAATTTCCACAGTGATCATGTCAGCATATCGAACCGACTATCACTTCATCATAGCAACGTCCTTTTGTGGGGACGTCGAGGTGGCGCAGTGGTAGAAGGCGCAGGTATGTTTGGCTAGGCGATTGGGTGCCATGGATCGTGAGCATGAGTCAATAAATTATCATGCTTTGTTAAATTGTGTTTCTTTGGTAGTGAATATTGGAAAGTAATAGTGAATAAATTTAAAAACAAAGCTAGTAGTTTTTTTCAAAAAGAAAACATAACAATGGAAATAAGTTCACATTATATAATGGGAAGCTTGAGATACAAGACACACTCATTTTGTTTATTTACAATGGCAACTTTACTGCAGCGAAAAATCGACGGTCTGAACATGCCCAAAAGGCACTTTATGTTGTATATCGTAAAATAAGAAATAACCGGTATTGACTTACCAATTGACTTGATATTTAAATTATATGATACACTAGTCACTCCTATTTTATCATACTCATGTGAAATATGGGAATATGAGAACACAAAACTTCTTACTTCTTTTACAATTTTGCAAGAGAATATTAGGCCTGAGAAAAGCACGGCAAATTTTATGGTATATATAGAATCTGGAAGATACTCATTAGATGTTGATATAAGATCAAGAATGGTCAAATTATGTTTGGTATATGTTGATTTGTAATGAAAATAAATTATCAAGATTTGAAAAAGGACAAATACAATTAAAATGGATCATCTTTATAAAAAATACTTTAGATAATGTACATGAAGGTTTAAGTCATGTCTGGTTATATCAGCAAAGATGTCAACCATATATTAACTTTTTAAAGAACGAAGTTAAACAAAAACTGATAGACAAGTTGACATGTTTATAATTTTTTTGAAGAAAATTTTGGTTTAGAAGATTACTTGATACGGCTGAAAAATTAAAATTCAAAACTTTGCAAAAATTAAATTCTTATATGAAACTACAAGTAGAAACGGGAAGATGGAGAGTGTTGCAAAGGAATGGTAGAAAATGTACATTATGCAATACGAGTATAGGAAATGAATTTTTTTTTTTTTATATTTAATAATATTAATGTTAAACAACTAAGATTAAAGTATGTCCCATCCTATTATCACAGAAACCCAAGCAGAGTTAAAATGGAAGGAATGTTCAGAATTTTCAATAAGAGGCTTTTAATTAATATTAGTTCATTTAACAAAAAAATATCATTTCTTTTATAAAGCTTACACTTTCCGCTTCTATTACCATACATGTATAATGAATACAAACAAATACCATTTTTAAATACAGTAGTATCTCATGTACTACATTTTGTATTAATATCCGTTCAATATCTACAAGTACATATATAAATGTGCCTGTCATGCACAAAAACTTATTTTAAATTGGACTTCTCGTCTTTAAACTTTTAATCTCTAACTTGTGATAAAATTGAAATATTGTGTTTGACACAATGGTCCAAATTTTATAAAAGTTATTATACAAACTAAATTACCCATAAACATGCAAATGAAATGATAAAGAACTACAATATTTTCGACCTGAATTTCACATAGATTTAAATCCAAGGTACGTTAACTTACGGTTTCAAACATAATAATATGGTTGTGACCATTATTGATCACATCAGAATCGCGTTGATAGTTAGAGTACTTGCCTGAATATCCTTGCTTTAAACTTTCCTGGTACACCTGTCTTGTCGGTGCTACTAAGTCCTTCATCAACTTGTCGCTCTGTTGTTATTATTGGGAGTCATTCAAGTTATCATATCATTTCCCTTGACACTTAAAGGGTTTGTGGCACAACTTGCTATTTTAACAGCTGCCAACAATCGATGTCCTCTCCCGGAACAGAAGGTGAACTTACAATTGCCTCGACACTCGGCCCTTTTTCAGGACAAGAATCTGGATGTTTGGTTGGCTTAAATATATTATTCTAACCCAGGATACTGTCTAATGTTGTGATGATCCACCTTGTACATGGGTTGTTGCGCATCAATACTCCAGGGGTTCTGATCACTTACGAACTCTACACCCCTGGACTATCTCATAGTAAAACGGTACACTGTGGTCGACTGTGCGGCTTTGAAGTTAGGCGTCGCTCTCCCTGGAGTCTTCAAAGGAATTTTTTGCTAGCCTGTGATTGGTTCAGATTTTTTTTCTCTGATGAGCTGCCTTCAGTTTTACTATGAGATAGGAGATTGTATGTGATCGGAACCCCTGGAGTATCGGGGATGGTTGTTGCGGTGATATCGGATTATCCATGAATCCCCTACTCTGTGGTTGTTTGTTCTGGACAGTGGAACTCGTGTCTCCATATCCCCATAATCGATGTGACATGGGGTGTAGTGATCGTAAGCGATTGGAACCCATGGAGTATCGAGGAGGATCCCCTGAATGAACATCACTACTACTATAGAACTGTTCCATTCGTCTCCACTAAACGTCCTGAATACATGTATATTTGGTCAGTTTGCATACCTATCATTATCACCTTGTTATAATCAATACATACCAATGTTAGTAGTAAAAACATCTAATTGCTGTTTTAATTCTTTCAGGGTCAGGCATGTGCTCTAATGCTGTCAAGATCGATATCCACCTTAAGCTTACTAGGACACGGGTTGTTGCGGTCAGATCATCCTTGAACACAGGGGGCCAACTCAATGAAAATGGATGTTGTCATACATTTTTTCTAATTTGTATTGGTGGATGGACTGATGAGTATATATGACATTCATATGACTTTTTTTTCAAAAAGTACGAGATTTGAAAAATTATTTTAAAAATCGGGACATTTACTATAAAACAGAGAATAGAATCTAGTAGTTATCCCGATTTTTGAATAATTTTTCAAATCTCATATTTAAAAAAAAAATAAATCACATGACTGTCATATATACTCATCAGTCCTTCCACCAAATACAAACAAGAGGCCCAGAGGGCCTGTATCGCTCACCTGGTTTGTAATGCCAAGTAATGTTCTGAATACAGGTTCATTGTTTCTTTTCTGAAGGAATTTTAATATTAACCTCTAAATCCCCTATTGGGCCCCAAAAGATGTTTGTGGCCAAATTTGGTTATATTCCATGCAGAACTCTATGACTAGTAGCGATTTAAAGGATTTACCTCTATTTCCTCTATTGGGCCCCACCTCTCCTGCCCCCGGGGTGTCAGAGCCAAAATTTATACAAGTTCTGTGCTCCTACCCCCAAGGATGTTTGTGGCCAAATTTGATTACTTGTGAATCCATACAGAATTCTAGGACAATTAAGTAGCGATTTATAGGATTTACCTCTATTTCCCCCATTGGGCCCCACACCTCCTGCCCCCGCGAGGCCAGAGCCAAAATTTATACAAGTTCTGTTCCCCTTCCAAAAAGGATGTTTGTGCCCATTTGGTTACATTCTATTCAGAACTCTATGACTAGTAGCGATTTAAAGGATTTACCTCTATTTCCCCTATTCGGCACCCGCCCCTCCTGCCCCTGGGGGATCAGAGCCAAAATTTATACAAGTTCTGTTCCCCTTCCCCCAAGGATGAATGTGGCTAATTTTGGTTACAATCCATGCAGAAATCTAGGACAAGTAGCGATTTAAAGGATTTACCTCTATTTCCCGTATTGGCCCCCGCCCCTCCTGCCCCCAGGGGGTCAGAGCCAAAATTTATACAAGTCCTGTTCCACCTCCCTCAAAGATGTTTGTGGCCAAATTTGGTTACAATCCATGAAGAACTCTAGGACAAGTAGCGATTTATAGGATTTACCTCTATTTCCCCTATTGGGCCCCGCCCCTCCTGCCCCTGGGGGGTTAGAGCCAAAATTTATACAAGTTCTGTTCCCCCTCCCCCAAGGATGTTTGTGGCCAAATTTGGTTACAATCCATGTAGAACTCTATGACTAGTAGCGATTTAAAGGATTTACCTCTATTTCCCCTATTGGGCCCTGCCCCTCCTGCCCCTGGGGGATCAGAGCCAAAATTTATACAAGTTCTGTTCCCCTTCCCCCAAGGATGTTTGTGGCTAATTTTGGTTACAATCCATGCAGAACTCTAGGACAAGTAGCGATTTAAAGGATTTACCTCTATTTCCCCTATTGGCCCCCGCCCCTCCTGCCCCCAGGGGGTCAGAGCCAAAATTTATACAAATTCTGTTCCCCCTCCCTCAAAGATGTTTGTGGCCAAATTTTGTTACAATCAATGAAGAACTCTAGGACAAGTAGCGATTTTAAGGATTTACCTCTATTTCCCCTATTGGGCCCCGCCCCTCCTGCCCCCGGGGGGTCAGAGCCAAAATTTATACAAGTTCTGTTCCCCCTCCCTCAAAGATGTTTGTGGCCAAATTTGGTTACAATCCATGAAGAACTCTAGGACAAGCAGCGATTTATAGGATTACCTCTATTTCCCCTATTGGGCCCCGCCCCTCCTGCCCCTGGGGGGGTTAGAGCCAAAATTTGTACAAGTTCTGTTCCCCTTCCCCCAAGGATGTTTATGGCCAAATTTGGTTACATTCTACTCATAACTCTATGACTAGTAGCGATTTAAAGGATTTACCACTATTTCCCCTATTGGGCCCCGCCCCTCCTCCCCTGGGGGATCAGAGCCAAAATTTATACAAGTTCTGTTCCCCTGCCTCCAAGGATGTTTTTGGCTAATTTTGGTTACAATCCATGCAGAACTCTAGGACAAATAGCGATTTAAAGGATTTACCTCTATTTCCCCTATTGGGCCCCGCCCCTCCTGCCCCCGGGGGGGGGGGGGGTCAGAGCCAAAATTTATACAAGTTCTGTTCCCCCTCCCCAAGGATGTTTGTGGTCAAATTTGGTTACAATCCATGCAGAACTCTACGACTAGTAGCGATTTAAAGGAAATGTTGACGGACAGACGAACGGACGGATGGACGACGGACGCCGCGCCATGACATAAGCTCACCGGCCCTTCGGGCCAGGTGAGCTAAAAATGTATGACAACATCCATTTTCATTGAGTTGGCCCCCTGTGTCCATGAATTCCCTGCTCGCTAGGAGTCTGAGGTTGGCTCTAGACATTTTCCTTGTTCTGTTACAAATAATGCCTACACTGTAGTAAAAAGTATGAAATGCTGTTTGTTTCCTTTCGGGGCTACATCTCAAAACCAGCGCTAAATCTACATATTCACTCCGAGACGGGTTACTTAAAGGCCCACTACCTTCTGAAAATGCTTTTAATTTTTCAAATGGGAATATGAAACGAGATCGATAATTTTGTAGAGTCACAAAAGTTATTAACTTACCGTTAATACTACATGTACTAACCCTTCTGAACAAATTGATAAAAATAAATAAAATGTTTATTTTTATAATGCGGGTCGGGTCGTCTTATGATTCCCACCGTCGTCCTAAATACCTCGCGATAGTTGAATATATATTTTACTCAGAGAATCTTGCATATGTTTGGTGTTGTAACCTCATCTTAGGCCATCAGTATATATTTTCTGATGTTATTGAGGTTTTTAAACAAGAGGCCCATGGGCCTTAACGGTCACCTGTGTTCAGATACAGAATGAAACAAAGACATGCATATAAACACTATATATTTGCCCATCAGGCCCTTGAAGTCAGTCAGTGATTTTATAAATTTGACTTTTTAATCTATGAAGATTATTTGGTTCCATCAAATCTGTGAAATCAGAAGAAAGATTTTTGAAATGTTATCCATTTTGACCCCTTTTGGCCCCACCCCTCTGGCCCCTGGGGGTCGGCCAGGACCAATATGGATATGATGTTAAAATGCTATCTCAGGCTAATAATTCTAACCCAGTTTGACTAATTTCCTATGAAAAATAGGCAAATAATGTTTATAAATGTGTTTTTCCTATATAAACTAAAGTAAACTTGACCCCCTCCCCAGAGGGAAACATGAGACCCCAGGGTCATATTATTCACAATTTTTGTAAAGGACTTTAAGACCTTTCAATCTATGCAGAGTATTTGATTCTACCAGTTCCAGAATTTCAGAAGAAGATTTTTGAAGTTTTAGCCTATTTGACCCGTTTTGGCCCCGCCCCTAAGGCCCCTTGGGATCAGTCAAAGAAAATTTGGTAATAAGATTCAATGGTCATCACATAGGGATAATTCTGACTACAATTGACTAATTTCCTATTATAATGACTAAATAATGCTCAAAAATGTCTTTTCCCTTTATAAACTACAGTAAACTTACCCCCCTCCCCAGGGGGTAACCTGAGACCCAAGGGTCATATAATTCACAATTTTCATAAAACACCTTAAGACCTGCCTTTTTTATGACGAGTATTTGATTCTACCATTTCCAGTATTTAAGAAGAAGATTTTTAAAGTTTTAGCCTATTTGCCCCTTTTGGCCCCGCCCCTCTGCCCTGAGGGGGTTGACCAGGACCAATATAGATATAATATTTAAATGTTATCTCAGGCTAATAATTCTAAACAAGTTTGACTCATTTCCTATGAAAATTGAGCAAAAAATGCTCATAAATGTGTTTTCCCTATATAAACTATAGTAAACTTGACCCCCTCCCCAGGGGGAAAACGTGATGGGTCATATAATTCACAATTTTCATAAAACACCTTAAGACCTGTCCATCTAAGAAGAGTATTTGGTTCTACCATTTCCAGTATTTAAGAAGAAATTTTTTAAAGTTTTAGCCTATTTGCCCCTTTTGGCCCCGCCCCTCTGCCCGAGGGGGTTGACCAGGACCAATATAGATATGATATTAAAATGTTATCTCAGGCTAATAATTCTAAACAAGTTCGACTCATTTCCTATGAAAATTGAGCAAAAAATGCTCATAAATGTGTTTTCCCTAGTAAACTTGACCCCCTCCCCAGGGGGAAACGTGAGACCCCAGGGTCATATAATTCACAATTTTTGTAAAGGACCTCAAGACCTTTCCATCTATGAGTATGTGATTCTACCATTTCCAGGATTTCAGAAGAAGATTTTTGTAGTTATAGCCTATTTGACCCCTTTTGACCCCGCCCCTAAGGCCCCTGGGGGTCAGTTATGGAAAATTGGTTAATAGGATTCAATGGCCATCTCATACGGATAATTCTGACAATATTTGACTCATTTCCTATTACAAATGATCAAATAATACTCAAAAATGTGTTTTCCCTATATAAACTATAGTAAACTTAACCCCCTCCCCAGGGGGAAACCTGAGACCCCAGGGTCATATAATTCACAATTTTTGTAAAGGACCTCAAGACCTTTCCATCTACGAAGAGTATGTGATTCTACCATTTCCAGGATTTCAGAAGAAGATTTTTGAAGTTATAGCCTATTTGACCCCTTTTGACCCCGCCCCTAAGGCCCCTGGGGGTCAGTTATGGAAAATTGGTTAATAGGATTCAATGGCCATCTCATACGGATAATTCTGACAATATTTGACTCATTTCCTATTACAAATGATCAAATAATACTCAAAAATGTGTTTTCCCTATATAAACTATAGTAAACTTAACCCCCTCCCCAGGGGGAAACCTGAGACCCCAGGGTCATATAATTCACAATTTTTGTAAAGGACCTCAAGACCTTTCCATCTACGAAGAGTATGTGATTCTACCATTTCCAGGATTTCAGAAGAAGATTTTTGAAGTTATAGCCTATTTGACCCCTTTTGACCCCGCCCCTAAGGCCACTGGGGGTCAGTTATGGAAAATTGATTAATAGGATTCAATGGGAGGTCAAGGTCATGTGGACCTGGGTGGTTGTGTGTCAGGAGCTCCACCTTAAAAGCTTATTTCTATGAGATTTATCAAGATTTCACTTGTAAATTTTGGCAACCAACACTATGGAAGATTGATTGTGACTTTAGTGAATTCTATTTGGAAATTCTTATTTTGAAAATATGTTTTTTGGACCGTGTTTTGTAACAATGGACTGACACCCAGCACGTGAACACTGTTAACCACACTTACCTGGAATTTACCTGGACTGTACCTACTGTACTCACTATACTATATTATACCTTACTGCCAGTGTTATATATTCATCATGAATCCTGCACGGCAAAGAAGATCTATTGGCCAGAAATCAGGACTTCAATCATTGGGATTTGCCGAAAAATCTATTGATGAAAGACTGAATTATATTTCACGTTTGCTTGAAAGTGTGGTCACTAAGCAAGATCTTGAAGACAGAAATAGAAAGCTGAAAGAAGACATCAAAATAGAAAACCAGCAGTTGATTGAGGAATTAAAGGGAAAGATATTTGACTTAGAGACTGAAAATGACAAACTACGAACAGTTGTCATATCCCTTGAGGAACAGTTCTGTGACCTGCAGAATACCAAAGTAATTTCTGAGGCAGCACAAAACGACTTGGAACAGCATGGTCGCAAAAATTCCATTAGGATCAATGGACTAGATGATCCCACAGATACTGAATCGATTGAGGAATGTGTTTCCAAAGTTGTAAAATTTGTAAAGGAGAAACTGGACGTCCAGATAAGTAAAGATGACATCGACATTGCCCACAGACTGGGACGCTTCAAGAGTGACAAACCTAGGAACACTATCGTTAAGTTTGTTCGGCGACGTAAGAAGATGGAAGTGATCAAAGCCCGTTCCAAACTGAAGAAATCGAAGTTTACTGTGTTTGAGGATCTCACCAGAGCCAATCAGAGGATACTCCATGTTGCCTACAAACTTTCATGTGTGAAGAATACCTATAGCACGGATGGGAAACTTTTTGCTATTCTTACCAATGGTAAAAAGAGAAAACTATTGTTTGACACCCCACTCACAGAGGATTACCTGATGAATGACTCCAATTTCTAGGTTTGGTTTGTTTAGTTTTACGTCCTATTAACAGCCAGGGTCATGTAAGGACGTGCCAGGTTTGTTGGTGGAGGAAAGCCGGAGTACCCGGAGAAAAACCACCGGCCAGCGGTCAGTACCTGGCAAATGCCCCACATGGGATTCGAACCCGCATCCCAGAGGTGGAGGGCTTGTGGTAATATGTCGGGACATCTTAACCACTAGGCCACCGCGGCCCCCCAATTTCTAGGACAATGTGCTTTTTGATATTTCGGTAAAGTGACAAGGCACTATGGTGCCACCAGGATTTTTTTTCCTGGATTATACCGAAATTTTAACTATTATGAGTTTTTTTTCTGTGTGTTAATTCTTCGTTTTGTGTGTCAGTGTCATGATTGAAAGTGATTTTGGGGATTTAAATATTTCCATACTACAGGTAAGAGTTTATTTATTTATTTATTTATTTATTTTTTCATTCATTTATTTTTTTATTTATTTATTTCGATTTTCATACTTGTATATGACTGCATTACTACTTGATCTGCTCTATGTTCAATATATTTATTTATTAAATTTTTCGATTTTCTACGTGCTTAACTACTATAACATACTCTATATGTAATATGATAATATTACTGCTGCAAATGATTAAATCTTTTCTATAATTTCAACAGTTCGGCAACCTTTTAACTTACTAGAAAACTAAGACAATGTATACATGTGTTGCTTCATATTTTATATATATACTGATATAATTCCGGATCTTGAGGTCGGATATGGATCTATCACTTATACTACTGTGTTTTACTTCCGGTATGAGATTATTGCAGATTCGTGCATGTTTATATTCTATTATAACAGTATTACTGCATTGGTATGTTTTTGAGGGTAAGTGTGCTGGTTGACAGTGTTCACGAGTATCGTGACCTTATGTTTATTTGTTTTAAATGTTCTCTCTTTCTATCTACACATCTTTCCTTTCCGCTCCTTTCCTATCTTTTCGAGTCGGCACATGTACTATCACACTTCAATTATTTCACTCCATACTATTTTTATTATGACAGATAATAATATTTCTATTATATCGGCAAATTGTCGTGGTTTAGGTGAAAAACTAAAACGCAAAGATCTTTTCTCTTATTTTAGAGTTTTGAAAACTAACATTATATGTTTACAGGACACACATTTCACAAAAGAAAATGAAAATGTTATTAGAAATGAATGGGGTTTTCAGTGTTTCTTTAATTCCTTTAAATCCAATTCCAGGGGTGTGGCCATTTTGTTTAGAAACAATTTTGAGTTCAAAGTTATCAAAGTGAAAAAAGGGGGTGAGCCTGATGGTAATTTTATAGCAATTGAAATTCAATTAGAATCTCATAACGTCACACTTATCAGCTTGTATGGTCCCAATGATGACAATCCAGATTTTTATAATATTTTGACTGAAACTATAGAAGAATTTGGAAATAACGATGTTATTGTCTGTGGAGATTTCAATTTGGTTTTAGATCCAGAAAAAGATTATGATAATAGCTATAAGAAAATTAATAATTATAAAGCCAGAGATAAGGTATTGGAAATTATAGAGAATTTTGCACTTATTGATATTTATAGGGAGCATCATGAAAACTTGAAAAGATACACATGGAGAAAAAGTAATCCGCTTAAACAGGCTCGTCTTGATTTTTTCCTCATTTCAGATAATCTTCTCTCCAGTGTAGTTAAGTCAAATATTGAGCCTGGCTACAGGTCAGACCACTCTTTCCCTAGTATATCTCTAAAACTAACAGATTTCAAGGCAGGAAAAGGTGTTTGGAAATTCAATAATAGTTTATTACAAGACTTGAACTATCTAGAATTAGTAAAAGAATGTATTACAGAGTATAAGACAATGTTTTGTCTTCCAGTTTATAACTTAGATAACATCAACATTATAGAAGATAAGAATATTCAACTTTCTATTTCTGATCCTACTTTTCTTGAGATTCTGCTTGCACACATTAGGGGTAAAACAATATCATACTCATCTCACTTGAAAAAACAGAAAAATTTAATTGAAGATGAACTTAAGAATGATATCATGAAACTTGAGCAGGAAAATAATATTAATTTAGTTCAGCTTGAAGCAAAAAAGAAAGAATTAGAGAAAATAAGAGAACAAAAAGTTAAGGGCAGTCTAATAAGATCTAAAGCTAAATGGATTGAGGAAGGTGAAAAACCCACAAATTATTTTTTTAACTTAGAAAATAGGAACTACACTTCTAAAATAATACCAAAACTTCAATTGGATGATGGAAAGGTTATTACACAGCAAGAAGAAATTCTACATGAGGTTCAAAATTTTTATAAAAATCTCTACAGCCCTGATTTTGATTTGGAAGATATTGATTTAAATGATGTATTTAAAGATTATGATGTTTGCAAAATTAATAAAAATGACTCAGAAAAATTGGAAGGATTAATTACTTTACACGAAGCAGGGGTAACTTTGAAAAACATGAAAAATAACAAAAGTCCTGGTATTGATGGTTTTACAGTTGAATTTTTTAAATGTTTTTGGAAATTTTTAGGTAACTTTGTTGTTAGATCAATCAATTCTGGGTTTTATGATGGTGAATTTTCTATTTCTCAACGACGTGGAATTATAACTTGTATACCTAAGGGAGATAAACCAAGACACTTCATCAAAAACTGGAGACCTATCACTCTGCTCACTGTTGTCTATAAAATTGCCTCAGGTACAATAACTCGTAGAATAAAAACTGTATTAGATAAGATTATAGATAAAGATCAAACTGGTTTTCTTGCGGGACGTTTTATTGGGGAAAACACAAGGCTGATTTATGATTTAATGCAATTCACAGAAGAAAAAAATATTCCTGGAATGCTTTTGTTAATTGATTTTGAGAAAGCTTTTGATTCAGTGTCTTGGAATTTCATTGAAAAGGTCTTTAAATTTTTTGGTTTTGGCTCAGATATTATAAATTGGGTAAAAGTTTTCCATAGTAATGTTAGTGCAACAATCAATCAGGGTGGAAATCTTTCAACTTTTTTTAAGGTACAAAGAGGCTGTCGGCAGGGGGACCCTATTGCACCTTACATTTTTATCCTTTGTGCTGAAATTTTAGCTTTAAGATTAAGACAGAATAGTAATATCAAAGGTATTGAAATTAATAATTGTCCTCTTCTTCTGTCACAATATGCTGATGATTCTTCTCTCGCTCTTGATGGTTCAGAACAATCACTAAAAGAATCCATTACTGAACTTAATTTTTATAAACGAATATCTGGTTTAAAAATGAATGTCTCTAAAACAAATGTAATTTGGATTGGCAGTAAGAAATTCTCTGAAGACACTTATCTCCCAGAGTTGAACTTACAGTGGGGCAAACAGAGATTTACTCTATTAGGTATTGACTTCCATGTTAACTTACATGAGATGCCAAAAATGAACTATGACAAAAAATTGATAAAACTGAAGTCTTTGATACAAACTTGGAAAAGAAGATCACTTACTCCAATAGGACGAATTCAGATAATCAAATCCTTACTGATCTCACAATTTAATCATTTGTTTATGGCATTGCCAAATCCTGATGAATCATTTATCTCAAAATTGAATACCACTATCTTTGAATTTTTATGGAACAGCAAGGTTGATAAAGTTAAAAGGGATGTAATTATTAAAGATTTTTTAAATGGTGGCCTGAAAATGATTAATTTGAAAGCTTACTTGTGTTCTTTAAAACTTGGTTGGATTCGAAGATTTTTTCAAACTACAGCTAAATGGCAAATTGTTTTTAAGAGTTTGGTAAATGTAGATATTTTAGTTAATGGTGGAAATGAATATTTACAAATTTGCCAGAAAAAAATGTCCAATAAATTTTGGATTGATGTTTTTAAAGCATGGAATGCACTGATCAAGATGAATGATAAGAACACTACTACAGAGGTATCTATTCTGAAAACCCCTATTTGGTTTAATAAAAATATAACTGTTGATAAGAAGTTCATTTATGATAAAAATCTTTTTGAAAAAAATGTTATTACAATCAATGATCTATTAAGAGACAGTACTACAAAGAGTTTTTACACTTTCAATGAGTTTCTTCACAGGTACAATGTAAATACCAACTTTCTTCATTATCATAGTATCATATCGGCTGTTAAAAAGTTCTTATCATCGGCTGTAATTCCTCAATCAAAACTTCAGTATCCATTTGTACCAATTAGCGTTGAATATTTTCTAAAGGAAAGAAAAGGTACTAAAGATTTTTATAATATTTTAATACATAACGAAGCTGTGCCTTCTGGTAAAGTTAAGTGGAACAAAGACTTTGATCTTGATGATGCAACTTGGTCTCAAATTTACAAAATTCCATTCCATATTACTAAGAACACAAAGTTACAGTGGCTACAGTTCAGAATAAATCACCACATCTTAACAACAAACACTTTTCTTTTTAAAGCACATCTTTCTGTTTCTCCTTACTGTAATTTATGTAATTCTGAAAATGAAACAATAACTCATATTTTATGGGAGTGTAAAGAAGTACAAAATCTTTTAGATTGTTTCACAGCTCTACTTGATGTTTTATTCATTCCTCTTGGTTTCAATAAACAAACTTTTATTTTTGGTCTACATTCCTCCAACTCCATTTCCTTCAAAGCTGACAATGAAATTCTGCTAGTTATAAAACAGTATATTTATAGAATGAGATGTCTCCATAAGTCACTCAGCACTAATGGTCTTGTCAATATTTTAAAAGATTATTATAATACTCAGAAATATATAGCTTACAGCCAAGGAGAAAGAGCAAAAATTAAATTTGAGAAAGACTGGAAAAAATGGGAAAAAATAGCTAAACTTTAATCTTTTATTCGTACACCTCACCTTGAAATACTCGCAATATGATTATCATAGATGTATACATTTTTTTTTGGATATATTTAGATTTTTTTTTGTTCTTTGTTTCTAATTATCTATTTTTTTTTCATTATTATCATTTTTTTGTTTTTGCCGATATAACTTTTTATTTCTTCGATCTTCACTTACTGTACGTGCCACTCTAAATACCATCTCTCTGTCTATCCCTCCCCTTTATCTATCTTTTTTTTTCTCTATCTCTCTATCTTTCTTTCCCTTCTCTTTGTTTTTCTTTTCTGTTGTTTTTTTGTCTTTCGTCTCTCTGTGTGTATATTTGATAGTATAAGGTGTATGTGTGTGTATGTGAAGAATGAAAGTGTCCTCGTTTGTCATGTCAAATGTGTTACAAAATTTGAAAAAATAAAAAATTACAAAAAATAATAGGATTCAATGGCCATCTCATACGGATAATTCTGACAATATTTGACTCATTTCCTATTACAAATGATCAAATAATACTCAAAAATGTGTTTTCCCAATATAAACTATAGTAAACTTAACCCCCTCCCCAGGGGGAAACCTGAGACCCCAGGGTCATATAATTCACAATTTTTGTAAAGGACCTTAGGACCTTTCTATCTATGAAGAGTATTTAATTCCATCACATCTGTGAGTGGAGAAGAAGATTTTTGAAATTTTAGTCAATTTTACCCCTTTTAGCCCCTCCCATAGCTCCCTGGGGGGTGGGGACCATATAATTCACAATTTTGATTGGCCTTATGCCTTAGAAGGTTTGTGCAAAATTTCATTGAAATTGCTTCAGCAGTTTTGGAGAAGAAGTTGAAAATGTAAATTGTTTACGGACATACGACGGACGACGCACGACGCACGACGGACGACGCACGACGACGGACAAAAGGCGATTAGAATAGGTCACTTGAGACTTCGTCTCAGGTGACCTAAAAACTTTTATGTTTTGCTCTGGAAAGGTAGTGAGCCTTTAACACTAATCGACCCATTTTTTTTGGTACCATCAAGAATATTTCACTTATAAATCCTTGGTACCAAGTAATATCTACTAAAATGACCCAGAAAACCAATACATGTACATTTATATCTTTGTCAATCATTTTCATGTTTAAAATATTAACTCGTACTAAAGCAGCCACAAGTAATATTTTCACACTTTGTACTAGTCTGTAGCTCTTTTTTTAATGAATTGGCAAGCCTTCTGAGCTATTCTCACTGATGAATGTTTAAAATGCATCAAGGAACTTATAGGGAAAGCATTCAGGTGTGATAGGGAAAAAAAGATCAACAAGTTTTGATCATTTTCACATTTTAATATAATAATTTGTGATTCATATAGAATCAGACCATTTTTCTTATAGGCAATATTCAAGGTAAGAATATTAATAAAGCCTTCAAATAAAATGATGATTTTTCTATGAGGGCTTCTAGGGCTTTGTGTAAAGTCCCAACACACGGATATCTCCCAAACAAGTATAGATGGTTCCTACTATCAAAGGTATATTCAACAGACTTGTATGACATCATTCAGGTTTATCACAAAGTCTATTTACCTTTTAAATGAAAACTACATTTACATCAACTCATAACAAATAGGTTAAGGTAGTAATCATTTAACAACCAACATTATGACAAAATTTTCTTAGGTATTCAGGTTCCAGACCTTCACAGACAAGGCAATCTTACCACGTAAACAAAAATTACAATCACATTTTTCTCCCTCTTGGTCCATTGTTCTAACAATTAATGATTTTTTTTCTACATGTAAGACAACACCACTAAACAGAATAGAAGTGTGTAGCAATGCATGCTGATTATAATGTAAATGATACATCTATATCTGTTATGCCTGCCTCTCTTATAATATCTTAAGATCGATCACAGGGGAGTGTGATCCTTTCATTTAGTAACTTAAAATATTTTCATTTCCAAGACCAATGATTTCTGTGAGAAATATCCTCTTAGTTCTGAATAAGAACAGAAAAAATCAGTAGTCAGGCATAGCTTTGCAAAATAAGGACAGGCATAACAATTCATATTATTTCAGCACAAAAAAAAATGATAAGGGGAAGTAACTCAAGTTTGTTATCAAAATTTCCATATCTTTACTAAAGAATTATATGCCGACAATCCATACAAGAGAATTCAAGTGAAATCACCTAGATTATATCCTTGAATAACTAATGAAGAATGGACGGATAATCTTCCCTTTTCTGAAAAGCAGGCAAATTAGTTATTTTGTGGATACAAAAAAAATTATTTTGTAACTACAACAATAAATAGATCAGTCATTCAAAATAAATAGTAAACATCAATTATTCATAATACTGAGTTCTTCTTTATCCCGATTGTCTGACAATGCAGATATGATACGAGAGAGATAGTTGTTGAAGTGGTTCCTAACGTCATCGGCGTCGTCTTCAATGTTGGTAGGTACCATCTGTATGTTAGCAAACGTATCACCTGTAACAAGTGTTAGGATACAGTCAAGTAAAACACAAACTTCTAACGCTGTATCAAATTAATTCATATGTATCAATCTCTATGACATGTCGATGCGTAAGAACAATTTGTTATATCAAAATAAAATAGAAGAGACAATACCAACAGTCGAAAGGCAGGTTCAGTTCACCTAGTGTTTAATATAAGGCAGTTGGTCAAAATGAACTGTTTTACATGACGTCTTTACTAAACGAGATTTCAGCTCTCTCCCCGCTCTAAATCACCAAAGGAAGGACAAGAACATTCCCATATTCCAAGCATTTCATTGTGATACTTAAATACTTACTGAGCTGAGATCTTTCTCTTTCATTTGCACCAGGCTTATGATGAGCAAATACTAGACATTGACTATCCTTCAAATTTTGTTGTGTCACAAAATAGTCATACCTATGGGAAAGAAAACACGTTTATAATTTCAAGTAAGAGGATGCTTAAAATCACGGTTACATACATATTGGTTTACCCCTCCATATCTTTGTCATATACAGTATGAAGTTAGATACTTACCACCCAACCACATCTTTATCATAGTTAGACACTTACCACCCCTCCATATCTTTATCATAGTTAGACACTTACCACCCCTCCACATCTTTATCATAGTTAGACACTTACCACCCCTCCATATCTTTATCATAGTTAGACACTTACCACCCCTCCATATCTTTGTCATAGTTAGACACTTACCACCCCTCCATATCTTTATCATAGTTAGACACTTACCACCCCTCCATATCTTTATCATAGTTAGACACTTACCACCCCTCCATATCTTTGTCATAGTTAGACACTTACCACCCCTCCATATCTTTATCATAGTTAAACACTTACCACCCCTCCATATCTTTGTCATAGTTAGACACTTACCCTCACCTCCATATCTTTATCATAGTTAGACACTTACCACCCCTCCATATCTTTGTCATAGTTAGACACTTACCACCCCTCCATATCTTTGTCATAGTTAGACACTTACCACCCCTCCATATCTTTATCATAGTTAGACACTTACCACCCCTCCATATCTTTGTCATAGTTAGACACTTACCACCCCTCCATATCTTTATCATAGTTAGACACTTACCACCCATCCATATATTTGCCATAGTAAGACACTTACCACCCCTCCATATCTTTATCATAGTTAGACACTTACCACCCCTCCATATCTTTATCATAGTTAGACACTTACCACCCCTCCATATCTTTTCATAGTTAGACACTTACCACCCCTCCATATCTTTGTCATAGTTAGACACTTACCACCCCTCCATATCTTTGTCATAGTTAGACACTTACCCCCTATCTTTTCATTAGACACTTACCACCCCTCCATATCTTTGTCATAGTTAGACACTTACCACCCCTCCATATCTTTTCATAGTTAGACACTTACCACCCCTCCATATCTTTTATCATAGTTAGACACTTACCACCCATCCATATCTTTTTCATAGTTACTACAATTACCACCCATTACCACCCTCCATATCTTTGTCATAGTTAGACACTTACCACCCCTCCATATCTTTGTCATAGTTAGACACTTACCACCCCTCCATATCTTTGTCATAGTTAGACACTTACCACCCCTCCATATCTTTATCATAGTTAAGACACTTACCACCCCTCCATATCTTTTCATATTAGCATAGTAGACACTACCACCCCTCCATATCTTTTCATAGTTAGACACTTACCACCCCTCCATATCTTTGTCATAGTTAGACACTTACCACCCCCATATCTTTTCATAGTTAGACACTTACCACCCCTCCATATCTTTATCATAGTTAGACACTTACCACCCCTCCATATCTTTGTCATAGTTAGACACTTACCACCCCTCCATATCTTTATCATAGTTAAACACTTACCACCCCTCCATATCTTTGTCATAGTTAGACACTTACCACCCCTCCATATCTTTGTCATAGTTAGACACTTACCACCCCTCCATATCTTTGTCATAGTTAGACACTTACCACCCCTCCATATCTTTGTCATAGTTAGACACTTACCACCCCTCCATATCTTTATCATAGTTAAACACTTACCACCCCTCCATATCTTTGTCATAGTTAGACACTTACCACCCCTCCATATCTTTATCATAGTTAGACACTTACCACCCCTCCATATCTTTATCATAGTTAGACACTTACCACCCCTCCATATCTTTATCATAGTTAGACACTTACCACCCCTCCATATCTTTGTCATAGTTAGACACTTACCACCCCTCCATATCTTTGTCATAGTTAGACACTTACCACCCCTCCATATCTTTGTCATAGTTAGACACTTACCACCCCTCCATATCTTTGTCATAGTTAGACACTTACCACCCCTCCATATCTTTGTCATAGTTAGACACTTACCACCCCTCCATATCTTTGTCATAGTTAGACACTTACCACCCTCCATATCTTTTCATAGTTAGAACACTTACCACCCCTCCATATCTTTGTCATAGTTAGACACTTACCACCCCTCCATATCTTTGTCATAGTTAGACACTTACCACCCCTCCATATCTTTGTCATAGTTAAACACTTACCACCCCTCCATATCTTTGTCATAGTTAGACACTTACCACCCCTCCATATCTTTGTCATAGTTAGACACTTACCACCCCTCCTATCTTTATAGTTACCATATATCTTTGTCATAGTTAGACACTTACCACCCCTCCATATCTTTGTCATAGTTAGACACTTACCACCCCTCCATATCTTTGTCATAGTTAGACACTTACCACCCCTCCATATCTTTATCATAGTTAGACACTTACCACCCCTCCATATCTTTGTCATAGTTAGACACTTACCACCCCTCCATATCTTTGTCATAGTTAAACACTTACCACCCCTCCATATCTTTATCATAGTTAGACACTTACCACCCCTCCATATCTTTATCATAGTTAAACACTTACCACCCCTCCATATCTTTATCATAGTTAGACACTTACCACCCCTCCATATCTTTTTCATAGTTAGACACTTACCACCCCTCCACATCTTTATCATAGTTAGACACTTACCACCCCTCCATATCTTTGTCATAGTAAGACACTTACCACCCCTCCATATCTTTGTCATAGTTAGACACTTACCACCCCTCCACATCTTTATCATAGTTAGACACTAATACCACCCCTCCATATCTTTGTCATAGTTAGACACTTACCACCCCAATCTTTTCTTTGTCATAGTATTATAGTACACTTACCACCCCTCCATATCTTTATCATAGTTAGACACTTACCACCCCTCCATATCTTTATCATAGTTAGACACTTACCACCCCTCCATATCTTTATCATAGTTAGACACTTACCACCCATCCATATCTTTTTCATAGTTAGACACTTACCACCCCTCCATATCTTTGTCATAGTTAGACACACTTACCACCCCTCCATATATTTTGCCATAGTAAAAAACTTACCACCCCTCCATATCTTTATCATAGTTAGACACTTACCACCCCTCCACATCTTTATCATAGTTAAACAACATTACCACCCCTCCATATCTTTGTCATAGTAAGACACTTACCACCCCTCCATATCTTTGTCATATTTAGACACTTACCACCCCTCCATATCTTTATCATAGTTAGACACTTACCACCCCTCCATATCTTTATCATAGTTAGACACTTACCACCCCTCCATATCTTTATCATAGTTAGACACTTACCACCCCTCCATATCTTTGTCATAGTAAGACACTTACCACCCACCCATATCTTTGTCATAGTTAGACACTTACAGCCCTTCCATATATATGTCATGGTTAGATACTTACCACCCCTCCATATCTTTGTCATGGTTTGGCATATCAGGATTGAACACAAATAGCACACCATTTGTATCTTTAGCCATGGCTGGCCAACAGGTCTCAAATCTAAAATAAAGGATCAGAAATTTGATGTCATGAATATTGAATAAACAATGAAAGTGTAATGCTATAATTTAGAGCATACATCTATGCAGTAAAACACAATTACCACAAATATCTGGGGACCAACAAAATCACTATGAAAGTCACTATGTTAGAAACCCTGAATTTGTTGTAAGTATGTTCGTTATAAGTGTGTTTTATATGATATGTTGTTACCAATTTCTGGTTTTAATAGTACAACAGTAGAGAGAGAATTTTACTGAATAGCATGATAAAAAGCCTCCAATGTTGGGCAGACTGAACATATAAAATGGAAATTCCTGTATTGCTTAAAGATATGAGGTGGTGACTATGAGGGGCATTTCAGTGGGTCCAAATTTAGTCATTTCATAAAAGATATTGCACAGAATAACCTACAAATCAACTCGTCATGAAATATAATAAAGACACTTTATGTTGTTCATATTTTCAGCTTGCATTCCATAAAGATTTCAATTTAAGGTAAATTAAATATAGGCCTAAAAAACAGGGCGAGGATGGGTGCTTATACACATGCAGGATTATTATCATTTTTTATCACATAACCTTCGGTCACCACTACAGTCCCACATCTCGACCTCTACATTTTGACGACCTCCTGTGTTACATTCAAATTCTACAATTCGACAACCTTGTGTGGGATGATACTCTCCACTAGCTTGATCTGTAGCGTCAGCTAGGAAATTAGACACTGTTGTTTTACCACTCTGAAATGAAAGGAACAAAAGTTGATAATACAGATCTACATTGTTTTACAACATAGCTTTTAGTCAATTGATTTCATACTGAGAAATATGGTCACTGATATCACCTTAATCAAATTTACTTTCACTCCACATCAAGATTTCTTCCTCAAATACAAAGCTATTTATGATATAAAGGATAAAACTATTAAGGATTAAACTGTATTGCTCGTAGAATAATGCTACTTTTGTCTAGAACTGCTCCAATCGCTCTGACAGTAGTGTGTTTACCTTATTAGGTGAATTGTCTTGCTTAAAAATCATTTTATCACCTCCTCATTGGTTATATTGCCATTTGTTTAACGTGCATGACTTTGGCTCGGGTATGGGTACAGCATACATATTGTACCTGATTAATTGTATCGATCAACGATTTGTAATTACAACGGTATCAATTAAAATACTAAAAAATGACGTGGAATTTGTCAATATTTTATGTTATACTTTTCATAAGAAATGCAGAACAATACATTTATATCATATTTTGCTTCTTGGTTATGTAAAAGAATTAGCCTGAGTGAATTGTCCCTTTAATCCCTGGTCAAACTAGTGGAATTCCTACATATAATTTACTCAACACTTTTATAGTTTTTATAGACACTTAAAGAGTATAAGACATGGCATCAATTTGGCTTACAGTTTGTTGGATTGTTGGTTTATAAAACAGACCACGCAGATGTACTATGTATGTTTACATTTTGCTTGGATTACTTGATGAGAATGTGTGTTTTTCTGTTCTTCTACACTGGCATTCAACTAAATAACCAAATGCAAAGTCATGTAGTTTGAGGTTTCATGGAGATATTGGATATCACTTTTAAAAAAAAAAGACAGAGCCAAGTGTTTTGGATTGGGTTGACGGCGACCAAGTAGCTAAATTGGTAGAGCATTCAGAGGGTCCAGGGTTTGAATCCCAGTCTGCTGTGCATTTTTCTGCTCCTACTACATTTGGTGCATGTGACCAACTGTGATAAGCTTTATGTGTTGAGTCTTCAAGGCGAAGACTGTAAAAGGGAGGCAAGTGTGTAACCGTTCTACATAGATCAGGTCAAATTCAATACCGTGGTTTCAAGATCTATGACTTCATCTTTTGTGAATTTTGTGATGTTATATACTGTATAAAATCAGCAGAAGGTGGGACTAACCGAAAATGAATTGTACTTCACAGTTATACACCAAAACGACTAGCGTGAGCCGTGGATTACGATTTTTCGTCAATTATTCCTGACTCCCGCAGTTCGATTTCTAGAACTCCACTTCGTTCCCAATGACCATCTATCTGAAATCTGTCGTTCAGAGTTACGTCAATCGTCGTCGACATCCCAATTACTGACGGAGCTTGCTTCTTTGGCTCAGTCGGTATACTAGTAGAGCCGTACATTTCCATACCGGAGAATGTGTATTAGAGCCGTACATTTCCATACCGGAGAATGTGTATTTACCTGTTCTTCTACAAAACAAATACTATATGTCTCTCATCACCTGATATGACGAAGTATTTGCCCGCAAAGTTGGTACTGTCAGTAGGGCCGTTGGTTTTATCAAGCCATAGGCCTAGCAGAGGAATGAATAGACACGGTTCGATTCCTGGTCGGGACACTCGACAGAAATGTGTTATTTCCCCTGTTCTGCAGCGTATATTTAGGACGCTTTAAAAGGTAACGCCACTTACCTGGCATGGACCCACTACTAAAACTTTGGCTTTAAACATTCTATTCAGATTTGAAGCGTCCAAATAAAAAAACTAGCAGCCGAACTCAACTTGAGGAATTTGTTAGCGGAAGCAACTCAAAAACGCCACCTACCGGAAATAAATTAATTTGGTGTCGTAAAAGACAGGTTAATATAATGTAATTGAATATATATAATTAAAACATGTGTGATTAATATATCTCAATATTTAACCATTAATAGATCTAATAAAATTAATATAAATTAAGGATGAAGATAATATGTTTACGATAGTTTTCACGTACATTTTACGTATTGTTTGATCACGTGGTTTTCATTTTGAGCGGAAGTTCCAAAATCATGCCTTAGCTTGTAGAAGAAGATGTCAAAATAGTGTTATTCGGTGTGTTCTGCGTATTGTAAATAGTATTTTGTTTTACAAACATCTTGAAGTATTTGAAATAATTGCCATGGGACATTCAAACCAAAATAATTTTACTTTAAATTCAATTTGTTTAAGCGTTTCCATGTTTAATGAGACAGGCCACTTCTCTACTGTACTGCAGAACATAACAGCTGCATAATGTAAAACTGCCAAGATATCTGTACTTTCAGTTTGTTACTTGATTGTCTGACATACACAACATGATGTATATAGGTTTCATGAAACTTTCAACTTAAATCATTAAGTCTTAAAAGGCCATATTCTAAATATAAATTAAGGTTCATGTAATGGCTTTAAACAGTGATATTTTGCAAGCCTAAAACTCATTACTGTGCTGCAATTGAACAGAACTAATTTCATTAATTGTTGGTATATACACTGGCTAACTGTCAGTCTTACTGTTGATATGTAATTTGTGAAGCTGCATGTAAAATACATGTAAAATATGAGAAAAATGTATATTTCTGGAGAAGACATAGAACTCGTGTGAATTGAATTGATGGAACCAAATAATCATGCCATCGTGTTCAGTTGTGAATATGCCAGGTACTCCAACAGTTTGTTTGGCAAAATCGGACCAGCAAATAGCGCAGGAGCCTATTGTAGTAAATGCAAATGGCTGCTATAAATGGCGGATCGAAAATATCGCATATAAGAAGCCATCTCAATTGATACAAATGTTTTTATAGACACCATAAGGTACTCTGAACATAACAAGAAGACTCTTCACGAAAAAAATAGTTCAAACAATCTGTTTGGGGCGAAAAATGCAAATTTCCGGAAAGAGCCTCAAAGTCCACATTTTAACTATTTTTTTTCCGTAAATATTCTTCTTGTCATGTTCAGAGTACCTTATAGTGTATATAAGAGCACTTGTATCAATTAAAATGTCTTCTTATGTGCTATATTTGTGATCCGCCATTTAAAGCAGCCATTTGCATTTACAACAATAGGCTCCTGCGCTATTCGCTGGTCCGATTTTGCCAAACAAACTGTTGGAGTACCTGGCATAGTCACTACTGAACACGATAGCATGTTTATTTGGTGCCATCAATGCAATTCACACGAGTTCTATGTCTTCTCCAGAAATATACATTTTTCTCTTATTTTACTGAAATTTACAAGCAGCTTCACAAATTACTTATCAACAGTAAGACTGACAGTTAGCCAGGGTATATACCAACAATTAATGAAATTAGTTCTGTTCAATTGCAGCACAGTAATGCGTTTTAGGCTTGCAAAATATCACTGGTTAAAGCCATTACATGAACCTTAAGGTGATAAACGGAAATCAAGGGAGACCAAAGAAGGTTATTCGACTAGGGAAACCAGTAATCCCATAATATTAGACGTCGATATTGAGAAACATCTGATGGGCAATCTTGACATCTTATATCAGACCCCTATATGAGTCTTCGCAAGTTCCGCTGTCAAACTAGGGCGGAAGTTTGACGTTTGATAACGGAGTGAAAAGTTACCAGAATGAGTAGAACTTTATCCATGAACACATCCTGCTACAATAAGTGGTATGACACAATATAAATCCACGGAATAATGATCAAAATCACACATTTTATAGGGGACCCATAGCAATCATATCCAGCGCGGTATAATTTAGGTTAAATCTATAAAAGTTTTCGTCACTTCCGGTTTATCAGATTATATGATGGTGTATGAAGTGGAAAGCTAATATTAACAAAGGTTGTTTATATGCATAAAAAGTATTAATTAATATTTTTATCGCTTTTAATGGATTCTGGGAAAATTTTACTAAACTTATACATGTTTGTATAGAAATACTGCAAGACATTTTGTAAATAATGATATTTTTACTTTTGTCACCATTCTGTAATTTGTAATTATAACTACCGAGTGAAATGGCGACCGTGTAGACTTACAAATAGTGGTGGGGATAAAGATATGTCTAAATTCAGTATAAAAATGCAATAGTGACGTTTTATGTTTGATTCAACATGATTTTGGATCATTCTTTCAGGATGTGAAAGGTTAGTGTAAACACAACTTGAATTTTGAATTTATATCGAGCCTATTCTGCACCATGTGAATCCTGTCTTGAATGCTAGAAGTTAGATAAGACAATGATCAAAAATGTCTCGTCATGCTATACCTCTAACATTATTGGAGTGGGGAAACCAGATGCAAATACCAAATGCTGTCCAGTCCTTGTGTGACTCGACTCTTTTGAAACAAAGAAATCATTATTCGGAACATCAAGAAAATAAAGAATAATCTAATATTTTCGATGGTACAAATTTGTTACGGCTTAACTAAATGAGAATTAGAAAGTGAACCAAAGCTCACCCCAGGTGGATGACGCAAAATCCATGGAAACTGAGGAATTCTTCTATCGCGTTCGCGGCCCACCTTGGAGAAGGAAAATAGTTTGTCTACCTAAAACAACTTCTATTTATAAGAACAGTAATTTTGTTATATTAACGTTACTTGTACTCTGCATTTTATTAACATGGAGACAGGTGAGACAAAATCTAATAGGGAAGATTGTTTGTTTTGCAACTTAAGTCCTCATTATATCACACCTAGCATAATATTGAAGTTTGAAGTGTTCTAATACATGTATCTGATTTTTTTTTTTACAAAAAATAATAGAATTAGCTGTCAAGCATGTCATATTATTATACATTTACATTACAATGATTAATATATTAAATATCATTGTATAATAATTTCAATCAATTTACTTTGCTCAGGTCCTACATGTAAGGCTTACATTATGCAGTACTTGTTTCCAATTGTTTAAGGATACAGATGTTACACAGATGAGCAGACATGGGGGTGAGTAATCACAGCCAAGGAGAATATAAATACAGTTTACCTAAGCTTATAGTCATCTTTCTCACATCTTATGATGATTTCTGTAGACTGACAATAAGGTACAGCAAGCAATGTTGGATTTAAGTGTACTGTGTAGATATTTGATGGTCTGAATTTGTTAAATGTTGCTTTAATTGATGGAGCTAATAGTACATACCTCAATGTAATTAAGGTTTTGGTGGTTTACATTCAGTGATTTCCAATACAGGGGTTTTGAGATCCCAAAATGACGTGGGTATAGTCCAATTACCAAGTAACCTTAGTCCCACCATCTGGTGATTATGACGTTATTATTTGAGATGAGTTTCTTGATGTCATAATGTCCGAAAGGTGGGACTAATCAACAGTAAATTTTACATTATTACTCACGTTGTGTTGGGATCTCGAAACCCCTGTATTAGAATACATATACGGTATGTAAAAGTCGTACATGTGTCAATTTTACTTTCAGAATGCATCGTCATCAGAACTTGCCTTGGATTTACCTATCATCATCATTATAGCCATAGTGTGTTGGGCTGCTCTAGTCCTCATTATCCTCGGCATTCGACAACTCCTACTGGTGCGTATAACTACTACATACTAATTATATCATTTCTTCGTATGTAGAAGTGAATCTTTTGTTTGACCTACATGTATTGTATGATATATACCGGTATATAATATCTTAAAACTAGATTTTACATAAAATAAATAGATTTCAATTGAATTTGTTAAGTCTATTGTCACAATTATTCATAGATTACCGGTATATAGAAACAGCTGTACATAATAAATGATGAGTTATCACCCATTTAATTATATGATACTTTCTATCATTAAAGTTGCTCCACCGCTGACAAATGGTATTTTTTCACTATCAAAAACAGTGGCAGACGATTTAGTATTTTTCTTCAGTTACAAAAGTTACTTACTTTACACCATTACCACCATTGAAAAGTTTGAGCTTCTAATTTTACTTGAAGTTAAAAACATGAAATATAATTAATTGCATCCCGAAAAAAAATCCGTGTCACTATATCCTATATGGAATGAAGTACTGATTGCGCATGCACCAAAGGCGAAATAGATTATTTTATATTATTTTTTGTGTTAATTACACATATCTATACACGATTAAACACCATTTATTGTTCAAATAATGAATATCATTTATGCTCTGTCGGCGGTGGAGCATCTTTAAAGATCAGATGATGTAGCTGGTAGATATCAATTTGTTGAGATAAACTTTCGAGAATTTACTACGATTGGGAAATTCATGAAAGTAAATTCCATGCAAATAGAAGTTGTTATATTTCATTCGGATGATGGAGCTGTGTCATGTCTAAGTAAATACCACATAGTCCCTGGACCAATGTAGGAGCCAAGTGATTGTAATAAATAAATGTTAGTAGGTACCAAGTATACACATATTGGTGGTTGTGTTTCAGTCGCGGGGAGTGTGTGAAGCGGGATGTGGTTGTGCTATTTGCGGATCAGAAGAATCTCCGCCATGTTGTGACTGTTGTATAGCGATGTCAGAGTCTTGCAACTGTTGTAATCCGTCCGTTGGAGGTTGTCTGGATAAATGTTGCCCTAATAGAAAAGTGAGTCATTTTCCACTATAAATCTTTTATCAAAGATGCAATCACATATGAAACCAGGCAGCTGTTAGTATGTGTTTGAAATAAAATAAAATAAATTTGAGGACAGCATGATGTCAACATTTGTGTTAAAGTCCATTTTTGTCAAAGTTATATTTGCTGGATAATAAGTCTCATCTGTGTGTAAGTCGCAAGGGACTTTTTTATGATTTTTTCAGTTTTCATTCACATATAAGTTGCACTGGTAAATAAGTTTCTTGATAACAATCCGGTAGAAAATCGAAAGCAAAATCAGTCCGCCATTGTGTTGTTGGCCAATTTTCCTTGAATTAAACAATTTGACAATTGACCATGTACATTGTATCTTGTACGTAATTATTTTCATCTTAATTATATTTTCAATCTTTTAAACACTTTTACCAAGATTTTTTCTTTGTATGTATAACTTTAAATCAGTGAGTAAAACTTACGATTTTCACATCACGATGTAATAATGTTGAAAAAAGATGTTGATTTATGAATCTTATCTTTATATAATTGTGATCTGAAATCTTTCAAGAAGGGAATCATCAGAGTTACCTTAGAACCACACAGTTCTGAAGATATCAAAGTTCTCAACAAAATTCAGTTTCATAATTTGTCTATTTAATATTTCTGATTCTACAGTTTTCAGACAAGGGGAGATAACCAATATCCAGATTCAACTTTTTAGTTGAAAATGGTCATTACAAATTCAGGGGGAAACATTCATTTGAATACGAAATTCATATAAAGTGTTTAAATTATATTATAAGAACAGAATGGGATAAGATTCACTACAGACATTTTTTTTTTATTTCTTGCTAGAGTTGAATTTTCATTATGTGTTTATGGATCATCTAGCCTGAGAAGTAACTGTATATCACCATCAAGTTGTGGATTGTCAATATTTCATTGTTATTTTGTTTAAATGGTTTCCAGCTGGATTGAATTGATCTGTTTATACACAAAGCTCTTCCTCTTTTTTTTTCATTACAAGAATATATTATGCCTACATTGTATCTATCCACTTCTAGTCAATGCAAATTTTGAAAAAAAGTAAACTCCAGTAGTATTCTGTTTATATTATCCATGTAATTCAAAATGATTTTTAGAGATCATACAGTCTTCAAACAATTTCAAAATATTTAATACATGTATATCTCTATGGGCATTTGCAATTCAAAATATTTGGAAACATGGCTTTGAAGAAGGGGAGATAATCTATATCCTTAGAATAACAGATCATTTGATCATATGCTTTGTTTTGCAGTCTCTCAGCTGTGTAGAGATTCTCCTGTGCCAGTGTTTCGGATCAACGAATTGTCTCACAAATGTAAGTATTACAATTGTCATTTGGTGTTGATATTTTCAAATTTAGAAAATTATTATTATGACAGTTTACTGCTTAAAAATCTGTTTCCCAATTTGACTGTTTCTTTATGTTATATATGGAAATAAGTTAGATTTAATAGTTATTTGCATGCTGTGAATTGTTATTTTAAAATATTAATTATCTTGTATTTGTTTTTATAATTTTTTTAAGTTTCATTAATTTAAACCTTAAAGAGGTTATTGTCATTTTCAATATTTTTAGAGCATTGCCAACTCAGTATTAAAACATATGATATGTGTCAGTATGTAGTCGTTTACTTGAGAAAGGGAACTAAATGACAAAGCACATACTATTAGTAATATGCAAAAATCAAATGATGATTGTTGTGAGAACTTGCACAATACCAGCATTTATACATAAAAAAAATCTTGTAGTTATTGGCTGAATTTCTCCTCCTAAAGTTTGATATCAGTAATCATTTAATGTCAAAGTTTGTACTAGCTGGAATAATTTATGTAAGACATAACGATAACGTTTGTGTTGCATGGAAGAGTATATATCCAGTGTTGATGGAATGTTGCTCTTTGTGATCTTCCCTCTGATATGACGTTAGTACGGAATATCATATTTTGACATTCTAAGATTTTTTTGCAAATTTCGACAATTATATTTTAAACATCTTCTCTGATTCCACCAGTCCGATCAAGCCCAAACTCACACAAGATCTTCAACTGATTACCGTGACTAATTCTTGTTAATATGGTGTTGATTCAAATTCAAATATGGCCGCAATGACGTCAATTCCGGTTTAACCTAGACAGCCTTAACTCGTTAACCACTGAGCCAATTTCTTTCATTTTTTTTATGTGATGTAGAATTGCATACTGAGAAACTTTGTAATCGTACATTTTTCTCTAAAATGTCAACTTCCGGTTGTTTATTGACTCATAGTGCAAAATCGCCGTTTTCGGTGAAAATCACGAAAAAATCTTCTTCTCAAGATCTACATAGTATAGAGGCTTCATGTTTTGCATGAAGTAAGCTTAGGTAGTTGACTATCGGGTTTGAAAAAATAAACGAGCTTGACCTTCATCCAAGGTCACAAAGTGCGTGTGATTGTAGAGTTATGAAAATAATCCTGTGAAAAGTCAGCTCATTGAGACAGCCGTAGCTCGTAAACCACAAATCCAATTACTTTCATTTTTGGATATGTTATGTAGAATCAAAAATGAAACAATTCATTTTGTGACAACTTTTCTGTAAAACGTCAACTTCCGGTAGAAAATAAGGGACAAAGTTCAAAATGCAATTTTTCGACAAAATCATTAAAAAATCTTCTTCTCAATTTCTAGAAGGCCTAGAGACCTAATATTAAGCATGAAGCATGCTGACATAAATGCCTACCAAGTTTGTTAATGTGATTGACCTTGAAAAATATCAAAGGGCACTCGGGCTAACAATCCTAAAATCTCCAAATGACTTATTGTAAAGTTCTGAAAGGCCTAAGACCTGGTATTGGACTTTTGGTACGTTGAAACTAAGCGCTACCAAGTGTGTTATGAATGACCTTGAACGGAGTAGCTTTTTAGGTGAAAAGCCTGTCAAATTGTCCCGGTGACAATTTCTAGTTTATCTTGTATTTGTTTTTATAATTTTTTTAATTTTCATTAATTTAAACCTTAAAGAGGTTATTGTCATTTTCAATATTTTTAGAGCATTGCCAACTCAGTATTAAAACATATGATATGTGTCAGTATGTATCGTTTACTTGAGAAAGGGAACTAAATGACAAAGCACATACTATTAGTAATATGCAAAAATCAAATGATGATTGTTGTGAGAACTTGCACAATACCAGCATTTATACATAAAAAAAATCTTGTAGTTATTGGCTGAATTTCTCCTCCTAAAGTCGATATCAGTAATTATATAAAGTTTTGTACTAGCTGGAATAATTTATGTAAGACATAACGATAACGTTTGTGTGGGAAGAGTATATATCCAGTGTTGATGGAATGTTGCTCTTTGTGATCTTCCCTCTGATATGACGTTAGTACGGAATATCATATTTTGACATCATTCCATCACCAATAGAAACAATAGTCCTGCACAAATGTATTTGGGTATCGTTGTATGTGAAGGATTCTTTATTGTTTATGTATATAGAGGTCAAGGTGAGGTGTGACTTTTAGAGTTTTTTGCATTGAGTTAAAATCAAAATCATAAAGAAGAACTGTTTGATTATATTGAACATCCCATACATTATTCATTATGTATTCCAGAGATTTTGATATGATCTGAGTACTTTTTCTTCAGAAGAAAATCGAAATGATTACTGTATACTTTATGTCTGAATTCATTTGTTATTTTTGACAACTTATAGTGGTGCAATGAATGTGGAACTCTTCAGTCACAAAGTGCTGTGTGATTATAAATCACTCAGCCGTTCATGTTTATATTAGAAAGTTGTAAGTATACACTATACTTGTATGTAAGCCTCGTAGCCTCTAGTCTGGGTGTGTGCTATCTGCTATAATCCACTTTCACTTTATAACACAAATCACTATATTACATTGGTGAGTATCCTGCACAATTGTACATTTGTTAGCTGTGTCATATATACCTAGTAGTCGGTTTTCATTCTGTATACTTTTATCTACAGTAAAAAGCTGTTTTTTTCACTGGTCAAACTTTTCGAATGAAATAATGTCAAATTTTGATCAATTTTAATGTTTTCTATTCAGTTTTGCAACTATATATGATTTAAAAACCAACTACATTATAGTTATATATCCTTCAATGTACCAAAGAATTAGCAAAAATATCCTGTAGAAAGTTACCAGTAATATGCATGGTACATACATTTGTACATTTCATTTCTCTCCTGTGTTACAGTAGTTTGATTTGCAGTATTGATGGACTTCTTTCCTGGTGATTTGGTTTTCAGCTTTGATTACTAACTGGCATGATAAGTGGTTGCATTATAGGGATACCATCCTACATGTATATTAATGAATCAAATTTATTTGTTAGGAAAAGTGAGGATGACCTGAGTCATTGTGCATCATCCAGCAAACTTTTCATTAAAATAACTTATCATGATCAATAATTGAAAGGCCCAGGGTACTCATATTAGGTGTGTTACAGCATGCAGGGATGAAGGACAAGAGACCTAATACTATGCCTGTGACATGCTGAGATGAAGGTCTACCAAGTTTGTTCAAAGGAATGACTTTGACCTTCCTACAAGATTGCATGGGCCGAAATGACTAAAATCTTTAAAATGTTTCTTGTCAATATTAAACTATGAGGCCTAGAGACCTAATATAACAATGTCAGCCTATAGCATGTTGGAATGAAGGGATACCAATTTGCTGGTTTGTTGGCTCATAAAACTCACTATATTTACTAATAATCTTAAAAGGTTGGCAGCATTAAGTCACATTTGACTTTTATCCTTCTATTGAATGTATCACATGCAGAATAACATATCCTTCCCATGCTTGATTGAATAATCTGTATAATATAACACTAGCATCTTTTGCACGCATGTTTGCTTTAACCAAGGGTTCAGATCCAGTATCTTCAAATAGGAGCTTGAGTATTGTATTGAAATCCTTGGCGAGCGAAGATGTTAACCTCTCATATTACTGTTAGATCTTTTAGTCTTTCAAAAGAAAATTTTGACAGAAATTCTAAAGAAAACAATAAGTTTATTGCTGATCAAGTGCAAAAGAAATATTTATACTACATGTGTATCAATCTATTTATCTTGTAGTTCTTTTCAGACACTTGTTTACAACACTGTTATTATGTGTAAATTGTTCTTCATGTAAGTTATATACTTGGACTATTTACAAGCTTATATATTATTTTAACCATAATACTACAGCTAAGAATTTCTCTATAAGATATAATCTGATAAACTTCTATGCATAGTTCTAATTCATATGCATGTATTTTTCATCAACAGTAACAAATTTTTTAGTTTTGCTTCCCTAACTTGGTCATTACTATTTTTAAAAACTTTTTTGAAACTTTGCTATAAAGAACCTCCTTCATTTACATCATTAAGGATACAATTGATATTGTTTCTAAGATATATTTATATTTATATATTTAATGTAATGAATAACATCAATTTTGCAGAACCTTTTGAATCCGTCCAAGCCGTGCTGTAACGACCCATGTTTATCTTCGCTGTGTGCACCAGACTGCTGTGCCAGTCAAGCACTTTGTGGCAACTGTTGTGAAAAACCCTGGTGCTCAACCCCGATTCCTGATGATATGGATGAAGAAGATTTACCTCAGTGTCTAAATTTAGGTTTAGGCTTCAACAAGAAGTTAGGAGCTTTCCAGTGTTTCTGTATGTCAATGAGTGGATCTTCATTAACTAGAAGTGTCCTTGAATATCAGAGGAGCTCGGCTACAGCAGGCGTTAATAGAAAACAACCTGTGTCTTCCACTGCTGTCTAAGTAATCCACCTATACCTAAGGCCTAAAATAATATATGTATGTTTCAGGTACCCCTACCTACCCTAGTTTTTACTTCCGACCCTAGCTATTTTATCACACTTTTCAAAACAAAAATGTTGTGTATGAAGTTTTCAACTTAGATTTTTACGCATGCTTTAAGTTTATCCAGATAAAGTTCAATTACGAATACGGTAATGAGAAATAAAAGACTTCTAGCCAGCCTAAAGCCTGAAAGACAACTTGCATGTATTATTTAATGTAGTTATAAAGCCACTCAACCCCTCTCTCACCCCTCCTAAAAAATAAAATAAAAAATTAAGTTAAACAAATCCTGACCGACCTACCCAATTTTTTTCAGTGATGTAATTGAAATATGCATATAATTTTTTTGGCCTAAGTATATATAATCAACTACGGTATCAAACCTCCTGGTGATTCAGTATATTATCAGGATCAGTTCTGTTCTTAAACTGTAGTTAATTTAATAAGGCAAATCTGGTGTTTTACCTGTGATGAAGAGAAGTTCAGTTTTGTGAAGGACAATTTGTTAAAGCAAAGTTATAAGTTAGCTTTGAAATAAAATCTCAATTGAAAGTAAAATCACTAATCTATCATATTTATCACTTTGATTGGTGTGTATAAATTATCTGACCATTATTATCTAGTCATAAGAAGACATGTTCTGAACTGTGATAGCATGCTAGCAGTCCAGTGTTTTCTAATTTGGGAGATGTGGAGCTTTGATGAAGATTTCTGGTCGGTTAAACAAACCTTAGTGTAATATTGTTGATTAACTTTGATTCTAGGCATAAAGGAACAAATTCAATTACTAATGAAATAATAAAATCATTAATCGAGATTTATAAACAATGCATTACATATGTACAAAGTACATGTGTGTTTCATTTACAATGAATGTACATAGGAAACAGCATCATGTTGGAGAAATCATTGATATGATAGTGCTGCATACATGTTAAAATTACAAATCCACCTTAATTTTCATAATGATAAGTGTAGGCATTTCATTATAGTTTTTAGCTTAAGTTATTACAGTATAGCTGTAACGTTTTGTGAAGTGCATTATCAATAAGATCAGAGTTTCCATTATTTCCATAATATGGTGCTTTTTGGAGAAATCTCAAGACAATGACACTTTGTTTTTAGACATATACTAGTGAACCTATTTTGCTTTTTTTTCAATATTATTTTGGTTTTATGTAATTGTATGAAGATAATTTAGACTTTCAAATGATTGAAATGAATCTTTCACCTTGTCCTTTTCAGAAGAATATGCTGGTATCATAGGATACAATGTATGCTGCTGTATCATAGGATACAATGTATATAATTGCCATAATGTAGTTGTGCTGAATAAATTTAATATGGTGAATTAACTTCTACTAAATAAACTACTGAAGCATTGCATGGTAAGGATGGTTTGAATGGGCATCTTTATATCACCACATATAAATTATGTTCTATAACAATTTAGTGATGTTCTAGTAATATTACCATTCTGATCTATTAAGAATTACTTCCCTTTGTTTCATTCGGTCAATGAGAGTAAACTCCGATAGATCAAAATGGTAAAATATTGAAATTAATTCACATATTTTTAATGTCTAATATTTTGCATTGTATTTAATAAACAAAAGCATTTATAAAGTTTTTTCAGACTTTGTATATATAATCATTGTTTTTAACAAAAATTGTAATTTTAGAGTTGTGTTTGCATTGGCTAGATATGGCAGTATAATGTACAATGTATGTGTAGTATATAATATAGGTTGTTTTATCAGAATGTTCATTTTACGTTTGTTTGCAAACTTATTATTATGAAAGGATGGGTAAGATTAGTTTAAATGAAATGTACATCAGTGACAAAATGGTATCAAGTTGTAAATTTAGCACCTAATCTACATCAATGGTATGCTAGGAGTGTACTCTACGTACTCTAAGTCCTGTAAGATTTACATGTTGTGTGAGGTTATTTTTTATGTTATGGTTTTTTGTTAGAATCTGTAGAATAAATTATTTTAAGGAATTGTATCATCCGCTGTGATGTATCGTAATTTATTATAAAACTGATTAAACTGTTTATATATCATAAGGTGTTCCCAATTTTCATTTATTATAATTGATATCACACAATTTTAGGGATCTTACATTTTTGTGGGGAGTTACTTACACTTGTTAGCAAGAATACATACCGCATTCGACCCAATAAGTGCCCCATCCATTTTTCAATTTCATTTACCTTGGCATAAATAAAGACCAAAACTGTAGAACGTTTGTAATAATTTTGTTTTATAAGTACCATCTCCATTTTTTTTCATTTTATTTTTCGTATTTTTTTTAAACATTACACTATGGGTAATTATATTCCCCAAATCATCCCCTGGGTATAAATATCCTGTTATTTATTTCTTGGGTAGGGGGCTTATTGGTGGTAGAATACGGTATATTATAGATTATTAAGAGAGTTACATACAAATCATAGGCCTTAATTCAGTAATAAGGCCCCTCACCTAAATATATCCTGTTATTTATTTCTTGGGTAGGGGGCTTATTGGTGGTAGAATATGGTATATTATAGATTATTAAGAGAGTTACATACAAATCATGGGCCTTAATTCAGTAATAAGGCCCCTCCCCTAAATATATCCTGTTATTTATTTCTTGGGTAGGGGGCTTATTGGTGGTAGAATACGGTATATTATAGATTATTAAGAGAGTTACATACAAATCATAGGCCTTAATTCAGTAATAAGGCCCCTCACCTAAATATATCCTGTTATTTATTTCTTGGGTAGGGGGCTTATTGGGTTGAATACGGTATATTATAGATTATTAAGAGAGTTACATACAAATCATAGGCCTTAATTCAGTAATAAGGCCCCTCACCTAAATATATCCTGTTATTTATTTCTTGGGTAGGGGGCTTATTGGTGGTAGAATACGGTATATTATAGATTATTAAGAGAGTTACATACAAATCATAGGCCTTAATTCAGTAATAAGGCCCCTCACCTAAATATATCCTGTTATTTATTTCTTGGGTAGGGGGCTTATTGGTGGTAGAATACGGTATATTATAGATTATTAAGAGAGTTACATACAAATCATGGGCCTTAATTCAGTAATAAGGCCCCTCCCCTAAATATATCCTGTTATTTATTTCTTGGGTAGGGGGCTTATTGGTGGTAGAATACAGTAATTGCTGTGTTAGAAAACAAGATAGTTTTCTCTCGGTAAGTAACAATTCATACAGCTAACTGCTTCCACGGATCTATAGTCCTGTGTACAAGACTTTATACGGTGTTGATAGTCATGAGGTTCATCTTCAAATTTCATTCAATAAAGTGATCATGACTGTTCACTTTTATTTGTTGAGGGGGGAATGCAGGACATAGAGGCCAAAATAGTCTGCATCACTCGCCTACGTATTGTTAGGCAAAGTACAGAGAAAGCCAAATTGGATACAAATAAAAAAAAAACAATGTCAAGTGATTTTTCTACAAAATTTGGACTGGCCACCAGTCTCTTAAATATCAGAAGTATCATTAAAATTTTGCTTGATAATTTTTGCCTCTAAGAAATTAATCAATGTTTCAAACTAGGGGGAGATAATTTAGTATTAGAATTCTACTGTGCCAATATAATGATAATTAACTTAGGCCATGCTCTTATAGCACTTGCAGTCACCATTCATCCAAAATCTGCCACTTCCTCTTTGGATTTCTCTGATTTTTGTTGAAACATTCAGTACTTTTATGACTAGTCGTGATTTTAAGAAGAATTGGTCCCAACCCTTTGACTTCTTAGAGCTACATATATATATACAGATACACATTGGTAACAATCAATACAATTATTATACAGGCCACAGATTAGATGTAGAAAATCTGAATTAAACAATGATATTTTATAAGGTCATCTGACCCGATTGGTCAGAATAACCTGTTATCATCATGCATCATCGTAAACTTTTCAAAAAAACTCTTGAAAAACCGAAAGCCTTAGGGTACTGATATTTGGCCTGTAGCATGCTGGGATGAAGGGCTACTAAGTTTGTTTATATGAATGACCTTGACCTCATTCATGGTCACAGGTGTAAAAAACGCTTAAATCTTTGAATTACTTCTTCTCAAGAACCAGAGGCCCAGGGTACTCATATTCGGCCTGCGACATGCTGGGATGAAGGGCTACCAAGTGTGTTCAAATGAATGATCTTGACCTTCATTCAAGGTCACAGGGGTCAAATAGGCTAAATTCTTTAAATGACTTCTTGTGATTAATTAAGAGGCCTAGAGACTTGCTATTGGGCTGACATGCTGGAATGAAGGGCTACCAAGTTTGTTAAATAAATGACCATGATCTTCATTCAAGGTCACAGGGGTCAAATAGGCATCTTAAACAACTTCTTGTAAATAACTAAAAAGTCTGGAGACCTGATATTGGGCCTACAGCATGCTGGGCTACCAAGTTTGTTGAAATGAAAGACTTTGATCACCATTCAAGGTCACAGGGGTCAAATAGCTTAAAATCTTTAAGTGACTTCTTTTTAAATAACTGAGAAGCCTTGAGACCTGATATTGGGCCTGTGACATGCTGGGATGAAGGGCTACCAAGTTTGTTCAAATTAATGACCTTGAGCTTCATTCAAAGTCACAGGGGTCAAAAAGGCTAGAATCTTTGAACAACTTCTGCTCAAGGGTACTCATTGCGCCAGTGGCATGCTGAGATGAAGGGCTACCAAGTTTGTTCAAATAGGTTAAAATCTTTAAACGACTTCCTGTAAATAACTAAGAGGCCTAGAGACTGGGTATTTGACTTGTAGCAATGTGGGGACCAAGGGACCTTCATTCATGGTCTAATTCAACAAAGATATCAGAACCTGAACTTCTTCTATTAAAAGAGTTCTTTATATTGCCTTAATTGTTTGGCACACTACTAATTGAGATGATGTATTGTGCCAATATTCAGATGACCATTTAGGCCCATGGGCCTCTTGTTGCATGTATCACAAGTCATTATTGTATAACTAATGCTTATGATATCTGTGCTGAATGTTCCTGGACCAGTTGAGACACCGCTGTATCACGACATTTCAGTTCATGGCTGGGCATAAGAACAATCGCGTAGATGTACCTGTATTGTCATTCAAGACCGACACGGCAATTTTAAGATCTCTGCAAAGACGTGTCCATACAAAATTAAGACAGAACGGACATGGGTTAGATTTCCTGATGGGGCATAAACTAATAACTAACCTCCAACATACTATGAAGCACAATATTGATTGGTGGTTTATTAGTTGTGCATATTGCATTTTGGGACCAATTAGTCAACAAGATGGCTGCCAGGTAGCCATCTTGGAATTTGATAGTTGAAAGTTTGTTATCCCTATTTCTCAGAAAATACTGAAGGGTTCTGTCTCAAATTTCATTTCCAAATTCCCCAAGGGCCCAAATTGTGCATATTGCGTTTTGGGACTGATCAGTCAACAAGATGGCCCACAGGTTGCTATTTTGGATTTTGACAGTTGAAGATTGTTACCGCTATTTCTCAGAAATTACTGAAGCAATCTGTCTCAAATTTTATATGTAGTATGTTTGAAAAAGTTTGAAAAGCAGAGAAAAGATCCCTATTTCCATTGTCAGACATAGATCATTCTTTGGTGTGCGCCAATGAATGACCATGTTGATTATTTAATCAGTCCCACAATGCAATATTAAAGGAATATGCATTACTACAGCAGGCAAAGGCAAAATTACATATCAAATTTATCTTAATAAAATATCTGCAGAAATAAATCCAAGACAATTGCCTGGCCTGTCATTCATCTTGTTGTTTGACAGGCCCAAATATTCAATCTGGAGTCCAAGGAAAATTCTGTGGGTTAAATGATGGACAGAATAAAGCAGAATCAGCTAATGATATTAAATTCTTATGAGACACAACAACTTCAAGAAGTTTTTTCAATCTTTTACTTATCCAACTTTTTAATTTACATTCAATTAGATCAAAACAGTAGATGCATCCTCCTTCTATATAAACCTGTGTAAAATCACGAGGAAGGAGCTATCATAAAAGTATATGTACAGTCTGTCTCTAGCACTATCTATCTATACAGATGGTCAGCCTGTAGATTAGCAGCAATCTCAGCCTCCCATTTATCTCCGTTGTGTAATAACTTTTCTTTGTTGTACAATAACTCTTCGTGTGTTTCTGTTGAATACTCAAAGTTGGGACCCTGAAAGATATGAAAATTACAATCATAGATATGCTGAACATTGCTTTCTTTTTAAAATACATTTGACTTATTTAAAATCATATTCTTCCAAATACTCATGCACCTCTAACTACACTGTACTTACATCTATATGATAATTGAATGTCAAGATGTCTATTACATAAGCATTGTATTAGGTTTCTTATTATAGTACCTAAAAAACTGCCACACTTGTAGGTTTGCTGCAAAGGGACAATTCAGTCCAAAAGAATATTAAAATTTGCACATGTATCGACAACAAAACAATTCTAATGGAAATCAGATTAGTTGGTTTTACTGTAATATGCCAGAAAAGCCCACTGTAGTGAAATGTATGTGAAATGTTCAAACTCGCTAGCTGTCCACTATTGTGGTTGGACGAACCCCGGTCCGTGCTGGTGAAGTAATGCAACTTTTGTCTAGAACTACTCAAATTCTTCTTACAGTAGTGTGTTTACCTACCCATTAGGTAAATTGTCATGCCTAAAAATAATTTTATCAACTCATAAGTGGTTATGATTTCATTTGTACATGACATTGACTCAGGTATCGGTACAGTGCACATATATTGCCTTCTTATTCATATTTATATACCATTTTGAATTCCAACAGTAACAATTAAAATACTTAACAATGATGTGGAATCTGTCAATATGTTATCAAATAAGCTTTATAAGGAATGTAGAGCAATACATTTATGCCATATGTTTCCTTCGTGGTTATGTAACATAATCAGCCTGACTGAATTTCCCCTTTAAATTCTGCTCCTATGTTGGATAACTAGTAGATTGTCAGACACCTTAACCACTCAGCCATAGCGATTTCTTTTGTTTACCCTGTAATATTATCAAGAATCCTTGCAGGAAAATCTCTTACATCAAAATGGTCAATGGTCAAAATTACATCACTAGTAATATCAGAACTAACTGCTTCTTCACCTCTCTGGCTAATTGTCTTGTTTATATTCAAAAGAGAGGACCTCATCTAGTTATCAAAATATTTTTCCATTGTGAATATCATATAAAATTATTAAACTAGGCCAATAGTAATATACAGAATGGTACAATAATTGTCCTGAGTACTGAGTAAAATTACAAACAGTAATGATAAATGTCAAAGGTTTGCACAGGGAGTCTCATAAATGTGACTGGGAAATAAGCTCCTCCAACTATGACTTTGAGCTTGATGTCCTTTTAACATTAAAACTAAAGTTACAGTTAGATAATTACCTCAACAATGGCATCCACGGGGCAGGCCTCCTGGCAGAAGCCACAGTAAATACATTTTGTCATGTCAATATCGTATCTCGTTGTCCGGCGACTTCCATCTGCCCTCGGCTCCGCTTCAATGGTGATGGCCTGTAAGGCATAAACTATGTTAGTAAACCCTTGGAAAAAATACTATTGAATCTCTTGCATAAAAGTACTGTATATGACCCAATTACCGCCATGGACACTTCAAAAATTGCAGAAAAAAGGGGGTACTTAAAAGAAACAAAATAACACTAGCCTTTCATTTTAATAATTGCATAAAGGGTTTGCCAGGTCTAGGTAAGCAATAAAAGTGGCCAAAATTCAGAGCTCTTACAGCATGAATACAGCATAAAGAAGTTGACTCTAACAGAATTCCAAAACCCTTTTAGTTTGAGATTTGACACCTTTAAAGGGACAATTCAATGTATGAGTACATTAAAACTTGCATATATATCGGAAACAAACCAGTTCTAATGGAAATAAGATTAATTGGTTTTACTGTGATATGCCAGAAAAGCCCACTGTAGTGAAAGAAATGTTCAAACTCGCTTGCTGTCCACCATTACACATAGTAGTCGGACATCTTATATGCCAAACCCTGGCCCTTGCAAGTGTAGTAAAGAAATTTTTGTCTAGAACTACTCAAATTGCTCTTACAGTACTGTGTTTACATTACATGTATTTAGGTGCATGTTCTTGTCTAAATATAGTTTCACCTCCTCATTGGTTATGTATTGCATTTGTTTATAACATGCTTAATTGTATTGATGAACGATTTGGAATTTTAATGGCATCAACCAAAATACTCAAAAATGTTGCAAAATTTGTCAATATTTTGTTATATGTTTCATAAGGAATGTATAACAATACAGATATGTCATATTTTGCTTCGTGGTTATATAAAAGAATTTACCTCATTGAATTATCCATTTAATTAATCTGAATGAGACAAAAAAGAAATCATGTCCAAATGACATTTACGTAACAACTGTAATTTTGTTTTCTTGAATAAAGTCTTTAGACGAAATCTTATTAACAGAAATAGTCAAATTAGTAATTTAATTAATTTTAATTCAATTTAATTATTAATTAAATATTTCTTATTTGAAATTATGGGAACAAATATGACATACCTACCAGTGTATATTACTATATATATTTATACATACCTGAGCTGGACATACTGCCTCACACAGTTTACAGGCAATACACCTCTCTTCTCCTGAGGGATAGCGACGCAGAGCATGTTCTCCCCGGAAACGTGGACTCAGAGGTCCCTTCTCAAATGGGTAATTAATAGTAGAAGGCTCCTTAAACATCATACCAGAGATAATTCCAAGTCCTGCAAAATAAAAAAAACACACCCACTTACTTCCATTCTAATGTAAAAATAAACACTGTTGTACAGTTTCAACCTTATATGCGACATTTGAGTTCAATCCGAGGTTTGATTGGTGAAACATCTAAAAAGCCAGGGTTCTTAATATTAGGATGTGCCAATTGACTGAAGTGTAATTAAGAGGTGGAGGAAATCCAGAGAACCTGGAGAAAAACCACCAATCAGTGGTCAGTACTTAGCATAGTTCTATATGTTCCACATGGAATTTCAACTCACAACGCAGTTGGTTGGCTTATATAATAGTAATATGTAAACCCAAACGATAAAAGTCATTTAATGACAATTGATGTTATAATTAAGTAGATTACAGAGCATTTTTACGTGATAAAAGTTTGCTGATGCTAATAAGACTTTTTCCACGTTTTCTTTTTACCTCTCAAAGTTTCTCTGAAGAACATGATAGCAGTATGGTCACTTGACATTCCACCAAAATCTTCAGGACCAGCATCCTTTGTTACATTCACTGAAAAAATAATAATGATAAATTGGTTAAATAAACAACAGATCCCAGAGGAGACCATGGCTAACATAGGATGTTCTATATCACCCAAATGAAACATACGGTTGTTTCTGTGTATTACAACGTTAACGAAAACAATATTTCAGGATAAAATAGATCTTTTCCTTGATATTTCCTAAACTTTATCCTACAGACTATATATTTAATGATTTATTAAAGAAATAAACTGTTTGAAGTCACATGATAACAAACAAACTATTCAAATTAATCAAAATATGGTCTTTTTTATACAAGACAGGTATTTGAGCTGATGAACATAAGATTTCTTTCCTATATACAGTACTATACATAAACTGTTACAAAATGTGTCCCCAGAATAAAGCAATATGTGCACATGACCACTGCATCCAGTTGTAATTGACCTTTGACTTTTAGCAGTATCAGGAGTCAAATCACAATTTCTCAGAAATCTGAAGAGTCAAAACATGACAAATAGACATTTGTTTCAAACTCAAGAGTCAAATCTGATTTTTAGGAGCCAAAAACATCTTCTCAATGGTCTAATAGATACCCTGGTGAAATTTTGTTATGAACAACTTGCAATTGGCTTATATCATTATATAAAGTTAAGGGTATATATTCTCCGTTTTAAGAGGATCCAGAGTATTTTGTACCCTTGGCTTGTGAAGTCTTCTGCATATTGATGATTCATGAATGATTCTTTTATTTAACTGACTGAGTGACTGTATTGCATTGTAATACAATTCTATCAGTAATGTATGATTGTTTGTGATGATATTAAATCTCAGAAATCTGCCTTGTTATCTTCTAAGTCTAGTTCTAGCTCTCAAAGATCTATAGTTTGCGGGTCATACAATGTAACCTTATAATTTATCATGTAACTAGGGAATATCATATCATACTTACAGTATTTTGTCCTTCTCTGCTGGTAAATGCATGCTCCGGGTCGCACTAATTTTTGCAATGTGTTATGAGCTACAACAAACATCAGTTTAATTGTACATTTGACAAGTAATATTCAGATTCTTTATTTTTTTTAACTTGTTATGGCAAGGGAAAGTAAGGTTACACATTACTGTTTTCACTGTTTCAGTATCATTTCCTGATTTTCAATGCAGTGTATGTAAATTCAAATACAGTGTATGTAAATTCAAATACAGCTAGAACCCCTTGGACTTTGAAATTGTGTTCCGCGGGAAAAGTCTTGCACCTCCATGTAGGCAGTCATGTTTGCGTATTGTTGTTATATGACAGCACTACAAGATTAAAAATGTTCTGTATATATCTATCGACGTAATGTGTCATCGCCATTGGGATACACTTTGAAAGTACAGGAATATTGGGATCCAAAAATGATGCAGGTAATTATAAAGTCCCACGTACCTTCCAATGATTATGACGTCACAAAATTCATGTCAAAAGAGCACAAACCGACTAGTTACTGTAAGCAGTTTTAGATATATATATATATATATATAAACTGATAAGACAAGAACCACACAATAAATGTTTTGGTCAAAAAGATCTACTCTACACATTGCCAAGCGTATGGCATCGTCAGACACGGCATCATGAAACCTAATAGCAAAGATGACAGCCACACATTTTCATTTATACATGGCATGTTGCCAAGTTTTGCACTTTATATTTGTAGAAACAAGATTGAACTATTCCAGTTGAATATTTTTTCTCTGTCGTATATATTACCAAATGACAATCATTATCCTCCATATTTCTATACACAAAAACACCCATCAACAGTGCTTTAGAATTGTATTTAAAGTGCAGAGAATATTCAAGTGTATCAATAATCTGGTGGAAAATGTATACAGTATGTATATGTAATTATTTATATCACAATCATGTATTTACACATTCATACGTATACGTAGCTGTGCTCTTCCTAGACTTTGCCTTAAATTGTGGGTTTAATTCTTATAAATAATGTAGTTTTATATAGGCTAATATTGCATAACATCTATTTTTATAAGACTTTGGATGACAGATCACAAACTTATGATGTCAGCATGCAAAATGAATTTATCAATTCAAATATTTTGCCGCTTTTGTGTTTGTGCAATGTCTGCTGTAAATAAAAGTCAACGTCTACAGTCAATAGTTAGATCTAGATCTACTGCTGTAACGTTACTAATAGCAGAGGTTACAACGAATATACGTTTTCCCTCTGACAAAGTCCCTCTTTTACGCACTACGTATTCTTACTTCATGATTGTATGCATTGTTTGGTAAATTTAGGAAAAGATGAAAATATATTAAACAGAGATAGCAACAATAAAAGGTCCGTTATTCACATATTACCTGTCCGGCTCGCCGAAAATAGTTTCAGGGTCGCCATGTTTGTCCTACAGGACAGGAGAGTGCTGAATAAGGGAGGTAACCCGTTAAACTTACAACTATTTTTAGAGCGGCAAATTCACTAAACTTTTCAGTCCTTTTTGGTAACAGATTGATAATACGATTTGACTAGTATGTGCTAGTCTCGCAGATCTACCGATTTTGTATTGCTTACAAAGGAGTTTTGACAAAGAAAATCTTAATGATTTTTTGTTCTCTCTGAAAATGTACATTTATTTGATCAGTTAAAATGATCAGTTCAACAAGAAGCCCTAACATGTATTTTTTGGATTTTTTTTATATCACATAATTAGTGGCCAATAAGGATTTATAAGTGACGTCCTTGGTTTTTTTTTTTTTTTTTTTTTTTAATTTTTATTTATTTTTTTATTTTTCAAGTTTTCATTAAACATATATCATGACAAAACATATATTACACAACACGCATAATATAAACCCTCATTAAAGAAACTAACTCTCAAAACCACACACACATATCATAGTCTTATACTCACATTTGTATACACATCCAATAGCCATTTACACTCACACATTCTTACTCATGTACACTCATCAAATATATGTACATCTGTTAAACATCTTAGACTTATATATATACACAGAGAATAGAAATACATATCATAAAGTGATATACCTATATTACACATCAGCAGATGACCACATCCACACACACTTACATATACAAAACGCACACTCACACATATATTTCATATATAGGATTTCACATAGAAATATACATTCACAGTGTTCTACCTTTACACACCAATATGTAACTATCTCACATACACAGTATTACACACACACACACACACACACACACATTCACACACAGACATATACAATCAGAAACATGATTACAACATAGTATAATATGTTCAATAAATGCCTACAAAGTTTAAACTTCATACACAAATAGTTATAGACCACTTAGAATATATAATATACAAAGCCTAATTATTTTAATATATTGAAAATAATTATGTAGATTTTTGAAATTTTGGTACTTTTTGGAATATATAAATCATTGCATTATTGAACATAGTATGAGTAAGTGACGTCCTTGGTGGCCAGTAACCATTAAACTTTCCCAATGATTTATAAACTATAAATTAACTTATAAATCCTTGCTCTTCCATAGAAATTAAAAGCGTTACAGAAGTTGATTGGGTCCACAATTTGGACAGTCTAGCACAGAGGATGTGTTTAAAATGTGTAGATTTGATGACTTTGTTCACCGTTTAGAAGGCCTAACGTGTTCATCCTATCTTTGCATGTGCTCACATAGGGTACAAAAAATGTAAAAGAAAAGAAATCATGAATTTACTTTCGTTAGGGCGAGACAGTAGATCCCAACCCTTGGGATAAGATGCTTAAGATGTCAAACACTCAGCAAAGCTTCAAGAAACTCAAGAATCTTACCTCTCAGGTTGAGATACTCCTGTCCACTCCAAAGGGAGTAAAATATTCTATCAATCTAAATCTCTGGTTAATATAAATCCTGACGAACCTGCAGATTTTCATACGTTACATAATGTACCATCAATGTTTCCTCCGCCAAACTCATTTGAAATGACCCAATTTCTCAACATATATATATGCCATCAGGACCATAGGGTTCTGGTTTGGTACGAGGTAATATGATTGAATATTGTTTTTTAAGGATGCAAAATAAATGTAAATGGATTTTCATATCATTTTGTACAATTCATACTTTAGTCCCTTTAATGTGATCCTATTCGTATGAAAACTTCAAACAGCTGAAAACTGCTATAAGATCAAAATTTGACCTGTCTCTTTAATATTTATATTGACCTCCATTTGACAGACCGAATTTTGGTAAATTGTAGTATTACCTTAATGTGTCTAAATATAGAATAACTATAATCTGAGAAATTTTTAAATGTCACAAACCTTTGGATTGCATGTTATACGTATATATAATTGATACAATACAATAATATTCGAAGTCAAATATGATTTATGTTTTTTTTTTTTTTTTTTTTCTAATTAAGCAGCTTGCAAACAACACTAGCCCATGAGCTTTATTATTTCGAAAAACAATGTTATGGTAAACTAAATTAGCAGCATATTTTAGATAGAACAACTATGTGAAGATATGAATTACTATCACAGAATATATAAATGTTGATATAGATTAATAATTATCATATAAACTAATTCTCTGACCCATGTGATATTTATTATCTGGAATACTACCTTTGTATTACAACGATCTATATAACATTTGTGTGGAAGATCATGGGCTCTTCCTTATAGTCGTTTGAACAGAATAAGACAACTTCACTATATTTTGATGAGAATATATTCAAACATGGAATGTTATGATAACTATGGTACATGTATATAATCAACTGTGACCATGGTAACACCCTCAACAAAAATCAAATCCGTGTGACTAATCAAAATCAACTCAACACATTTTCACTTAATCAAACAAGTTTTATTCAAAGCTATGAGGCATGCTACAGTATTTGGGCACAGGCTTTTGATTCTATAAGTATACAGACACTAATTTTGTATTAAACATATGCCTGTATAAGTATAGAATGAAAAGCCCCTGTGGTCATCATCTATTCTGTCAATGAAATACACAACACAAGAGTTTTCAACTCCACTGCACCACAAAAAGAACATTCATGATGTTGATCTCACTTGAAGAATTTATAATTGAGATGACTCTTCTGAACTTTGACATTGTTTGTTGTTAGCAAAACATACAGGTTTTAAAGGACATGATGTCACATGCTTCATAAACCATTTCTATTCTGTTGTATCATGTCATTTATTATTGTGATATAAAATTTAACTAACAACAGGGTTTTGTCATGTGTTGGAGTCGGAATCTGTTGATGATGGCTTTGGTTTGTAGTCTCTCTCTATCTTCATCAAAGGGATATTCCCTGTAAAATACAAACAAAATTGACATTATGATATAACCTCTATGAAGAATGTCCTTCCGGTTTTGTCTAAGACTTCATAACCCCAAAAGACATTGATAATAACGCTTATAATTTAATTGAGGCATAAATTTCCGTAATTTTACTTATCTTTACAATAAAACGAATTGAGTTGTGGCGCATTGATATCTTATCCAATAATTCAGTTTGGCCAATGACTGCCGCTTTTAAAATTCCCAGCGAAAGCATTTTGTATTTATGAGGTCATAATACATGACTGCTGACGTACAATTCTTTCTGTCTGTGGAAAAAAACCCTCAAAGATCTAACCAATAGAATTGGGTGTAACATATGAAATTAATTATTATAATATAACATTTTAACAGTGTTTGTAATACATGTCCCACCATGATCATCACCTTACAGTCATTAAGCGAAATTATACTAAGTAAAAAGTGGAAATCTCTATCAGCTAATGCTTCTAAGTGTGGATGTCCTGTAATAGGAGAAATAAAACAGTTGTGGCATATAGCTTACCGGGAGGGGCCACGAAATAGTCCTCAACTATCTTACTGGCATTACTGATGATGTCTTTCTTGTAGTATCCGTCAGTGACGTCATCAGTCCTCAGGTGCAATACTCTGCAGTAAAAAGAACAATGCATGGATATCTATGAGCTAATGATAAGAAAAGTCTGATCTATTAAATGGCATCCAAGATAAAAGTAATATAAGTGTGTTGACGCAATTTTCCTAAAATTAGCGAAAGTTTATGGAAGCATACATATTTAGTGGTCATATATTTCGGTCGTTTCAAAATACGCAGTATATTTAGTTTCATTAATACTGTAGTTCTGAGTTGTCCCAATCAGTACTTTGTGATATATCATAATATTGATGGCTATAAATTTTCGCTTTTGTTGATATTAGTGATTCAAAGAATTGGAATTTGTATTCATACATATGCATTCAATTAACTCGAATGTCATTACCCCTAAAAACGACATAAAAAGAAAACATATATTGAGAATCCTTTCTTTACAGAACTTTATCAAACTTTTCAGATAGGACTAAGACTTCGCTGTCTATGTAAGCCGTACCTATCCTCCAGCACAGTATCCAATGGTTCTACCCCGTCCGTGTCCACCACATACAGTTTATTGGCAGCCTGTATGGTTTTAGTGAGGCGATCCACACCAGCTTTGTTATTAAACTCTACCAGTGACAAACGTTCTAGGAGTTCAATGTCGTCTGTTGTGAGCTCTGGAGTCTGCAACCGAAAACATATTTCAGTTATATTGAGCGCTGAGATATTATGTGGAGAGCAGTAAGGTGAGCACTCAAAAAAGTTCAGATAGAAAATAATATTGTAGATGTCCTAAATGACCATCGTATTAAGGTTATTTATCCATTGACGGAAAGAATTATGAGTCAAGTATTATGACGTCACACATACAGAACGTATTGCGAGATATTTTAAAAGCGGCGCTGTAATTGGCCAAATTTAACTATCGCATGAAATATCCATGCATCCCAACCCAATTCGTTTTGTAAAAGTAAGTAGTGAAATCACGGAAAGTACTTGATTTAGTTACATGCATCTAAATGTTAAATATAAGGATTAGTTTTTAGGTTAATGAATCGAAGTCATTGGCAAAAAACAGACGGACATTCTTTTTCAAGGACGCTACCTAAAATATGAAGAATGTCCTTCCATTTATAAACCCAAAAGGTATTGAGAATAATGCTTAAATATACTAATATTGTTTGACTGAATGGTTTAAGAAATGGCAACATAAAAAAGGCACTGAAGTGGTCACCCTGTGTCATTACCATTCCAACCGCCATTGCCGCTAAGACGTCATGCCTAGAAGCTATATAAACGAGTAGGAACTCCAGTAATTAACGGTCAATAGGTGCTATAGAGGGGTACACTCTGGATGTTTAAGAAGATGCGAAGTAAAGCAAACGTAAACGTGCTGCAGTGAAGATCAATGTCCCTGCAATCCTATTTCAAAGAAACGGCGAGTGCAAAGTTTTCTCCATCTTCGTTAGACGTCACAATGACAATCACTACGATACATTCACTGGCTTATATAACAAAAAGGTGCGGTTTCTGCTGCTGCAGCTTACCTTTGGTAATTTGTTCTCGTCGATTTCTACCCACGTGGGCGCGGCAGGAACCTGGAAAAATCAATCATACAATATGCACTGAGAATCATCTACGATATCGCTACAAATGGTGGCAACGGTATTTTCGCTCCACAACAGTGTAAAACGCATGGTACTTCAATAAATTTAAGTGTCATTGCCAATGAGAAACATAGGACTTCGTTTAATTTCTACTTTTTTTTTCTAATGTTTTTAGTTTTAACAGAAACATGTGTATTCTACGATGGCCGACAGCGGCCGGCAAAAAACAACTCCTACAAAACGTTTTTCGTACTTAAATAGTCATTGATATTTAAGTACAACTTTTATTTTCTAAAAATATTTTTTGTCATGAAAAATAATTATGTACAAAATAATTATGTACAGAAATTTTTTTTTTTTTAAATATTTTTTGTCATGACAAATTTTTATCAAATATTTACAGTATGTACAAAAAACAACAGGTCTGACGCTAAACCCTGTATTTAAATGGAATCTTCCCATTTTCAGGTATTCAATTAATCTTTCAGATAAGGAATGCAAACGCGCCTAAGGTTGGACTATTTTTACATTGTACAGACTCCATATGTCATCTTCATTGGCCGAATTCCTTAATCTGATGGTAGTCCTGATAATCGGGATTAAAAGTTAATATTGGTATATAACTCAACATTGTAAACAAAACTCATTACCGGTTTTATATTCGTAGTTTTCAGTACTATCGTCACAGTAAAGAAAAACAAAAGGCGACGCGGTATTTTGTGAATACCACCCCAATTTGGGTATAGCCGTACTCCTTATCACGAAGATTAACTGCATACCAGATACTTGTGGGGTTCTATAACCCTAATGATTGCAGGAAAATCTGGTGTGTAAATGGACATTTAAACCTTTGGTATACAAAGATATATAAAAGGGATAATAATAAGGCAAAAAATAGAGATTATGACCTGTTTATTACCACTTACATTCTGCGACTTTTATGAACTTTCTCAAATATAGATAAAATAAAGTCCACTAAGAAACCAGTAATAATTGATTGTCTATGACACAGTCTATGTTTTAAGCAAGCCAAATGAAACATTCATTGTTGAATTCCTTATCTGAAAGATTAATTGTACACCTGAGAATAGGAAGATTCCATTTAAATACAGGGTTTAGCATCAGACCTGTTGTTTTTTTGTACAATAATTTGACTCGACAAAAAATATTTTTAGAAAATACAAAAAATATTTTTAGAAAACATTTTTTGTACATAATAATTTTGTACATAATTATTTTTTCATGACAAAAAACATTTTTAGAAAATACAAGAGGCCCATGGGCCTTAACGGTCATCTGACTAATAGTACAATACAACATAGTCGTTTAAAGATTTTAGCCTATTTGACCCCTATGACCTTGAATGAAGATCAAGGTCATTCATTTGAACAAAATTGGTAGCCCTTCATCCCAGCATGCGACAGGCCTAATATCAGGTCTCTAGGCCTCTTAGTTATTCACAAGAAGTTGTTTAAAGGATTTTAGCCTATTTGACCCCTTTGACCTTAAATGAAGGTCAAGGTCATTCATTTGAACAAACTTGGTAGCCCTTCATCCCAGCAAGTCACAGGCCCAATATCAGTACCCTGGGCCTTCTGGTTCTTGAGAAGAAGTCGTTTAAAGATTTTAGCCTATTTGACCCCTTTGACCTTGAATGAAGGTCAAGGTCATTTATTTGAACAAACTTGGTAGCCCTTCATCCCAGCATTCTACAGGCCTAATATCAGGTCTCTAGGCCTCTTAGTTATTCACAAGAAGTTGTTTAAAGGATTTTAGCCTATTTGACCCCTGTGACCTTGAATGAAGGTCATAGGTTATTTATTTGAACAGACTTGGTAGCCCTTCATCCATGCATCCTGCAGGCCCAATATCAGTACCCTAGGCCTTCTGGTTCTTGAGAAGAAATCGTTTAAAGATTTTAGCCTATTTGACCCCTATGACCTTGAAAGAAGGTCAAGGTCATTTATTTGAACAAACTTGGTAGCCCTTCATCCCAGCATTCTACAGGCCTAATATCAGGTCTCTAGGCCTCTTAGTTATTCACAAGAAGTTGTTTAAAGGATTTTAGCCTATTTGACCCCTTTGACCTTAAATGAAGGTCAAGGTCATTCATTTGAACAAACTTGGTAGCCCTTCATCCCAGCAAGTCACAGGCCCAATATCAGTACCCTGGGCCTTCTGGTTCTTGAGAAGAAGTCGTTTAAAGATTTTAGCCTTTTTGACCCCTTTGACCCTGAATGAAGGTCAAGGTCATTTATTTGAACAAACTTGGTAGCCCTTCATCCCAGCATGTCACAGGCCCAATATCAGTACCCTGGGCCTTCTGGTTCTTGAGAAGAAGTCGTTTAAAGATTTTAGCCTATTTGACCCCTTTGACCTTGAATGAAGGTCAAGGTCATTCATTTGAACAAACTTGGTAGCCCTTCATCCCAGCATGCCACAGGCCTAATATCAGGTCTCTAGGCCTCTTAGTTATTCACAAGAAGTTGTTTAAAGGATTTTAGCCTATTTGACCCCTGTGACCTTGAATGAAGGTCAAGGTCATTTATTTGAACAAACTTGGTAGCCCTTCATCCCAGCATCCTACAGGCCCAATATCAGTACCCTAGGCCTTCTGGTTCTTGAGAAGAAGTTGTTTAAAGGATTTTAGCCTATTTGACCCCTTTGACCTTGAATGAAGGTCAAGGTCATTCATTTGAACAAACTTGGTAGCCCTTCATCCCAGCATGTCACAGGCCCAATATCAGTACCCTGGGCCTTCTGGTTCTTGAGAAGAAGTCGTTTAAAGATTTTAGCCTTTTTGACCCCTTTGACCCTGAATGAAGGTCAAGGTCATTTATTTGAACAAACTTGGTAGCCCTTCATCCCAGCATATCACAGGCCCAATATCAGTACCCTGGGCCTTCTGGTTCTTGAGAAGAAGTTGTTTAAAGATTTTAGCCTATTTGACCCCTTTGACCTTGAATGAAGGTCAAGGTCATTCATTTGAACAAACTTGGTAGCCCTTCATCCCAGCATGCCACAGGCCTAATATCAGGTCTCTAGGCCTCTTAGTTATTCACAAGAAGTTGTTTAAAGGATTTTAGCCTATTTGACCCCTGTGACCTTGAATGAAGGTCAAGGTCATTTATTTGAACAAACTTGGTAGCCCTTCATCCCAGCATCCTACAGGCCCAATATCAGTACCCTAGGCCTTCTGGTTCTTGAGAAGAAGTTGTTTAAAGGATTTTAGCCTATTTGACCCCTTTGACCTTGAATGAAGGTCAAGGTCATTCATTTGAACAAACTTGGTAGCCCTTCATCCCAGCATGCCACAGGCCTAATATCAGGTCTCTAGGCCTCTTAGTTATTCACAAGAAGTTGTTTTAAGGATTTTAGCCTATTTGACCCCTGTGACCTTGAATGAAGGTCAAGGTCATTTATTTGAACAAACTTGGTAGCCCTTCATCCCAGCATGTCACAGGCCCAATATCAGTACCCTAGGCCTTCTGGTTCTTGAGAAGAAGTTGTTTAAAGGATTTTAGCCTATTTGACCCCTTTGACCTTGAATGAAGGTCAAGGTCATTCATTTGAACAAACTTGGTAGCCCTTCATCCCAGCATGCCACAGGCCTAATATCAGGTCTCTAGGCCTCTTAGTTATTCACAAGAAGTTGTTTAAAGGATTTTAGCCTATTTGACCCCTGTGACCTTGAATGAAGGTCAAGGTCATTTATTTGAACAAACTTGGTAGCCCTTCATCCCAGCATCCTACAGGCCCAATATCAGTACCCTGGGCCTTGTAGTTCTTGAGAAGAAGTCGTTTACAGATTTTAGCCTTTTTGACCCCTTTGACCTTGAATGAAGGTCAAGGTCATTCATTTGAACAAACTTGGTAGCCCTTCATCCCAGCATGCCACAGGCCTAATATCAGGTCTCTAGACCTCTTAGTTATTCACAAGAAGTTGTTTAAAGGATTTTAGCCTATTTGACCCCTGTGACCTTAAATGAAGGTCAAGATCATTTATTTGAACAAACTTGGTAGCCCTTCATCCCAGCATCCTACAGGCTGAATATCAGAACCCTGGGCCTTCTGGTTTTTGAGAAGAAGTCGTTTAAAGATTTTAGCCTATTTGACCCCTGTGACCTTGAATGAAGGTCAAGGTCATTCATTTGAACAAACTTGGTAGCCCTTCATCCCAGCAACCTACAGGCCAAATATGAGTACCCTGGGCCTTCCGGTTATTGAGAAGAAGTCGTTTGAATGAAAAGTTTACGGACGGCGGACGGCGGACGGCGGACGGCGCACGACGACGGACGGTGCATGATGACAATAGGTCATCCTGACCCTTTGGGTCAGATGACCTAAAAAGTTGTACTTAAATATCAACGAAAAACGTTTTGTAGGAGTTGTTTTTTGCCGGCCGCTGTCGGCCATCGTAGTATTCCAATAAAAATGTGGCATATTAATATAAGCTAAACATAATTTGATTGATTAGATATCTCGATAGGCATCCTGACATTTACAAGAGAAAACTTTATTCCTATGTGTTCTATTAAATCAACAAAGAGACTACGTGTAACATGAAATATGAATCGTGATTTTACCAGTAGAAGGGAGATAACTAATATTGCAAGACGCCACTTTCAACTGACTTTAGGTAACCAAGTGATAACAGTAGAATGATTATGAAATTCACCGACACAGCAAACGCAATTACTACAGCGCAACCAGCATGGCTTACCTTCGAAGAGAAGCATCGTTTGGCGACATGACCGAAACGGGCGATGGTTCTTGAAATGTTCATTGCCATTTTATCATTTGCAGGTGCCCCTGTTAGAGTTATTTCCCTTGTCACACAGGTCGAATGTAGTGTATGAATATTGTGCAAAAGACAATATAGTTAAATTATAGGAGTTCAATGCTTATTAGGTGTATTATGATATATATTTCTATCAACAGTAGAATGAAAATGTGTCTCATACAATTGAAATATAAAGGGTTTATATAGAAACTTTATTCTAAGTCAGTTTCCGGTGGAAGTACACGGTGCTGCTCGGCATTTCCGGTTTGGTAACTGCGACACACACGAGGTCAAAACACACACGTGGATGTAAACACGCCGACATGGACAGTATAAGTGAAGACTGTTTGGAGTTGAAAAGGGCTTACGATACTTGTTTTAACAAATGGTTTCCTGAAGAATTTCTCCGTGGCTCAAAAAAGGATACTTGTGCTCCGATTTTCAAAGAATATCAAGCTTGTGTGAAGGTAACGGATTCCCTCAAATAATGTAAACAAACTCGACAAATCCACATCACAATCTACACTCTGGTACCGATTGAGTTAAGAATTATTGATTTAGACGGCGCTCATTCCTTGTTGAGTATTGGTAGCATACTCTATTTCAATCTCGGAAGTAAGACTACAGTAAACACTACACCATATATATGATGCAACACGCACAAAAAAAATAACATCATCAAGTAATCCAATAATATTAGATGTCGATATTGAGAAACTTCTGATGGGCAATATCGACACGGCGTAATGATAAAAAGTGTCTCGTCGTGCTATACCTCTAACATCGTTGGAGTAATCATCAAGAAAATTACGTATTTTCAATGTACATGATTGTTTTTAGTTACTAAATATTTATAACTAAAAACTGGAAATCATATCCCTAATACACAAATTACAATACTTATTATATGACAATTAACATTTCTTGTCTATTTTCAGAAAGCAGCCAAGGAAATAGATTTAGACCTTGGAGAATTGGAAGAAAATGTACTTGGTACAGATAAAGAAAAGAAACCACTGGGCACAGACTCTAAAGAAAAAGAAAAGTCATGATGTGCAACCTTCCAACAGACAAGTGTAATTTGATATTACATGAAAAAACCCACATAATAAACTATGTGACACTGAAGTAGCATATAGTGAAAATGGCCCGATGTTGTAGGAGAAAGTCATCTGGAATGAAAAATGTGATATTAGTCATGAATGTACGAGTGGCAATGGTGAGAGAATGACCATAAAAGGGGCATGAATTATTTCAGTATGGATTCATTGATAAAATAAAAATGTACCTTATGTTCTTCTGGAATGACATATTTAATGATAACATATATTGATACCATTTCTAATGTCAGCTACTGGCATTGTTCATGGATGTTTCAAGACAACAACAATCATTTGAAGATTATTTTTAAGTGGTCCCTACATTTCATTGAACATATCTATAAAATTGTGATAATATGGAGTGTATATGAATGCTTGTATTTATATCTCACATTTATTGTTTCTATTTACAATTTTAAATGTTTAAGAATGTTGATGATTTTTCATAGAAATGTCATATATTGAAACAGGATGATGAGATTGATTGAGTGACTTTCGTTATGCATCTGAACCATTTGATGTGCATTCCAATGATGCTTTCTGCTGTATATGTACAGTGGCTTGATGCAGTTAAGCTATGTCAACGTTTAATATATATTAACTAAATTTACTCAAAGTCACTTTTTAATTCAAGGTATTATTGATAGTTCTGCAATATTCAGCCACTGAAATAAATTTTATAAGATACTTCCTTTAACTTATTTAACAGATCTCCATTATATTCTTTCTTTGTTTGAGACAACTTTTGACAGGGTGTTTGTCTGGGAACTAAATAGTGAGTTGTTACACAAGAAATGTGTGAGATGTTATAAAAGTGTGATCATGGAATTGAACATGGTAAATACTGTATTCGCCATAATTAGTGCCCAGAGCGCATAAAGAATTAAATAAAGGAGGAACTTATTAATATATATAATGAACCAAAATGTAAGTTGAGCAGGAAAAATATCAGTTCTTTCTGTCTTCATGACACATTGATATGTTACAGTAAACATGCATACCGGTATGCCTTTTAACCTTTGAGACGAATCATTATGTCATGATCCACATGTAAAAGTCTTGCAAGTTCATGTAATATGGGTTTAATACAATGCTGATGTTAGAGGCATCACATATTGTAAAGCATTGTTAAATCCATGGGATGGGGGCGTTTATAAAACTTCAACTCCTTCTCCAGAAGTGGAGAGGGGTGCTTAAAGGGAGAGGGGCGCAAATTATGGCGAATACGGGGTAAATACTGTGAAAGTTTTTATTACAGTGTGATAGAAAATATACTGTAAAAGTGTGGTGGAGGAATTGCATTATGGTAGAACATTAGAAATGCGTGATTTTTTTTAAAAGTGTGATAATTTAAAAGAATAAGTTGTCCTTTTAAAATTTGTCTTTATATTCGTCGATTTGTTTTACACCGGTACCATCCTAAAATGTCTGCAAAAAAAACCAAGGTTAAATGGTCAACATTTGGTTTTTATATGTGCATTGCAAAAATATTTCTATTAGATTTTGAATGTTATAGTTATGAACATCCAATAGAAAGTGAAGCAATGTAATTGGAACTAATGTCTGATTATGAATATGAAGTAATAGGGGGAATTAAAATTAAATGATATACCGATATACATCTGTATGTAAAAAAGTATGTACAGGTATATATGACTATTAAAAATAGAATAAAAGTTGAAAAAAATAATAATCGAAGCTTTTGTGATTTTTAAAATTGTGTTTATACATAAATGACACCCTTAAGATAATTATCAAACTTTTTTGTAATATATACCGTATAGCTGTTTAAATTTTTATCCATGTTGTGGATGCATGATAACATATTACTGTAGATTTGTTTTTAAATTATGAATTTTCTTAAAAAATGGATTGAAATGAAATTGAAATGCATTATACATTTCATATTAGTTCACCAATGTTTTGAAAACAAAGCTTAAAAGGTATATAGCTTCCTGGTCAGTAGTGAACAAAGGGAGACTACCCATCCTACCATGGTTGGTCTTCTCGTAATTATATAGCAGACAGCCACAGGCGTTTGGCTCTATAGACATTTTTCTCTACATATATGAAATACTGTGTCTAGGTCTATAACTCGCAATCGGTCGGCCATATAACACCACCCAATTTCAGAAAAAATATTATTATTTAACAAACCGTATAAGATGTGACAATGGGAATACTCTCAATCGACAGCCAGATCATTTATCTTTAATTTGGTATATGATCCAATATCAGGGGCGTAGCTTGCTCTTTAAAAAAAAGCACGGGCTTGCACATAAAAAATCCTAGTATGGGTTACTCATTGTCTTGTAAAGTTAAAACATCTATGTAGATCCGTCAAAGTCTTGAATGTAAATTAAAATCAAAGTAAAATAACCTAAACGTTTACGTAGATGATTTATCTAAAATTAATAATACTGAAATATACGTTATGCGTTAATATGAATCTTCTAAGACACAATATTAAAACGAAAGACACGCAAAGTCAAAGGACGACAGATGAAATATCGAAAGTGACACCTCGCAAATTATAGTGACACAGAGTAGATTCTACTTAGATAGTCCGCTAAAACCTGCTTATATTATTAGGCTTTTTATTTATTTTTTGCCAAATATAAAGTCTAATATTGACAAAAAAAATGGCAGGCTTAGCGAAAAGATCTATCTAAAGACATTACTGCCGTATAAAGTCAATCTACGTATCCAGAAACATCGGAAAACAGACAGATTTCAATTGGTCGGACACTGTGGTGTCCTTCGATAAACACGCCAGAGCTCTAATGGGTAGCTCTAAAACTAGAAAGAATATATATATACGTACCTTGCCTATAGCTACTTGCATGTACCTTTCGGCCGGGTACGAATTGGTTCCTACATGTATGTGTCGTAGTGGAGCACTGCCTCCGAAAATCACTTGGGCACAGTTTTCTAAACTTTTTTGTAGGTTTCTGATTATTTTATGCGTATACATGCATTTACATATTATTTTTGTCCAAAACAAACATAACTACCATTCTTTATATCTACCGTACCTACCGCTCACAAGACGTCAAATTCACAATCATTTTCTGTCTAAATGTCTTTTGAGCTACAATATTGCAGCTACTCTAGAACCACTGCTAGTAGAAACATACCAGGTAGATAACTTCTAATAATATATACAATTATTTTATCAATGAGATTCAGTTTTCTAAAAGTAATTGTTCCTGTATTATAACATGTTCATTTGTCTTATTTTTGATGCTGAAAGTTTAAAACAGGAATACCGTATGTAATTTTTAAGTGAGTGATCATGAATGATACAAGGATTATATCATACATGTAGGAAGTGCGATTGAACAACCTTCAGTGAAATAGCAGCAAAATGACCAAATTACAGGTATACAAATATAATTAACATAATCACTCGGAATGAGGTCCATGCCGAGCGTCCAATATACAGTATGTTACAAATTGTGTAAGTTGCTACGCGCCAAGCACGTTATAGTTCATCTGCGATACCCCAGGGTTTAATATCACTGTCGTTATATCTACTGGAGACAAAATAGACCATTCACAAGAATAGTGCATACTGGAGATTCCCTTGGAAATTACAGCGATGTCCAACTTCAACGGAATGAATTACGTAACTATCATGCTGCAAGTCTTTTAACAAAGTCGGTCATGACTGCTGTCTCCGTTGTCAAGGGACTAATTTTAAACAACAAAACAGGCTGTTTGATATTGTACTTTAATGAAATAGCATTTTGTATATGTTCAGGAAATAGGAGATTAGTAATTTAAAAGTTAAGCTGTTTCCATTATCAGCGCGAAAATGAAAAAAATAATTATTCAACACGAGTGTTTTGCTGCCCGCTATTAAGCTATCTTTATTATGACTGTCTACTTGTGTTCTCACAGTTCTCTGATCGATACGGATTCAACACGTGCAGTATGTTATGTAGTGCATGCCTAAATGATTAACAATTGTCCGATATGCACTTGAGTATGTTGCACGTGGGCGTGTAAACCACAGGCGTTTGGCTCTATTGATATTTTTTTTCTATGATATGTAATACTGTGTCATAGAATTACATTTTTAGAAAAAAAATAGCTATAGAGCCAAACCTCTGTGGCTAGACTTAGCTCGAGGTTGCCGTGTTTAACAGGTTATGAACGCATCGGACTTATGACGATTTCTTCACGTAATACGAAAAAGTCGACAAAAGGACAACTTGAAAAATCCCAACCTAGCCAAGATATCTGTAATTGGCCGTGATTGGACGGTATCAGTCTGTGGTCGACACAGCTTGGTCTGACGATCTCAAGTTTGCACATGCAAAACAAACATTATACAAATCTAGCTGCATCAGTCTCCCGGTTATATCCATATCGACTTTAATCATATATCATCGTTTGTTTTCGATAACATTTATGCTTTGTACCAACTCTGGATACTCTGCCACAACACTATATCTGCGAGTATTTAATGCTTGGTGGTATGTATATGGTGGCCGGTTTAGTGCTACAGATATCGCATACTCGCGATCTCGAAGTCTCCATTTCGATCTCGTCACTACCACGTTGTTGTCTTATCTTACCATCATATCCACAAATTTGCTAAAGAGAAAATGTATACGTAACAGGAGACGTAAACAAAAAAAAACAAAACAAAAAAAAACATTTTCCACGTTCATTCGCATAATTTATCATTGACGGCCAGTGAACAGTTCAAATGGAAATTAAAGTCCATATCAAAGTAGAAATGCATGTAACGTTATATATTACACATATTTATTCTTATATCATTTTGCCAATGGTAACGTGTTACAATGCAAGTATAATACACCCGTTTGAAGACAGTGATTATGTAGCGTACATCCCAGGGACATTTTCGGTTTTTTCTTTGGAAACCGTGTGCGAAGATTGACATACTCGTGTTGGTTATGTTGTAATTCGGTAGCAACCCAACCATGCAATAATGTCTACAATTTGTATAACTTTATTGGGTGTCATTCACCATTTATTCCTACTCCATATTAAATAATTAATCAACTCCAGCACGCCCGTCCATAAAGTTCATTGCATTACTAGTGTTTGTTAACAGACGTCGTTAGGTACGACAAACAGAAACAAGACACGATTTCGGTTACCTTTAAAGACGTGTCAGATGAATGAAGCAAATAAAAGTCAGAATATACTGCGAAAAAACACCGACTTCGGTCACACGACCTAAGGGACTACTCCATGTGGGTTCCAATCGACCAAGAAGTGAAAGTGATTTAGAATTAGGAGTTCGTCTACATGGGCATTGGAGACTTGTTACGAGTGATCTAATGTACAACGGGACACACCAAGATCGATTGAGTGGGACCTTCACTTTAACACTTCTTCGAACTAAGAATCGGTATTAGGAACTAACTCTTCAGGCAAGTTTATTCAAAGCTGATTCCTACAAGATTTTCAAACATAAAATTGAATTAACTATGTGATGTATTATAAACCACCAGTCACTGAGAACGAACATGACAAGTAAAATAAATATATAAAGAAAGAAAGAAAGAAAGAAAGATGAAAGAAAGAAAGAAATAAGAAAAGAAAATTTCATTGCCTGCGTACAATGTTTATTTTTCATGTCACCGAATGAATGAAATTATTGCAAATGTTATTGAGAAGAATACAAGAATGAAAAATCGCACTTACGACCGACCGAGTGAACGAACGATCTACCAATGAATAAATGTGAAAAACAAATTTGTAAAAAAATAACTTACTCTAGTTAGTTGAATGTCTATTGATTTATCATGAAATGAGTTACATACGTGATGTATATATAGGGAGTTTTATTAGGCATGCTTTCCTCTTAATGCATCCGATCTTGATGGTAAATATTGACAAACCGGCGAGAGACATGACAACCCATTCGTTTGATGTAGAACGGAATCAATAAAAATATATTAAACGTTATCAATAGTCTATGGCAACAAGCGGACCCTATCATCAATGTTGCACTGTAGCAAACGTTCAACGCAAAATTTGCATAAAATATTTACATGACATTCAAACCCGTTCTGTTTTCAAAGTTATCCCATTCGTCGATGGCTTTATTTAATTGTATAATTTATGATGATTTTAACGCTGATTTTGTCTAGGGTTTCCCAATGCTGCCAGAAAACTTGCTGGACGAGAATATCATCAAACATTCTGAACAAAACTTCTCATGAATTGTGTCATTTAGAACCAAAGTTTGGTGTCTATTTCAACAACTTACAAACAATTTACTGAATAATTATTCAATGAATTAATTAATTGCTTAAGTAAGTGGGTAGCTGGAGAGTTTGTATAAAATAATGTCAGCTGAAGCACTAGAGGAAATAAAAAACCAACTCTGTGGAAAATGGACCTTGGACCGGAGCGAAAACTTTGATGAATTCTTGGAAGCGTTGGGTATGTTGCTATTTTACATTTACTTATGTACAATGATAAATTGTTTTTAAACTATACACATTTTGTTACTTTTTTACCGTTTACGATGACACAATAAGACAAAAAAAATTCTTCAAAATATTGCTTGAATACATTTGGATATCATATCTTACGATTGGAAATTGAAATATATATTCCATACTATGTTGCTTCATATTGAAACCAAATTATGCCAGATTTCAATTGTATGCCTTTGTGTCAAACCCATAAAGTTATTGGCAAGAAAAGAGGATAGAAATATGTTGTATAACAGAAATATACACCCATCTCATCATTAACTGTTGTACTCATCGTTTTATATGGTTTTAGGTTAGTCCGAATGTCAGTAAGCTTTATGTTGTTTTCTTTGTGGTATGTTTATATCATTTTTGCTAACATACTGTTTAAGAAGATTTTTGTTTGAAAGTTTGGAATTTTGGAATTTTAAAAAATGAATATTTTCTCATGAATGATATCATTTTATTATGTAAAACCAAGAATCCTATTTTCAACTGAAATTTCAAGAGCACTCCCATAAGATAATAAATATATAAAGCTTCAGTGTTTAGAGGACCTAAAATGTATCATTTAAATACTTTGGGTTGGGGAAAGGATTATGACTTGAGGCCCGATGTATGGAATTCCAATATTTTCAAAAACAACATAAACGAGCTATTACAACTATAGGCTAACCCCCTTGGATGTTTTTACATAAGTGTAAATATTATTTATATTGCTTTCGTCAATCTCGTCGTTACACTGACCATATCTATACCCTAACACTGCGAGTGTCAGACGTGTTTAGTTATTACTACTAGACCTAGGTGCATAGGCTATATGGATCAAAGGTCAAATTGATTAAAGATGCTTTAACGCCAACAGAGCATAAATGATATTCATCATTTGAACAATAATTGGTGTTTAATCGTGTATATATGTCTACTTAACACAAAAAATAGTATAAAATAATCTGTTTTGCCTTTGGTGCGTGCGCATTCAGTACTTCATTCCATATAGGATATTGTGCCACGGATTTTTTTCGGGATGCAATTAATTATGTTTTATATTTTTAACTTGAATTAAAATTAGAAGCTCAAACTTTTCAATGGTGGTAATGGTGTGAAGTAAGTAACTTTTGTAACTGAAGAAAAATACTAAATCGCCTGCTCCTGTTATTGATAATGAAAAAAAAAAACCATTTGTCAGCAGTGTAGCATCTATAACGGTGTGATTTCAAGGCTACAAGTGAAACGGTTTACTACAAAGTACATGTATAGTAATTATAACGCTAAACAAAGTAAATATGCTTCTTGTTATGTAAAAGAATTAGCGTGAGTGAATTGTCCCTTTAATTTCATGGTAACAAGGATTGGAAATCTAAGTCTTTATTTGTTCCATGGTTACAAGGTTTCATTATATGATGAACTATATTGCATATTTCAAGGGACGAATGTTTAACAGTTGGTATGTTTCATAGTTGCATGGATCAGTGGTTGTTGTAGTACGCACTAAAATAACACTTTTAGATGAGTCAATGCCGTGAATGTTTTCTTATACGTGAAAGTTTTCTCATGTTCGATTGTTAATGGTCAGCAGTTTCTACTCATTGTAAAAAAAACACGTTTTTTACAACAAATCAATAAATATATTGTAAACATAAAGATAATTGTATATAGTATTGCCTTGTTTTATTTGTCTGACAGCATTTTTTAATGAGATAGGTGTATAGTAAGAGCAAGAGTTCCCCTATTACAAAGAGTCACAACGTAGCACGAACATACCGCAGTCTCCCAAAACACACGCTCTTCGCTCAACAACACACCATATCCACCTGTAAGTGAGGCCATCCTTTCATGGCGTTTGATTTCAATAGGATGTGAATATAATCAACCAACTGTCTACATCACATAAATACGTAAACAGTGTTAACACTGAAAGGAAAATAAATCGATGGATACCCACAAAAAAGTGAATGCATTTTGATATATATGTTGACAACTTTTGGGACGACCCATCAACCAGAACTATTACACCGACTGTACAGGGCAAATATGTTCCGATATATGTCAGAATAAAGTATAATTTTTTCATGAAATTGTACTTAAAAACCCCACTAAAGTTGGTCACATTTATTGAGATTTCGCGACAAATTTGGATGTATTGATATTCGTCACACTTTATAAATGTTACAAATATTAATACACGAAGAATTTTCTCAATGATATATTATACATGTTAAATAAATCGTAGACTTATCGTGGATATGTACCTGAAAGTAATCTATGTAACAATGTTTTGAGATTGAGATACAATACAGCACATCAAGTTTCATATTTGTTGTATTTGTGCAGGTCTTTTCGTAACCTTAAGGATAATTATATCAGACCTTGAAAAAATCACTAAAAGTGCGAAAGGTTGAAGAACCAGTGTAAAGTACTACATCGTATATATCGGGGATTTGTAATTTTGTAATGGTGACACTGATTATAAATGAGCTAGTCACATCCAGACAAGTGGGTAGAATTTCAGCTTCAGATAACTATTTTCGTTTTGATACAGAGATGTTGTTCATGTATTATCTATACGTCTGGTCTACACCCAGAACTGCATACTGGATAGTGGACAACAATTTTAAATGTAGATAGTTTTTCAAAACAGTTATGATTCCAATTACATAAGATAATTATCAAAATTTATTTATATATATAAAATCACTGTAAGTTTATTATGCATCTTATGCAATTATGTGATTGGTTATGAGATATTTATATTTTAGCATGTTGTGACTTTTATATGGAATTTAAAATAATGATACAAATGAAACACAAACAAATCCTTGTTATTTCAAACACCACAAAGATACAATTAAAAGCATGTACATATTGTTGAATCTCAAATATGGTATAAAGCGAGTACTTTGTCTTCATGCTAAGTTGATCAGGTAGCGATTTTCAATCTCATTAATTAATTATTGAATAATCAGTATAATGCCATATTAGGAATAAATCGCTGACATCTATGAATAAATATACAAAACATTAAAAATGCTCGTTATGTTTAACTCACAAGATATTTGATTAACCCAACATAATTATAAAGAAAACAAAGATCAGACATTTAATTTCAAATGAAGCCATTGGAGGTCTTGCTATCCTTTCTATTTAGCTCTAACTGTTTAATTCACGTACTGTGTACATTTCTTGTCGCTTGGGTAATCATAGGGCGTGATAAAACCTTCATACCAGTCAATTAAAACGACAATAAACAATGATTTTATAACTCAGTTTGGGTGCATTGTTTATTAACAAGGTATGGCGGTGGTGTTATGAAAACAACAACTTCCATGGTTATAACTGACAATGAGCTCCAATTGTGGGTTTTTTTAAACAACACAAACAGGAGATTAATATAAACACAGCCCTATATGTAGTTTGGACTATTACTAAAAACATTAGGACAAGGGAAACCAAATGAAAGTAAATGTCTGTATACTATTAGAACAATCGACCGTTTTGTACTTTTATACGGCTCAAAATACAACTTAAGCTTTCCACTTATCACAGAGGATGTTAGCCAATCATCGATCTGTCCGTTATGCAATCTGTTGCATTTATAACCATACCTCCCTAATGTACAATTATCAATAGCCCTTAATGACCGGTGGAGAGAGGGAGGAACGTGTCACCACAGCAACAGACACAACCGGAAACACGTCACTAATAACCATGATAAACGAATCAGTAATATTACCCGTTAATTAAGATATCACAATCCCACGACATTTACGTAATAGGAGACAGGTAATCAATATAGTCGTCTTAATTAAACTAGCACGGCAATAATTCGACCTAGATGACCCGGTCAAACTTCACATTCTCGCGAGACGAACAATCCTCCTAATCCCTACAATTTTATATAATAATTGTGTCGCGAGATGAATTATGCGTTTGACAGTTGTTTCATATGTATAGAACAGAAATCATCAAAGTTATGATTTTATTAGCTGTTTGTAACAATTTAAGACTTTGTCGACTATGACAGCCAGGATGATTTTGAGCCGATAATTGTTGGTGGTAGATTGGTGCTACCCATAAACTGTCAGCGGGAACCCAGTAACTTATCTTCAAGAGCAACAAGGAAAACATATCGTCTTTCGCAGTGATACACTACGTCAGCACATGGTCTTTCTTATTCTTTTGGCCACAACCAATATATAAAACCGAGATAACACCCAATGATGTAAGCTGTTAGCTGTTATGGTGGAGGATTTGGACTTGGCCGATTATCGATGACCAGGTAGCTTACATGTAGGTCTCGGGTCCGAGCCCTGGTCTGGTCGCTACATGTTATTTTCTCCTGGTTCAAATATATAACAAGTGAAACGACGGATTAATCGGTTAGTTTCCTTATAAAAAAGACCATCCTGGGATGTATTAACAGAATAAGATGACCACTTACTATTTCATGACTTGTGTCTGAGGCTTCTCGTCTGTTGAATTATTTTAACTCAGTCACAGCTAAATATTTTCGAGTTTTCTTTTTTAAATAAATATATATGTATTTAAAGATGTTCCACCGCCGACAGAGCATAATTGATATTCATTTTTAAGAATGATTTGTGAATAATCGTGTATATAAAGGTATAATTAACACAAAAATAACATAAAATAATTTATTTTGCCTTTGATGCATGCGCAATCAATACATCATTCCATATAGAATATAGTGCCACAGATTTTTTTCGGGATGCAATTAATTCTTTTTCATATTTTTAACTTGAAGTAAAATTAGAAGCTCAAACTTTTCAATGGTGGTAATGGTGTAAGGTAAGCAAGTTTAGTATCAAGAAAAATACTACATCGTCTACTCCTGCTTTTGATAGTGAAAAAATACCATTTATCAGCGGTGGAGCATCTTTAATGAAAACACAGTTTACCTAGTTGGCATCAATACAAATGAGTGTTGCCATAAACACTTACTTGAATGTACATACCTGTAACATGATTACAGAAGTAGCATATACCGGTTCCCTTTTAGCAATATCAAATTCGGATTCAAATGTTAACTAACAGTATGTTATTATCCATACTATTATACGTGTGTTTTGTTGCCATTGCATTGTTATTAAATAAAACAACCAAAAAGCAAACAAAATGCATTGGTGTTGGTTTGAAGACCTTTATTGTAAGTCTGACTGATTTCAATATTCTTGCCAATACTGAAAAAATAATAAAATTTTATGTTGCATAAACGAGAATGGTTCCTGTCTGCCATTTTATTTAATTATTCATTATGACAAGCGATAATAAAGTCGTATTATCCTTCAGTAAACATCCTTATTGTAGTTGGAAAGCTTAACAAGACATTACGAATTTAGTCTACCAGGTACAAATCGATATTGTTAAATGAGAACATTTGTTTTTTATCTGGTTAAACATTTCTACGTGCCGTATTGTGTAATATTTCAATTCAGTTGATCAAACTAAAAGAAATAATATATTCATTTATACAGCAAGATATTCCAGTCACGAAACGATTTCCATATTTTTGTGAACTTCCTTAACCGGAGATAAAAATCGACATGGGTCGACAAAGGTCGCGTGCAACGTACTAAAAGTATTATTTATTTGTGGAATTATATTTCGAGTACTTTAGCACGATCGGGAAAAAAAGAATTATAAATAGGCTATTGATGAAGCCAACATTGGATTGAAATTTAAAATGCAATGGGTGCATGTATATGGATCAAATGTACTCATAGATATTCATTATAGATGAAAAAACCTTCGTGACACATTATGTGACTAATACATACTGTATAAAATAAAATTTTCGAGAGTAGAAACTAATAGCTTTTCAAATTATTTTGTTCGTGTGTACAGAGGTATTTGTGACTTGTCGTTTCAACACGTTAGTATTACAAATTTTGACGCTTTTATATTCGTCCATGGCAACACGACAACAAAACCAACGAAATAATTTTCAAAACATCAACACATATATGTTATGCAGTACGTAAAATATCCACTAGTACACTAGTTTCAGTATTTTTTATTTTAAAAGTTTAGAACTACTTTAAAGGACATCGATTTCTGTCTTGAAGTCATTAGTACTGTAAATTTGCAGCTACCAAACAGGTGACAAATAAACTGTTTGAGGTTTGTAAAAGAACCACACAAGCCCATAGATAGGAGGCTTTTGGGGAAAAACAGATGTAAATCTACAAAATATCCACGTACAGTTCAAACACTCATTGAGAAATATCTGTGCGTTTGCGTTAGTCTGTCCTTTTGGACCAGACACGATTGTTACGTAATGGGTCCACAGGAGAGGATTACAATAACATTACTCAAAATAAAGTCCCAGTGAAGTTAAGGAACGTAGTAATAAAGCGGTATGTTACTTTGTTTAACGAAATGGCTCGGATGTAAAGTTAGGATTTTCATGTCGGAGAGTATCTTTTGTTGACTGCTGTTAAAATCATCCTCAATACTGAACAGACTACAAAACCCGCAAAAACAAGACGTGAATATTTAAACCAGAAAGCTACCATCTTATCTAAGTTGTCTTCCTATTCCCATTGAATCAATCCTTTGAGTAATTATTTCAAGAAAATCTTGTTACAACTAACACGTACCACGAGGGCATTATGGAACTAATAGAATTATTCTTGTGTTGGATCGTTTAACTAAGCATGGCGGAATCAAGAAGCGGAACAATTGTATTACCAAGGGGGATCAGGCGGAAATCTGGGACCTGTTGTGGTAGATAATTCAAGGTGGTTATACTCAAGTCCGAAACAGAATTGAAATCAAATAAATCATTTTTACCTCATCAATCTGAATTCATTTAAAATAGTTTACAGTAAGGGAATGATTTACAGTAACCGCCAAAACATGACAATAGAATTGTATTTTATGACACACAAATAAAAAGGATAAAGTCTGTAAATACAAGGCGATCTTAGTCATTATGAGAATTTTTGAATAATTGCCGTTAATTCACAAGACAATGATTTGTTAATAATACCAAACCTTGAACTTTTCTAAACGATTACACAGCGATATATAGGATTGTGATCTAGACTAGTGCAGAGTCGGAAAATCCACATCGACTATATGGTGCCGCCATTGCGCAAAGCTAGAAAATATCAGAATGTAAAGTTCGAAGTCAACCAGTTATAGGCCCCCTCTGATACAGACTAAAATCTAGAATAGGTCTAAATCCAAATAGAATATAGCTAGTTATTATGTGCCCTTGTGATACAGGCAGAGATGTTAATGAAAATATACTGTAAAACTTTGGATTGGATGTAAATATACCTGTTCTGGAAGTTTGTATTCAAGCATTCAGTAGAGTATTGTATAAATTTGTGTATTTAAATTTTAACCACAATACCAGTAAGTGTAGACACTGTCCCACAAGACTAATATTACAGATGATGTTACGGTATACAGATAATGTATTCAGATGGCGCATTGCTTAGTTTCACCATGACTTCTGTTTCAACCAATACAATGACTGACTCCCATTATTTCCACATCAGTAGTAATTTATATAGCCCAGGTCAGGTCCTCCCATTGAAATAATTGCTCGCGGAGTGTAAACTGATAAAAATGTGCCGAAAATATATCTTTCTAGTTTATGCCTCAAGTCATGTATGCTTGACAAAGCTGATGGCTTTGTCGTTTTCCTCACTCATATGCATCTGGCTATCTGAAATATGCATTTCTACGAGCAGTAATAAAGTATCATACTAATATATGCACCGTTGCAGTGAATATATTTCAAATGCAGGATTTGCTTAATGTTCACTAAAACATTATTTTAACGAGAGTTTTAGTTAGTGGCCACTAAACCTGTTGTAATCTGTCTTCTAACTTCACTTTGTTAAGATATGAAGTCTAGGTTAGCGAATATGACAAATTCAGAAATGCACCAAGTTCATTCTTTCCAATATAAAGATATTACATATTTACATTGTACATGTTCTAATTTTCTTCGATATCGTATTATCAATAATAAAAGTTTCTAAAACTACATGGTATGTGATAATATAATATGTATTTTGTTTTTACCTCTTGACATTATGGGATATTTCTCACTTTTTTGCACTATCGTTATAACAAACTAATATGACCCAAGCCCAAAACCCATAAAATTAAAACAAATTATTGACCAAACTTATAATTTTTGATAGTCTAGTTATGGCCATCAACATTAAAACCTTTTGGACAATGCTTCATTAGTCAAGGCTTGTTCTAAGCTATTTCAAAGGTTATTGCGTTGTTTCAATTATTTCGGACAAGTGTTTCCCTGAAAGGTATCGGTACTTGTTTCAAATATTCTGGACATAATTTTTGTTTGAACCGTTGAAGCATCATTGATTTATTGAAATGCCTATTTACTGTCAAGTATATCACGGCTGATGGTGGATAACAATAACCAAATCTCAGTGAGTATAATCAATGAACTCGATTTTGCATCAAAGACAATGCGAATTGAGCACTTGCTTAGCATGTTTTGTTGGCGGTACCTTGACAAGAATATGCATTGTGTAGGTCGTGAGAATTGTATAAGAAGTATAGTTTGTAAATGTTGTTTTAAGATTCCGTTTCCAATGAAGTTGTATTAGGTTATTCATGTAGGTTTTGCTATAAACGTGACACAGGTTTTGCTTCGAGTGATTACACAGTTAAGGGGCCCTCGAAATAGCTGACTAAGCCTATTAGGAATACATAAAACACATAGGAACTGTCTACTGCTTGTGGATTACTAAAACCAGATTTGTTCTGTTTTTCGTTAGCTATTTAATTGGCGAAGTTTTCGTTTCCTAAGATACTATATAGTATCGGCTCCCCGGGAGTGACTGAAAGCTTATACTATATAGTATACACCAGGACTACTTCTTTATTCTAACCCCTCCCCGGCCTCTCCGTGGATCTGTTACACTACGTGCAGGTTATGTAACAGATATTGTGAGGTTCTTCTGTGATAAAAACGAATCTTTAAGTGCAAATGCGGTCAACATGAATGACATTCCGACAACTTAATTAGCTGTGTTTTGTACCTGTGGCGTAGCGCATGAAATAACGTCATTCTGTGCTGTTTGTTTGTTGAGGACCCTCAGGTAGATATATCGAACGCTCGTAATGCCAAGAGGAATTTATAGACAATACCTCTTTGTACAGAACCTATAAAGCAATGCATAAATGGTTTCGTCAGCATCAATATACATGTAATACATGTACTATTTACAGGTAAATATACGTGGGATGTGTGGATGTATAATCGATTCGGGATTGACACCTCGGGTTTAAGAAATGTAATAACTTATCATATTAGCTACAAAGGTAAACATATTATTTAGCATGTTGGACCTACGACCTTTTTTCACGGAGAGTGACATTTGAGACCGACAACCGGATCGTATTTCAAATTGTTCAAATGTTACAAGTCAACTGCAATGCATACAGCGAGTAATTACAGGATTACTGACACTGAGAGCTCGATTTTACCTCCGTGTTTTGACTAGACTTATTGTAATTTCGTCACTTAGCAGAATCTGGAGCAAATGTGCCGATTATTCCTTCCCTCTGCTCTCTATTTAGTCATCAATTTATAGTCTGCCGTGAATGCAGATTGGCGGGGTTTTTCTTGTGGGATAATTTCTCTGTTAATTCGACATCTGTCGTCTGCGTTTCTCGCCTGCACTTTATACCGAGGAAAAATCTGTGCGTTACGTTAATCAAAAGGAATCTTATCTGCAGTTTTGTTAAAACTGAAATATTTAAAGAGAATTTAACGACTTTTTCAATCAAAACATCAAAACACAGGAAAAAGATTCCAAAATGGCCCTGGATGAAATCCGTGCAGAATTAGGAGGGAAATGGAAGCTGGACAGGAGCGAGAATTTTGACGAGGTCCTCAAGGAGTTAGGTGAGTGAAGACATACAGAATACTTAATTGTTATGATACGGTTTTCATTACCCAATAGACTAATTGATTTCCATACCTGTGGTAGGTACTTCAGACACAACACTGAGCCGGGCTTTATTTGTTTAGCAGAGACTAGACGTCTCGTCCTGCTGAAGTATTGGATTCTAAATCCTAGAGAGCTAGTTCTGATTCATAATCGATCATGTTCTTGCTTTTACAGAAAGGATGGTATTTGGGGGATATCGATGTAATAGTTTATTGCTAATGTTTAGATAATCTTTACAAGCATGTGTAGATTGTATTTGTCTACGTTGTACATTTTAACATTTTAACAGCTTTTTTTCCAAGTAAAACATCGTTTTAATATGATTTCAAAATGGTCGTCTGAAACTATTAGTATTATTTGACGAGTCTCTCACATAACCAATTATTGTTTTTTTTTTTTTTTTTTTTACTCTTTTGTAAATTTAGAGTCTTGCTTTGATGGGTATGGGTCGATACAAGCTAATATAACATCCTGCGTTTGATGAAGATACCATCATGGTTCCACATCTTCTACCCATCACGAACAGATTTGACATGTTTTTGAAAACATGCTCTGCATGCGTTAATTAAAACGCCCGAAAAAGGCAAAAATATTCCGATTTGAATATTGATATTTTTGCGCGAATGAATCCTAAACTCAGATGGACAGATGATAACTGAATATGAATTTTAGTTATGATGTTTACACAGTGCACTTGCAGAAGTTTAATTTAAATATAATACAGCGGTGCTGATAGTGATTGTTTATTTATTCAATTATATTTAACATCCTATAATATTTTAAAGTGGTATATATAGACTACATGATGCAAATATATTTCAATCTTTAGATTAAGAATTTATTGATGAATCTCTGGTATCATCCCAGTTCAGTTTAGTTCAGCATTTGTTGACGAAATCTCTGGTTTAATCATTTCAAGTAGATCGTCTGGAAGGACTCCATATCTTTAGTATGAAAATAATCCTACTTCGATTCGTTGGCAAAAACATCATGGTTTCTATACATGAATTTTAAAAGTGCATCTCGACGTCAAATCCAATAGCTGAAGAATTACCCCTGATTTAATACTCTACAACACCAATCATTATGACTTAACACTATGATTCCCAAGCAGTTTTTGCACTAGATTGCACAGATAGTGTCTTTATTGCTACTCAATTAACTAACCCAACTGTTGTCCCTCTGTCAATTTGTGCATACTAATCAATTTGTGAAATCATGCATACGATCAAATATTGCTCTTTTTGCCAATGAAAAAATCTGCAGTACATGCCCATGATTAGATTTTAAATGATCTCTGCATTATGTACATTGTAAAGTATGACCCGAATACGAAACAGTCCATTGTTTTTACACAAGTACATGTCTAAAATAACTTTACTATACCCCCATGTTACGCATACATTTTATAGTAAAACATGCGTAAGGTTTATCCCATGTTAAAGTGATATTTTTCAAAACTTATGTCACGTTTTGGTACAAGTAAATAGAGCTAAGTTGATCAGAAGCTAACTAAACATTTGATAATATAAAATAAAATTATATTTTTATTTGTGTATTATTTTCTTCAAAATTTACAAACTCGGCATCATTAGCACGAATTTTTATCATCTTATAGATAGTTCTGTAAAATTCAGTAACCGGGATGGAAACCTTTCTTTATTAAGTCTATACCCCCGGTGTGTTCCGTTTGAGCCAGATACAAACCGAAGATACTGGGTCACCTCATGTCGTTTTGGTAGAATGATTTAAAGCCTTCCTCTAATCTATTAATAACCACTACGTACTTCATTCATACTGCGTATTTATCACCAATGTCATGACAGGTTGGCCGCAAATAGTTTTTTCCGGGCCTTCTGTAAAATATATGCACGTGCAAGGGCTATATTCATATTTTTTTAAGTCTTGTTCAAATATTATCGAGAATATTGGGACATTTCCTCAAATAAAAATACTAAAAAAACGCAATCTAACGCAAGCTGAATTTCAAAGAACGTAAATCTTACAGGAGCAATTATCCATGTATTATGTATTAGAACCAGTTGGTTGGTAGTGTAGTATGTGTCGATTCTGCGTTGTCAGGCAGTATATTCACCACCATCCTATATATCACAGGGGTTACTATCACTGACGTCATATCCACACCTGGACAATGATCGATATTCCAGGGGTCACTATCACTGACGTCATATTCACCCCTGGACTATGTCATAGTAAAACTAAAGGCTGTTCAGAAAGAAAACACTGTCCAGTCACAAGCCATCATTAAGGATCGTAGAAACCGACGCCCAATTACAAAGTCAAACACTGTACCGTTATTTGATTGTTTTGATGTATATCAAAGTACCGAACCAACGGTTTCACATCTTTTGTTGCATACAGAACCTTCAGTTTTGCTATGTCATGCTGTTCACCACAGTCTCAGTCTTACTTTTTATGGAAACATTTCTCAGTGTACTATTGTCTTGATGTTATCTTTGTTTATATTAAAATGTGCTTTTATGTGTTAGATAAGTTCAGAAGTATCATTTTGTTTGTTTTTTATGAAGATGAGTTTAGATGAGCGTCGCAAGCACGACTCTGTCTGTTAATTGGCAAACCAAACCAGACAAAACGCAATCTCCCAACCTCAAGATCACACGACTTCGCTTTTTCGAACTTGTTTTAAATATATCGGTACATAAGGTCGCGATATTTGAAGGCAGCATTTGACCAGAGCTACGTTATCGCAACCGTTAAATTAACCATCACCTGTTATGTTGCCGCAGTGAAATAACAGCTAACTGGTGGGCAAACATATCTGTTATGTTGTCGGTGTGACTCGATTTCACGACATCATTTTCAGGATAATCGGCTTAACACTGCTTCAAACATAGAACACCCTAGTTAAGGTGAAAACATCGGTAACATTTCAGTGCTGTGGGTTCAGGCAGAGTTAAATAGGTAAATAGGTATAAATTCATATGTGTCTCACCTGTCAGCGTCAGGCCTCTGTGGCAGTCTGTCACAGGTCGCCTGCAGGTTCCATAATGTGTGGTCTGCCCTCGTCACAGACTTACCTGACTATCTCTCACAGGAAATTAATATAATTATACATTTCTGAAAAAAAAAACCAGTCGATTATGTCATTGAGGAAATGAATACAATTATGTCCCTCCGCAATTATTGTATTTTAATGTACTTTTACATTAGTACGAACATTTGGGTTCTGAAAATAAAACAGTTTATTGTGTATATGGGTAAATGAATACAATTACAGCCCTCTACGATTATCGCGTTTTAACGCAAATTTCATTAAAATGAACACTAGGTTTATATTAATGTACATGTGAGATTACCCCCACGACCAAATCGCCGCATTGTGGTCGATTGGGGGTGTACTATTGAACTGTCTATAAAATGATCAAACACAAACGATAATCCCTAGATGAATAAAGGATTACTTTCAGTTAATAGCATGTTATTATGTCAGGTATACAACTTCCTGATTCAGTATAATTTATAACTGTATATGAGATAAAAGTGCATTAAGATATTTTTTTGATTTTGTTAAAACAGAGACTTTGCATTTCGTTTTAAAAAGGAATATTTCAGTTGTATGTTGTAAGTGTTTAACATGAGTATATTTGCTTTACTTTTCATTATGAAAGGACTATGTCATTTTCATATTTTAAGCTTTGAACATGAGAATATTTGCTTTACTTTTCGTTATGAAAGGACTATGTCATTTTCATATTTTAAGCTTTGAACATGAGAATATTTGCTTTACTTTTCGTTATGAAAGGGATATGTCAGTTTCATGTTTTAAATATTGAAAAAGGTTACATTTCTTTAAATATGTCCTATAAAGTCGCTCTCATTAAGACGACTTTCAGGTAAATCGCCCTTGTAACTAAACCAATCAAAGTCTAACCATCTGATATGGAAACTGCAGTTATAGAACCATGAATGCTGTGTGTGTGGCTGAACAGTAACCTATACATCCTACCGATTTTCACTGACACTCATATAGCTAATGACTTATTTGTTACAGCAATTCGCTTTCGCATTGCATTTATATGTATCAAGAATGCATATGTTTACAGATGGATCAAAGAGAACCCATTAGATCCGTACACGTTTTATCAGATTCTGTGTCTGAATTAAATACACATAATTTTTTCGCTATGATTAAACTAATGCCGCCACAGATTTAACGACTGACTAGTGGGTAGATGTCACAGTTTGTCAGTAAAACACTTCTGGTATTGATGAGGTGAGCCAGTTACGTGTCTAGCATTACAAAAATGTTACATCTAATGCGTTTTTGAATAATCAAATTAGAGTTGACGTGATAAAAATGAATTATAAATTACACGTTTAAGCAATGCATTTAATTACACACTGATAATGCCACATTCCGTATTCAACGATGTAGAACCATTACTATATTCTACACATGGTGATGGCACTCATAGAGTAATGAATAACAAATGAATATGCTTTGTAGTTGTATTTCTTAACTTTGTAAAAATGCTATGCCTTAATTACCCCGCAAGGATATCAATACCTATTACGAACTGCTTGGCCCTGACATTTACACTGTGATAATGAACACTAGTACAATACGCCAGGTAACAAAAGTACGCAATAGTAATCCTTACGTTGTCAATCAGACAGAATAGCCCAATGAGGATGTCAATGTACTGAAGTAGTATTATAACGGCATGGTATTGCATTAAACATGGTATATCGCAATAGTAGTGCGTCATATAGGCAATATTGGTGCAGCAACAATGCCAATGAGAAGTCCATTTTTTCATTTCTAGCACACCTTCTAGTGTAAAGTATTTGTTGGAAATAACGTCATTATATAGTTTAAGCATATCTGTATGAGAGTATGTTTTAATAAGTGTCTTTATATTATGTGACTTTATATTACTGTTGATTAACTCAGACATGAGGTAATAAGATCTGTTACTGTATGTTCATATTAACCTTACATCTAACAATTGTATTGGTGAGCCGATGAGCCAAAAGTCTCAAGGTAATAAAGAATTGAATTAGATACATTACAGCACTATAACAGACAGTTGTACAAGGTAAAACTTAATTTTGTACCACGATTTTCGAAAAAAGGCGTCACATTACGAGAAAAATGCCGAAAGGATCCATCCTCATTTGTCTGTCTTCAGGCGGTTTTCTCCATTTTGAATGGATGTTCTGGTTTCGATTGTAATTCTTTTCTAATCCCTCAAGTTCTTAACTTCTACACCAACGAGACATTTTGGGATATTTGGATCACATTAAACCTATTATCACACCATGTTTAAGATCATTAAGATCTTGCAATTAATCAAAGCAAAGGTCGATAAGAAATAATTGTTGTCAAGCAATTATGTTTGTCCATGCAATTGTTTTACGTTAAAAGACACATGAAAAAAAAGTTGAGCATGTTTTTATAACTCATAGGTAATATGTAATGAATTGTTAAAGAATCAATTTAACTAACCCCTTAAAGATCCGAAGTCAAGAGTATCGGAATGTTTCAGGTATCGCCGAGGTACAATGGAATGTTAAGCTTCCTTACCTTACGGTTTTATCGCAAAAAATCTCAATGGTGTTACTTAATATATGAATTAATATGCGATAACGAATTTTTTTCTTGATTTAATTTGTCATGTATTTGCTCTTGATCTAAATAAAAATGTATAACATATTGTATTTTTAAGGTTTTTGTGCGCTTGAAACATTTCATGTTTAATTAATATACATGTATGAGGTTTCTGAGTTGGACGCATTGGGTTTTTGCGCTGTTTTACAATTATCATACAAAAAGTACTAGGTTTTGTGCTTAAAATGAAAGGATGAAATAATCGACGTTTTTGCGTTGGAACGTGGAATATCACTAAAAAGCACGAGGTTTTGTGCTTAAAATAAAAGTATGAAATAATCGACGTTTTTGCGTTGGAAAGTGGAATATCACTAAACATAAGCATTTATTGCGTTGGAATGAAACTAACTTACATAAAGCATGGGCTATTTTTGCGCTAGAATAAAACCATTCCAGTATTGGGGTATATCTGTCGTCGTCCACAATGTGAGACACGTTAAATGTGTTATTCAACGGCGGTATTACATCGTACTATGGTAACTGTTAGCAGCTGTAGACCAGTATAGAATGTAACACAGTGCATGTCATGTAGGCTTGTATCGCGATAGACAGTCCGAGGGTATGTCCTAGTTAACTAAAGTACAACGGGCGTAAAAGTAGGCTCGACTCCCCGTAACAGTGTTATAAGTATACGCCTATATCATGATTAGATAATATGCAAACTCGTTTAACAAATCATTATCGGAATCATTAAAAATCTAGAAGCCTAATAAATAATTATCTTTTTCTTTTGGATAAGTGAAAGATAATTATAGTTTTTCATGGATGAAAAAAATGTCAAGTTATGGCATACATTAAATAAAAGACCATGACGTAAATTCAAGATAACCCACATGGAGTAATTTATATGTCTTTGAATATTTCCTTGTGATTATAAATGTAACTGTTTGATTATAGTCGAACAAGTCGACGTGATGTTACAATTTTGCGGCTTAGGGAAATCATTTGTATCCCATTTTATAACTGGCATATTAAGTGATATGATCAAATGGTTACTTTTATCTTAATTCTCTAACATCAAATATGAAGTATTAAAATGCGACTTGTAGTAGAGATAGAAATATCACAAATAAACGCCACATCCATAATTTTGTAATTACCTTGCCAGCTGCTTCATATAAATGTTGGTTGTAAGCTAAGGCTATTGCATATTTCCATAGGGACATGTTCTAATCACAGGTACAATATACTTCATTGTACCGGGTCGTCCTATGGGACTAGTTATGTACCCCCCACCCCCAAACCCTCTCCCTTCAAACACACAGGTCATTTAATGCATCTATTTAGTTATAGTCCGATATATGCTAAAATCGTAACCAAATCTCTCTCTGTAACTGGAATTCTTGCCTCTACCAATCTGCCAACACATCGATGTTTGATTTACGCTCACAAAATAAATTTTCACAACTAGAATGTCAGATTTCTGCCGGACAAATAAAACAAATGAATCGCCTGTTTTGATTGCCATGTTTATTTTGATGATAATATTTATTTTAGAACATTAGTGATATTGACGTGCTGTGAAATGTCCGTCCCTTGCCATTCCTAGCGGCTAGTTTAGATAAACCACTGTGTATGTTCCTACTTATGGGAATGACCACTTCCTGCCTCAAACGTACAGACTCCACAGGAAACATTCATAACACACCACGCCTTACAGGTCCGCATGTTGAACAAGAGGCCCAATGGGCTTTTATCGTTGATAGTATTTTTGCTCTTATGTACATATGTAGATACATTTGTATCATACAAAACAGTTAGTGATTTTTTCCATGTGAATTCAACGTAACAGAAAATATGACAGGAGTTGAAAATATATGATAAAAAAACTAAAGTATCAGTGATCTAGGTTTTAATACTTAGATTTAAATATTTAAATACATCTGCGCAGGGACAATAGTAGTCGGCTGTATACTCCTATATTACCATTATTTATAACTACAGAACTCCTGTTTGCATTGGGCAGTCTTACTAAAGCTCACTCTAGCATATTGAACAGGGTAAGTTATCTCAAGGTCATACATTTGTATAAATGTACTGGAAAATCTGTGTCTCACGAAAATAATGTTGTATACTGTATTGTATATCGAGACAGATTTAGTTTTCCACATATTAATCCTTGATACGGATTCTAAATTCGAGTTTACATTTTCATCATACTCATACTGGATACTCTCGCTGGCTAGTCATGTGGCTGTAGGAACGTTTTACCTAGACAGGTGTCGAATGATTTTTATACTTAAAACTTATCACTTTAATAGTACTTTTTATATCATAATTCGATTTTAATAAGACATAATGTTGTCATTTGCATCGTAAAAGACATAAAATCCAATGCAATGCTCTTATTTTTCTATGTTCTGATGAAGTCATTTTAACGCATTTTGTGTTCTTGAATGGTTAATAATGAAATTAATAAGTACTGTTTATCGGTAATTATCGCACAGCTGTGTAGCATCACACTTCGATTGTAATTTTAACAAGTCATCCAATGTTATGTAATCTATTTAGGACATTCAGACAACGACAGTACATCACTGTCTTCAAGTGTAATAAAGTCAAATACACTAATTAGGTCTATTCTGATCTATTATACAACTGGTCTCGCACTTTAAACTATAGACACTTGCTTCAAGAATTCATTCGCAACACAAATAGAAATACGTATACCACAGTCACAAGATGGTGCCTTGTGCAGACATGTTGTAACTCATTGCCCAAGGTTAGCTATGTGATGTAAATAGGTTGGCAATAGAGTGAATTTTTCTCCGCTTGTTATGATTGAGTGTGTGTAAACTCGACAATATTTTCTAGTTATTTACCACTGTCAATGTTAGCAGGTGCTTTCTGTTAAAACACTTAAGCAATTTTCTCTCTGTCGGCACCGAATTAACAAGTGATGAGAATTGGAGCATTTTTTTCCGGTTTTAATTATTCCTGTCATTTTGTCTATGCTATGCTTGCCAGCTCAGACTGATCATGTAGCCTTTCAGCAGGTTGGATATTCAAATGACGCAGGTACTATATACAGTTAAACTTGATAGAACGGACCCCTCTATATTATTATAAATGACTTTTTTCTATACAGTGAATCCTCCCTATAGTGACTACCTTTATATAGAGTCCACCTGTTTATTAAGACCACTTTTAGGAACCCAACTGTCCATTGACCACACGATTTGACTCGTGTATAAAATCACTTGGCTTTAGTTACCACTTTTCTATTGTTCTATGGTTGGTCTGAAAACATATTTGACTGCATCCGCCAGTCCTATTTGACGCTATTTTCTTTATAATTGATTATTTTATAAAGGACATCCATCCTTAAATATGGTTTATTGGTGTGTCAGATATCATTGACCAAAGACTTCAGTCCATAAACACACCTATACAAAGCTCAAATATAGGTATTATAATTATTCGCAGCAATATATCACAAATGTTCATTACACATTGTGCTGATGTGTTTCTTTAGTTGGCATACTAGTGTAACAGCACGACAAAAAGTAACACAGCATTAAACGGTAGGAATATTACGAGATGCCATTTTTGACTGTATTTAAACATTCCCATCGTATATTTATACTTTCTTCTAAGTTGAGTGAACAAACATTATTAACGATATTTGCTTTGTCCATCATCAATATATTATCATCATCGCCAACGATCAAAGAGAAATATCTATTAAGCCCCCACATCGAGATCCTGGTGCTTTTTGTTATCAGGTTGTCCGTCCATCTGTCCGTGCCTTTTCTTTACTACAATTACTGCAGAAGGAAGTGGAATACTGCTCTGAAAGGTAGGACGATTCCCTATGACGCCTAGATCTGCTATGTAACTTTTGTGGCAGCAATAATATCAAATAAAATTCATCTTTTGAATTCATATGGGTTTTGGCATGCTTTATTTCACCACAAACAATGAATCACGCGGTCTTAAAATCTTATAAGCTATTATAATGCTTTCGATACATTAGTTGTTTCTTACTTATACTGTAGTTTCTAGATTATTTCCTACCTAAAGTGTAATACATCTTATATTATATCCTTATCTACTTTTCAGTGACTTGCCACCTCCTTTAGGGCTGTTTTACTATCATCGTTTAACACCCATTTAAATTTTTTTCGACATCACATCTGCCCTATGCCAGTGCATTAGAAAACCAAAACTACCAACTTCACATTATTGCCACCTCAGCGAAAACCCGGCGATAACCCAAAAATTATAAAGAGTTAACCATTTTTTTTTCTTCAAAAAATATCTAGACTATTCTATAATGTACAATATACGCCAACCTAATTCACAAAGGATGACACACTTCTCGTATGGTTTATGTTCCAGTTCAATGGACATGTATCGTTATTAATAGTTAAATAGTCACGTGTACTTGCTCAAAGAATATCCTATTGTCGATATGCTATAGTGCACTGGTAAACTACAAAATATAGACCAAATAGATATAGATCATGGACGGCGCATACAAGGTCATATAAAATGATAAGATATAAACAATGTTTGTAGGGATAAAGCTGAAATCTATTAGCATGTGATCAGTAATTTTCACGGAATATTATTGTTGCGATTTCGCGTGACAATGATACAATGTTCGCGATAATTTCATTTGGGAAATAATAAATCTTGTAAATAGACCTTATGAACTCTTACTACGTCTTTGCATATTGCAGAGTTGTTCATCCTTGCCGACAGGTAATTATTGTGACGTCATTATTATGTTAGCAAAGTTGGCGTCGTTTTCTTTGAAAAGTATGACGTTGCGCTCCCAAACACATCATGCCACTATTAATACCTACCCGGAGAGGGAGAGAGACAACTTTTTATTGTGCAAATACGGAATATCCATATCGCGAAGCAGGTGTTTAAATGACCTGATAATAGGACGTTAATAAAATCAAAACTAAGGACAAATTGATAAATACATCATATAAAGGTATCACTGAATGCAGAAGTTGGCCATCGACCGCTTCCATAGCGCACGGCAGCTAGAACTTTTTTATATAGCTGAAATCCTACAATATATGAAGAAGATGTACTATTGCGCCAGTATTAAGCCTAGTGTTCATGTATGTGATTAGGGATTCCTAGTCGCTTGCCTTTGATGTTCGTCTGAGAATCAGTGTAAACATATAAACTGATCATAAAATGCTCGGGTTCTTTTGCTATTCCTAATTCCGCTGATCAGACTGATGACGACATGACTTTATACCGGCTTCTTTGTACGAGTTGCCTGAAAAACGTCTCCAACAACGACACTTTATTGATTAAACACATCGTACTGTTATCCTGAAACATTCAATTTTGATTGGACAACGTACTTTTACAAAACATTTTTGTTTTGTTTCACAAGTTCATCGCCATCTTAAGAGAATTATTTAAAAATATTGTGTTTTACATAACAAAACCTCAAATATTCAATGATAACTTGTATCAAGAATATGAAAATCTTTTATTTATGATTTGATTGATGCTGGAAACATCTTTTCAAATATTTTATTCTCTCTCATAATGTGCTGTGGAAACTGTCTAAGATAAAGATATTCTTCTGATTAGAAAATACATTGAAAGTGCATTCTCGTAGATCTCGAAAACAAATCTAGACTGTTATGTGCGTTCAAATTAAGCTGTGGACAGATATAGTGCTACATGTTTTGTAGCAATAAAGATAGTCAACATTTTGTGTGCCCAAAGAGGTTTGACCGAGAACATTGAAGATGGTTTGTACTTTTAGACTGCACATAAATTCCTTTCTCGCCAATACTCAAATACTACTCAACTATCTTCTGTTTTATAGACTGTTAATTATCATTTTACTACAGCAACGACAACAAATAATGACCAAAAGAATTATTTACAAAATAAATAGGAATATTTTTGTTATGATGTAATCCAAACAATTTCACAGTGTTAGATAATAGCCGTATTGTTAAGTTGACTATAAGGTTTCGAAATCCTGTGTTATGTATCTGTAGACTGCAGACTTTTGAGAAAATATTTAAGTACAAATTCATAAGCAGATAGACGTATGGCTTGATATTCACTAACGGCATGTTTGAAAAGTTAATGAAATCACTATTATAATGTCTCGGTGAAAATTATATTTATCGAGCAAATTTCGCGTGTTAGTCCCTCAAGAGACGATTTAAAAGTCGTTTATTGAAAAAAAAGTTTAGTGGAAATTCCTAAATATACCACGGATTTACAAATGGACATTTAAAAACAGTGTTGGTCTAACATTACGAATACATAAACTCGTGTTATCATTTATGTGTTAATGTGGAATACGCTATAAACGTCATTCATGTGTCCTATTCCCGACACGGACGGTATGCGTCTACACTAGAACAACACCTGTCTCGTAAACGAAACTACTCCAAATATCTCCCGATCATCTGTAATACGGCTTCATTGCCCGTCGTGTAAAACTACGAGGGTTTTGTAGGAGGTATGTACGTCTTATACTATACCTCATCTAAGTGATTTATAACCATATAAATCATTTTATACATTATTATAGTATAAGTAAAACAGAAAACAGAGAACGTCTTACAATATTAATCAAACAATATAAACTGAAACTTGTAAGTCAGATCGGTCGTGAATATTTGAAAAGTTTCAATCGTTTATGGAACAGATAAGTTATTTGGAAAGTCTCAGCAAGCTACGTGATGGGTCAGTAAGACTGGCGTAAAAATTGAAGAATTGTACTCATGGGTTCCTAAAATGTGTTCTTAATCCACCATTTTGTCGAGCTCGTAGAAGTTTAGTATAGCAAAAGAAAGTTACTCATGCTACATATGTCTGTAGTCAACAACCCTTGTAAAAGACCTCATTAAAAGGACACGAAATACACAATGTCGTCATTTTCTAACATTTAACTAATCTTACGTTTGTCAGGTATTGTATCAATTGATGTAAGATTCTACATCGGTAATACATCTGAATATAGAATGTCTCAGTATGATGTACTTCATACATTTCGTGTCGACTTATAGTAGAAGACTGTATGAATTCTGGAGATGGAAGTATATTAAAGCTTACATTAGTATGAATAATCTTAATAACCGTCGATGCAGTAAAAGTGGAAAGCTAGGGGAATTTCTAAACAAAATGCGCCATCATAGTTTGACGAAGTTAAAGAATTTCGGACACTTAAACAATTTCGCTACAAAGACAACAGGGCACATAGTACGCATTAAGTTATAATATACAAAGGATCTATTCGCTTGATTTACTGTGTTCCCATGACAGGTTTTCATGACGCCACATTTTCTGAAACTTTCTTCTTTGAATTTATCTCTAGCAGTTTTCAGAGAAATACATCTTTATTTCGAACCACAATTTACCTACTGTTCCAAGATACCGAAGCATATCAGAGCATCTGCTTGTTGCGTGACTCATTCAAAGATATGAAGCTCTGTCGAAAAATATGGTTTCTTGGAATTCGCCCTGATGTGATTAGCTAAGATTCTGCGGATGGATGCTCTAGCACGAAAGCCTGCGTTCTCTTGAGGAAACTCTTTCCCATCTTCGGAACATCTATCATGACAAAACGAGTTAAACAACATTAAGTGGATCAGTCTAAATGAACATTACATGTTATTTTATTTGTTCCGGTATGTAGTTACAGCCAACCATTCTATTCTGGGCCTGATAACAGCGACTGAAGTTGAAAGTCTCGGCGACATTGAAATGTTTCATGGCTTGTCGCTGTTATACTGCTATTGCTTAGTTTGCTACCGTTGTTTTCCTAATAAAGTCTTCTTGATAGTCATTGTTATACAATAGAAATGATAGATACTCACAGACACTTATGCCGTCTGATGGTGTATTACAAGACCTCCTTTACATTGGAACCGTATAATGAACAATATGACGACTGTCTTGCCGCCATTTTCAGACACAATGCTGGTTATATAGTAATGGGCACAAACAGTTTGATTTTCATTAAAACCTTATGGATTAAATTTGCATTTACGAGAAATTAATTTCCAAATCTCTGTTTCCTTTGATAAAAAGTAAAACATGGAAAATATTCAAAATGGCGGGATATGCAATGCAGTCTATAAAGGACATGTAGAATTGCAATAATAAGATCCAAGTATGCGTCTCATTTTAAAACAACAGGGTTCTTTTCTTGATGGGACGGTAAAAAGTGAAGAAACCAAACGATTTATAGTTTTATGATTCAAAGATATTTTGTATGAAAGAAGATATGATTGAGCATGCGTTCGGTATCTTTATCTTTATCGCTGTGTTGCTATGAATTTTGTTGCACAAGATGCATTGTGCTAAATGATAGATGTGCAGCAACTGTCAGCATCATGGAGTCTTCTCTCTGATAACATCAGTTACATGGCTACCCATGCACTTAAACGGAATGGTATGATTACGTGAACAAAATGACTGTTTTCTCACCATTTGAATGCCATTTTCACAGCAAAGGTCACTAAACGCCGACTTTGTGATAACATCGTTTTAAATATATGCTTCAGTTTTATATATGAAACATGCGTTTCCATATCCAATTACTTTTGAATATAAAGCAGTTAATGTTAATGGTAATTTTGTTTTTTGTATCCTTAAAGATGCTCCACCGCTGACAAATGACATTTTTTTCACTATCAAAAACAGTAGCAGACGATTTAGTATTTTTCTTCAGCTACAAAAGTTACTTCCTTTACACCATTGAAAATTTTGAGCTTCTAATTTTACTTTGATTTAAAAATATGAAAAATAATTAATTGCATCCCGAAAAAAAATCCGTGGCACTATATCCTATATGGAATTAAGTACTGATTGCGCATGCACCAAAGGCAAAATAAATTATTTTATAATATTTTTGTATTAATTAGACATATATATACACGATTAAACACCAATTATTGTTCAAGTGATTAATATCATTTATGCTCTGTCGGCGGTGGAGCATCTTTAAATAGAATATAAAAATAAACATCGTCTAAGTATGAAAGAAACTATAAATTCTACCCTCACGGTCCCAAAATGCATCAAAATCCTCGACAAAAATTCATACAACATTTCGTTAGCTAGAATATCCTTAAACCGATCATACACGATGACAAGCTTGTAAGACTATATTACCTATTAAGGTAACTAAAACCAAGATAGAATTGAATATTTTCATTGTTTAAGCGACGGATGCTGTATCACATGTGCAGACATTGGTTCGTCCTTGACATTTACAAGGGTATTGCCGCATGGCAAGAATCTTAGACGGGGAAAATTCTGCCTTCAAAGTAAAGTTGCATAATGAAAACAAAAACTCGCTACGATATCCGAAAATGTAATAGTAATAGTCATTGCACATTTGAAATAAAGTTCATTGTGGATGAAAAAACTCAGTGAAAAGAGAACGCTAAATGAGGAAAGGGTGAGTTTATTTCAAACTAAAACAATATACTATTATATATATTAATTTAAACTTCAGTGATCTTGAACATATGAACCTTGCTACTTCATTTTTTCTCTTTCAGCTTCTGATTGGACAAAGAGGATCATCTGTATTTATAGTTGTCTACCAAAGAGATCATCTGTATTTATAGTTGTCTAAACCTACATGTAGATTTGTAATCATCTGTATTTATTTATAGTTGTCTAAACTACATTAGATGTAATCATCTGTATTTTAGTTGTCAAATACATCTCTGTATTTATAGTTGTCTAAACCTACATGTAGATTGTAATCATCTGTATTTATAGTTGTCTAAACCTACATGTAGATTGTAATCATCTGTATTTATAGTTGTCTAAACCTACATGTAGATTGTAATCATCTGTATTTATAGTTGTCTAAACCTACATGTAGATTGTAATCATCTGTATTTATAGTTGTCTAAAACTACATGTAGATTGTAATCATCTGTATTTATAGTTGTCTAAACCTACATGTAGATTGTAATCATCTGTATTTATAGTTGTCTAAACCTACATGTAGATTGTAATCATCTGTATTTATAGTTGTCTAAACCTACATGTAGATTGTAATCATCTGTATTTATAGTTGTCTAAACCTACATGTAGATTGTAATCATCTGTATTATAGTTGTCTAAACCTACATGTAGATTGTAATCATCTGTATTTATAGTTGTCTAAACCTACATGTAGATTGTAATCATCTGTATATTATATAGTTGTTGTCTAAACCTACATGTAGATTGTAATCATCTGTATAGTTGTCTAAACCTACATGTAGATTGTAATCATCTGTATTTATAGTTGTCTAAACCTACATGTAGATTGTAATCATCTGTATTTATAGTTGTCTAAACCTACATGTAGATTGTAATCATCTGTATTTATAGTTGTCTAAACCTACATGTAGATTGTAATCATCTGTATCTTATAGTTGTCTTGTAATATCTTATTTATAGTTGTCCCTACATGTAGATTGTAATCATCTGTATTTATAGTTGTCTAAACCTACTGTAGATTGTAATCATCTGTATTTTTATCTAAACCTACATGTAGATTGTAATCATCTGTATTTATAGTTGTCTAAACCTACATGTAATTGTAATCATCTGTATTTATAGTTGTCTAAACCTACATGTAGTATTGTAATCATCTGTATAATTTATAGTTGTCTAAACCTACATGTAGATTGTAATCATCTGTATTTATAGTTGTCCTAAACCTACATGAAGATTGTAATCATCTGTATTTATAGTTGTCTAAACCTACATGTAGATTGTAATCAACTGTATTTATAGTTGTCTAAACCTACATGTAGATTGTAATCATCTGTATTTATAGTTGTCTAAACCTACATGTAGATTGTAATCATCTGTATTTATAGTTGTCTAAACCTACATGTAGATTGTAATCATCTGTATTTATAGTTGTCTAAACCTACATGAAGATTGTAATCATCTGTATTTATAGTTGTCTAAACCTACATGTAGATTGTAATCATCTGTATTTATAGTGTCTAAAACCTACATGTAGATTGTAATCATCTGTATTTATAGTTGTCTAAACCTACATGTAGATTGTAATCATCTGTATTTATAGTTGTCTAAACCTACATGTAGATTGTAATCATCTGTATTTATAGTTGTCTAAACCTACATGTAGATTGTAATCATCTGTATTTATAGTTGTCTAAACCTACATGTAGATTGTAATCATCTGTATTTATAGTTGTCTAAACCTACATGTAGATTGTAATCATCTGTATTTATAGTTGTCTAAACCTACATGTAGATTGTAATCATCTGTATTTTAGTTGTCTAAACCTACATGTAGATTGTAATCATCTGTATTTATAGTTGTCTAAACCTACATGTAGATTGTAATCATCTGTATTTAAGTTGTCTAAACCTAAGATAATCATCTTATTTATAGTTTCTAAACCATTATGTATCTCAATGTTAGATTGTAATCATCTGTAATTTATAGTTGTCTAAACCTACATGTAGATTGTAATCATCTGTATTTATAGTTGTCTAAACCTACATGATTGTAATCATCTGTATTTATAGTTGTCTAACCTACTGTAGATTGTAATCATCTGTATTTATAGTTGTCTAAACCTACATGTAGATTGTAATCATCTTGTATTTATAGTTGTCTAAACCTACATGTAGATTGTAATCATCTGTATTTATAGTTGTCTAAACCTACATGTAGATTGTAATCATCTGTATTTATAGTTGTCTAAACCTACATGTAGATTGTAATCATCTGTATTTATAGTTGTCTAAACCATTGTAATAATGCACGGAGATTGAGCATCAGTCTATCCAAACCAGTCTCTTTAATTGGTTCAAAAATTGCAATTAAATAATTAATATGCATGCTTTTCTGTCTGCAAATTACATTAAAACAACTTTATACGGATCAAAAATTTAGTATACATTTTTCCTCTGTCTGTATAAAATTACATTAAAACAACTTTTGTATTTACACAGATCGTCCTCCATGACAAGTTTGTAAGACTATATTGCACAATGAAACATAAGTGAAACCAAGGTTAAAATGACTGATGTTATATAACATGTATACTGTGTATACATTTTTACATTTAGTGTTTTAGATATGGAACAGAATCTTCCACAATGATTTTATGTGGGTGTTCACTTAGAATGTTGCTAAGGTGTATAACTACATCGTCAGTACATACCAGTTTCCAATGACTCAAAAACTGCTCTTAGTTATAATTCTTCCAAACTCAAGCTCAGACTATCTTCTGAACCACTTAACCTATCGAACATGTTCTCGAATTTAAACCGGCATGATAATTTATCTTATTCGATGCGGAGTATATGAACCACCTTGCCATTTTATTAAAAATACAAAGCTAAAACCGACATCGATTTATATTACAACCCACGTAATGTTACGACAGCCTGAGGTGGGCAGACACGTATAAAACATTAGTGTTTTACCTTAACCAAATTTATCAAATATCACACTGATATGCATAAAAATCAAAAATATCTGTGGTAGAGACAATACGGGTTTATACAACATGTATTTTTTAATTTTACTTTTTCACTGACCCTGGAGACATTAGCTTGGGATGTTGAATAAAAACGCGTAACAGGAAGTGTGCCTTCAAGTTATATCGTTTTCTTGCTGTTGACGCAGTTTGTTTTAATTTGTCCAATTCGTTTAGCACCGTCATCAGATAAAATGCTATTTAACCTATTTTAATGGTTCAAGGATTTATTTGATAGTTTGTTTTGACGGAGTAAGAATATATATTACCAGGTTTATCCCTTTGTAGCTGCATCATGTCGGCCCGCTCCGAGTCTAAGTAACAACATTCAAAATGGAATACAGCAAACCATAACGTCTTGATAGTATATGGATTTGTCTGCGCTTTTCTTGCTTTTCAATTCATTATTAGTTTCTTAATTATGTCTATTTAATCCAGGGCCACATTGTCAATAAGACTTGTCTATATCTGTAATCCTGGAAAATATTATTTTTCTATTCATTGCTGTTATTGTTATTACTGTTTGAATTCTGTTTTCTTATTTTCTTTTTCATTTCTGAATGATTAACACATTGCTGTCAAAACAACTAAAACAAATTATCCCTAAGTTTGTGATCACCAAATGACTTAATGTTAAGTTAAATGGTTCGCTGCGCAGTATTGATTTTTTAACCACTTTATGGGTTGTGACAGATTTAAATGGGATATGTTACGATTTATTTAGCTTGCATATATTTTTAAAAAAACCGGCGTATTGGATATTATCGCCTTTCGTATCGTTTCTCAAATATCCAACATAACAATGTGAGATTAATCAAGATAAACACTGCGCTACAGTATGTATTAGAATGATATTCAGTAAATCACATCACCTTATCTATGACCATCGCGATTATGCTATTTATACGAAGTATGCTTGGATATTGTTCTATTCCGTTTTAGATGTAGTTGACGTCATGGTGACGGATTTAAGTTTGAATTATGTAACAGTAGTAAAGGAATCATGCGTTTGTATCTGAATTGTGTAACAGTAGTAAAGGAATCATGCGTTTGTATCTGAATTGTGTAACAGTAGTAAAGGAATCATGCGTTTGTATCTGAATTGTGTAACAGTATTAAAGGAATCATGCGTTTGTATCTGAATTGTGTAACAGTAGTAAAGGAATCATGCGTTTGTATCTGAATTGTGTAACAGTAGTAAAGGAATCATGCGTTTGTATCTGAATTGTGTAACTGTAGTAAATGAATCATGCGTTTGTATCTGAATTGTGTAACAGTAGTAAAGGAATCATGCGTTTGTATCTGAATTGTGTAACAGTAGTAAAGGAATCATGCGTTTGTATCTGAATTGTGTAACAGTAGTAAAGGAATCATGCGTTTGTATCTGAATTGTGTAACAGTAGTAAAGGAATCATGCGTTTGTATCTGAATTGTGTAACAGTAGTAAAGGAATCATGCGTTTGTATCTGAATTGTGTAACAGTAGTAAAGGAATCATGCGTTTGTATCTGAATTGTGTAATAGAAGTAAAGGAATCATGCGTTTGTATCCGAATTGTGTAACAGTATTAAAGGAATCATGCGTTTGTATCTGAATTGTGTAACAGTATTAAAGGAATCATGCGTTTGTATCTGAATTGTGTAACAGTAGTAAAGGAATCATGCGTTTGTATCTGAATTGTGAAACGGTATTTAAGGAATCATGCGTTTGTATCTGAATTGTGTAACAGTAGTAAAGGAATCATGCGTTTGTATCTGAATGTGTAACGGTATTTAAGGAATCATGCGTTTTTATCTGAATTGTGTAACAGTATTAAATGAATCATGCGTTTGTATCTGAATTGTGTAACGGTATTTAAGGAATCATGCGTTTGTATCTGAATTGTGTAACAGTAGTAAAAGGAATCATGCGTTTGTATCTGAATGTGTAACGGTATTTAAGGAATCATGCGTTTGTATCTGAATTGTGTAACAGTATTAAATGAATCATGCGTTTGTATCTGAATTGTGTAATAGAAGTAAAGGAATCATGCGTTTGTATCTGAATTGTGTAACAGTAGTAAAGGAATCATGCGTTTGTATCTGAATTGTGTAAACAGTATTAAATGAATCATGCGTTTGTATCTGAATTGTGTAATAGAAGTAAAGGAATCATGCGTTTGTATCCGAATTGTGTAACGGTATTAAAGGAATCATGCGTTTGTATCTGAATGTGTAACGGTATTTAAGGAATCATGCGTTTGTATCTGAATTGTGTAACAGTATTAAAGGAATCATGCCGTTTGTGATCGTTTGTATCTGAATTGTGTAACGGTAGAAGTAAAAGAATCATGCGTTTTGTATCTGAATTGTGTAACAGTAATAAATGAATCATGCGTTTGTATCTGAATTGTGTAACGGTATTTAAGGAATCATGCGTTTGTATCTGAATTGTGTAACAGTATTAAATGAATCATGCGTTTGTATCTGAATTGTGTAACGGTATTTAAGGAATCATGCGTTTGTATCTGAATTGTGTAACAGTATTAAATGAATCATGCGTTTGTATCTGAATTGTGTAACAGTATTAAATGAATCATGCGTTTGTATCTGAATTGTGTAACAGTAGTAAAGGAATCATGCGTTTGTATCTGAATTGTGTAACAGTATTAAAGGAATCATGCGTTTGCGTTTGTATCTGAATTGTGTAACAGTAGTAAAGGAATCATGCGTTTGTATCTGAATTGGATCATGTTTGTAACTGAATATGTACAGTAGGAATCATGCGTTTGTATCCGAATTGTGTAACAGTAGTAAAGGAATCATGCGTTTGTATCTGAATTGTGTAACAGTAGTAAAGGAATCATGCGTTTGTAACTGAATTGTGTAACAGTAGTAAAGGAATCATGCGTTTGTATCTGAATTGTGTAACAGTAGTAAAGGAATCATGCGTTTGTATCTGAATTGTGTAACAGTATTAAAGGAATCATGCGTTTGTATCTGAATTGTGTAACAGTAGTAAAAGAATCATGCGTTTGTATCTGAATTGTGTAACAGTACAAACGACAGTTCGGAAACAGTTGACAAAGGAATCAGTTAAACAGACGTTTTTAAAAGCGATTGTCACTAAATCATTGTATTGTTTAAATGAAAATTCTAACCTTGTATGATATTTGCAGTCATAACATGACAGATCTTCCCTCAAACGAAGATGGCCTGTTAAATGATGCAAATAAAAAAATTGTCTGATGTTCAAAGTACGTCGGCCTATTTATGAGTCTCATGCACGATTATCAATGGAAATAAAATGGAGTGTTAAACATCAATCGTAGATTTAGAGAGCCGCTTAACTCATTCAGTACAAATTCAGAGAGTCGCTTACAACATCAAGAAGATTCAATTCAAAGCATCCCATTTAATGTAATCAGATATAGATCCGATCGTTTTGGTTCAGTTGCTGTTTTATATTAATTACTAGATTGTGTTTCGTATATGGTACAAGTACACGGAACCAAACTCACGCAGCCTACTTACGATGACTGGACAAAATAAAGGTAGGCAGGAGGGCTTCATTTATCATAGTGATGACGTACAGTTATACTTTATATATCCTCATGAAACACCTGTCACAATATAGACTCTTGTGGCTGCTATGTACATAAGCATAGGTTCACACCGAAACAGGACAACGAAAATACCTTATTTTATGGCAGCCATACACGTTATTATCTGGCATATGTGAGCATCACACGCTTCTGAAGCGATTTGAATGAAGAAACAAAACCAACTTATATAGCAGGTCTACTATACTGAATGGTACTATCCTTCACCATGGTTGAATACATTGCGTCTGGTCATTAACTGGTCTGGGCAGTTACATGTAGGACTGTCTCAAAAGCAATTGTTTCAAATACTTACTAGCTTCCCTGTCAGATTCGTAGTTTACTCGGAACAAAATATTTTCGTCGTTCTATTTCTATCTAAAACTTTTATTTGCCTTTATCTCTTGCTTCACCCTTAAAACATTTTATGGATTTTCTTTTATTATACAGTAACATAGAGCCAGACTTTGAGCAATTGAAAACGTAGCTTCGTCCTTTAATTTTGTCAACTCTGTAGATGAGTGAACTATCGTTCTAATAAAATACACATTAGCTCGAAATGATATCATACTAGTGAGTTATTTAACTAATATATTGTATATCTTGCATTATCCTATGTAGGGCATTTTGTAGTGGTTGGAATTAAGGGAATGTATCAAATGTGCCATGAGGTACATGCTCAGTGTTCCTGTTATAGTGTTATAAAGGATCAATGCCAGGCAAAAGCTGAACTTCATAAACAGTAAACTTTTACCAGATATCAGTCATACAGGTCTGTATTGATGTTTCGTCCTGATACTTGTTAAAACACACATGACGCCTACAGGAGACACAGCGTGATGTATCACAGATCTCCATGCTGAGTTGTAGGCTTTCCAGGGTCAGGTAGTATATGTACTATATAGTGATATCTAAACAATCTACATATCTATCCGGAGTATACTTAACCTGTTGCAATGGTTTCATGTTGAATCTCCCAACTCACGTTTCTATGTTGTATTTTGTTTCCAATGTACTTTAAGTGAAATATATTGGGTTCGACTAGCTGAGAAGCTGACTAACTTTATCTCTGAAGTTTTGCATATTAATTAAACCTGGCATTAGTGAGACAGATCGTTGTCTGCCGAAATCAGATTGTAATGCGATGTTTGTCTAAAATCAATTGGAGTGTCTTAGAGAGATTTGAGGAGAAGCATGCGAGGATCAGCGAGGAGATCTCGGACAAGTGGTAGAGTGCTACTGACTGAAGTACAGGCATTTCTCGAGACTAGAGGGTTACAAATTACAAATAGTTTTTGGACACTTTTCAGAGCGACGTACATGATTTATGGCAAGGGAATGTAAGAATGAGAGACATGTGGGCTAGTAGACTTGGATGTAGGTTACAGCGTCTGAGATGTCACTTATGAGCAATGTAAACCCCTGGGCTTCATGAACAGGGAATGAAGTAACCAGTGTATTGATACCGTTTGTAATAGACCGGCGAGTTCTAGAAGAATATAACTGTGGTATAGCATCTCTAATGTCACCGATGATGCCACAGACGACGCCAGCACTGTCAAATATCCTCAGCATTATGAAACCGTTTTCAGTCCAGAACTTCTTAAGTTTAGACATAGCCAATCTGATTAAAATACATTGATCATTATTATCACTACGATGATTAGAGGATCTGACAACATCCCATTAGGGGTCACGTTCTGGTGACCTTTGGAAATGGCCAATCAAATTGCTGCTGCCAGAATCGTAAATGGGGACGAAATAGTTTGAAAAAGCTGTCAGAATTAATTTCCTGTATATAGTCATCTCGCCCAAAGACCACAAGAAAGCTAAATATATATGTATACTAGGACGAAATGGAGTTATCAATTGACATAACAAAGTGTAGAAAATGCATTTGATCTGAAGTACACGTGGTAAAAAGGTCATCCGAACATGACCCCTGATGGGATGATGTCAGATCCTCTATTGAACGTAGTGGTTATAAGGATCTGTATTTTATTCGGATTGAAACATAGCCAATTAAAGATAACGTTACGTAATAAGTTACGTCATTTTTGATTGGGTAAGTCAATACTTAATTCTCAGATTGTTCTTATTCCGGGAACCTGTAGTCCTATAACGACAAGATAGTTTCATTAAGCCATACCTCATTAACTATTCAGTATGAAAAAGTCAACTATCAAAAAATTTACATGTTTCACACCAGCATCTCTGGTCATTGAAAATATCATAACAATAGTTTACCAAGACTCACAAATTAATATGCTGTGAAATCATCGATTTCCTTTAAATCAACTTTCAAGAATTTTGAAATTGTAAAATTCCAATGGTACTTAAATTCGTTGGTAAGACATTACGTATTATATACCATTTCGTTGATAGCAGCTGATTAAGTAAGAAACCCAACGGACCTGCTACTCAACTTATACAAATGGCTTTTTGATATCAATGCCCATTAACGATGTAGAGTAAATAGTTTTCACAGTAATTTGATTTTTGGAAGTGATTTAGTATGATACCAAGCTAGGCTGATATTAATGTGATTCTACTTAGATACTCGGTATTATCACGTGTTGATAATGTTAGGCGTGTTTAGCCTTGGATTAAATCATGATTGATAGACATTGATTTTGCTCGTTACGGCTTTATTCCCTTTTATTTGTAAACAATGGTTAAATTTCGTGGGGACATAAAAGTCTTGATATTAATAATAATAAAAAAAAAACAAGCGGAGGTACGACCCCCCCCCCCCCCCAGTAAATGATTAAGTACAGTATCATGAAGTCAAAAGCTTAAACTCTTTCATTAACAAGGGAAATGGTGCGAAATAATTCTAATATCGCTGACAAATCATTCTCAATAAACTGCCGTTATCTTCTTCAGTAATATGATAACTGATAGGCCAAACAGCCGCTTAAGTATTATGCATCGTAGACCTTAGGGGTACAACACTCATAGCGCTATAATATCATACAAAACCTCTTCTTTATTCTTAATTGAACATTGCTTATCTAGTCAATTCCATTAGAAACTTGTTTGAAGAGTGAAATAGTATTTGGTATCTTGTTGATATACACAAATATACAGTTTGTTTGTGTTGATGTCAAATACTCGCCCAAACTTGTCTATTTTTATTATCTATTATAAAATGTTTCCATATCATCACAGAGAATCAATACAATACACATTTATGTAAATATTAAATCCATTAATCATGATTCCCCTCCTATTACTTCCTCATCACCTCGATATAGATCCACCTCTACTGCTATCAGGTATTTCTGGTTTTAGAAGACATACGCATTATCGTCTGTCATATTCTCCACATCGATGACAGTTATTTATTATAAATTACATAATCTACGTCTGTTCCAAAGCTATTGGATGCTTACATTTTTCCTTTTATTTACAATTTCATCGAACCAAGTAACTTTGCATCATACATTTGTCCTTATTTTATAAACCAATAGGTTTGACATAGTTGTTAAATAAGAAAAATATTATCCATCATCATATTTACAAAACACGAAACAAATAAATTCATGTTAACTTGGTATTAGAAAGAAATGTGTCAAACTTAAGTTATTAATATTTGCACGTTACCATTATGTATAAAACTATGTCAAGCGTTTCACTAAATTAGACATTGATGTTATGTTGACGACATACATGTACAGTTAACCACTTTACTTCCACGTAGACAATATTTAGCGTGTTCGTAATCATTCGCGATCAATGACTCATGATGACAATCGTGCATTCATTTATATGTTTATATCATTGTTTGCGAAACATCTTAATTGTCGTTCAAACTCTCTCATGAAATGACGCTACAAATTCATATCTCGCGAAAAGCAATTCATTATATTTTTTAATCCAGAATCTTAAAGATAAAAAGAAAATTTGTAATATCGGTATACAATATATGTTCCCCTTGGTATGCTATGTAGAGGTTGTTTGCACTTTAACGTCATATGTTGTTTAAAATTAGAACTTGGGTTTTGCACGTACTATCATTCTTATCCTTCCAGGTAACGATGCGGCTTGTGAAATATCGGTAGGATGATTGAAGAAAATGGGCTAGTAATTTAAACAGCATGCATGTCTGTCCTTTATCACAGCGTGAAATCTCGCGTGAATAACTGTTTGCACGTGCTATCGAGCGCGCATGCCTACGTTGAAAAGAACCGGTTGATGGTTCCTTTGATTGAAATTGTTACGACGTCCGAGCTAACTCATATGGCTAAGTAAATAAGGTGTAGGTTGGGGAGTGATGCGTAATAGACTAATAACAATACTTATGTCTGATGAAATATACCTTTCTAACTTGAGAAAGTGTACTTTCTGCACTTTTCGGGACATTTCTTTGATTTTGTAATATCAATTGGAAAAAAATTATAATCATGTTTTTAGGATAAAGACTTGTTTGGTTTCGCACACAATCAATACACTCTAGAAAAAAACCCATTACAGATCCTAAAGATTTCTCATATTATTTTTATTTCTTCTTCTTCTCCAAAACTGTTAACACAGCTAGAACATCTTTGTCCGTTTCATTCTATGCTGAATCCTGCTTACACATGCATTTGTTTGCATATCTCAGTAACATTTTAATTTTGGCAAATTAAGAATTTTAAGAAATATGTATTTTATATATAATGATGCCTGAATACATCTTTGATATCAACATATTGATCAAAGATAAAGGATGATGGACATTTATAACATTGGGACAAATTTAAAATGCATATGTGACTTTTCCCCAAACAAATTCTACTCTGGAATGTGTGAAGCCATATAGGAATGTTTCTTTAAAAATAGAATATCGTAGATTATACATAAATACATCTATCTTAACAGGATGAAGTATTTTTTTGTTCGAAAAGACATTATCTGTTCTTACAATCACTGGCTTTATTGAAAATACCAAACGAGTCCGAATTTAATTATTTATATAATGTTATCGAATCTCATTCTCGAATATACTTTGATATTATTTATCATCAGAATTGTCACTTAATCATAGCAGGTCTACTTTATCTAATACAGCGGTGGGGATTTCGTATAGTGTTCTTTCACCTCTTGTCCATGAATACCGAAAAGCTAACATTAGTAAAAAACCTTGTCAGCTTCAACTCATGATTATATTTACATATGAAAGAAATTTGGGAATATTAATTAATCTTAGTTTGTTTTCAACTATTTTGTACATCGCATGTTTATCTAAATCAGCAATCGTAAAGTATTTTGTTCAGTTTGTCATCATTTAATAAATAAAACTTTGGGATGAACTTGTTAATAGTGTTGTATGCTGACAATGTAAGGATGCATTAGGATATCGATAGCGGAGGATGGGTTTACAGTTATGATGTCTTAGGTGAATTAACTAATGAAATGCTCTCTTACACTTTATCGATTTCTCTCAGTAACGCTGAATTTTATTGGACCACTGTGAAGCATGTATGATAGATGTTTTGTCAGTGTGTACAGTTAAATAACGGAGAGGATACCAGTGATTCCATGTTTGATTGATAGAGAGTAATGGTGACGGTTAATTCCGGGACCCGGTCAGGATAATATTTCCACCATGCTACTGTAACATCTCATGCGAATTGGGCCTTACAAACGATACTGCAGGATCAACTCCGGCTAAAACGGCTAAAACGTATTCAATATAACTGAATCGCAACGTACCAATTGAGTTCTGATATTATTTAGCAATTAACTTTCAGCTGTATTTATATATACAAAACAAACTTCTGTTAGATAATGAAATAATTCAATTTTGCTTGTTACGAGCATTTTCATTGGCTTAAAAAATTACTTTATAGCCCATATAGGAAAAAATCGCGTCGCCGTTTGTGACGTTGCTTCTGATTGGCTGAGATGACGGCGTAATGATTTCATAGACAAAGAAGTCCCAAAATGAATTTTGAGTATTGAAGAGATTACCTTTAGTAACTTGAATTACAGTATACGGATTAATTGAATAGATTTTTCATGTTATGAAGATGTAACACAAAAAATTGAGTGCACTCTCATCACAAACCGCTTCGCGGTTTATTTAGAGTACACTCAGATTTTTGTGTTATATCTCCATAACATAAAAAAATCTATTAAAGTTAATCCTTAAATAAGATAAAAATAAAAATCCATTTCTTTCCTTTAAGATGATTAGTCAAATGATTTTGAAAATCAGTATTTACAAAAAACGAAACTTTTACATCCAATACAATCACCACGAAAATTGCATTGTTGAACACCAGCTTTTATTTCAAAGATATATAAAAACTATTTCCATCTCATATAACTAATAAACATTCGACAGTGTAACCACATTTCGAATTTCCATTATGTATTTTGATATGTAAAGAAAACAAATTTAAAATCAAAATAATATTTATCATCAGCCCAAACTCTATTCTCTTTCCTTTCTAAAGAAAATAATACCGATACCTAAGCCTTCATTTTATTAAGACTCTCCATGACCAAAAATATATCATTATTACATAACAATTAATATGTAAGTGAGCTGTTCCTTTCTATTTTGCAGGACTGAACATAGTATTCCGTAAAATGGCTGCCGTCGCCAAACCAGTGATAGAGTTTACGATAGAGGAGAATGTGGTAAACCTCATATCCAAAGTTAGTTTCTTCAACCAAGTCATGAAGATTAAGTTAGACGAGGAGTATACGCAGAGTTTCGAAGGAATAGATATGAAAGTAAGTACCATTCAGATTCAACTCCTGTTTTATGAAATAGAAATCAGGAGAAGAATATTGTATACTGCCAAACCTCTGTATAACGACATCTGAGTTCACAAAACAACTTTATCATGGCCCTAAATGACCAATTTCAATAAAACTTGCCCTGTGTATAATGACCATTTTCCTATAAGGATTATCTATTGTGGTTTCCTGAGTGGTCTTTATAGACAGATTTGACTATGGTTGGTTAATTTGTGAGTAGAAAATCGCGTTTTCCTCATTCAAAATTGAAACACATTCGCGGGGAGTAAGGTTCGCGTATTTCTAACAGTAATATACTACTACAAGTTAATTTATTTGCCATTCTTTATTATCTCATTCACGGATAATTAAGCTCACGAAATTATACTTGATTATATAACAAAATTTATGCGCACTCGAATTGAAGCAAATATACAGTAACATTCGGGTGATTTTGGTGTCATCAAGATGTTTGTCTGAGTAACAGTAAAATGTGCAACGAGATTGACGTGATTCTGTCCAGTAAACACTGTGTTCGATCTTCAAGAAACACTCTTGCGATATTATTTTCTTTCTTTCTTTTTTCCTCAGTGTAATTCAAGATGGGAGGGCAAAAAGCTGATAACGGAAGCCACTCCCGCAGTGGAAGGGAAAGGGAAACCCCAGAAATTTACCAGGGAGAGAGTCAATGACGAACTTGTTCAGGTTGTTCAAGCGAAATTTCATTTGCCTTTTCTGTTTATCATATTACTGTCGAATGCAACTTTATTAAATTTAAGATTTTGTTGTTTTTTTCCTTGGCCGAAATACCAAACATGTACCTATTTCTAATATGTATGGCTCGCGAGGGCCATGAACACACGAAACAATCTTAAACTGAAGTGTAGACTTAGCCAATTAAAAATGACGTAACATTTTGTAAAGTTATCACTGTATCCTTCTTTAAAACCGCCAATAACACGATAACAAACTGTTAACTATACACAAAGAACTAATCTACCCTGTCTCATCCAATTCACACATATATATATTGTCGCACACAGTGTTTTCAGTTTCGCTGACATAGTTCTGGGGTACTTATAATGACACGAATCATCTATTAAGCACTTAATTAACAGACTAATCACATTTAGTCACTGTTTTAGATTGAATGAAATACATTTCAAACAATTTAAGTTTCTATCATTTTTTCCAGACCATGACTGTTGGTGAAGTAATTTGTGTTCGAGTATTCACGAAGGTAAACTGAAAAGGCGATGACATGTCAGGCAGGATCATCACAGTAACGTCCCCTGGTTTTCAAAAGGAGTGATCTCTCCTTCAACGTCTACAGAACGAAGAAAATGCAATGGATTTGTATTAATGTAATCGATGATTTCCTTATGTAAATCTTATTTTCATAGATCAGTAGAATTTCAAATCTAAAAGCACATCGTTGATAGGCTAGCTTTCTAACCCGATATTTAAGTAAGTTAGGACATGTGCCAGGTACAAATCACATTACCTACTTGAGTCAATTTATAGAACTTTATGAGTTTTCTAATTACGTCCGCTTGTTGGTTGGGCGTAGGTCTCAAGAATGAGAAAAAAACCCATTTTCAACAATACAAGACATACGAAGCAGGAACGTTAATGCTTTTTGATATATGTTCACGGATTTAAAATCTATAAAAACAAAATTGCACATAACAAGTACAAAGTCACATCAAAAGCTTATGTTATCTAGGGGAATTTTGTGTTAATTTTCCTGTGTGTGTTGTTTTGTCTTGCTGACTGTTAGATCCCAAAACATCAAAAGGATGCAAACCACAGCTAGAGTCTATGGCCTTATAGAAATCCCAGAGAGCTTACAGGCTTTAGACCGAACTTGGACGCTAAGGGCTCAAGTCCTACATCGCTATTTCTGGTAATCTATGCACATTCGGAAGTAAATAATTTGTCTGTATTTAAGTCCATTGATTTTGTTGTGCCGATGCACATATTAAAAAACTCAAATCTTGTTAATTGAATTTATTAATGACTATAAGATATACATAATTATCCTACGGAGAATGGTCCTTCATGGAGTTGGTTACATATACAGATTGTTTATATTACCATTTCGTGCAGGTGATTGTCACGATAATAAGGTCATTATCTTAAGTACTTTATGGCATTCGTTGGAAAAGTCAAGAGCTTCACTGATTTATGATAGATATTGTATGGTGTCTTCAAATATGTATCTGTTGTGGGGCTCTGCGTCCGCATTAGGAATAGCCACGACGTCTAAAAGAATCCAAACCTTTACATTTCAATTTAATTCAGAATTTCCACTACATTAATGAATGCATTTCCTGCATTAACATTTTATTCTGAATGAAAATGCATTTAAAACTTTTACTCCATACATGTGAGATCATAAAACCATGTTTAATTAGACTAATGACTCCAAACGTCCAGTAAACATGTACATATATATATATGTAGGTGCCTATATTATCCATGGATCATTTATCAACGTCTTGCGGTATTGTGATGTTTGCTGTATATCAATTCATTGTTATTGTAAAACTGTATACAATGTAGATGTGTAATAGTTTGTCATTGTAATACTTTGAATGTGTGACGTTGTGTTCATGCAAATATATATATTTGTATATAAACCAAGAAAAAAGTACGTGTCCATGTAGTGTTGAATATATAAAAAATAAAAGTGAACGACTTTCCTTTTGTACATTCACAATTTCATGATGGCTCTTCAGGAATATGTTTATTTTTCAAAGACCAAATTAATGACGTCACAAATAATAATTGGACATGTACCGCATCTAGGTGTCTTACATTTCGACACCACATAATTTTTTAAGGTTCCTTGATGATTGTTTTATCATATGGCCACCAGACAAGGATATAGATATTTTATTTCGTATGTTGAATGATCTCCATCCATCAATTTGTTATACAATTGAGTGTAGTGAAATTTCTATGCCATTTTTGGATGTTTTAGTTCAAACAAATGAAGCTGGTATAATTACTACGGACTTATATTGTAAAGCAACAGATGCACACAATTACCTGAATTTTTATTCTAATCACAGTAAACATACTAAAGTGAATATTCATGTCCAATTATTATTTAATGTAGTACATATGTGTTTAAAATGGCTTGCATTTTACTGTAAAAGCAAACATGAATTGCAAATCGAAGTGTGTGATATATGCTATAATTTGTTCTCGTTGTGGTGATTTTTACATCGGCCAAACTAGTAATGAACTTAGAACACGTATGTCTGTTCATAGGCAACAAACAAGAACGGATTCTCTACGTAATTTGAATGTCAATAAGCATATACATGGCTGTGCAGGTGATCAATTTAATGTTATACCTTTATATCAATTACATTCTTCAGACACTGTTTTGTTGGAAAACAACGAGAATCAGCTTATAAAAATATTGAAACCAACTCTCAATAGGCCATAATAGAAAATGGCGCAACTTCATATTATTGTTATGTAAACGTGTGTACCTTGTGACGTCACGCTATTTGTGAGGTCATTAATTTGTTCTTTGAAAAATAAACATATTCCTGAAGAGCCATCATGAAATGGTGAATGTACAAGAGGAAAGTCGTTGACTTTTATTTTTTATATCTGTATATATATATTTTTTATTTTTTTTTTTTAATTTTTTTTTTTTGCTTTCAAGCTTAATATGAAGATTAATGCAAAATTTCAAACATTTACACCTGTCAACTTCCATGTCTTAAATCGAACGATAATATATCAATTTGATTACATTTAATGACTGTATACTCGTCTACTTATATTATATTTTCAAGAATGAGACCTATTTTACATCAAGAAAATTTTCAGTTGAAACGTCTTGAATAACATCTCCATGCGATTTTGTGTTTAATTTCGGTTCAGGATTTCAGATTTAATCAAATTGACTATCAATAATTCTGAACTCACATAAACACATTTTGTCTGTTTAGTATCATATTTTAAATAAAAAGTACATTATGATTAATTGTTATTCACATTAGAACTTACTAGTTAATGAACAAGTATTGAGAGAAGGGAGAGATCATGCTATCAAAGAAGTATTTTGTATTATTAGATTTTGAAAGGACAATCGATCACATGTAGTATGTATGTTCTGATTTGTAATTTGAGTAATGGATGTTTTCTCAAACTTTATTATGATGTTGTAAGGCACGATGTTATTGGCTATAAATTGAATATATCATTATTAGTTGCACCAATGGCAACTCATAACATAAAAAACATTTATTTAGTGCTGCCTCCTGTGTTTGAGGCAGTCCTGACTTCAGTTACCATAACAATCACTTCCCATTGTTAGCAAACAACAAAACAATAATGTTAATTATTATATTTACAAACTTTATAATAATCTACCAAAAATACCATGGTATTGGCAACAATTAAGACGTTACTTTCTACAGAGATGTCAAGAAACATAGACACTAGCTTATCGTATGGTAACTATTGAGCTTTTGCTTCATATATACCAGTATACCTTATCGTGAAGAATTAATTGATGTGTCTCGACCTCCTTGTTCAGTTATTCCGTATTTGCGTCTTACAGAGTTATCTGCACATGCGGATATGTATTGATTGTGACGTCATGTGTTTGCGGGCGTAACGTCATACGTTTCGGAGAAAACGACATGAATTGCGCTCACAAAATGATGACGTAACAATCGAAACCTACACGTAGGGGAGGTAACTCTGTAATATGCAAAGATGTGATAACCAAGACTAGGAGACAGAGAGTGATGGCAGCGGGTGTTGACAATAAAGAAGCATAGCGTAGAATGATAAATAATTTTTTATTCAATTGCACCCGCGCGAAGTACCTTACCAAACGCAGTTGGCGTTGTTCAGTGCATTACTGCCAGTCACTTATTTTTACGTCATTATTATTGTGACGTCACCGTTGTCGTGACAGCGATCACTAGAGATCACTGTTGAAATGACTGTTCCTTTCTTGATTATAACATATATTCAATTATGGGTGCGAATTCGTTATCAAATATAAATTAAAGTATTGACCTGCATTCAGTTAGCAATTGTGGTATTCATTCTCTTATATTTGTTAGCAAATATCGTAAAATGCTTAAAAGAACTCTTCTATTATATAGCTTGATAATCATATTGTGCATCATTGTCAGATGGCCAATAGAATCCTAGACGCACGGTTTGTGGCTTCAACGTAAAATGATCATGCTATTGTTATATATAACATATGTTAAGCCGTGCATTGTGACAGGTATTATTTTGATTGATATGTGTTTTGTATCAATCTTATGTATGGAAAGGCTGCTCCTTGCCATTACGCTGTATATGTGATATGTATGAAATAAACTAAATGTGTAAAATTAAAACCATATGGTATTTATTTGTTCATAATATTTGCTGCCATATAATGACGTCACGGAAATATTCACGTAGTTTGTTCTAGACCTTCAGTGGAGCAAGCCAACACTAGACAATCATTACCTTGAAGACAGAAGAAGAAAGAATCTAATAGTATTCACCTGGTATACACAAAGAGCGGGACATGTACGGTCAGACTGGTATTCTAACTCCGGACTCTAGGAACACTAGACGAGTTACCTGTTAGCATAAATGCATGGTTACTGGTAATCTATTCATTTTGTCCACTTCCGCTCCACTATACAAAAGGATAAAAAAACCACGGATAGTTAAAACTTAACACCTCATCAGCGGCGTTTATGTGGTTGTTTATGAGCTATGAGCGCGGTACCATACATGTACATTGACAGTGACAACAGATTCTATTCATTGACCCCAAACACCTTCAGTATTCTTCTTAAACCAGTTTGGGGACAAAAAATGTGATTTTGTATATGTATCTGATTAGGGAACAAAATCGGCAGGTTAGTTGTTTTAAATGGCAAATCGCTTCCGAAACTGATTTTTTTCGATGATCATCGTGTAAAATCACATAAAGGTGATATACATGTAGATTGCCAAGTAACGTTATCGACTTATCCAGTTACATTTTATATTTTTCAGCATTGTCTGAAGATAAAAAAGAAAGTGAAAGCTTTCAGTAATCAAGCTTTTATTTTTCTATAAATTTAAAAGGCAATGAATTTAACATCAACAAAGAAAGTAACGATTAAATATACATTTCAAACACTAAAAAAAATAGAGTCATTGGCATATTCTAGAGTCATTATTGAAAATATGTTCGAGAAACACACCTTACAAACCCTTTACGCCCAGGGTTTACGTCCCAGGTGAGAAGCTATTCTAAAGAATGAAGCAGTAGAACTTATAAGTGGAAAAGATACAAAGAATTTGTAGTATATAATTTGATAGTTCATAATAAAAAAACACTTTTGCATGTATATTTGCACATTGGTAGACGTCGTTGACATCATTAATTTTAATCATTATACTTCTAAATTTGGTGGCATCACCCACCATGATATACAAAGAACGGCAGCGAGACAATGAAAATCGACCGCCTTTTAATATTGGTGGGAAACCTCTCCAGCATGGCCGCTATAGGAACCAATTCAACCATTCAAAAATGGTAGTAAAAAAGAATGTAAAGTTAGCAGGATGAAATGAAATAAAAAGAAAAAAACTATGTTGACATAGGTACAACAATAATTTGCAATGTTTCAATGAAACATTAAATTTCATATCTATAACAACAAAAATATTCTGAAAAATATCAAACTGATATGCGATTGCCTTTGCAAACGACCTATGGTTTGGTTTGACATAATAACACTGAAAAGTTGGTTCAGCAAGTCATCTACATTTTATCACTCAAAACGTATAAGCTAAACGTAAACAAACTTGGCAATGGAATTATTCTGTGTAATCTATTAAAAACAAAAACACTGAAAAGCAAAACATAATACAACAAAAAATACAATCATTTGTTGAAAATAACAGTTGTTTTTTAACTATTCATAAAATTATTTACTTTTGATTAATATTTTATATTCCTTGCTTAATTTCACATGAATTTTATTAGCTAACAATATGTATGATATTATAACAAATAGTAAATAATAGATTTGAATAAAATAAAACCAAAATATTACAACAAATTAGATACATAAATGGAGAACAAGTAAATGAACAATAAAAATGGCGGGGGAGGGGGGATTTATAACTCCGAGTTTAAAAAATACGCGTAAATATGAAGAAATACGCGTACATTCGCAGAAAGTCGTATAAAAATAAAGGAGTATATGAGCAGGAGCTCCAACTGAGTGACAAAACAAACCCCCAATACAAACATTGTGATATCTGTGTACAAAAGTTCAAAATTACTGATGTGAACAATATCTAAGTAACATGTATCAACAATATCGGCAGGTATCGCAAATCTCTAGTTGTGGACGGAGCAGTGTGCTAATTCTGGACAAAGCGTGTAGACCGACGTAAAACAGGGAGATATTCTTTTATAATGAATAGGAATTTATCTTTGAAAACATGTGTACATAATCATTACCCGACTATAGTAGTTCGTACGTATCACTGTAAAATTACTCAGTAATCAAAAAGATAGTAGGTTAAAAATAAAACTATTAACCAATAGAGGTTCATAGAGCCTTGTCAATTATTAATCAAAATATTCTCAACCAACAATTCAACTGAACATATGTGATAAATATGTCTTTGATTTTCGTATTTACAGCCATGTGACAAGTCTTTCTAATGAAAGTCATCATATCTATCATATATATTGGGGAGATAACTCGATAAAACTAAACTCTCGGTATCTCTCAAATAACTTGTTTTATGTTGCTCAAAACAGTTAACAGTTTATGGGATACCTTATATAGCATGTGTTCTTTTTAAAAATTACAATAATAATAAAATGATGTGATGGCCTGAGCAAACGTAGTCACATAACTACTATCGAATACAAATTTTGAAAAAGAAAATTATTTCATATCATACTAATAAATTCTTTATAACAAAACCTCAAAAAATCTTTAAGAAGAGTATTATAGTTAACAAGTTGCAGTAAACAAAATAATAAATTTACAGATAACACATGTTAACCCGGGAGTCTGCAAGCTTTGCAGACAATCGGAGGCAATATTGTCACGGTTTCAAACGCTTTTGATAATTTTTCTCCGTTTGTATTCGGCCTTGGTATAAATTATCTTACAATTTGTTAGGTAGAATTATTTTAATGTAAAATTTAATGATTCACCAGTATATGACTGGTTTCCATCTTTTTTTCTTCTTGTGCTTTCTCTAATGTGTTGACGTCAATAGATTAACTACGTCCTTGTGTTGACGTCACTAGAATAACTACGTCCTTGAGTTGACGTCACTAGGTTAACTACGTTGACGTCACTATTTCCTCCCTGCCTGAGTTGCTGTTGGTGGTGCAGCATTCCATGCTGACCCTGAAGTAGTCGGTGCGAAGGATGAGGTGTTATCTGGCTGTTCGACGGGAGGTGGCGGGTAGGCCGGAGGAGGGTAAGCCGGGGGAGGAGCATTGGCCGGGGGAGGAGGATAGTTCGGCGGAGGAGCAGTAGGGAGATATCCAGGATTCAAACCTTGTGTATTGTTGTAAGATGGAGGCGCTACTGGCTGGCTGTACATCGGGTAGTACTGCTGGGGCGGTACGTTCACGTGACTGTTCACTGTCGTAACGGAAAGATCTTAAAGTCAGAATTGACTACACAAAATTGAGTTGCATGAAATCAACAATATTGTTAGCATATAATTAACTTTTAAAACATTTATTATGATAACTAACATATTAATAATAATTTGAATATTAGAAGTCAACAATCAAATAATATTGAGTAATTAATTTATGCATTTAACAGATTTTTCTATTCAATAAATTTGTCCTATTTAAATTGATATGAAGATATTGCGTTTTTACATCTGAACGGAGACAATCCTGACACTAACGCACCTATAGACACGCCCGGTGTGGTTGTTGCTGGGGCTACAACAGTTCCCCGGGTAGGTCTGCGGCCGTCCGCACACTTACAGATACAACACACAATCACAGATATCAGGATTCCGAGGAACAGGATACCACCAATTACACTGCCAATAATCACTCCAATCCTGTACAAATCAATAATTATAGCTATATGAGGATATCGATTAATATTCTTCTATCAGTGGCATTATATATCTATGTTGGTACTCAATCGTGATTTGTGATGACTCGGAGGACTATATGGGTCTTCTCAAATATAAATATTAAATATGTAGGTCTATATAACCATCCAGACTCTAAAATGATGATTGTTTATGCATTTACACGACGCAAATGAAATTTGTTTAATCTTTGATTTTTTTTTTATAATTTTTATTTTTTGAAAACATTTCTTCATTTTCTCCGTAAGTTACATACCACTAACTAGTCATGATCATCTTCTCATGTAAAACTGCTCACCGTTCTGAGAGATGGAAACACCTTATTTCGTCTCTGCATATCATAGAGTTGCCTCCCTTACGGATATATATCCATTGTGACGTCATTATTCTGTTAGTAAAATACGCGTCGTTTTCTCTGAAAATTATGACGTTACGCTAGCAAACATAACGTCATAACATGACGTCACAATCAATACCTACCCACAAAGGCAGATAACTCTGTAATTTGCAAATACAGAATATATCCTAACTGAGTGTGATCCATGTATAGGTAGTATTTGATACTCACGATACGGATACAGACGTGTACACGTCATAAGTGTCGTAATATGAGCAACAGTATCGGTTCGTGGTGTATCCGCAGCAGCCGTATGAACAATAGTCATAATACGTGTAGTAGTAATTGCTGTAGAAGTAGTTATACTGGCGCTCATAACAGGAACTTCCCGACAACACCCCTAAAACAAACGAGCAAGTGTATTGTATCGAAACAATGACGTGAGACCAATGCTTTTACTCTTCATTTTACTACACAACAGACGTAAACATATTTTTTTAGTCTGCCACTAAATTTTTTTCACATTAGGAATCATTCAACACAGAAAAGTAAGCACCTCAATGTTGGAAACCTATTATTAGTGAAAGACCAAATATCTATTGACAATGATGTCCAGCGGAGAGTCACTAAAACAGTACATACCATGCAAAACCTACCATACCAAGAAAGACTTTAAGAACTATGATAACCAACACGTATAGAAGGAAACGAAACGATGTTGTAAAAGTATATGAAATATTAAACGACCTGTCCAAATTAGATAAGAACAATTTATTTACACCGTCATTCACTAGGATTAGAGGAAACTCTATGAAACTATATGAGAAACAGAGTAGGACCTCAGTGACACAAGGGATCTTAGTCGACGAGTGGTTGAAGCCCCAACTTTAAATGTTTTTAAAAATCGCTTGAACAAGCATTTGGGGTAAAATACCTTTTAAGTTTTATCCTTGTATATACATTTGTTGAGACGTAAACATATTTTTTTAGTCTGCCACTAAATTTTTTTCACATTAGGAATCATTCAACACAGAAAAGTAAGCACCTCAATGTTCTGTTCTGTTCTGTAATGAATGCTCAATGTTCTGCTGTAACAATGATCATGTTCTGTTCTGTAACAATGCTCAATGTTCTGTTCTGTAACAATGCTCAATGTTGTTCTGTAACAATTCCTCAATGTCATATTAAACGACCTGTCCAAATTAGATAAGAACAATTTATTTACACCGTCATTCACTAGGACTAGAGGAAACTCTATGAAACTATATGAGAAACAGAGTAGGACCTCAGTAACACAAGGGATCTTAAGTCGACGAGTGGTTGAAGCCCCAACTTTAAATGTTTTTAAAAATCGCTTGAACAAGCATTTGTACAATGCTCAATGTTCTGTTCCTAACAATGCTCAATTGCTCTGTTCAGTAACAATGCTCAATGTTCTGTTCATGTAACAATGTTCAATGCTCTGTTCCCGTAACAATGCTCAATGTTCTGTTCATGTAACAATGCTCAATGTACTGTTCCCGTAACAATGCTCAATGTTCTGTTCTGTAACAATGCTCAATGTTCTGTTCTGTAACAATGCTCAATGTTCTGTTCTGTAACAATGCTCAATGTTCTGTTCTGTAACAATGCTCAATGTTCTGTTCCTGTAACAATGCTCAATGTTCTGTTCTGTAACAATGCTCAATGTACTGTTCTGTAACAATGCTCAATGTTCTGTTCTGTAACAATGCTCAATGTTCTGTTCTGTAACAATGCTCAATGTTCTGTTCTGTAACAATGCTCAATGTTCTGTTCTGTAACAATGCTCAATGTTCTGTTCTGTAACAATGCTCAATGTTCTGTTCTGTAACAATGCTCAATGTTCTGTTCTGTAACAATGCTCAATGTTCTGTTCTGTAACAATGCTCAATGTTCTGTTCTGTAACAATGCAATTCAATGTTCTGTTCCCGTAACAATGCTCAATGTTCTGTTCTGTAACAATACTCAATGTTCTGTTCTGTAACAATGCTCAATAATCTGTTCTGTAACAATGCTCAATGTTCTGTTCTGTAACAATGCTCAATGTTCTGTTCTGTAACAATGCTCAATGTTCTGTTCTATACCTATGATCAATAATCTGTTCTGTAACAATGCTCAATGTTCTGTTCTGTAACAATGCTCAATGTTCTGTTCTGTAACAATGCTCAATGTTCTGTTCTGTAACAATGCTCAATGTTCTGTTCTGTAACAATGCTCAATGCTCTGTTCTGTAACAATGCTCAATGTTCTGTTCTGTAACAATGCTCAATGTTCTGTTCTGTAACAATGCTCAATGTTCTGTTCTGTAACAATGCTCAATGTTCTGTTCTATACCTATGATCAATAATCTGTTCTGTAACAATGCTCAATGTTCTGTTCTGTAACAATGCTCAATGTTCTGTTCTGTAACAATGCTCAATGCTCTGTTCTGTAACAGTGCTCATTGTTCTGTTCTGTACCTATGATCAATGCTCTGTTCTGTAACAATGCTCAATGTTCTGTTCCCGTAACAATGCTCAATGCTCTGTTCTGTAACAATTCTCCCTCCAGTCATCAAGCACAGTTCACTACCTGATTCCCTTTACATATAATCACCTTCCGGCCAGTGTCACATTCAAACGAGCTTTGTAAAACATGAACGGGTGGCTACAAGGTGACTGTATAGAAAATGTATGACGCACTTAGTCAATGAAAATGCAAATGCAAAAGATATTTAGAGGGAAATTAAATTACAAGGGTTTTGGAGAAGCAAGTACAAACATGAACTGAAAATGATATTTGGCAGTACTGTGCCAAAAATCATTGAATTTACATCTACAGTGCAGTGAAATGAGAACATTGACTACAATTTCATTTCACATGTTTGCAGTGTTATTAGTAATTGTTAAGTGATTACTACAAGTATATTTTCATTTGAACTTACATTAGGCCATTTTTACAGTGTATAAACTCTGTGTTGTTATATATATAATTACTGATGTTTATAATGCATCATATAATTTGCCAGTCCATTTGAATGCTTTTTACAGGTAAATTCATTAAACCGAACGGTTTTCAATAGATTACTGAAGAAAAAATATCATGTTTAAACTTTCACCCAGTTATGGCACATATGTATAAGTCTCTTGTTTTTTATGAGAGGGTGCAAAGTTCATTAGTAAAATAACAAAGTACTTGTAAACAGAAAAAATGTCATTTTAGGATCGAAACCAGAAACAGAAATAATTCTGGGTTACGAAAACTGAGGAAGAATTCGGCAAAAAGAGTTTATTAAAATTAACACTATTAAAATATACACAAAAATATTCCACATCCTCTCTAAAAATGCAACAATTTACACACACACAAAGAGGAAGTCGCCCTTATCATTAGGCCTAACCAACCGATATAAACATTCCCAGTATGTACCCGGATGTTGGTTCTATGGTATAATTGATTGTATTGATGCCTCCTTATTGTAAGATATCGATTTATTTTACCGCAGCGGTATGCACGGCATGAATAGATTCTATCCGTGATATAAATGCATTATAACTATATACCTGTCCGACATCTTACACTTGTTCATTGTATACGGCCTTATGTCAATACAATTATACATGGGTGTTGTGTACTTAGGTCTACATTCGATGTGCAATGCCTATTTCATTTGCAATATTCAAATACAACCTGGTAAGTTAAACGTTGTGCTGAGATATGTAGACATACGGACATTTAAAAGGTTTCCATTGTCGATAATACTAATTTAACATGCCCTTGCTTTATCGACGTTGCAATAATTAGTTTTAGTTATTGTATACATATCTACTCGTCCAGAGAGACGATTGATTGGAACCATCAGATAACACTAGCATTATCCGTGTATAACTGTTGTAGGTTAGTCAGATGATAACATTAAGCTAACGTTATATTTGTATTATAGATAAAATCTTCCCCATCCATAAAACAACTCTGCACAAATATCATCTTTGTTAGAATTTGCTAATAGCGTTTTTGCAACATCTCAGATTCCATAATAATCCCTAAAAATCTACATTTCTTACAATTATTTGCCTTTATTCAGCGGATCTTGGAATAAAATTTTGTCATACAGTAAAAAGGATCAATGCTTTTCCCCTCTAAAATCCACACCAATAAAACGAGAATCCTGATTGGTTTGTTGGTTTGATTTAACGTCCTATGGGCAGCTGAATCGTTTAAGGGCAGCCTACCGTGAAACACTGAGGGACACTATCCAAGGATGGTTTCACATTGTTTGAGCTTTCTGGTCCGGTACTGATGACAGCAACTGAACAAATGTATTTGATTAGATGCGTGTTAAAGAGACAGATAATATTCATTTTATAGTTTCAGAGAAAAATATTCATATATGTGGAAGAAAATTTAGAGCTCGGTTATACATGTATATCCTAATTACCATTTCTTGATAGAAATCTCAACCCTGTTGTGTGTGTAATAGTTGATGGATGTATTTTGGAAGTGGTCCTATCATTATAGGATGTTTGAGAGACATGTATGAAGTTTGAGAGACATGTATGAAGTTTGAGGGACATGTATGAAGTTTAAGAGAGCATGTATGAAGTTTGAGAGACATGTATGAAGTTCGAGAGACATGTATGAAGTTTGAGAGATATCTATGAAGTTTGAGATAGACATGTATGATGTTTGAGGGACATGTATGATGTTTTAGAGACATGTATGAAGTTTGAGAGACAAGTATGAAGTTTGAGATAGACATGTATGATGTTTGAGAGACATGTATGAAGTTTGAGGGACATGTATGAAGTTTGAGAGACATGTATGAAGTTTGAGAAATATGTATGAAGTTTGAAATAGACATGTATGATGTTTGAGAGACATGTATGAAGTTTGAGAGACATGTATGAAGTTTGAGAGACATGTATGAAGTTTGAGAGACATGTATGAAGTTTGAGAGACATGTATGAAGTTTGAGATAGACATGTATGAAGTTTGAGAGACATGTATGAAGTTTGAGAGACATGTATGAAGTTTGAGGGACATGTATGAAGTTTGAGAGACATGTATGAAGTTTGAGATAGACATGTATGATGTTTGAGAGACATGTATGAAGTTTGAGAGACATGTATGAAGTTTGAGAGACATGTATGATGTTTGAGAGACATGTATGAAGTTTGAGAGACATGTATGAAGTTTGAGGGACATGTATGATGTTTTAGAGACATGTATGAAGTTTGAGATAGACATGTATGATGTTTGAGAGACATGTATGAAGTTTGAGGGACATGTATGATGTTTGAGAGACATGTATGATGTTTGAGAGACATGTATGAAGTTTGAGATAGACATGTATGAAGTTTGAGGGACATGTATGAAGTTTGAGAGACATGTATGAAGTTTGAGAGACATGTATGAAGTTTGAGAGACATGTATGAAGTTTGAGAGACATGTATGAAGTTTGAGGGACATGTATGAAGTTTGAGAGACATGTATGAAGTTTTAGAGACATGTATGAAGTTTGAGATAGACATGTATGAAATTGAGAGACATGTATGAAGTTTGAGAGACATGTATGATGTTTGAGAGACATGTATGATGTTTTAGAGACATGTATGAAGTTTGAGATAGACATGTATGAAGTTTGAGAGACATGTATGATGTTTGAGAGACATGTATGATTGAGAGACATGTTGAAGTTTGAGGACATGTATGATGTTTTAGAGACATGTATGAAGTTTGAGATAGACATGTATGATGTTTGAGAGACATGTATGAAGTTTGAGAGACATGTATGATGTTTGAGAGACATGTATGAAGTTTGAGATAGACATGTATGATGTTTGAGAGACATGTATGAAGTTTGAGGGACATGTATGAAGTTTGAGAGACATGTATGAAGTTTGAGGGACATGTATGAAGTTTGAGAGACATGTATGAAGTTTGAGAGACATGTATGAAGTTTGAGATAGACATGTATGATGTTTGAGAGACATGTATGAAGTTTGAGGGACATGTATGAAGTTTGAGAGACATGTATGAAGTTTGAGGGACATGTATGAAGTTTGAGATAGACATGTATGAAGTTTGAGAGACATGTATGAAGTTTGAGTGAGACAATGTATGAAATTGAGAGACATGTATGAAGTTTGAGAGACATGTATGAAGTTTGAGATAGACATGTATGATGTTTGAGAGACATGTATGAAGTTTGAGAGACATGTATGATGTTTGAGAGACATGTATGAAGTTTGAGGGACATGTATGAAGTTTGAGAGACATGTATGAAGTTTGAGAGACATGTATGAAATGTTTGAGAGACATGTATGAAGTTTGAGAGACATGTATGAAGTTTGAGATAGACATGTATGAAGTTTGAGAGACATGTATGATGTTTGAGAGACATGTATGATGTTTGAGAGACATGTATGAGAGAGTTGATGAGAGAGACATGTATGATGTTTGAGAGACATGTATGATGTTTGAGACAAGTATGAAGTTTGAGAGACATGTATGAAGTTTGAGGGACATGTATGAAGTTTGAGATAGACATGTATGAAGTTTGAGAGACATGTATGAAGTTTGAGAGACATGTATGATGTTTGAGAGACATGTATGAAGTTTGAGAGACATGTATGAAGTTTGAGAGACATGTATGAAATTTGAGAGACATGTATGATGTTTGAGAGACATGTATGATGTTTGAGAGACATGTATGAAATTTGAGAGACATGTATGAAGTTTGAGAGACATGTATGAAGTTTGAGAGACATGTATGAAGTTTGAGAGACATGTATGAAGTTTGAAGACATGTTTGATGTTTGAGACATGTATGAAGTTTGAGGGACATGTATGATGTTTGAGAGACATGTATGATGTTTGAGAGACATGTATGATGTTTGAGAGACATGTATGAAGTTTGAGAGACATGTATGATGTTTGAGAGACATGTATGAAGTTTGAGAGACATGTATGAAGTTTGAGAGACATGTATGAAGTTTGAGAGACATGTATGAAGTTTGAGAGACATGTATGAAGTTTGAGAGACATGTATGAAGTTTGAGAGACATGTATGAAGTTTGAGAGACATGTATGAAGTTTGAGAGACATGTATGAAGTTTGAGAGACATGTATGATGTTTGAGAGACATGTATGAAGTTTGAGAGACATGTATGAAGTTTGAGAGACATGTATGAAGTTTGAGATAGACATGTATGATGTTTGAGAGACATGTATGATGTTTGAGAGACATGTATGAAGTTTGAGAGACATGTATGAGAGGACATGTATGAAGTTTGAGAGACATGTATGAAGTGTTGAGAGACATGTATGAAGTTTGAGAGACATGTATGAGTTTGAGAGACATGTATGATGTTGAAGTTTGAGAGACATGTATGAAGTTTGAGAGACATGTATGATGTTTGAGAGACATGTATGAAGTTTGAGATAGACATGTATGAAGAGACATGTATGAAGTTTGAGAGACATGTATGAAGTTTGAGACATGTATGAAGTTTGAGAGACATGTATGAAGTTTGAGAGACATGTATGAAGTTTGAGAGACATGTATGAAGTTTGAGAGACATGTATGAAGTTTGAGAGACATGTATGATGTTTGAGAGACATGTATGAAGTTTGAGAGACATGTATGAAGTTTGAGAGACATGTATGAAGTTTGAGATAGACATGTATGATGTTTGAGAGACATGTATGAAGTTTGAGAGACATGTATGAAGTTTGAGAGACATGTATGAAGTTTGAGAGACATGTATGAAGTTTGAGAGACATGTATGATGTTTGAGAGACATGTATGAAGTTTGAGAGACATGTATGAAGTTTGAGATAGACATGTATGAAGTTTGAGAGACATGTATGAGTTTGAGAGACATGTATGAAGTTTGAGAGACATGTATGAAGTTTGAGAGACATGTATGAAGTTTGAGAGACAAAGTATGTATGAAGTTTGAGAGACATGTATGAAGTTTTGAGAGAGAGAACATGTATGAAGTTTGAGAGACATGTATGAAGTTTGAGAGACATGTATGAAGTTTGAGAGACATGTATGAAGTTTGAGAGACATGTATGAAGTTTGAGAGACATGTATGATGTTTGAGAGACATGTATGATGTTTGAGAGACATGTATGAAGTTTGAGAGACATGTATGAAGTTTGAGAGACATGTATGAAGTTTGAGAGACATGTATGAAGTTTGAGAGACATGTATGAAGTTTGAGAGACATGTATGAAGTTTGAGAGACATGTATGAAGTTTGAGAGACATGTATGAAGTTTGAGAGACATGTTTGAAGAATGTATGAGATTGAGACATGTATGAGTTTGAGAGAGACATGTATGAAGTTTGAGAGACATGTATGAAGTTTGAGAGACATGTATGAAGTTTGAGAGACATGTATGAATTGAGAGACATGTATGAAGTTTGAGAGACATGTATGAAGTTTGAGAGACATGTATGTGTGAAGACATGTAATTGAGACATGTATGATTTGAAGACATGTATGATTTGAGAGACATGTATGAAGTTTGAGAGACATGTATGAAGTTTGAGAGACATGTATGAAGTTTGAGAGACATGTATGAAGTTTGAGAGACATGTATGAAGTTTGAGAGGACATGTTGAAGTTTGAGGACATGTATGAAGTTTGAGAGACATGTATGAAATTGATTGAGAGACATGTATGAAGTTTGAGAGACATGTATGAAGTTTGAGAGACATGTATGAGTTTGAGAGTGTATGAGAGTTGAGGACATGTATGAAGTTTGAGAGACATGTATGAAGTTTGAGAGACATGTATGAAGTTTGAGAGACATGTATGAAGTTTGAGAGACATGTATGAAGTTTGAGAGACATGTATGAAGTTTGAGAGACATGTATGAAGTTTGAGAGACATGTATGAAGTTTGAGAGACATGTATGATGTTTGAGAGACATGTATGAAGTTTGAGAGGACATGTATGAAGTTTGAGAGACATGTATGAAGTTTGAGAAACATGTATGAAGTTTGAGATAGACATGTATGAAGTTTGAGAGACATGTATGAAGTTTGAGAGACATGTATGATGTTTGAGAGACATGTATGAATGTTTGAGAGACATGTATGAGTTAGAGCATGTATGAAGTTTGAGAGACATGTATGAAGTTTGAGAGACATGTATGAAGTTTGAGAGACATGTATGAAGTTTGAGAGACATGTATGACAGTATGTTTGAGAGACATGTATAAAGTTTGAGAGACATGTATGAAGTTTGAGAGACATGTATGAAGTTTAGAGGGACATGTATGATGTTTGAGAGACATGTATGATTTTGAGAGACATGTATGAATGAAGTTTGAGAGACATGTATGAATGTTTGAGAGACATGTATGAAGTTTGAGAGACATGTATGAAATTGAGATAGACATGTATGAAGTTTGAGGGACGAAGGACATGTATGAAATTTTTGAGAGACATGTATGAAGTTTGAGAGACATGTATGAAGTTTGAATAGACATGTATGATGTTTGTTTAAGAGACATGTATGAAGTTTGAGAGACATGTATGAAGTTTGGGATAGACATGTATGATGTTTGAGAGACATGTATGAAGTTTGAGAGACATGTATGAAGTTTGAGAGACATGTATGAAGTTTGAGAGTCATGTATGAAGTTTGAGGGACATGTATGAAGTTTGAGAGACATGTATGAAGTTTGAGACATGTATTTGAAGTTTTAGAGACATGTATGAAGTTTGAGAGACGAGTGACATGTATGAAATTTGAGAGACATGTATGAAGTTTGAGAGACATGCATATCTTCTGACTCCAATAAATTAACAGAACATGGCTACAACAAGTGGAGTACGTTATGGTCTTATTGTGAAATATCCGTTATCGTACATATTATGAGTTGGTCAGGCTTGTACAGTCCTATTGGGTATAAATTGTGGACCTGGTGTCATCGGACTATGCTGGGTTGTCTGATTGTTAACTTAGATTTGATTTACGGCTCAAGTTAACACGTCAGTAAAATAACTAAATATGATTGTGAATCTGTCATGGCGGACATTAGCAAGGAAGAAAGGCATATAACGACGCATTAAATGTCCCACGAGATGTTGTGATACTTCGACAGTAGGACGGTTCATGAGACATGGCATCAACTTACCTTGGACCTTCAGCATCAGAGCCAGTAAGAAGAATAGGATTCCATTACTGTCCATCTTTAGAGCCTTTTACTTTTTACTCCATAACTACCTATAGTCCATTAATCAGTGTGTCGCCTTCTGTTGTAACATAGCCCAGTTTTCCCAGGTGTAGCTTTCAATGGATGTATTGAGAAAATGACGTCAAACGTTTAAATGAGTCTACCTGTACAACAGCACTGTACCCGGTACAGATGAATATTTAAACAGGCTATTTATAAACCTCTATCGATCACAGGTATACTAATGTATTTGTCGTCACATATGACACGAAAATTAAGTTTATTCCTATATCTAAATCTATCTGTTCGGATGGTGGACTTTTAATCGCATTGATTTGTTTTTACATTATCAATAAAGAGTGGTTCCCTAACTGTGACAATGTTTGTTCGTGGACAGAGGTATATATGCACAACACTGTGTCAACAGATTACACTCAATATGTCGGCATAACGATCTGGACAGAATGACATTATATCGATGGCTACACAGTCCAACAGCAAAGCTTTATACTGACGACAGTAAAGGCTATATACAATAAGACCACAGAGGGTTGGACATTGCTAATTTACACTCTTATCCGTCGCATTATTGTAGACTGTAAGATACTCAAGATATTTCAGTTAGAATACCAACCAGAGCAGTGTTCCCGGGAGCTTATGGCACCGGTACTTGCACTGGTTGACATGTATTTCTACCTGATATCTCAACCTCCCAACCTACCGATTCCTCTTGTAAAAACCAATCGTGTTACATGACAGTGGTACAGCTCATCTGCAATAGTAAGATCTATCATCTAACGTTTATCATACGTTTTTAGAAGAGAGATAATTCGTACAGAAAGTACCACACAGTGACCTTAAGTCCGTTAAGCACTGGTTAAAGGTCCACTACCTTTCCAAACCAAAAATTAAAAGTTTCTTAAAAACATAAATAACATGACAAGATATATATCGATGGCCTAAGAAGAGGTTGCAACCTCAAGCAAATGCAAGTTTCGCTGTTTTGCCGTCTGATACAAAAGTCAACTAATTATAACGCGCGATAATTATAATTAGGACGACGGCAGGAAATATAAGATGATCCGTGTTATGAAAATGAGCATTTAATTTATTTTAATCAAATTGTTCAGAAGGTGATGATAAGTGTAGTATTAACGATAAGCTAATAATTTTTGCGACTCTACAAAACAATCAATCTCGTTTTGCATTCCCGTTTTAGAAATTAAAAGCCGTTTCGGAGAGGAACATCATACATGTCTCTCAAACATCATACATGTCCCTCAAACTTTATACATATCCCTCAAACTTGTCATAATATATAATTTGATCAATACATTAATGGCGCGTAGAAGAAAAATATCAAATATATATATGCTCCTGATTATAACGACAATGTCTCTATGGCTTTTTGTAGAAACTGTTTTAAATCGACCTAAAAATCAACGCTTTGAGTTGCGCCTGGCAAGAATTTCGAGAGGTCAAGATTTTAGACCGGCGTGTCATAATGGGAGCTTCTGTTGGATTCTTTGCAACATAATCACATCCTTCAAATGTTTCTCTAAACTCAGACCTCAGGTTAATCATATGCTTAGTTTATCAGAATTAATTAATACTTTACACATTAGAACGAATATACGTACCCGGCCTATACCATTTTCTGTCAAAAAGTCTTTTGAGCAACAATATTGCAGCTAACTATACATAGGAAATAGAATGAATTTTATAAGACAGAGAGATGGATACTATAATTCCCATCAGGATCTTTATGACTAAACGGTCCTTATCCAATATTCTAAAAGATAGATTCTACCTAAATAAACATATGTAATACCGGTATACTAGTATGTGATACTTTTTTTTCCAAATTTGATGTGCTGACTATACTTCATTTCGCTTGATTCAATTGATGAAATCATCATACTGCTAATTTTATTTTCATTATTTTCTAAACATACAGATTGTTGACATGTTTTGCTATTTAATTTCTATTGATATGTTCATGACTTCATCATTCTCAGACTAAGTTTTTCTTCATAATTTAATTAATATATATATTTATATACTCATATAGCACATGTATAATAATCTGGAATGTTCTGTTCTTGTCTAACGTTTTAGAATTTGAGAACAATAGGGTTGAGAATACGATACTAAGTTATCATTCGTCCATTGTCTCCGATCGGTATTACCAGGTGATTATAAAGACATAGTTACGTTCATACAGGCTTTACTTATTTCAAGTTAAAACACAGTTAGCGTAAATACTTTTGTTCTTTTTATGTTATATTTCATGGAATGTACAGGATAAGAATAAATACTGTTTGATACAAACGTAGAAACACCCTCTACCCTAGGGTAGCGGTCGTGCAGGTGTTGGGTGTATGTGTGTGTAAATATCTATGTGTGATTATATATATGTTTTGTTGCACTGTATATATATTCATGCACCTTTTAAGATGAACCGTAATGTTCAAGGAAATAAAAGAATTGAATTGAGGATGCACCCATAACTGGTCTACAAGTGACCTGTAGCCGGCATTTTCATTTGTGACTCGTTTTCAAGTGTGACTGGGGCACTATGTAATACATGGACTGGACTTAAACTTTTATCGATCCGTACCGCAATACTATGCAAGCTAATAATTTTTGCGACTCTACAAAACAATCAATCTCACTTTGCATTCCCGTTTTAGAAATTAAAAGCCGTTTCGGAGAGGTAGTGGGCCTTGAAGTAATGTAATTCAAGTTCGAACTAAAGTGACCGCTTTTTAATGTGCTGGAATTCAATGTTATTTTTAAAAGTATTATTTCTCAATTGTCATTATATATAATTTGATCAATACATTAATGAATTGTAGAAGAAACATATCAAAAATATGTTCCTGATTATAGCAACAATGTCTGTAAGTAGAGACTGTTTTAAATCGACCTCAAAAAATGAGTTAACAATCTCTGTTGAGCCTGGCAAGAATATATATATATATAATATATATATACATTCCAAACTAATCAGAGAAAAGCCTTTACTAAAAGAAATAACCAATACAGTACAGACTATACAATTTCTCATATTACAGATACGTAATTTACTAACATAAAAACCAAAACGGTGAATTTTATTGACATTATTGTCTTTATTATATTCAATATGATGAAATAAATAACAATTAACAATATAGTGCACATTTCCTAAATGAAACAAAACAAATTCATACAAGACAATATTAGTGAAACAAATGCGATTATCTATATCCACTATTTATTTTTCTTACATTGACAATGTCTGATCAATGATGGTCTTCCCAAACGTTGTTCATGTATAACAGAATCGGCCTGAATCTGACCCATCATCGTTACAATGTATTCCGTATTTGCATAGAGTTACCTATCCTTGCGGGTAGCTATTGATTGAGACATCATGTGTTTGCGAGCGTAACGTCATACTTTTCGGAGAAAACGACGTGAATTGCGCTCACAAAATAATGACGTAACAACCGATACCTACCCGCAAGGGAGCTAACTCTGTAACATGCAAAGACGTTTTTGTTTTTAGTAAGGTTATCATAAAGTACCAAGGGAATAGTTAGATTATACAAAAATAATATCTCTTCCATACAGCTTAAGATAAAAACTTGGTTGTTTAACAAACTATGATAAAATACGTGTTACGTGATCAGATTGACACATTGAACTCGACGTTAGGATGATACGACCAGACATTGTCAGTCTGATATCTGTGTTGACTGTTTGACCTGAGAGATTTCCAAAAGCATAATCTTAACAAGAGCATATCTCTTTCCTGATTTTATAATGCTTGTCAGCACATTGTAAGGAAAATCTCAATATTGACAATAATATACAATTAAGCTTGTGCATCTTTACTGTATATGTAACACAATCGCTATCACAAAATCAGCCATACTATACACACAACTTCAACTAGAAAAACAATTATATAACCATTTCTCAACGCTCTCTAAAGGCAAGATTTATTTTGTTTCTGCAATACCTTGATGAGTTTTTGTTTGATTTTATAGATGTATTTATACACGTACAAATGTAGCTGTTTAAAGCAAAACTAAAAAAAAAAAAAACTAAAAACACCCACACACACACACACACACACACTCACACACACACACACACACACACACTCACGCCAATCTTTTGCCAGTACCTGGTATTTGTTATTATTACAAATTTCAGCCGTGAACTAAATTCAGTTTAAGATGTATCAAGACTACGGCAGACCACAAAAGTATCTCTTCCAAGCTCTGCTTTCTCGAGTGCCGTCAAATTTTTACAAAGACAGGTTATATTTGCGACTAGAGAAAAGAGAATGAAATGTGAGAGATAATGTTTTTTATAAAGATAAGCTCATGGACTAGAAACATATTATTTGTTAAGTAAGCATCCTGAGAGATGACAAAACAATCTGTAACCATAGCGATATAGACAAGTCAAAGAATTATTTTTTTTTATAAAATATTTTATATTTTTCAATCATTGTTGTCTTAGATACTGTAATTGAATATATTGATACTTCTTCTCTTGACAAACATTTACATTTGTGATCAACCCTAAGATAAATACTGCACACAAAATGAAATCCATTCTGCCTCAATAAATGGTGAAATAAAATAATGAAGTTTCTAATGGATACACCCGATATGGCAGAAAAAACTCATACATATACATGAATGTACTTAATATAGGTAAACTGAAAGTAAAGAAATATATGTACAACAGACAAATAAGCAATTGTCTGTATGACTTATTTGGTATACATTATGTATATAAACACTTTTATATTTTTGTATACAGATAAAGTGACAATAAACGATAAGGTTACATACAACATTGAGCAATATCAACACAGAAATAAAGACTTCAGATAATATTCACTTCACTTTCCAAAGTACAAATGTACATAATTTAGAATCAGGAGTAATGGATATTAGTTATTATTGTATGAGATCTAATTGGTCTTGATTGCCTTCATTTTTACCGTATATCAGCGACAAAGATGGTACATACGTAGATAAACAATTTAACATGATGATGCAATATGGGATTACAAAAGGTTTTCTTCTTTAAAAATCAAGATACATCTTTAAAATTATTTTGAAAAGCTGTCTAAAGAAACTGGATTAAACTTGTTGTATATACTCGGTATACATGTACATGTATATGACTACCATTTCTATGAAATTAGGTAAGAGTTTTTTTAATAAGACAGACACACTATCAAATATCATTTTACAGATAAATAGTTCTTATGATAGACATTTCAAAGTTACCCCCCTTGTTAACAAGGAATCCAACAAAATTCTCTAAGTTAAACTTTACCCATATGGCACCTGACTACTGTGACACCTGTAGAACTGAACTGTTCAACCATCAAGGGTAGACTATGCGACATCACTGAACCGTTCAACCATCAAGGATAGACTATACTACATCAATAAAATTCTAATTCACATAGAAAATATAACATAATTTCATCAAGACGGCGTGTCATGGCATCGAAGACTACAAAGTATGCATTTGAAATAATGTGCCTTGTGTGGGCCAAAGCAATTTGATTTTTTGTACAAGAAATCAGTTGGTAACGCAACCCAATTTCAGATTTAGTTCAAATCTTATGAATTAGAACAAAATATACTCATAATCTCATAAACATTTTAAAATCACATGTACATAGAGCTATACAAAGTCTCTTTAAACCATATTTCATAATGAAATGTACTTGCATAAAAATTATACACAAATCAGTAACCATAGAAACATTATTATTCACACCAATTTTGCTGAATGTTATAAATGTAAGGCTAAGGTTAATACACCTACATGTAGCTTGTCAGGTTCCATCTTGTGTATGTCATAAACTAGACAGGTACATTTAGAGCACTTTTGGAAATTCATTGTTTCCATGTACTTGTCATTTCAGCTACAACACCAATACTTCCTTAACCCAACCGTCATCTGACATTAAAACAATATTGATGTTGAAACTGTGAAATTTAAAGTAATTAACACAAGTTGATTTTTGAGAAGGATAATCACTTTATGGTAATTGGTGTCATTATGTTTCAGCTATTTCCTCTGTAGCCATGTGAATAGGAACTCTTTGTTCACTGGACGACTTTTGTGCAGCAAATCGTCTTCGTCTGTCAACAACGAAAATTTTAGCAATACAACTCTATAGCAAAGAAAATTGAATAAGATTTTTAGCAATAAAACTCTATATACAACTTGCAAATAAAAGGAATTCAAAGTAGTATTTCTTTATACATAGTAAAGTTTTCAACAGATGGAAGATTTCATAGAAGTTCTTGAAAAAAATTATTATTGTAGAGGGTTGTTTAATTATTAGATGTAAAATATATGTATATCTTCAAAATTACCAACCTTTAAGGATTAAAGGATTAAAAATTATTTCCTAGAATACCTACCAGGGTAGAAAAAGCAATAAAGGTGATTCTGAAGATGCTTTCTAATCTATCACTAGCTAATTGGTTCCACTAATAATTTGAAATTTAAAAAGCCTCTCTGGATATGAATAACCTTTTGTGCACTCCTATAAATATAACCACTATCTGTACAGTACAGGACCACTTTAATATAAATTACCTTTTGCATACCTCTATGAAGGTAAATACTATACTATACAGGACTATTTTACCTTTTGCGTACCTCTATGAAGGTAAATACTATACTATACAGGACTATTTTACCTTTTGTGTACCTCTATGAAGGTAAATACTATACTATACAGGACAATTTTACCTTTTGCGTACTCCTATGAAGGTAAATACTATACAGGACTATTTTACCTTTTGCGTACTCCTATGAAGGTAAATACTATACAGGACTATTTTACCTTTTGTGTACCTCTATGAAGGTAAATACTATACTATACAGGACTATTTTACCTTTTGTGTACCTCTATGAAGGTAAATACTATACTATACAGGACTATTTTACCTTTTGCGTACCTCTATGAAGGTAAATACTATACTATACAGGACTATTTTACCTTTTGCGTACCTCCTATGAAGGTAAATACTATACTATACAGGACTATTTTACCTTTTGCGTACCTCTATGAAGGTAAATACTATACTATACAGGACTATTTTACCTTTTGTGTACCTCTATGAAGGTAAATACTATACTATACAGGACTATTTTACCTTTTGCGTACCTCTATGAAGGTAAATACTATACTATACAGGACTATTTTACCTTTTGTGTACCTCTATGAAGGTAATACTATACTATACTTTTTCTAACTTTTACAGGTATTTACCTTTGGTACTATGAAGGTAAACTATACTATACAACTATTTTACACCTGGGTAATATTTTACAGACTATTTTACCTTTTGTGTACCTCTATGAAGGTAAATCATAACTATACTATACAGGACTATTTTACCTTTTGTGTATCTCTATGAAGGTAAATACTATACTATACAGGATATTTACCTTGGTACTATTTTACCTTTTGCGTCCTCCTATGAAGGTAAATACTATACTATAACAGGACTATTTTACCTTTTGTGTACCTCTATGAAGGTAAATACTATACTATACAGGACTATTTTACCTTTTGTGTACCTCTATGAAGGTAAATACTATACTATACAGGACTATTTTACCTTTTGTGTACCTCTATGAAGGTAAATACTATACTATACAGGACTATTTTACCTTTTGTGTACCTCTATGAAGGTAAATACTATACTATACAGGACTATTTTACCTTTTGTGTACCTCTATGAAGGTAAATACTATACTATACAGGACTATTTTACCTTTTGCGTACTCCTATGAAGGTAAATACTATACTATACAGGACTATTTTACCTTTTGTGTACCTCTATGAAGGTAAATACTATACTATACAGGACTATTTTACCTTTTGCGTACTCCTATGAAGGTTAGTACGCCTATAATTCCCAGAAACAATAAGGCACATCCTATCCCTGCGTAGGCTCCGTGGGACAGCGTCATGGTGCTGCTTTCCTTGGTCTCCACTCGAGACACCTTACTGGGATCACGAGAGTCTATCGTATCGTAATCACCACTTTGTGCATTCTTCACAGGTTTATGGTCTATAGGCTTTACCACAACAGGTGGTTCTGTAGCAGTGAAAACAAACAGTTCATACCAATTTGTAATGGAACAAACAACATCATGTTTATCATCAGTTGTTTTGTTGTAAAGCTTGGCTAGATATACCATATTCACCGTTATTGGGGCACAGGGCGCTAATTATAAAATAATTATAACAAAATGGGGGAGGGGGAGTTGATACCAAATGTAAGTTGTGGACACAAACAAAAATCAGCCATGTTTTAAATCTTTCTTTGCTAATGGTACATTAATCAGTAAACATGCTTTTTGTCCTTTGAGACCCATTATCATGTGATTCACATGTAAAAAACTGTCAAGTTCATGTAATATGGGATACAATGCTGATGTTAGAGGCATCACATGTTGTAAAACATTGTTGAATCCATGTGATGGGGGTGTTTATACAACTTCACTTCTTCTCCAGAAACGGGGAGGGGCACTTATAGGGGGTGGGGTGCTAATAATGGTGAATACATGGTATATACAGGTCTGACAGAAATGGACAGTATATCATACACAACCATAATCAACTTTCAGCTGACACTAAATGTTAAATTGATTGATTCAATTTCTTTTAATCAATATATAAACAGTCAACCTGTCTATAAAGGACACCAAAGGGACAAAGCAAAAAAGTTCATTATAGACAGGCGTACTTTATAAAGATGTTTCCTTTAATTAATACGGATAATCTTAAGTTGAATTCCAAGAATACACTGTATTTACACAATCTTACTTACCTGTAGTAGCATTTAGCTTCATGATATACCAATCATCATTTTCTACTTTTGATAGAACTGTAAAAGAGAGCAAGACAAGTTAGCATTAATTCTAACTTTCCATTCCATTATCTTTTTAATAATTATGAAGGTGCAGTATCAAATTGACAATAATTGTTTATTTTAATACAGAACCTTCTGTGAAGAGCTTGTATTGTTATAGTCTACCCTTGTGTGTAGTAGCCTTGAATGAAGGTCAAGGTCATTCATTTGAACAAATTTGGTAGCCTTGTATCCCAGCATGCAACATGACAGGTCCAATATAAAGTCTCTAGACATGTTAGTTATTGACAACAAGTTGTTTCAAAATGTTATCCTTTTTGACCCCTGTGACCTTGAATGCATGAAGTTCAAAGTCAAATTTTAATATTTCTTTATTCCAGAATGCTTCATACAAATATCAGTTCCCTAGGTGTTTAAGTTATTGAGAAGGCATTGTTTAAATGAAAAGTTTATGCACAGCTCATAGCACATGGTGGATGGCACATGAAGATGGACAAAGTATAATTACTTATGTCATCCTGAATCTTCAGTTCAGACGACCTAAAAAACCTTAGAAGTAAATCCGCACAATGTAAGTACATGATATAAACTAATAAATTACAACTGTATACTTACGAACACAGGTACCATTGGGTGCCATTACATATTTATTGCAGCATTCGATCACCTTCACATAAACTATCTCGGAGGTATTGAAGTTTTTATTGCAGTACTGTTCACTGTAAGTAAATAAAGTACTCATGATCAAAGAAATATCTACACCATACAACTAAGCAACTTGTTTATACTACAAAAGATATCTATCTAAGCAGATTTCAGGTTAGAGAGAGAAAAAATGGTTTTGTGTTAGAGTTCAGCCCATAAATACAAATCTGAATTTTAATTAATCTTATACATGTATGTTGAAGTTATCTGATACCAAAATAAGTCTCAAATCTCAAATGAAAATCAAAACCTAAAAAAGATGTCATTAGCTCGTACAATCAAGAGCATAATTAAAGGCATGACAGGGTATCATTAAAGTGAGCTTGTATTTATATGTACCTTAGGAATCATATCAAAAGTCATCCCGGTTTCCAAAACACACAGTAAAATATGTTATAACAAACACATGTACAATGAATCCATGGTTATAACAAAGTAATTTTCATTCCCTGCCAAGGTGTATATAAGATGTCTGTTGCATTTGTATTATAAACTATGCATACAATGAAGTAATCTCATTGGTTACCAGAGTTTTATTATAACTATGTTTTATTTTAGATACAAATGCAAATATGGTATTGTCCGTAAGGCATAACTATCTCTGTCCTCATTTAAAATCTGAATAGGAAAGGCAGGGATAGGACAGGGCATTGAGTGAGAAGTAGCATGAAGAGAATGGGTACCTATATATTCCCACACTTAAGGGTTGGGTTACATACATATCGTTTTTAATATTTGCAAAAATAAATACAACAAAGAACTTTTTTGTACTATGATTTGGAAAGGTGATTTAGGACACAAATAAAAAGTACCATACCTTAAAAATGATAAAAGTATTTTCAATATAATCATCTGATCAGGTTTAAAAGCATATAGAGTTTACAATATAAAATTAAAATAACAAAATAGTTAAAAAAGGGGCAATAACTCAATTATAATCTTGACAAATAACTGCTGCAGGTCCATTGATTTTAGCTTTGTTTTTTTATTGTTTGATGTCCTGTTCACAACCAATACCATTACGTATACAGAATATACCAGAGTTTGGAGGCGGAGCTGGAGAAAATGACTGCAGACATAATTAAACTTAGCTGGTAACTGAAATGTCCCTATAGTACTACAAGGGCAGTTAATGACCTCGGCTGTTGATGGGCCATAAAACTCAAACAAACAAACAAGGGCAGTAATTTTATATATATATATATATATATGGTAGTTATAATGTACTTTTATGTGGCCAATCAACCCTGATTCTGCTAACAAAAACTTTTGATTATTCAAAATGATAATAATATTTTGTAGCTTCTGCTTGAGAAAAATCATCTGATACTGTATCATACACATTTTATAATTCATATATCATAAAGTAAAACTTGTGTAAATAACTGGCCTTTTTTTTATTTCAGACTATTGACATATACCAGTATGTTTCCCCTGGAATCATCACTACATGTTATGTTACCAGGCTTTTAGTTGTTAATTACAATATTCATTACACTTCTACTGCCAATTACACTAGCCTATCATAAAGGTACATATACATCATCTTTACAATGGTGGTAGGAAATATTCAATAAGTGCTTAAAAGGCTTAAATAGCTGCCCGGTCATCTGCATTGACAACTAAATCATAACACACATGATCAGCTGTTACCAATGGTCTGATGTCGGGGGAATTAAAGAACACGCCACCTCAATGTGATCGACTTCAGATTACCAAACCACAGCTATACAAGATCTATGTAAAATACACCCTGGGTCATACAGTGAAATGACACTTCTATTTTATTTATACATTTTTGATTCAGTGAAATCCTTTCAAAGCAATGGTTCCAAGCATTTAAATCTCATGATATATATATTTACCTATTTGCACTAAGTAAAAGCATACGCAGTATATTAATATATGTTTTACTTTTATTATAGCTAAGAAATGATTTTATACCGAATAACATTTTTTCTCTATAAAATTTATTTACTCATTCTTGGCATCGTTACTGTTAAATTTCACAATTACATATGTAATTAAAATTTCTATAGGAGAATGTAAAAAAAACCTAAATTTTAGCACTATAATCGAGTTATTAGGAGAATCATAACTATTAAGTGAAATAATTATTTTTCACTATCTATCACAAGCGTATTTTCATACATGTACCTGGTATGTAAAAAAAATCTAGCATTATATTAATAAAATTTAATGCATCACCTAATTAACTTTATCAAGATAATTTTTCTGAATACATTCTAATTACAATTGTAGTGTATAAACAGCATACACATAACATATATTATATACAACTTACATACATAATTTACTGCAATGTAAGCCCTTATTCTTGCATATAGATGTATGTATATAAATGGACAGGTTTTATGTCAGATACGTTATCCTATGGTAATAATATACAATGCAATGAAAGCTGAGGATCAAAGTCCAGGGTCAGACCACGTCTAATAACTTAGAATTCTAATACAAATAGCTGAGGTCAAAGACCATAAAATCTGGGGTCAAACAAGTACGTCGACCAGTTGGTGTACATACAGATGAGCCATAGAATTACTCCTACATGATTAAACAGCTTTATATATATATATATAAATATATCTGACCATTTCAAGATTTTAGATTTTTTTCCACTAGAGAGAGAATGGTTTTCCGATACTCTATATAGCTTACTTTTAAAGCCAACCACCAGTACATTTATATGAAACCTAGGAGTTGATGATTTGATGACTCAATTGTTAAAGCTCAGAGAGATATTTAAATTTTCACATATGAATGCATCATTCCAGTATTAAAAATAACTCCCTCAACACCCCATAATTACATAAAAATAACTCCTTTGCCACCCCATAATTAAATCAATCTGAACTATTTTTATGACTTTACCCTAGAAAGGGCGACAGCCTATATATTACAGCCTAAAAGTTTGTAGTATATCACAATGACCTGAATTCAGATGAACGTTCACCCACATATCTGTTTAAATATGTAGACACAAAACAGATCTATCGATGTACCCAGCTACTTTACTGTATATAATAATGTTTAAATTTTGACATGAAAAAGAAAATCTTGTGGGTTAAAGATCATGACATTATATCACATCAAAATATAGTTTTACCAATATACTTGTACGTACATTGTATACTATATTTTCTGGTGAATAGGAAATGACTTTTTTTACCTAGAAATTGCATGTGTGACTTGTACTCCTGTGCAATTTATATGCGAAAGAAAAAACAGCTGGTTTGAAAACAACTTTAAAATTGCATATTGACTATTGAACTTTATAAACGGTTTAATTCTTAGGAAGCAGGCCAAGGAAATCTGTAAATATGGGTTGGTCACTGAAGGGTGAGAGTTTTATTTGTAAATAAGTGATAATTGACATATGAAATATTTTATTTGTTGCATACAAAAAAAACCACCCAGAAATGTCTGTAAGATAATGCACTTGCCTCTGTATATAAAAGGGCTTTATTAAGGCACAAAACAGGGCATAACAAAACAGGACAGGATATAAGTGGTAACACAACAGTACCAAATACTGAATGGTCATTATCGTGATTTTCTGAAGTTTAAATATCATAAAATGAATCTGAAATATTTAAATAATGCTGCTAGTACATTAAGAAATAATACTTACTGATAAAATGTACAGTAGTCTAAGCTGAACCAGGAACAGCGAGCTCTGTAGGATAACTTGCATGGCTTGTATACTTGTTCAAATTTAGTGATGGTCTTGGCCTTTATAAAAGTGCACTTGTGTTCACTGGCTCTAGAATAAAAAAAAGTTTGATATTATTTGACAGTTACTGGACACATATATAATATTATTGAAAACGTATTGTAATGCATGCAAAAGTTCTATCACCGTTTGGTTTGGGCATATCACCATTTGCTTTGGGGTGTCATTGTTGCTGTCCTTACTTCATTGTGAGATACACACTCAACACTTTGTTGGTTCCACTTCCTTATATATGATAACTAATATGTATATATACAGTATCCTTACACATATTGTTCCCTGGGAACATCTGCCTTCAGTCTTTCTCTCTCTTACTTAGTATTTTAATTCCTTTAGTTCAAACTCTGGACACTATAATTCTCTGTCCAATTCTGACCACAACTTCTCAATCTTAACCTTCAACTTGTGTCTCTCACTTCAATTCTGTCTCTTTTATTTCTTTCACATCCCTTATAAGCTACATGACTAAACTTCTACTTTTACTCTGACAAAATCTACTTACTTTTACTCTGAAAAAATCTACTATTTCTATTGGCTAGTTTATCTATCTGGAGGCGGGTCTACATCTATCCTTTTGAAGTCTTAGGTGACCATTATACTGTCTCTGGACCTTGGTTGAAACCATCAATGGCTTTAACTAAATTGACCATGCTTCCACACACCTTTGTCCTCTGTGTGTCTTCCGTCCTTACTCCCACACTCTCTCTCCTTTGAAACATATCTCTGTGTGTGTCCTGGTCCTTTCACTATTGAACAGCTTTAACTAATTGCTTTATTGCTTTCTCTGAACTCTTCTGATGATACTTTAATTCTCATTTTTCAACTGTCATAGTTCTATGGTTCTGGGAATCTATATATATACACGGTAACCTATTAAGCCAAACCGAAAAAAACTTAAAACTGTTAAAGTTTGATTAGCTATTTTTATTTCAAATAGCTAAAAAATTGATTTGAAAAATTAACTGACTATAAAGGGTATATTTTTCTATTGAGAGAAGATTTCAAATAGTTTTGATTGTTCTCACCAGTTGTTCAGAGATCTGTATATGATTATAACCTCATCAGTTCTTAGATCTGTATCTATAGAAATCTACCCAATAACAACATGTCCCCTGGTTTTATTCCCTTTAATATCTTATGTAATCTCTCAAATTGTTAATTAACTATACATGTGAGCTGTTGATGTGTCCTTGATAAAACCTCTAGATCTCGCTGATATCATCTTCGTTTACATGTACAGTAGTCTACAAAACACCAGACTCACCTTTTACGTTAATTGATTTGAACTGTATGCAGCAGTTAGATAATACATCAACTCTGATATACATGTAAGTATATAGATGTCTAGATATATTATCAGCTATTAATACATGACACATGTGTGCACTTAAATCTTTGATTACACCCAATTAAATGTAACCCTATATGGTACTTTTGATGTGGCCCAGGTTCAACTTAATAGTTTTATTGTAATTATTATTATACAAGTATTACTGTATTTACCCAATAAGCCCCCCATCCCTATAAATGCCCCTCCCCTTTTTGAGGCCTCAGTATCATTCACTTGCATTGACCTTAAATAAACACTAGTACTAAAGTACTGGAACTACAAAAACTGTGGAAATTTCTGAAATTGCAATAATAGTGTGAAATGGTCAACTTTTTTGGTCCTATTAGTGTCCTTTCCTTTCATTTTTTTTTTTTTTTTGCCTTTGGTGCTTATTGGGACGAATATATATGGTATATCATATATACTTCATAAAATCTTAATTCCCAAAATCATTAAACCTAAAAACTTGCAGGTGTCTGAATTTATAGGCCCGTATACCTAAGGATACAGAAATGTCCCAGCCCCTGGCTGTCGTCTGTATCATTAAGGCCCTGACTGGTTTATTTATATACAGAAAATCTAATTCTGCCACATCTATATCATCATTATAATCTAATTATACATAGTATACTACACAAGTATAATACAAAGTACAAACACTGCCTAGGTTTCCAGGCTGTTTGGAAAGTAAATAAATCCTATCATACAAACACATTCATAATGTACATAATGTATATGTTACAGATTACAGCGCCATGTACAAGGTTTTTAAATGATGTTACACTTGAACTTTATTTATGGCTCAATTTAAAACACCTCAACTTTTACACTGATAATGTATCAGTAATAATGTTAATGTACAAATAAAAGAGCAATAGACATTTACAAGGTGCTGAATTCCATATATACATATACCCAGTATGTCTTTATGAAATTATAATCCTAAATGACTTCAATATTCAACCAAATCTAATTTAATGATCATATAAACACTAAACAGCAGGTTAGATACCTACTGATGGATATATGGACATGGAATAGTAGACACACAATTATATTGTTAACTTATAAAACAATGTTACATGTTTTTAGAAATCTGACAGAGTCATCAATAGCAGTATTTCTATGTCAAATGTGTGAAAAGCCTGACATCCAGCAATATTTATGTAGGATTTTTCAAATTTTGATGAGTCCCATTAATTTACAAAAAAATGTAGAGGGTTCTCAAAATTTTGGTGAGTCCCATATGAAAATCATGAGTCCAGGACTCGTCTAGATGAGTCCCTTAAATCACTGACCACTAAGACAAACCAGTTAGTATAGTAATTAAAACCTGCCTTAGTGATCATCTCTGTATAAAGGCCACCTGCTAAATAAGACCTATTTTCTATGGACCCAAATGACCAATATCTGACTATTTTCAACATAATTCAACCTGTGTATAAAGACCACCTGTCTATAAAGGTCATTTGACTCTTAGCAGATTTAGAAGTCAAATCACCATTTTTTTAAATCTAGATCTACATGTCCAAGGCCAAACATATATATATGACAAATTCATATTCTTCAACCCAAGAATAAAATCTGATTTTGGAGAGTCAAAAACATACTCTCAATGGTCTACAATGTCTATATAGTAACTGTATGCCCTGTCATCATATCAATGTAACCTATGAATGTACCCTCTTGATCTCTACAGCTGATAATGACTGTATCTATATACAAGTGACTATACTTACCCTACACTTATCACTGAAGCAAGGAAACAGAACACAAGCACTGTCATCCACCCAAATAAATCCATCTTGTTACTGTAAATTGTCAAGTTTATAAATCAGTCTGTGTATCTATAACAACACACTTGGTTTCTAGGAGGTGTCAAGACGAGAAAACATCACCCCAGTACAGCCATCACGAGTCCGACTAACGTGATAGATCAATGAACATGAACAACACAATGGATAGATGACTGCTCAGTCGACTGGTCACAATTCCAACAAACATGTAACGTCAAACCTAGTATCCGCTTTCATCTTCATTCCTGTTTCTGCCTATGTGTCCTTCACGTCCGTAGTGACAAGGAATCAGAAGAATAACATACCAACATGCATTAACATGTGACAGATGCACTTTGCTAAATATACACCCAATTAAATGTAACCCTATAGGTCTAGTACGTAGTATCTATTCACTTGCATTGACCTTAAATAAACACTGGTACTAAAGTACTGGAACTACAAAAAACTGTGGAAATTTCTGAAATTGCAATAATAGTGTGAAATGGTCAACTTTTTTGGTCCTATTAGTGTCCTTTCATTTTTTTTTTTTTTTTGTCTTTGGTGCTTATTGGGACGAATATATATGGTATATCATATATACTTCATAAAATCTTAATTCCCAAAATCATTAAACCTAAAAACTTGCAGGTGTCTGAATTTATAGGCCCGTATACCTAAGGATACAGAAATGTCCCAGCCCCTGGCTGTCGTCTGTATCATTAAGGCCCTGACTGGTTTATTTATATACAGAAAATCTAATTCTGCCACATCTATATCATCATTATAATCTAATTATACATAGTATACTACACAAGTATAATACAAAGTACAAACACTGCCTAGGTTTCCAGGCTGTTTGGAAAGTAAATAAAATCCTATCATAAAAACACATTCATAATGTACATAATGTATATGTTACAGATTACAGCGCCATGTACAAGGTTTTTAAATGACGTTACACTTGAACTTTATTTATGGCTCAATTTAAAACACCTCAACTTTTACACTGATAATGTATCAGTAATAATGTTAATGTACAAATAAAAGAGCAATAGACATTTACAAGGTGCTGAATTCCATATATACATATACCCAGTATGTCTTTATGAAATTATAATCCTAAATGACTTCAATATTCAACCAAATCTAATGTAATGATCATATAAACACTAAACAGCAGGTTAGATACCTACTGATGGATATATGGACATGGAATAGTAGACACACAATTATATTGTTACTTATAAAACAATGTTCCATGTTTTTAGAAATCTGACAGAGTCATCAATAGCAGTATTTCTATGTCAAATGTGTGAAAAGCCTGACAACCAGCAATACTTATGTAGGATTTTTCAAATTTTGATGAGTCCCAATTTACAAAAAAATATAGAGGGTTCTCAAAATTTTGGTGAGTCCCATATGAAAATCATGAGTCCAGGACTCGTCTAGATGAGTCCCTTAAATCACTGACAACTAAGACAAACCAGTTAGTACAGTAGTCAAAACCTGCCTTAGTGATCATCTTTGTATAAAGGCCACCTGCTAAATAAGACCTCTTTTCTATGGACCCAAATGACCAATATCTGACTATTTTCAACATAATTCAACCTGTGTATAAAGACCACCTGTCTATAAAGGTCATTTGACTCTTAGCAGATTTAGAAGTCAAATCACCATTTTTTTAATCTAGATCTACATGTCCAAGGATAAACATATATAGATGACAAATTCATATTCTTCAACCCAAGAATAAAATCTGATTTTGGAGAGTCAAAAACATACTCTCAATGGTCTACAATATCTATATAGTAACTGTATGCCCTGTCATCATATCAATGTAACCTATGAATGTACCCTCTTGATCTCTACAGCTGATAATGACTGTATCTATATACAAGTGACTATACTTACCCTACACTTATCACTGAAGCAAGGAAACAGAACACAAGCACTGTCATCCACCCAAATAAATCCATCTTTTTACTGTAAATTGTCAAGTTTATAAATCAGTCTGTGTATCTATAACAACACTTGGTTTCTAGGAGGTGTCAAGACGAGAAAACATCACCCCAGTACAGCCATCACGAGTCCGACTAACGTGATAGATCAATGAACATGAACAACACAATGGATAGATGACTGCTCAGTCGACTGGTCACAATCCCAACAAACATGTAACGTCAAACCTAGTATCCGCTTTCATCTTCATTCCTGTTTCTGCCTATGTGTCCTTCACGTCCGTAGTGACAAGGAATCAGAAGAATAACATACCAACATGCATTACATGTGACAGATGCACTCTGCTAAATATAGGATAGGTCTAGTACGTAATTCTCGACTTTGGACTACAATGTACACAAAGGGGAGATCACTCTAACAGGATTATTTTGTAGGTATCGCAACACAAATTAACTGCCGGTATGGTATAGCGAATATGCCCTTTACAATTTAATCGCATAATATAGATATATGTGCGAAAATAATTAACATCAATATCTAAAGTAACGATATGATTTGCAGAAAATCAAAAAGCGAAATCACATAATCTTGTTAAAAAGTATTTTTAAAACAGCAGTTTCATGGTAAGGGAGACAACTAATTAATGCTTCATCGATGACAAATAAAGATTTTTTTTGTGAGTTCCAAATGTTATATATATCTTGATAAAACATGATTTGGTTTTATTAAAAAAAACGATTGAATAAAAATAAACTTTTCAATTTTACAGTCTATAATTTTCTGTAACAATTCAAAATATATTTTTGTTTATTGTTTTTGTTGATATCTTGATCTAAATCACTTGATTCAGAAAGATACATATGTATATATGTTTCGGCTTGATTGCACTGACGTACATGTAGATGATTTGCTAAACAAATACGTACATGTAGATGATTTGCTAAACAAATACATATTTTATAGGATATTTTGTTCAAATTTTTTCATTTATGGACCGGATTTACATCTGACGAATATTCATGAATAAAATATTAAAAACCCACTACTTTTCCGAAACAAAACAAAAAAAGTTTTTGAAAAAAAACCCAATAATAACATAACATAAAAATATATGTATACTGTACAATGTATAATCGAGCACTAAAGATTCGCTAGGCTAAAACCGACCGCTCTAAGGATATCAGTTTCTGAAGGAAACACAACTTTCTTCTGTCAATCTCGGCAGATATACGAAATAATCGGCAATTTTACCATTTTAACCATATACAATGTACGTGAGATATTAAAGCCATACGTAATTTCGTAATGAGGTGATAGATGTGACAGATTTTATTTTCGAGTTGTCTTCTTTGAAAATACTGGTCTGTTATGATTAAAGGCCCACTACCTTTCCGAAACGGCTTTTTATTTTTAAGATGGGAATGTAAAACGAGATGGATAATTTTGTAGATTCGCAAAAGTTATTGACTTACTGTTAATACTACATATATCATCACCTTCTGAACAGTTTAATCAAAATAAATAAAATGTTAATTTTCATAACGCGGGTCGTCTTATGTTTCCCGCCGTCGTCCTAAATACGGCGCGGTAGTTGAATATCACTATGCCAGACGGTAAAACAGCGAAATGACCCTCCATTGTTTTCATATACTACGCGGTAAATCTTACATATGTTTGGTGTTGAAACCTCTTCTTAGGCCATCGGTATATATTCTCTGATGTAATTAATGTTTTTAAGAAATCTTTATATTTTGCTCCGGAAAGGTAGTGGGCCTTTAATGAGACAATTTTTTCTCTCACAATAACAACCTACGCTACCTCTACCCTTTAATTTTGCGTTACACAATGCACTCTGATCAGCCATTTTCGCAAAATTTAACCCTTTGTTGAAAAAGTTCTGGAATTAAAGTTTTCTAAATATTTTGTATATCAATAGGGAAAAGGTTGCTCTTTCTAAATCAGGCAGAAAAATGGGGTCCTTGTGCTTAATTGTTTGCCCCGTTTTAATATCTGTTATTTTTCAGAGTGAACATCAAAAATGCTCAAATTGAAAATAAAGTGACAAAAGTTTATCATTTCAAACATTAATGCTCAATATTTTAATTATGGTACGAACCTAGTAAAGATTTACAGCACAACTGAATTAGCTCGATACAGCTAAAAATGCTGGCGCAGTAATGATTTAATTAGTAAAACAATTTAAGTAAAAAGAAAATGGTAAAACTTCAGCACTACTCAAAGCGAAAAATACAAATTATTTTTTTCAAAGTGGACTATTTCTTACAAAAAAAAAACTGTATAAAAAATCTGTCAATAATAGAAATGCATTTTTTGACAAAATTTAGAACTTATAACTTGCTTCAGATATTGATAAATTGTATTTTTTGAAAATCTCATAACTTCTTTGATCTATGTCGAAACGAAACTACAAAGGGACTAAAACCTCGGGTGAATGAATCCTTAATAAAAACAAAAACATCAAGAATCAACTATGTGGAAAAATAATACGAGACTATCACCTACATGTATGTAATTTTAAAAAATGGACTTAAGAATATGTCGTTTGATTTCAATAAAAATATTTACCACTCTCTCTGAAGTCACCACCACCGCCATCACCACAACCACCACCACAACCCACTTCGATCATCATGTCTCTTGAATATTTTGTTCCACAAGCTTGTTCTCTGGTAGATAATGAATATATGATATAAAATCAATGCACATTACACAGTTACATTTCACTTTCAGATAAAAGCAAGTCATAACGCATGGTGGTATACGTATATGTAGCGCAATGACAAGGTACTTGGAGAACTGGCATACATTGTGGAAAGAGAAAGGAAAAAGAAGCGGAGGCCAACACAAGTTTCAACCATCAACTTGTATGAGGTAGAGAGGGAGGACACACGCACTTAGAACTACAGCAACTTACTGGAAGGTAATGGTACTGTGTGATATACATTTTGTTGATAGTCGATTGGGATGGGAATATCATTTCCATGTAGTACAGGAAACGTTGTGAGGTTGTTTTTGTTGATAGAAGATGAAGAATGAAACTATACTGATAAGCGACATCATATCCCCAGCTTGGAGAGAGCTAGGGTTTTATGCATGTTCAACTTGATGCGATTGCAGAATTGGGAGTGGAGGGCGGACAGAGTACTGCGGGCTCTATCTGTGGTTCATCTCTCGAAAACCGTGAATAAGTCATCATAATTTGACAAATTACTTTTGATGGAAACGTCCAGTGTGAGATGGATCTGACTATATGACTTTGTGGAGATCGAATAAAGTGATACTTCATAGCAAAACTGGAGGTAGTTCAGGAGAATTACTGACCAATTACAGGCCTTAAGACTTCCTTTAAATATTACAGAGAGAGCGACGCCCAACTTCAAAGCCACACAGTCAACCACAGTGTATCGTTATACATTTTGATTTATATCAAAGGACCAAACTACCTTCTCATCTGAGGTCGCACACATTACCTTGCTATGAAATATTCCAGGTGTGGATATAACGACAGGTATAGTAATCCCAGGTGTATCCAGGCTGATGAATTGCAGGATAATTTTACATAGTAGAATATAGATATTTGTATTTATGCTTTATTTTACACATTGCAAAAATAGTCCAAAATACATTATGTAAATGTGGTCCTTTTTATGAACCGATGGGATGATGCTTACTTCTGGAAATATCTGAAAAAGGATATGCATTATTATATTTTCTAGTTAAATAATTAAAACAAATAAACATTCAAATATGACTTATGACTGGATACATTGAGTCTTGAAACACCTAGCTAGTTGAGTTATTCTAATAGATTTAGTGTTGTTATATAAAATTAGTTTTCAATATCGTGGTTATTGACTGGATTTGTTGCTGGGTGTCTGTTGAATTGATAAAATGTACCCATGTTTTCTCTCTTTCCACCATACTTTTTAGCACGTTGGTAAATCAAAGAACCACACCACTAAAGCAAACTCCGTTTATTAGTCTTTGATGTGTTTTTGAATTACTAGCTAAATATCAATGCTTAAAGATGCTCCGCTACCGACAGAGCATACATGATATTCATCAATTGAATAATAACTGGTGCTTAATCATGTATATATGTCTAATTAATACAAAAAATAATATAAAATAATTTATTTTGCCTTGGGTGCATGGACAATCATTACTTCATTCCATATAGGATATATTATCACGGAATTTGTTCAGGATTTTTCCATATTTTTAACTTAAAATAAAATCAGAAGCTCAAACTTTTCAATGGTGGTAATCAAATGGTGTAAAGTAAGTAACTTTTGTAGCTCAAGATAATACTAAATTGTCTGCTCCTGTTTTTGATAGTGAAAAGATACCATTTGTCAGCGGTGGAGCATCTTTAAAGGCCCACTACCTTTCCGAAGCGGCTTTTAATTTTTGAAATGGGAATGTAAAACGAGATCGATAATTTTGTAGGGTCGCAAAAGTTATTAACTTACCGTTAATACTACACGTATCATCACCTTCTGAACAATTTGATTAAAATAAATAAAACGTTAATTTTCATAACGCGGGTCGTCTTATGTTTCCCGCCGTCGTCCTAAATACCTCGCGGTAGTTGACTATCACTGCGCCAGACGGCAAAACAGCGAAATGAATCTCCACTGTTATCGCAGGAAATCTTGCATGTGTTTGGTGTTGTAAACTCATCTTAGGCCATCGATATGTATTTTCTGATGTTATTAATGTTTTTAATAAACCTTTATATTTTGCTCCGGAAAGGTAGTGGGCCTTTAATACCAGATTATAAGACAAGGTATTGTAGTAGTTACGTCCCGTTTTACATATTTCCGCGCCACTGCTTGTATCATAATCACATGTAACAGGATACCAGGAGTTGTGTCCCTTACATTTTCTGATTACGTCCAGGAACTGTCACATTTTTTAGTATAATGTAATAATAAATATATGAATTGTTTATGGATGACATCAATTGTTAATTTTTTTATGATTATTGATATGAAATATTGCTGGTATGATGCTTTAAAATATTGGTTTCAATGACTACTAGCTTATAAATGTTTAGTTCATTAAACAAGATGTCTAAATCATAGAAGACTTCAATCAGTCCATACTGATTGTAGAGGTAGACTGATTGCAGAGGTAGAATAACTGATTATACATACCTATGAATTTAGTTACATGTCTAAAATGATATATCAGTATAAGAGGTTCTGTCCATAATCCACCATCAAAGGGACAACAGGTTTTATCTGGAATTTGTAACTAAATGCTCTCTTAAGCTTTTATCATAATTAATTGTATATGTGAGGGGGATTCTGACAAAAGAATCGTCATCACTCTCTGGGAACAAACGATCCCAAGTTCCTTAACGTAGACGTACAGTGAATGATTTCCTGAATACCTTGTCCTCTACATTACAATGGTGTTGTCTGATTGGTCGGAACTATGTGTCTTTCTTCTTCAATTTTTGCGAGTGCTGGCGAGGTTGGTTTCTTGTGCCAAAACTGATGTTACACCCATGGCAGAATGTCGTGTTAACCATTCAGACCGATGGTGGATACCGTTCAGACATTTTGTCCATTATTAAATACTGGCGGGTTTTTCTTAACAAAATCACTTGCTGTACAATTGTATACCTAGATGGTAGATCTGGTCTTGATGTTGGATACGAAACACACTTTTTTATCCTAGTGATTGTGGTCAGAACCACTTTTCCTAAAATTTAATACATGAGGTGAATTTTAGCCTGGACCTCGTGTTCCAAAGTTTTACGTCGCTTTGTTGACGTCATCTCTTGTCCTTCACACTGATGTTCTATAGGAGAGAGTGCCAGCTCTGGCTCTTTGGTGGACATGGTTCAACTGTTCGTGGTGATCTGATGGTACTACGATAATAATCATGTATAAAACATATCATTCGTTACTTTTATATTCGTGGTTCTATAGTCACGAACAATTAGAATACAACGAAAATTTAATGACGTATGCACAAGGACGACTCATATGGTGTCATACACGTCGACGTGATATCAGATACAGCTGGTTGTAAAGTGTTAAGTCCTAGTAAAATTAGTTAACCTACTCTAATCTCAATAACTTCCTTTTAGAAACTCTATACAGACGTTAGTTAAATATATATTTCATAGAAACATCTGATGAACAATTGAGAGTTCATTTTCGATTGTAAAAGTAGCAAATAATTCATCAAATAACGATAGCGTCTTATTTTGGGTAGCTTGCATGCATTATGGGTTTTACAAAATGTTGAAATAAATTGCTTTCACCTATTTCCATTGTTACATTGATAACATGTTTTAGATCCTTTTTAATATTGAGTTATCGACGACGGTTTCGGAAAGTTTGAAGTAGGATTGCTTTATAAATGTATGCTTGATTATCAAAGAATAGGCTACCAGCTAATGTGATTCCTTTGGTATTTTGTAATGAATTAATTTTCTGTTGATGTGAGCCATATATAATTTTCAAAAATACAATCTATTTAATTTAATTGATTTAATTGATTTTAATTGAAGTTAATGGACGTAGGCTAGAAGCCTCTATGTCCATATCATAAAACATCAAAATATACATTACAATTATGTCAATGGTACAGGTATTTGTTAGCTCATATATATACATATATCAATAATTTTATAAATGTTGTCCTTCAAGTGGTTATCTAAGAGGATTTCAGGTCTTTTGTGGTTTCAGCGTTCACGACTATTTCTGGTAAATTGTTCCAACTATCCACTACTCTGAAGGTAAACGAATTTCTCCTCAGTTCAGTACAGCAACGTTGTTTTTATGCCCTCGAGTTCTTTCGTTTTTATCAAACACAAACAGCTCGGAAGTGACTTTTTCATCAAACTTTTTCTTTACTATTTTGAAAACGTTTATTAGATCACCTCGAAACCTCCGATGTTTAATTGTTGGTAATTTCAGTTTAGCTAAGCGCTCTTCGTATGTGAGATCCTTAAGTCCGGGTAGAAGTTTTGTAGCTCTTCTTTGTACATTCTCCAGCGTCTGGATATCCATAAGTTTGTATGGGCTCCATGCACTGGCCGCATACTCGAGATGCGGTCTCACGAGCGCCTTGAATAATTGCTTGAACATCGGTTCATCCAAAAAAGTGAATGCTCTTCTTATGATTCCGAGTACAGAATTAGCTTTGTTTATTGAATTTTGGATGTGAGTTCGGAAGTCCAAATTAGTGTCCACAGTGACTCCTAAATCTTTCTCGTTGGTGATTTTCTCCAGAACCACGTCCCCAGTTTGGTTTGCGAGTCGATATGTTTTATTGTTAGGTGATCCCTTGACCTGAAGTACCTTACATTTGTTCGGATGAAACTTTAGTAGCCAATCATCTGACCATTTTTGGAGATTATTTAAATCTTTTTGCAAGATTTCCTGATCCTCGTCCGTGTTCATCTTCCGGTATAATTTTGTATCGTCAGCGAATAGAGGACACGATGATGTGACATTCTCCGGCATGTCATTAATATAAATAACAAATAATATAGGACCTAAAACACTGCCTTGGGGAATTCCGCTTAGAACAGTCTGTAATTTTGATGTGGTTCCGGTCACAACCACTTTTTGATGTCTATCGTTTAGGAAATTTTCTATCCATTTAACAGTTCTCATGCCGATTCCATATTTGTACAATTTGTGTATCAGCCGACGATGAGGGACTTTATCGAAGGCTTTCATGAAGTCCATGTAAATAACAATCAATCTAAACTGACAATTATTTTCTTGAACAAAAATTCAGGTGCTTAATAGTAACTGTGACATTTTTCATATGTCAAACTCATTCTTTTCTGTTGATTATTATCTCTATTTAAACATGAAAATAATGCAATTGTGAAAAAAATCGGGAAACGACGTATAAGTCGTGCGACAAGCGTAAAAAAATCCTATATATTTTAAAACAAGGAAAACAATTCCTGAATGAGATATTTTTAACCCACCATCATCAGATGGTGGGCTATCCAAATCGCTTTGAAATCATCCTAGGTCCGTGGTCGATCCTACCGTTCGTTAATAATTCTTGTTACCGCTATTTCTCAGAAAGTACTGAAGGGATCTTTCTCAAATTTCATATGTAGGTTTTTTGCATTTTGGTACCGATCAGTGAACAAGATGGCCGACAGGACGCCATCTTGTATTTTGACAATTGAAGTTTGTTACTGTTATATATCTCAGAAAGTACTCAAAAGATCTTTCTCAAATTTCATATGTACTGATATGTACTAAAGGTTTGAAAAGCAGAGAAAAGATCCCTCTTTCCTTTTTCAGACATAGATCATTCTTTGGTGGGCGCCAAGATCCCTATGGGATCTCTTGTAGACAGATATGTGACTTAAATAAAGTAAAAGAAATGTTTGAACTTTCTTTTAATGAATTCAAATATTTTTTATAGTGTCTAGACATTTATTAATCAAACCATGTTTAGGAGGTGTACCATATTGTGTACCTGAACCTGCTGAAACACAAAGCTGGACCGGGGATACTTCAGAACTCTCTTTTTATAGACATATGCACCGCTCACAAGTAAACAAATCGTGAAATTAAGACTAAAGACATATTTTTGTCGATTTGTTTAGAGACAAATCTGGATTCAAGGACACGTTAGAAAATTTTAACAATTATCTTCAAAAAGTGGACCACTTTGTGTACCGTCATGTTAATGCTAAAACTGGTAGCATCACCGAAGTTGTTGAATAAAGCTATTGCATAACGAAAAATTTGAGTTTATTTAGACTTGGACTTTTCTCCTAACACACTTTACACATTAAATTTACAGAATTCTACACTAATAGATACACCATAGACCTAGGTCCATAGACCCATTTAATAATACAACTTTAGTTTGTTCGACCTCATACTTCCATCTTTACACCTACTACTTAAATGGCATTAGCTGTTGGTTGGACTTTAAGCCCAATCAGACAACTACCCAACCGGTGTAATAATCTGTTAATTACTATGGAGACTATTGAGTAATGCGGTAAACCTTTAAATACAATAGGACTGAACAGTTTTAAAGCTGCTTTAAACCTCATTGAAGAAACATCGACATAAAATTCAGTCCAAACTGCTACATCGCCGACTAATAAGTGTTAAATAATCACCCATTTCCATGCATTGTATTATTTAAAAAAACAATGTGGGTGCAAACAAATATACTTCATTTTCTAAAATCACTACACTTAGGGGGAAAATCAGGAAAAGAGAACATATTTTAATGATGCCAAGAAGCGAAGGCTTATATGAATAGATACTGATATAAATGATATAACTTTCATTTGTTCTCGAGTGAAAATTAGTTCTTGTGGCCTCATACTTTTTTTCACACAACACACAATAAAACCGACTGTTAAATCATACACCGGCTGTTGAATAACACAGAATTAATTGGGTTGGCCTCAGACTCGCCTTCTTACACTCACTGCACAATACGACTGACTGTAAATCCGTAGACCGGCTGTTGTATAATTGGTGTCTTGATCCCATACACATCTGCAATACTGATCATTGTTTGGACTAGACTTACAAACACTGCAGTGAACATGTTTGTAGGATCCTGACCTCTGACCTCCATGTTACTGTGGTTGCTTGTTGTCCAGTGGTGTATGTGTTTTGTCCATTACTTCGTGTTGCTTTCTTTCAAATACCCAGAAGGCACAAGGTCATACGTTTGACATGCCGTGATGAGGAGTTGCCAAAGTTAATTGTTATTTTAAGTACCTTTACCATTTGATATAGCAATGGTATATACAAAAGCCTTAAACCAAGTATACACTGCAGTGATAATGTGGTTAGACGTATAACATGTCGGGTAAATAATTGTTTGTTTGATAGTTGGAAGATATGAATTTCATCTCTGTGCAAGGTCACATTCGCCAAAAGTCATGATAAATGATGTTCGCATGTCAAGGTAAATGGTTTCCCACGTACGCTTATGGTTGCATTTGTCATATTTATTAACACATGAACGCCTCCTAATATCCAACAATATCTTGTATCATAATGGTACTAGGTACTAGATTTGCATTAAACATGATAGTTATTTCTCGAAATAGGTAACCAAGGAGATTCAAGCGATCCTGAGAAAAACTCAGATTTGGTGAAAAGATATAAACAACATCTTTTAAAAACAGAAACGATATCAAATAGTAGTAAGAAACAAAACAATTGGGAAAAAAAGATTTCTTAATCTGTTCTTAAGGTCAAGTGTCGAAAGGGTCAAAATTTCCCTAAAAAAGGCATTTAAGATGTATCCAATTTCTGCACCGAAATGAGCGTCTTAAAAGTAATCTACTATTCTCTGTATCAACTTTAGGCATACATATCAAACCTGTCTGAATATCAATTGCAATCTGCAAAATAAAACAAAAACATACTTATAAATAAAATGGATTTATTAAGATAACTGCTTCCATTAACAACTCATGCAAGCAGAAGGACAACATGATAAGGTGACATTTGTGACAAATAAAAACAAGACCTCCAGATCTAGTACCCTTGGTAATAACTGGATAATTTCAGAGGATATGCTACCTACTCTCTGGTATGGGTCTCCAAGTTTTATGTAAAATAGATAATTGATGTTATGAATTTCATTAATAACTCAATTCTTGATGATACGTAAGCGTATAAAACTGTATACATATCAATCTAATTAAAATTCGATGTTCATTAATTTACTCCGTACACTCATACGGAGAGTGTACATCCGTAACTCATACGGAGAGTGTACGGAGTGTACGAGTTAATGAACATATTTTAATTAGATTATATACATATTACATATTCAAATCTTTGATCAGAATAAGGTCAGAAATGTAATTTTAAAGAACACCCCGGTGCAAACGAGTATTCTAAATTGATAAAATAATAGAGAGAAAAAAGAGATAAAATCCCGGCTTTTCACTTGTAAAAAATGAAATTCATGTCAATGAGGTTTTCAAAGAAAACAAAGCAATAAAATATCATTATGACTGAGAAAGTATAGTGCGAGAAAAATATTGCACAGCCATTTAAGCTTGTATTTCTCTTAGTGAAAGTTGCAAGGAAAGATCGTCAATACAATACTGTATTATAGTTTTATGTAGTTTTGGAGCGGAATGTTTCACTAAGTCAAGAGCTAAACGAGGTCTTTAAGTGAAATAGAGATAGCGATGTTCAAACTATTTGTATAATAACGCTTCACTTGGATAGCTTGTTCAAGCTACCACACAAGCAATAATTTGATAAAGATGCAGATGGACAATTCTTACTCAAGAAAATATGAAGCAAACCAAGGATATGACAGTCATGTTTTGCGCTCAAAATACAAAGGTAATATTATCAAAATATTTCATTTTTGTTTCTCATCAATGTTATAAAACTCCCACATCTAAATGTCAAATTGAGTTTTTTAGCTGTACAAATTGAGTTTACAGTCGAATCTTCATAGCTCAATTATGGTTTGTACATCGAATGCTAGCCGTCCTTGAATATTATCTGATAACTCTAGTAATGAGAACTTCAATGTTAGGTGAAAGATTAAATCCAAAACATTTTCTTAAAAAAAAAGTCATTAAGTTTGAAGAGGAGCAACAGCAGCAGCAGTAGGATCGCTCGTTCTTCAAAAAGTAAATTATCTGCCATTTAGACGTCAGCAGGTTCAATTAAAAAGGGGACAATTACTCTTAAAAAATGGATCAAAAACGGTGCAGGTAGGACATTAGATTGATGGTTAAAAAAAATCAGGTCCGAAATGTAATTTAGTTATGCAGTTATGCAGAATATATTTCATTATCATTTTATCGCCATTTTGCTTTATAAATGTCTATGTATAAGGTATAATCAGCAAAGCGATGATACTTTTAAAATTTGAAAGTAAAAAATAAATTAGATTATGACTGATTTTCTCTCGTCCGTCACCTTTTTGTAGATCTATACACTAGTCAGGTTTAGATTTAGATAGTTTGTATAACCAATACATGTTATGTGATCAAATAATGAGACGTAAAAAGGAAAGTATCGTCTTTGCCGAACACTTGATTTTGATTTGTCTATATGTCGCATTGTTTTAGTCCACCATACACTCTATGCCCAGGATTGGCTACAGGTTCTCCGTTCTCCGATACAGTATTAGTCTCAGTATTGAATTCAAACGTTCTGGGTGAGTTTTCCCTCGTCTCCTGCTCATCATGACTGTTCCTACTCTCTAAACCTTCATCTTCGTCATCTTCCTCGACGACATCCTCATGTTCTTCTAATTCGGTGCTTATTTGACGAGAATCGATTGTACCTCTAGTTGAACGCGGAAGAGAGTTCCTTGGATCGTTTACTGCCAAATGACATGGGTCATTTACCATTCGGTTGGATCCATGGACAGTCCGGCTAGCTGTTGTACTGGTCATGACTGAAGGGTCACGGTTCATCCAGCCGGCCAGATTAGCCAGGCTGTACTGTCTGTATCGGTCACAGTAGATATATTTGGCAAGAAGGTTGACATGGCGATCAAAACAGATATATATCAATGGTTGGATGGTTCCTTGGCTCCAGGCAATAAAACTGAACGCCTGGTAGACTTTTGGCGATACCGTGAAATGAACATCCACAAGCATAAGCAGGAATAGTGGATACCAGCACAGAATGAATGATATGGTACTAAGGATGAAAAGCTTGGCCCGATGACTTGATTGGTTAATCATCGTCTGTACGTTACACACTGAGGTCACGGGGTCATCCATGATAGTTATAGACGACCGGACTAACATAGACACGCGATTCGTGTGATTCACTTGTATTTCTTTGTACAGTTTACATATAAAATGTACAACGCCCATCAGCGTCAGAGTCAGGATACCGATCCACATGAGATTGGCTACGTATCCGGTTTGTTCGCCGAGAATGAAGGAGCAGCTCCCGATCTCGGGATGGAAATCAAAATATCCGCCGATGAGGGTTGGTCCCAGATGGAGAATAATGCTAGCTATGTATACCAGGAGTGTTCCGAATACGACACAACATAACGATCCTTTGGAATTCCCGCCAATATTCACTTCTCCGAATGTATAGGCTTCCGTGCACACCATAGCTAACATGTTAAACACTGAAGCTGTGATGATCAACACGTAGGTGGCACCGAAGAAATCACAATCGCTAGGCTTTCGTTGTGTGACAAGGTTATTACCTATAGGAATGCAGTAAGCTGCCTTCAGGAAGTCGAGGAAGGAGGCGTGGATTAGGAAAGCACTGGTCAGTTTCCTCATTGATCGTCGCACAAAGACGAAAATCACAACTAGCAGGTTTAAGATGAGTCCCACCACTGCCACAAAGTACAGGTAGTAGGCCTCCTGGTGGTAGGTCTTCCTGACGAAGTTTGACTGATCCATCTGGTGGTCTTCCTCTGGTGTGAGCACAATGCGGTGAGCATACATCGGCAGGTTGCTCTCATCTTCGTCGGTGTACTCCTTTTGTAAGATGTTCAGCAACTGAATACTTTTAACAGGAGGTTCATTGTTAGCCATTTTTGGGAGAAGTTCATAGAATTTATTCTGATCTCTCTGACCTTCAGGGTTAGAGCGGAATTCTTCATACTAGTCCAAGATCAACATCTGGAAAAATCAAAAGTGATAATCAAATGGACGTCAAGATTTACTAAAATAATTTAAAACTTATTAAATGCATTAATACTGAGTGTAGTAGAAATATTGATGTAAAATTAATAAGAACAAACAAATGATAATATCAACCAATCAATACACATATCATCAAAATTCAACGGGCTATCTCTAGATCCAGAGGCCGATTGGTATGGGTGTTAGGGATATTATACATACTATATTAGCACGTACTAACACATACATGGAATTAATAGCCATCAATTGTCATTTCATTTGTGTAACAACGAAGAAAACAAGAAATAATTATTTAGACTTTTAAAAATCAGAACCTTCAATGTCTTCTTATACTCTATTTTTGATTATTTTCTATATATATATAATTTATAAATGATTTATCAAGTAATTGCCTCAACAAATGCTACTAATTTATACAATTTACTAACATACATTTAGAACAAATGTAACCATAGAAACTAGTAATGTTGATATTATGCAGCGGAATGTGAATTGCAGAAGGTGATGGATGGTATATTGTGACAAGTAAACATATTTAATTTCGTGGGTTGAACTTATTCGTGTACAGTAGCATGTTGTGTTTATACTCGTGGGTAAAGAGCACTCTCGGAAACGACGACTGGTTTTACACCACGGATAATTAATCTCACTATCAAATTGTATATGTAAGTTAACCACCAGATATATGTGTAATGCAACCAGCAAAATATGTATTGGATCAAGAGTAGCATTCACCGACATATGAAATAATGACAATGACTTTTGTTTCCTAGAAAGTGATAAACAGGCTAAAGAACAAAAGAAAAAATCTAGATCTGTTTTGATTCGAATGAACATGTTTACATACACAGATGGGGAAACAAACAGTAGTGAATTTATTTGTTTTATTTATAGACGTAAGCTATTTATACACAAATAAGATTCTATTAAATATTTTGAGTCAGGTGGTACTTGGAGGATTCCGATTAAAAACGGGTTCCCTACTGGTCTTGGTATGTTATATACAGGAGCTAGTAGGGGTTTGGAAGTTAAAAAAGTTAAGCGATCTATTTCTCAATGGTACCAAGTAGCAACCAAATCATGCATGACTTTTCATACATTCTAATTTTTGTTGATGAAAAAGTATGTTTAGAATCTACAGTACTGTAATAAACGATTGCATGGGATAATAGGTCTTTTAAACAAGCGACTTTTCTATTCTTACCAGACAGTCAACCTATCGTGTATGATTTCTTCATATGTATGTTAGCGCTCTCTGGTATTATATATAACCAGGATCATTTGTATGTTAGCGTTCTCTGGTATTATATATAACCAGGATCATTTGTATGTTATTGTTCTCTGGTATTATATATAACCATGATCATTTGATTGGGTATCGAATTATCATATGTATGTTAGTGTTCTCTGGTATTATATATAACCATGATCATTTGATTGGGTATCGAATTATCATATGTATGTACTTGTTCTCTGGTATTATATATAACCATGATCATTTGTTTGGGTATCGAATTATCATTTGTATGTTAGTGTTCTCTGGTATTATTAATAACCATGATCATTTGATTGGGTATCGAATTATCATATGTATGTTAGTGTTCTCTGGTATTATATATAACCATGATCATTTGATTGGGTATCGAATTATCATATGTATGTTAGCGTTCTCTGGTATTATATATAACCATGATCATTTGATTGGGTATCGAATTATCATATGTATGTTAGCGTTCTCTGGTATTATATATAACCATGATCATTTGATTGGGTATCGAATTATCATATGTATGTTAGCGTTCTCTGGTATTATATATAACCATGATCATTTGATTGGGTATCGAATTATCATATGTATGTTAGCGTTCTCTGGTATTATATATAACCATGATCATTTGATTGGGTATCGAATTATCATATGTATGTTATGTTGTTCTCTGGTATTATATATAACCAGGATCATTTGATTGGGTATCGAATTATCATATGTATGTTAGCGTTCTCTGGTATTATATATAACCATGATTGATTGGTATCGAATTTCATTGTATGTTAGCGTTCTCTGGTATTATATATAACCATGATCATTTGATTGGGTATCGAATTATCATATGTTGTTAGCGTTCTCTGGTATTATATATAACCATGATCATTTGATTGGGTATCGAATTATCATATGTATGTTAGCGTTCTCTGGTATTATATATAACCATGATCATTTGATGTGGGTATCGAATTATCATTATTGTATCTGTATGTTAGCGTTCTCTGGTATTATTATTAAACCATGATCATTTGATTGGGTATCGAATTATCATTTTGTATGTTAGCGTTCTCTGGTATTATATATAACCATGATCATTTGATTGGGTATCGAATTATCATATGTATGTTAGCGTTCTCTGGTATTATATATAACCATGATCATTTGATTGGGTATCGAATTATCATATGTATGTTAGCGTTCTCTGGTATTATATATAACCATGATCATTTGATTGGGTATCGAATTATCATATGTATGTTAGTGTTCTCTGGTATTATTAATAACCATGATCATTTGATTGGGTATCGAATTATCATATGTATGTTAGTGTTCTCTGGTATTATATATAACCATGATCATTTGATTGGGTATCGAATTATCATTTGTATCATATGATATGTATAGTTATCTCTGGTATTATATATAACCATGATCATTTGATTGGGTATCGAATTATCATATGTATGTTAGTGTTCTCTGGTATTATATATAACCATGATCATTTGTATTGGGTATCGCGTTCTCTATGTATGTATTTCTTGGTATTAATATAACCATGATCATTTGATTGGGTATCGAATTATCATATGTATGTTATGTTAGCGTTCTCTGGTATTATATATAACCATGATCATTTGATTGGGTATCGAATTATCATATGTATGTTAGTGTTCTCTGGTATTATATATAACCATGATCATTTGATTGGGTATCGAATTATCATATGTATGTTAGCGTTCTCTGGTATTATATATAACCATGATCATTTGATTGGGTATCGAATTATCATATGTATGTTAGTGTTCTCTGGTATTATATATAACCATGATCATTTGATTGGGTATCGAATTATCATATGTATGTTTGTTTCTCTGGTATTATATATATAATCATTTGATGGGTATCATTATCATATGTATGTTAGCGTTCTCTGGTATTATATATAACCATGATCATTTGTATCGTTATCATATGTATGTAGGTTCTCTGGTATTATATATAACCATGATCATTTGATTGGGTATCGAATTATCATATGTATGTTAGTGTTCTCTGGTATTATATATAAACCCATGATCATTTGATTGGGTATCGAATTATCATATGTATGTTAGCGTTCTCTGGTATTATATATAACCATGATCATTTGATCGGGTATCGAATTATCATATGTATGTTAGCGTTCTCTGGTATTATATATAACCATGATCATTGGATTTTGGTATCGAATTATCATATGTATGTTTCTTCTCTGGTATTATATATAACCATGATCATTTGATTGGGTATCGAATTAATCATAAGTATGTTATGTTCTCTGGTATTATTTATAACCATACTCATTTGATTGGGTATCGATCGATTATCATATGTATGTTTGTTTGTATTATAGGTTATAATAACCATGATCATTTGATATGGCGTTCTCTGAATATATATAATCATATCATATGTTAGGGTATCGAATTCAATGGTATGTTAGGTATATAATATATACCATGATCATTTGTTTGGGTATCGAATTATCATATGTTGTATTATGTATGTTCTCTGGTATTATATATATCCATGATCATTTGTTTGGGTATCGAATTATCATATGGATGTATGTTCTCTGGTATTATTATATAACCATGATCATGATTGGGTATCGAATTATTATATATATTTGTGTTCTCTGGGTATTATATATAACCATGATCATTTGATTGGGTATCGAATTATCATATGTATTATTTAGCGTTCTCTGGTATTATATATAACCATGATCATTTGTTTGGGTATTCGAATCTATCATATGTATGTATGTTTCTCTGGTATTATATATAACCATGATCATTTGATTGGGTATCGAATTATCAATATGTATGTTAGCGTTCTCTGGTATTATATATAACCATGATCATTTGATTGGGTATCGAATTATCATACATAAACCATGTTAGAGTTCTCTGGGTATTATTTCCTATATTAATAACCATGATCATTTGATTGGGTATCGAATTAATCATATGTCATGTTAGTGTTCTTCTGGTATATATAACCATGATCATTTGATTGGGTATCGAATTATCATAATGTATGTTAGTATTCTCTGGTATTATATATAACCATGATCATTTGATTGGGTATCGAATTATCATATTATCATACAATGTATGCGAGGATATAAATTTACCGTTACAATTATTCTGATTCAAATGTGTTAATTGAAGGATATAACCAGGTGTTACATTTGTACACGCTGGTAAAACTTTACGCAAGGATACATACTAATTAGCGACGGTGGTCGATACAAGGTTACTTTAGGAATGATAGGTATGTTTCATTAGATCTTCAAAAGTCTGATTAACATACTGAGAGGTAGTAGGTGTGCGTATTGGACCAGGATGCAGTGTTTGGACCCGAAAGTGGGAAACCAGCTACATCTAATTAGCATCATTCTTTGTACTTTTCAGATATAACCACTTTACCATTACAGTGCTGTGTTAACATTACTGTTTCTGCAACTCTATTTTAACGTGGTTTTGATTATAAACATGTTCGTACGTACTCATCTAGTATGTTCATATTACGTTTTTTAATTTAAGTTTTTTGTTATTCAAAATTGATAAACATGCAGCTATTTATCCATTGCAGCTTCCAAATTAATATTATGATAATAAGGGGGTGGAAATGCATTCGTTTACACAAGAATACTAAGTTATACTTTCGTGAATTACCGGAAAGAGTACTACAATAACCTCTTAAGAAGAATGACTGTATATGCTTTTTAATACAGGTATAAAACATATTACAAATCATCCTACAGACATTTGTGATTATACAATATACCTCCTACCTACAACGTATGTGGATACACTATACTACTAGCCTATGTGATATTACTTACTATCCTCCTACCTACAGCCTCTGTGATATACTCTATACCTACCTCTACCTACAGCCTATGTGATATACTATACTACCTCCTACCTACAATGCCTATGTTAATTATACTATATACCACCTCCTACCTACAGGGGGGGGGGCTATGTGATATACTATACCACCTCCTACCTACAAGCCTATGTGATAACACTTACTACCTCCTACCTACAGCCTATGTGATATACTATACTACCTCCTACCTACAGCCTATGTGATTTATACTATACTCCTACCCTACCTCCTACCTACAGCCTATGCCTGATCGTGATATACTGTGCTACCTCCTACCTACAGCCTATGTGATATACTATACTACCTCCTACCTACAGCCTATGTGACATACTATACCACCTCCTACCTACAGCCTATGTGATATACTATACTACCTCCTACCTACAGCCTATGTGATATACTATACCACCTCCTACCTACAGCCTATGTGATATACTACTACCTCCTTACCACAGCCTATGTGACTATACTATACCTCCTACAATACTCCTATGTGATATACTATACTACCTCCTACCTACATCCTTATGTGATATACTATACTACCTCCTACCCTACAGCGTAGATCCTATGTGATATACTATTACACACCTCCTACCTACTAGGCTCTATGTGATATACTATACTACCTCCTACCTACAGCCTATGTGATATACTATACTACCTCCTACCCTACAGCCTATGTGATATATCTATACTACCACACTCTCTACCTACAGCCTATGTGATATACCTATACTACCTCCTACCTACAGCCTATGTGATATACTATACTACCTCCTACCTACAGCCTATGGGATTATACTATACCCACCCTACTACCTACAGCCTATGTGATATAACTATACCACCTACCTGTGATATACTATACTACCTCCTACCTACAGCCTATGTGATATACTATACTACCTACCTACCTACCTACAGCCTATGTGATATACTATACTACCTCCTACCTACAGCCTATGTGATATACTATACTACTCCTACTACAGCCCTATGTGATATACTATAACACCTCCTACCTACAGCCTCTGTGATATACTATACTACCTCCTACCTACAGCCTATGTGATATACTATACCACCTCCTACCTACAGCCTATGTGATATACTATACTACCTCCTACCTACATCCTATGTGATATACTATACTACCTCCTACCTACAGCCTATGTGATATTCTATACTACCTCCTACCTACATCCTATGTGATATACTATACTACCTCCTACCTACAGCCTATGTGATATACTATACCACCTCCTACCTACAGCCTATGTGATATACTATACTACCTCCTACCTACAGCCTATGTGATATACTATACTACCTCCTACCTACAGCCTATGTGATATACTATACTACCTCCTACCTACAGCCTATGTGATATACTATACCACCTCCTACCTACAGCCTATGTGATATACTATACTACCTCCTACCTACAGCCTATGTGATATAACTATACTCTACCTCCTACCGAGACACTACAGCCTCTGTGATATACTATAACAACCTCCTACCTACATCCTATGTGATATACTATACTACCTCCTACCTACCTACAGCCTAATGTGATATACCTACAGCCTATGTGATATATCTACCTCCTCCTACCTACGAGCCTATGTGTTATACTCTATACCACCTCCTACCTACAGCCTCTGTGACTACTTACTAATATGGTGATACTATACTACCACCTCCTACTACAGCCTATGTGATATACTATACTACCTCCCTACCTACAAGCTAAGTGATATTCTATCACCATCTTCCTACCTACATCCTATGTGATTATACTATACTACCTCCTACCTAACAGCCCTATGTGATATTCTTTACCAAACCTCCTACCTACAGCCTATGTGATATACTATACTTCCTCCTACCTACAGCCTTTGTGATATACTATACTACCTCCTACCTACAGTCCTATGTGATGACATACTATACCTACCTCCTACCTACAGCCTATGTGATATACTATACTACCTCCTACCTACAGCCTATGTTGATATGATATACTATACTACCTCCTACCTACAGCCTCTGTGATATATACTATACCACCTCCTACTACAGCCTATGTGATATACTATACCACCTCCTACCTACATCCTATGTTGATATACAGCTTATACTACCTCTCCGACATCCTACCTACAGCCTATGTGATATACTATACTACCTCCTACCTACAGCCTATGTGATATACTATACTACCTCCTACCTACAGCCTACTATACTACCTGTACCTACAGCCTATACTATATAACCTCCTACCTACAGCCTATGTGATATACTATACTACCTCCTACCTACAGCCTCTGTGATTATACTATACCACCTCCTACCTACAGCCTATGTGATATATACTATACCACCTCCTACCTACAGCCTATGTGATATACTATACTACCTCCTACCTACAGCCTATTGTGGATATTACTATACCCACCTCCTACCTACAGCCTATGTGATATACTATACCTACCTCCTACCTACAGCCTATGTGATATACTATACTACCTCCTACCTACAGCCTCTGTGATATACTATACCACCTCCTACCTACAGCCTATGTGATATACTATACCACCTCCTACCTACAGCCCTATGTGATATTCTATACTACCTCCTACCTACATCCTATGTGATATACTATACTACATCCTACCTACACAGCCTATGTGAATATACTATACTACCCTCCTACCTACAGCCTATGTGATATACTATACCACCTCCTACCTACAGCCCTATGTGATATACTATACTACCTCCTACCTACATCCTATGTGATATACTATACCACCTCCTACCTACAGCCTATGTGATATACTATACTACTCCCTACCTACAGCCTATGTGATATACTATACTACCTCCTACCTACAGCCTATGTGATATATATCTAATACTCCTCCTACCTACAGCCTATGTGATATACTATACCACCTCCTACCTACAGCCTATCTGTGATATACTACTATACCACCCTCCTACCTACATCCTATGTGATATACTATACTACCTCCTACCTACATCCTATGTGATATTCTATACTACCTCCTACCTACATCCTATGTGATATACTATACTACCTCCTCCTACAGCCTACATACCTATGTGATATACTATACATACACCTCCTACCTACAGCCTCTGTGATATACTATACCACCTCCTACCTACAGCCTATGTGATTATACTATACCACCTCCTACTCTACAGCCTCTGTGATATACTACTATATCTCCTCCTACCTACAGCCTATGTGATATACTATACCACCTCCTACCTACAGCCTCTATGTGATATACTATACTACCTCCTACCTACAGCCTATGTGATATACTCTATACCATCCTCCTACAGCCTATGTGATATATACTCATACCACCCATAAGACTACAGCTTATGTGATATATTGTATACCCTACAGCCTATGTGATATACTATACCCACCTCCTACCTACAGCCTATGTGATATTACTATACTACCTCCCTACCTACAGCCTATGTGATATACTATACCACCTCCTACCTACAGCCTATGTGATATACTATACCCTATTTGACCTCCTACCTACAGCCTATGTGATATACTATACCACCTCCTACGCTACAGCCTATGTGAGGATATTTGATATACTATACTACCTCCTACCTACAGCCTATGTGATATACTATACTACCTCCTACCTACATCCTATGTGATATACACTTATTACTACACTCCTACCTACATCCTATGTGATATACCTATACTACCTCCTACCACAGACTATGTGATAATACTACACTCACTATACCTTCTGCCTCTGTGATATACTATACCACCTCCTACCTACAGCCTATGTGATATTTACTATACCACCTCCTACCTACAGCCTATGTGATATACTATACTACCTCCTACCTACATCCTATGTGATATTCTAATCTATACCCCTCCTACCTACAGCCTATGTGATATACTATACTACCTCCTACCTACAGCCTATGTGATATTACTATACCACCTCCTACCTACAGCCTATGTGATATACTATACCACCTCCTACCTACAGCCTATGTGATATAACTATACCACCTCCTACCTACAGCCTCTGTGTTATACTATACTACCTCCTACCTACAGCCTATGTGATATACTATACCACCTCCTACCTACAGCCTATGTTATACTATATACCTCCTACCTACAGCCTCGTGTGATATACTATACCCTCCTACCTACAAGCCTATGTGATATTCTATACTACCTCCTACCTACAGCCTATGTGATATACTCATACCACTCCCTAAACTACAGCCTATGTGATATACTATAATTACCTCATACCTACAGCCTATGTGATATACTATACTACCTCCTACCTACAGCCTATGTGATATACTATACTACCTCCTACCTACCTACAGCCTATGTGATATACTATACTACCTCCTACCTACAGCCTATGTGATATACTATACTACCTCTCTACCTACAGCCTATGTGATATACTATACTACCTCCTACCTACACAAGTCCTATGTGAATACAGTATGACATACTATAATACATCCTACCAACAGCCTATGTGATATTCAATACCACCTACCTACAGCCTATGTGATATACTATACTACCTCCTACCTACAGCCTCTGTGATATACTATACTACCTCCTACCTACAGCCTATGTGATATACTATACTACCTCCTACCTACATCCTATGTGATATACTATACTACCTCCTACCTACATCCTATGTGATATACTATACTACCTCCTACCTACAGCCTATGTGACATACTATACCACCTCCTACCTACATCCTATGTGATATACTATACTACCTCCTACCTACATCCTATGTGATATACTATACCACCTCCTACCTACATCCTATGTGATATTCTATACTACCTCCTACCTACATCCTATGTGATATACTATACTACCTCCTACCTACATCCTATGTGACATACTATACCACCTCCTACCTACAGCCTATGTGATATACTATACCACCTCCTACCTACAGCCTATGTGATATACTATACTACCTCCTATACAGCCTACCTCCTCCTACCTACAGCCTATGTGTTATACTATACTACCTCCTACCTACAGCCTATGTGATATTTACTATACCACCTCCTACCTACATGCCTATGTAGATATACTATACTACTATACTACAGCTATGTGATTATTCCTATACTACCTCCTACCTACCAGCCTCCTATGTGAATATACTATACTACCTCCTACCTACAGCCTATGTGATATACTATACTACCTCCTACCTACAGCCTATGTGATATACTATACCTACCTCCTACCTACAGCCTCTGTGACTATACTATACTACCACCTCCAATACCTACAGCCTATGTGAATATACTATACTACCTCCTACCTACAGCCTATGTGATATTACTATACCACCTCCTACCTACAGCCTTTGTGATATACTATACTACCTCCTACCTACAGCCTATGTGATATATATACCTACCTCCTACCTACAGGCCTCATGTGATATACTATACTACCTACTACCTACAGCCTATGTGATATACTATACTACCTCCTACCTACATCCTATGTGATATACTATACTACCTCCTACCTACATCCTATGTGATATACTATACCACCTCCTACCTACAGCCTATGTGATATACTATACCACCTCCTACCTACATCCTCTGTGATATACTATACCACCTCCTACCTACAGCCTCTGTGATATACTATACTACCTCCTACCTACAGCCTACGTGTGATATACTATACTACCTCCTACCTACAGCCTATGTGATATACTATACCACCTCCTACCTACAGCCTATGTGATATTTTCCTATACCACCTCCTACCTACAGCCTATGTGATATACTATATTACCCATCCTACAATGGTACCTACAGCCTAATGTGATAATATACTTTACCTCCTACCTACAAGCCTATGTGATATACTATACCACCTCCTACCTACAGCCTCTGTGATAACTATACTAACCTCCTACCTACAGCCTCCTATACCACCGTCCTACCCTACAGCCTATGTGATATACTATACTACCTCCTACCTACAGCCTATGTGATAGTCTATACCACCTCCTACCTACAGCCTATGTGATATACTATACTACCTCCTACCTACAGCCTATGTGATATACTATACCACCTCCTACCTACAGCCTATGTGATATACTATACTACCTCCTACCTACAGCCTATGTGATATACTATACCACCTCCTACCTACATCCTATGTGATATACTATACTACCTCCTACCTACAGCCTCTGTGATATACTATACCACCTCCTACCTACAGCCTATGTGATATACTATACCACCTCCTACCTACAGCCTATGTGATATACTATACTACCTCCTACCTACAGCCTATGTGATATACTATACCACCTCCTACCTACAGCCTCTGCATCCTATGTGATATACTATACTACCTCCTACCTACATCCTATGTGATATACTATACCACCTCCTACCTACATCCTATGTGATATACTATACTACCTCCTACCTACATCCTATGTGATATACTATACTACCTCCTACCTACAGCCTATGTGATATACTATACTACCTCCTACCTACAGAGCCTCATGTGATATACTATACTACCATACCTCCTACCTACAGCCTATGTGATATACTATACTACCTCCTACCTACAGCCTATGTGACATACTATACCACCTCCTACCTACATCCTATGTGATATACTATACTACCTCCTACCTACAGCCTATGTGATATACTATACCACCTCCTACCTACAGCCTATGTGATATACTATACTACCTCCTACCTACAGCCTATGTGATATACTATACTACCTCCTACCTACAGCCTATGTGATATACTATACTACCTCCTACCTACAGCCTATGTGATATACTATACCACCTCCTACCTACAGCCTATGTGATATACTATACCACCTCCTACCTACATCCTATGTGATATACTATACTACCTCCTACCTACATCCTATGTGATATACTATACTACCTCCTACCTACAGCCTATGTGATATACTATACCACCTCCTACCTACAGCCTATGCGATATACTATACCACCTCCTACCTACAGCCTCTGTGATATACTATACCACCTCCTACCTACAGCCTCTGTGATATACTATACTACCTCCTACCTACAGCCTATGTGATATACTATACTACCTCCTACCTACAGCCTATGTGATATACTATACCACCTCCTACCTACAGCCTATGTGATATACTATACCACCTCCTACCTACAGCCTATGTGATATACTATACTACCTCCTACCTACAGCCTATGTGATATACTATACCACCTCCTACCTACAGCCTATGTGATATACTATACTACCTCCTACCTACAGCCTATGTGATATACTATACCACCTCCTACCTACAGCCTATGTGATATACTATACTACCTCCTACCTACAGCCTATGTGATATACTATACTACCTCCTACCTACAGCCTATGTGATATACTATACCACCTCCTACCTACAGCCTATGTGATATACTATACTACCTCCTACCTACAGCCTCTGTGATATACTATACTACCTCCTACCTACAGCCTATGTGATATACTATACCACCTCCTACCTACAGCCTATGTGATATACTATACCACCTCCTACCTACAGCCTATGTGATATACTATACTACCTCCTACCTACAGCCTATGTGATATACTATACTACCTCCTACCTACAGCCTATGTGATATACTATACCACCTCCTACCTACATCCTATATGATATACTATACTACCTCCTACCTACAGCCTATGTGATATACTATACTACCTCCTACCTACAGCCTATGTGATATACTATACCACCTCCTACCTACAGCCTATGTGATATACTATACTACCTCCTACCTACAGCCTATGTGATATACTATAAGCTACCTCCTACCTACATCCTATGTGATATACTATACCACCTCCTACCTACAGCCTATGTGATATACTATACCACCTCCTACCTACATCCTATGTGATATACTATACCTACCTCCTACCTACAGCCTATGTGAATATACTATACTACCTCCTACCTACAGCCTATGTGATATACTATACTACCTCCTACCTACAGCCTATGTGATATACTATACCACCTCCTACCTACAGCCTATGTGATATACTATACTACCTCCTACCTACATCCTATGTGATATACTCTACCACCTCCTACCTACATCCTCTGTGATATACTATACCACCTCCTACCTACAGCCTATGTGATATTCTATACCACCTCCTACCTACATCCTATGTGATATACTATACTACCTCCTACCTACATCCTATGTGATATACTATACCACCTCCTACCTACAGCCTATGTGATATACTATACCACCTCCTACCTACAGCCTATGTGATATACTATACTACCTCCTACCTACAGCCTATGTGATATACTATACTACCTCCTACCTACAGCCTATGTGATATACTATACCACCTCCTACCTACAGCCTATGTGATATACTATACCACCTCCTACCTACATCCTATGTGATATACTATACTACCTCCTACCTACAGCCTATGTGATATACTATACCACCTCCTACCTACATCCTATGTGATATACTATACTACCTCCTACCTACAGCCTATGTGATATACTATACCACCTCCTACCTACATCCTATGTGATATACTATACCACCTCCTACCTACAGCCTATGTGATATACTATAACCACCTCCTACCTACAGCCTATGTGATATACTATGACCTCCTAACCTACAGCCTATGTGACTACATGCCTCCCCTACACAGCCTCTGTGATATACTATACCACCTCCTACCTACATCCTATGTGATATACTATACTACCTCCTACCTACAGCCTATGTGATATACTATACTACCTCCTACCTACAGCCTATGTGATACCATTACTTTATACCACCTGGTCCTACCTACAGCCTATGTGATATACTATACCACCTCCTACCTACAGCCTATGTGATATACTATACCACCTCCTACCTACATCCTATGTGATATACTATACTACCTCCTACCTACATCCTATGTGATATACTATACCACCTCCTACCTACATCCTATGTGATATACTATACCACCTCCTACCTACAGCCTATGTGATATAGCTACCTACCCTATGTGATATACTATACTACCTCCTACCTACATCCTATGTGATATACTATACCACCTCCTACCTACAGCCTATGTGATATACTATACCACCTCCTACCTACATCCTATGTGATATACTATACTACCTCCTACCTACAGCCTATGTGATATACTATACCACCTCCTACCTACAGCCTATGTGATATACTATACCACCTCCTACCTACAGCCTATGTGATATACTATACCACCATCCTACCTACAGCCTCTATGTGATATATACTATACTACCTCCTACCTACAGCCTATGTGATATACTATACTACCTCCTACCTACAGCCTATGTGATATACTATACTACCTCCTACCTACAGCCTATGTGATATACTATACCACCTCCTACCTACAGCCTATGTGATATACTATATCCACCTCCTACCTACAGCCTATGTGATATACTATACCACCTCCTACCTACAGCCTATGTGATATACTATACCACCTCCTACCTACAGCCTATGTGATATACTATACTACCTCCTACCTACAGCCTATGTGATATACTATACCACCTCCTACCTACAGCCTATGTGATATACTATACCACCTCCTACCTACATCCTATGTGATATACTATACTACCTCCTACCTACATCCTATGTGATATACTATACCACCTCCTACCTACATCCTATGTGATATACTATACCACCTCCTACCTACAGCCTCTGTGATATACTATACCACCTCCTACCTACAGCCTATGTGATATACTATACCACCTCCTACCTACATCCTATATGACTATACTATACCACCTCCTACCTACAGCCTATGTGAATATACTATACCATACCTCCTACCTACAGCCTATGTGATATACTATACCACCTCCTACCTACAGCCTATGTGATATACTATAACCACCTCCTACCTACAGCCTATGTGATATACTATACCACCTCCTACCTACAGCCTATGTGATGATACTATACCACCTCCTACCTACAGCCTATGTGATATACTATACCACCTCCTACCTACATCCTATGTGATATATATACCTCCACCTACCACCTATCCACCTACCTACATCCTATGTGACATACTATACCACCTCCTACCTACATCCTATGTGATATACTATACCACCTCCTACCTACAGCCTCTGTGATATACTGTGCCACCTCCTACCTACAGCCTATGTGATATACTGTACTACCTCCTACCTACAGCCTATGTGATATACTATACCACCTCCTACCTACAGTCTATATGACATATACATACACACCTCCTACCTACAGCCTCTTATGTGATGTACTATGCACCTCCTACCTACAGCCTATGTGATACTATACCACTCTTCCTACTAGTGATATAACAACCATCCTCTTACCTACTCAAATGTATGATATACTATACCACCTCCTACCTACAGCCTGTAGGGGCTAGAGAGATTGTGAGCTGTTCAGTTGTAGGGGCTAGAGAGATTGTGAGCTGTTCAGTTGTAGGGGCTAGAGAGATTGTGAGCTGTTCTAGTTGTAGGGGCTAGAGAGATTGTGAGCTGTTCAGTTGTAGGGCTAGAGAGATTGTGAGCTGTACAGTTGTAGGGGCTAGAGAGATTGTGAGCTGTTGTAGGGGCTAGAGAGATTGTGAGCTGTTCAGTTGTAGGGGCTAGAGAGATTGTGAGCTGTTCAGTTTGTAGGGGCTAGAGAGATTGTGAGCTGTAAGTTGTAGGGGCTAGAGAGATTGTGAGCTGTTGTAGGGGCTAGAGAGATTGTGAGCTGTACAGTTGTAGGGGCTAGAGAGATTGTGAGCTGTTCAGTTGTAGGGGCTAGAGAGATTGTGAGCTGTCAGTTGTAGGGGCTAGAGAGATTGTGAGCTGTTCAGTTGTAGGGGCTAGAGAGATTGTGAGCTGTTGTAGGGGCTAGAGAGATTGTGAGCTGTACATTGTAGGGGCTAGAGAGATTGTGAGCTGTTGTAGGGGCTAGAGAGATTGTGAGCTGTACAGTTTTAGGGGCTAGAGAGATTGTGAGCTGTTGTAGGGGCTAGATAGATTGTGAGCAGTTGTAGGGGCTAGAGAGATTGTGAGCTGTTGTAGGGGCTAGAGAGATTGTGAGCTGTTGTAGGGGCTAGAGAGATTGTGAGCTGTTCATTTGTAGGGGCTAGAGAGATTGTGGGCTGTTGTAGGGGCTAGAGAGATTGTGAGCTATTGTAGGGGCTAGAGAGATTGTGAGCTGTTGTATGGGCTAGAGAGATTGTGAGCTGTTGTAGGGGCTAGAGAGATTGTGAGCTGTTGTAACTGTTTGATAACCTGAAATTAATTTGTACTGATGCAATAATCATGAAAATGTTGTTTGAGTAACACACTGAAACAAAAAGTCAGTTCAATAATTTGTTTAAGCTAACAAATGTTAAAAACAGGGTCAGGGTCAAACTGTTTATTGCCTAATCAATGAATCACAACAAACATCTAAAGAACCTCGATCGAATTGTTCTGTGCCTTCATCCCCATAGGGAATTGTGGGAAATTGAAATCGACGTCCCGGCTGACTTGATTGTAAGGATATTCTTTGTGGTATCTTTAAGTGCCACCAAGTATGTGATTTAATACCGTTTGTTGATTGGTTTTGTTGTTTCTGTATTTCAATGTCAATTATTTTTATTTCGCTTGTCTTGGGAAAACTCCAATTGGCGGCTAAACATATTTCATTTATATAAAGTACCCTTAGACTTAGAGATGATATGTATGTCATACATTACAGCGAGGTAGCCCTCAGCTACTACAACCACTGAATTTACCTATTAAACAACTAATTGTATATTTTTGAATATGCGTATCAGGTGCGTAGAGCTGTTTTGGCCTATTTTTTATGTTAATCGTGTATCAGTATGAATATATTGTGACAAAATTTCTTCAAAAGATGTTGCTATATACAACATAGGTTATCCCGACCAGGGAGGATTCAGATCTGAGACATTTAGACAGTGCTTGTTACGTGATGGTTATAGATAGAAGACTAAGAGGTCTGAGTGTCTGACGTATTATCCTGACTGGAGTATCAATAAAACGCCTTATAAACCCCAAAACCTGTCTGATCAACACCTTTGTAACGCTACAGTTATGGTATTTTATACATCATAGCTTCGTACTGTAATGTACCTAAAGTATGGACCTGATTTTATGCCAGACCATGTCCCTGTTTGTGTGGCGGTAAGAGTGCAACAATAAACTGCTTAAGCTGTGTATAAAGAGCATCATTGGTCTCAGCAGCCTGTGAGTGATGGTTATAGATGTGGTTAAGTGGTCTGAGGCGAATGGACCTGTCAGTCAGCAGTGGACATTGGTCACACTACATAATGATATATTGGCTCTTGTGTAGAATCTATTGCTATACTTTGAACGGTCCGCATGCAAACATTTGGCTTGATGCTGTACTTTAGAAAATGTACTTTTATTAAATATATCATTTTGTTTTAGAAAATGTGCTTTAATTACGTATATCATTTTGTTTTATAAAACATGCAACTCATTTGATATTCTTAATTAACAAGCACGAGAATATTTTTCGTAGAAAAAAGGAGCAACGGCTGCAGCGGTGATACACTATTTAGGATGTCAATTTGTGAAGTTGCTTGCTTTCTATTTTGAAGTGAAGAGTGATGACCTATGGCAACCCAATATGAATGTTATATAGTATCCATCTAGATGAGTTCGGCTGGCCTATTTTCAAACCATTCTCTAGCTGTATATTTCCCTCCTTCCTGTATCTGTTCGAATTGCTGCCTGAACCGTGACGATCATACAAGGAAAACATGATAGCGTTATTGAGATTTTTTAAAAAGAGGGCAATGCATCCACAAATGACATGAAATATTTAACTTGCATGGTTAAAAAGTTAATAAAATCCAATTTCATTTTTGTCATTTTCTATAGTACATGCAATTATATGGGTTGAATGACCTAAAAAACATTTTGAAGGGCAATTGCATTTTTTTTTCTAATTTTCTCCGCTGCTCTTCCTCAAGGTCAGACAAATTAGAAATCTTTAATTATGGGATTTGTTTTTAATTAAAAATGGGTTGAGAGTGCAATCAAGAGAAATTGATTTCGTAATATATCACTGGAGCAATTTGACTTTGCCTGCTTACCGCCACAACAGCTTGAACGACACAGTAAAACCTGTTGTTGCAAGGTCTCGTGTGTGTTGCTTTGTTGTCGTTAGCAACAGTTTGTAATTAACACTTGTCTTTTGGGATTCTGTATAATTTGTGAAAAAATACTGAAATATACCATCTCAAAAACCAATAAAACTCGTTCGACTAACAATGCAATGTAGCGGTTGAATTAAATCCCGAAACTTTTAGGAAGTATTGGTGCTCTAGTACAATGGATCTAAACAGCCAATATCAGCCTGCTTCTTAAATCCTTGTCACATCAATACCAAGTAGGCCTTGTTATTTGTGAATAAATAGCCTGAGATGTTGGCGTTTTAGGGATTTTCATTTTTATTCGAAAGTAAATTGAGTTTTGGATGTTGAACCGTCAATTCCTCCTTATATTTTCTGAATTGATTTCTTTAGTGACGTATTTCTCCTGAGGAATAAAAACGGCTAAGGATTATGTTTTCCTTTGAATGGCAATGCATGAGTATAGGTTACCAGCCTATATAATCCAAACACGCCTTTATATAACGATAAGCTGCTTCTGATGCGGAATTTCAGAATATAACAAAAGTTCATTTATTGATATTACAGTATTGTCTAAATCGAAGGATACCGAGAGCCGCATATTTGGCCGATATAGTCAGGTTCCTTATTACATGTACATTGATTTTAATTCCTTTAAAGTAAGCAATGCTATATTCCGAATTTGCATATCACAGAGATATCTGCACTTGCGGGTAGGTATTGATTGTGACGTCATGTGTTTGCAAGCGTAACGTCATACGTTTCGGAGAAAACGACGTGAATTGCGCTCACAGAATAATGTCGTAACAATCGATACCTACCCACATAAGGGAGCGAACTATGTGATATGCAAAGGCGGTATAATCACATCGAAATGCACGGTAATACGGATTATACAAGAGTCGGTTTTAATATGTTATACTGTATCAAAAAATGAGAACCTCACTGTATTTGTAAAATTGTTGATAATTATAAATGAAATGCAAGAGTTAGAATTTGAAATAATGAATCACCAATATAAATGATGAGAGACCAATTTATGTATTAGTCTTGATAGACATTTGAATATTTCGGCTAAAACTACAACAATACTCAGGAATGCAGAAGATGTAATCAAATCGATGCAGAACTCTAATATTGGCAAATGAATATTTCATGGAATTCAGATACAGAATTTTCTGTATAAATCTCCACGAGTTTCTCTTTTTACAAACTTCTTGATCGAATTTCCGGTTTGAAAAAAGAAAATATTTTACACCACAAAATAAATTGGGAGACATTGTGACACCCATGTCCTTCCATGCTGTTTACGTAGGCTCTAGTTTAATCCCCACCCAAGTGACCCTACCTCCTTTATCAACACTTGATACATATTTGTCATTGGTGTATCCTCCTGTCAGAAACCTCCACAAGATTGGCGAACTAGTGAATACGTATACAGTACACTGTACATCATATTATTATCTTACTTCTTCATTACTGTAAACATACGTATTATAACAGTAACCAAATTTTAGCGCATTTCACGCTAGAAACTTTACGATTGCCCTAACTGAATTTTTGGTAAGATTTTGATAACCAATGATGAATGCATGCATGATTACATCATTGCGCCAACGTGCGGGAAATCAATTTGCGGTTAATTAGTTGCGCCGAAATAAGTATGTTTACAAAGACTGCTAGTATCCAGGCATTTTATGGAGCATTAAAGTCGCTACTTGTTATGGTGAAAACAGTCTATACAGTTATTTAAACCAGTCAATGCATAGTTGAATTTCAAGTAGCTAAAGCTATGTTTTGCATGCAAATATCCCGTGGTTCTGTAAAGTTTGCTGTAGAAAAATAACATGATAAATCACATGGACGGGATTATATTGGATTTGAGGCAAAGAGATGAAAATGCTAGATGATTAGGCTGAGTGATTTCACGCAGTTGCAGCTTCTTATTAAACAATCAGGAATAGCAAGCAGTCACAAATGGGACAGAATGCATATTGCGCACCCTTCAATAGTTAATGCTAGTGATAATGTAATAATTCGCCGTTAATTTGTTTTAAAATAATTAATCGTGAGGGGCTTTGATACTTGAAACATTTTAAGATATATCTGTACATGTTCAAAAGGCAGATGCATTAACAAGATTATCTGAAATATGACTGACGTACATATATAAATGCGTAAACTACACCTTTTTGATCTTCTAGATTATTTGTTTCTAGGGTTTGAAAGGTACCTCCTGTCTCTATAATTACGGAAAAGAGGCTATTAATATTTTGATATGGTATAATGTTTTGATTCTGATAACGTATTTACAGAACATAATCTGTAACAAAGATTGCTTCTTCCTTTAGTAAGCGCTCGGTATATTGGGAGTGGTATGATCGTTCAAACTCAGTTTATTGGGAGTGGTATGATCGGTCACACTCGGTATAGTGGGAGTGGTATGATCGGTCACACTCGGTATATTGGGAGTGGTATGATCGGTCAAACTCGGTATATTGGGAGTGGTATGATCGGTCACACTCGGTATATTGGGAGTGGTATGATCGGTCACACTCGGTATATTGGGAGTGGTATGATCGGTCACACTCGGTATATTGGGAGTGGTATGATCGGTCAAACTCGGTATATTGGGAGTGGTATGGTCGGTCACACTCGGTATATTGGGATGGTATGATCGGTCACACTCGGTATATGTGGGAGTGGTATGATCGGTCACACGCGGTATATTGGGAGTGGTATGATCGGTCAAACTCGGTATATTGGGAGTGGTAATGTCGGTCACACTCGGTATATTGGGAGTGGTATGGTCGGTCACACTCAGTATATTTGGAGTGGTATGATCGGTCACACTCGGTATATTGGGAGTGGTATGATCGGTCACACTCGGTATATTTGGAGTGGTATGATCGGTCACACTCGGTATATTGGGAGTGGTATGATCGGTCACACTCGGTATATTGGGAGTGGTATGATCGGTCACGCTCGGTATATTGGGAGTGGTATGATCGTTCACACTCGGTATATTGGGAGTGGTATGATCGGTCACGCTCGGTATATTGGGGAGTGGTATGATCGGTCACACTCGGTATATTGGGAGTGGTATGATCGGTCACACTCGGTATATTGGGAGTGGTATGATCGGTACACTCGGTATATGATTGGTATGATCGGCACCTCGGTATATTGGGAGTGGTATGATCGGTCACACTCGGTATATTGGGAGTGGTATGATCGGTCACACTCGGTATAGTGGGAGTGGTATGATCGGTACACACGTATGTTGGGAGTTGTATGATCGGTAACACTCGTTGTTTGGAGTGGTATGATCGGCCACATTTGGTGTATTGGGAGTGGTATGTGATAGGTCACACTCGATATTGGTGTATGATCGGTCACATCTCGATTTATTGGGAGTGGTATGATATGATCGGTCACACTCGATTTATTGGGAGTGGTATGATCGGTCACACTCGCTATATTGGGAGAAATAGTGATATCAGTATATAATGTAGACATCTATCGAGGTAGGCAGTTAGGAATGATTTAGAGAGATAGTACTGTTAAGACATTATTATTTTCATTAACAAATATGTCTTTTCCACAGTCTCTCAAATTACGTGCATTAAATAGATTCATTTCCCAAATCACGTGTATTAAATTCATTCATTTCACACAATTAGTTGCCATAGTAGTTTTTCTTAAGCTTCAATAAATAAGACTTTCGTTGCTTCTAAACTATTCTCTGGCTGTAACGTTATCCATAGATAATAATTTCTTTAGATCAACCTCTGTATCATCTAGCTTTAGGTGATAACTACACTCTGGTCTCCATCATAGTCAAATAGGGTGCCAGCAATTCGATAGAAAAAGTAGATCATGATGAATCCACGGCTTTCACATTAGTGTCAGCATTGTATCTAATTTTCAAGTGACCTGATTTGGGTTGGGTAAATTAGATTCACTAAGTAAAGGTTTGAAGCCAACAAGTACAGTATATAACCTGTAGGTCAGAGGTTACGAAATCATTTATATCTGATTAGGATAGCTACAGGTGCCAGGATATGGAGTTAGGTTACAGATTGTCTTTAATTCAACACTTGCTTCTTATGTGGTATGTATAAGTAACTATTGGGCTTCGCAAAAGTTTAAAGTTTACTGTGCGAGCCTACGAGGTATGTTTAGATATAAACCTAATAATTATTAAACGACCTTTTCATGAATGACCAATAGTTAACGTAATTAATTCAGTCTTAATATCGCGGAATTTTTCCATATCCGACGTAACCACGTGCACGGTGCACAAATGCCCGTTTTATAATTATACAATTGGGAGTCTATGTGATAGCACCTGTCAAGAATGCATACATTTGTTTTTAATTTATATAAATGAATCCGATACATGTTTTATTCTGTCTTAAATAGTGAGAGTATAATTATGTGTGTTATCTTTTGTTTTAAAAATATAATTGACTTTTAGTGAATCACTATTTGTAAGAACTCAAAATGAGAAGAGAAACCCCATTTTAGAAGGTGAATAGCTAGAAGGTTATATTTTGAAGATAAAAGAAGTAAGCGGGCAAATAATTGCATATTAAAAACAAAATTACTTTAATGGGTAAGTTTTATATCATCTGACAAATTCAGGTGGATACAGACATGCTTCTAGACAGGCTGTACTCAACAACTCTTTGTGTATCAGCTGCTGCACTCAAGCCAAGTAGGCCTGGAGGGATACACTGGCCGAGCCTCATTCACATGTTATAAAACATCGAATACTAAAAGAAGAATTACCATAAATATTGGCAGTTAGTATGACGGTACATTTTCAGTGCATTAGACACATTAATCAGGAGAACGGCATGAGAAATGAAATGCTACCAGTCAACAATATGTCTAAAACATTTTATGTATCCTGCATATAAATCGTATGTTACAGAGCTGAACCAGATGGTGTACACATGAACAGTTTCATTTTATCTTTAGACAACAAATGTTGCTTCCATCAAAATTAAAAAGATTTGTTATCTTTATTTTGAACAAAATAACAAAATATGACAAAAACATATCACTTTAAAAGAACGAGGGACAAATAGATGATATGAAATCGAAAATAACTTGTGCATCTACCGGGTATTGCATATCGTCTTGAAGAGTTGATACTGTTTGTAAACAGATCACAAAGCTCCTAACCACCTTCCAATATAACTATATAACTGTGTATAGTCACTGGACAGAATGTTCCAGGACCTGGCGGTGGTCACAGCTGGTCATTTGTGTGGTCTCTCCTAACAAGATTGACTTGGATATGTGACGACTTTGTTCCGCTAAATATGTAAATCTCTTCAGTGAATAGTTTCCTAACATATAAGGTTTACATGCAATTATTGAATGACAACATGATTCAATAAACTGAATCATTTAATATTTACTATCATAAGGTTTCTGCTATTTTTGAGTACTGTGTACGAAATAGTTTTGTTATTTTTCTATATTTTATCAAATATAATACACGAGATTATTAAATTATTTCCTAGCACGTAACTGTTATTTCCGTGTGTAGATGAAGGGGTTTGGTGATGTTGTGTTTGATAGTGTGTAACTAGGGTCTATATGATGTGTACTTTAAATGTTACCTCGTCGGTGATTACTAATTAGATATGCAGCCTCATTCTGATCACTGTATAGTTGACAAACAAGTGAATCAGTCGTCCCACAGGAATTACGTATTTATTTAGATGTGTGCTTAATATTTGAATAATCACAATGATCTATTTCCTGTGAGGAAGACTCTTTGGCCTTGGCCAGGACATTGTTTATTAAAGTGGTAGCTTCTGCTCCTTATATCATAAAGGGAGTGGAACGACTAGTTTACTTGTTGTCAGTGTAATGTAAGCGGGTTTTTGTCTTCAAATTAGTCTAGTTGTTATATAGACGTTAATCTAATCCACCAATCAACCAATCACCATGTTTGTATCATATGTGTTAAAAGAAATCTGACTAATCACAATGCTTGTACTGTATGTATTAAGGAAATCTGACTAATTACAATGCTTGCACTGTATGTGTTAAATGAAATCTGACTAATCGCAATGTTTGTTTATTGTTTAGAAATCTGACTGATCATATTTTTTGTACTAAATATGTGTTAAGGAAATCTGACTAATCACAATGTTTGTACTACATGTGTTTGAGAAATCTAACCAATCATAATATTCATACTTAACGTCTTGGGGTTGTGTATGTGTTTAGGATATAGTTGATAGATATAGCAGACAGACAAGTAGAGGATATATAACCACGTTAATGGGTTAACATCTGGGCGATTCATATTCTTACAGCTAACAAGTAAATGTTCTATAGATTTGATGAAAAATGTTGATATTGTTTGTGATTTGGTTCGAGGTATTTCAAAAATCCATATTATTGTTTAACAGATAGAAATAGTCAAAATGCTTGAAGAAAACAAACATTTGTCAGAAGAGAATTATAGACATTTATCTTAACAGGTAGTGTTATTTTCCGTAAAACTGATTATATCCATCAATGATGAAGTGTCTACTACCGCATGGTGTTTTGATGCTAGTGTGAGTCCGGACTAGAACGTGTACATTATAAGTACGTTGTGTGCTCATTAAAGTTGAATGTTTACTGTTATTGTCGCAGCTTTATCACTATGAAATGTCAACAAATATTGCAATTTTCACATACTATCGTGTATTATAAGACTCTTTCATATGTGGATATGAAGGATAGGGATATTCTACCCGAGGGTCACAAAATGTATAATATCCCTATCCTTCATATCCACTTATGAAAGAGGTTTTTTTTTCATACCTTGATGTTTTATTGCAATTTTACAGCTATAATATCCCGCCATTTTGAAATAAATTCGGAGAAATCGACGACTGGAAGTCAATTTTCCATACATGAAAATTAACGTGATATTTTCATAAAAATTCCGTTGTTTGCATCTTTTACAGTTAAACCAGTCATATTTGCGAAAAAAGGTTGAAATTTTACAGAGGAAATAGAGTTTTTGTTGGCACCGTGACGTCACGAGGCTTTATTGCATGAGTAGCCATGCAATACAGCCTCAAGCGACATGAGTGTATTGCCCTGGACCAGCCAGTATTATACCCGTAGGTATGAAAGAATAAAATGTTCATTTCTTTTATTATATCTGTCTATGTATTTTGATTTTTTTTGCAGGTAGGTATCGAATGTGACGTCGTTATTTAATGTACTGAATCACGGAAACAAATGACGTGTCGCTCACAAACTTATGACGTAACAACCAATACCTACTCGCAATGACAAATAACTCTGTAATAAGCAAATACAGAATATACTAACTTATTAGATCCTTGGCTTTTTCATTGTATTTTGTGCCACCTACTCCAAGTTAGATCACCAATACTTGGCAGACATCTTAATGTACATAGCTTGTTCACCTCTGAACAATCATATATGGAGAATTCCTCAGATGCACTACTAGAGTAAAAATAATATTTTATGCGCTGACGCAACAAATTTTTGATAGTTGATTATATTCCAATCACCTTTTGTAGACCGTCAGTTTTGTTTCAAAAATATACTTTTCCTTATGCAAGGCCAAGTATGATAATTTAATGAAATGTCCTTATCTTCATTGAAGGCCACAGGAGTAAACTATGCTTTGACGACTGTTATGCAAGAGGTATAGCTGAGATGAAGGGCTACAGGAGTTCTCACGTAAGTACAAAAATAATCAATAATTGCTTTACACCAACTTTATAAAAATACAATTTAAAGTGTTTAGTTAATAGATTATTTGAAATACAGGCACAGTTGCGAAATATTTGTTAGTAAATACGTGTTTCTACTCCCAAGTCATGTTAGGATAATTCGTTTTTGTTAACTGTAAAGGGCCTTGGAGTACACGCAGTATTTTTCATGTTACACTTTTGAAAGATTACTTCAAAACATAAATTGTGCTGAACCAATGTGCAATATAGCAAGTCGTTCCTTCCGCTACACAGTACACATGTCAGTGAGAGAGGTTACATTTAGATACACAAACGAAATTGATTTCTAATTCTCTATTGAGCTCAGGTACGAACACACTATAAAGTAAAACTATCTACCACATGCAATGTAAATTTACCAGTACAGTAAATGAAGAGAGATCATATTAAGATTGTTCTATTAAAAGTCTTCAACAAAACATAAGATAATTGTATCAAATATCAAATCAGGAGAATCAGATGCTCTACTTTGTATAACGTAGTATTTGACTGCTCTGTGGCAATTTCTACATCAGTTAGGCCGAACTTCACTCAGGCAGGGTGTAGATAACACTAGTATAGACAGTATACTTTTGAATTTTCACATTTGCTGTTTCATTTGCTAGGAAACAGTGTTCGAAGGACTCTACATGTCTTACATAATTTGATGTAAAAGGTATATTTACTGCAGCAAATCCAGATTGATTATGTTGTAAAAGAGTTTCAAAAACTCTAAAGAATTCTCCCGATGATCGGAAGAACTTAAAAATTGACTAGTTTGATATTTCTTTCTTCTAAAGCATCTCCAAAATGCGGTAACTTTCAACACACAAAATAAAAAAAGCACAAACAATTTGGAATGAAGCTTGAAATATTTGTTTACATTTTCTTGCTTTCATATTTATAATAATATTAAAGGATTAACTTGTATTGATTTTTTATGTTATGGAGATATAGCACAAAATTCTGTGTGTACTCTAAATAAACCGCGAAGCGGTTTATGATGAGAGTACACTCAGATTTCTGTGTTATATCTCCATAACATAAAAAAATCTATTCAAATAATCCTTAGAATTCAATTTACTAAAGATAATCTCTTTAATATTCAAAATTCATTTTGGGACTCTTTTGTCTATGAAATCATTACGCCGTCATCTCAGCCAATCAGAAGTAACGTTACAAACGGCGACGCCATTTTTTCCTTTATTGGCTGATAAAGTAATTGTTCAGCCAATGAAAGTGCTCGTAAGAAGCAAAATTATATTATACATATATATGTAGTAGTTATTACCAGTGATTGTGTTCTAATTCACATATTGCCATGCTATCCTAGTCGATGTCTTGGACGTATATTACCTATGATAAGACTTTAAATGTAAAGCATCGAGTTTGTGACAATACTGATACTTAGATATTAAGAAATAGTTCAGACAATTTATGTAACCCTGGTCAATACTAGCCGCAATTTACCACTCGGCTAGAGCTAAATAACTTCTTTTAAGCTCGATCGGTTTAGCGTCAAACTGGTAATCCAGGTTGATCCTAATTACAGTAAAACCCCTATAACTCGAACAGCAGGGGACCAGGTCAATAGTTCGAGGAATACGGGGTATTCGACTCATCCGAGGTTGGTCACGATCGACAGTCAAAATGTCCGGTTTCAAACTATGACAAACAATGCACGGCAATGCCATTTTGATTACCCTATCTTTCAGCATTTTGGTTTTTTTTTATTTAAGTGTTTTATTGATAGCAATATCAAGTTGAAAAAATGTATAACATAAATTTAGCGTTTGAAAAAGCTAACGAGAAAGCCCTAAATCGAATGTCATTCACATCAGACGGTAACCGATCGTCATCTAGGTCAATGTACAATCCATATTGGTCAACAAGGAGTACATTTTCTATCATTTAATTATTACTACTCATTCAAAACATTTA